>NC_066363.1:85926613-86656613 GCF_013377495.2 Cygnus atratus | reverse complement strand
ACAATAGATTATTTTTTGTGTTACTTCCTCCCTGAAAAGAATCATTTTCAGAATTAAATATCTTTCAAATCTTTCAAAATATATTCTGTGGTGCTACACAAATATCTCTGGAAGAGTCCCTGTGGAATCAGAAGACTGTGAACGCAGGAAATCCAGATCTGATTAAGGGAGATAATATGTTCTTTACTTCTGTATGCAGAAGAGTTTTCATTCCTTTGTGATTACATATGTCCTATCCTTACAAAATAAGGTACCATGATCCCTGACAGCATCAGAGGAAGATGAATCATGTCTGCAGAGAGGGTTTACTCTGTATTCCAGTTCTGTCAAAGGATGCAAAATGATAAAATTGTATTACATTGAAAGGTCAATTCTTTCTCCTTTAGGAAGAAAATGTGGGATCTGATTAGCAGGTTAAAGACACTTGTGATAAAGGAAAAGAAATATACTATTTACTGATGAATTCACTCAAAACAATGTGAAAGGTTAAATGAAGCATTTCTCAGAAACTGATAGTCTAGGGTTTCTACATTTGAGTTATCATAAATAAAGTAATACAGTAGTGATTTTGACCAGTGAAGAGTAGAAATATGGCAAAATTCACTGACTATGGCATTTATACACTTTTTCTTTTTTTCATCCATCTGTTCTCCTGATGTGAGTTAGATACACATCAAAACTAATCCAATTATCTGAAGGACTCACCATACAGGGGACAAAGAGCATAAAGGACATGTATCGAGTATTAATTCAGTTAATTGGAGATGGCTGAAAAAAGCCTGTTTCCTCCCTTCTAGCCCCAGCAGTCTTAATTCTTTATTCAACATTGCTCCAAGATCACTAACTTAAAGCTCTGGCTGTTTGCTAGCTGAAATGAGATCTCAGGACACTTCACTTCCCAGTGTATAATGTCTACTTTACAGTCCCTAAACATACCCAAAAACTGCCTGTCAGAAATACTTCATATGCATATTCCATTAGTGCAGCAGAGAAATATATTATTTTTGTGGCCATTAGACATGCAAATAGGGCTAAGTATGAAACATCCTGCTCATGTAAGAGCAACACATCGGGTGAGGGTTGGAGTGAACAGAGGGCAGAGGATTTTCACATTTCTGGAGTATTAAACAGGATGAGTTAAAATACAAGTCTTACAAGAAGGTGCAGATTTTGTCAACAATGTTTGTTCTGAGGAAAGTTATAGGATATCAGTATTGAAAACTGAATTTCCTCTACCATTGGAAATACAGTGCATTTAATTACAATTAAATGAATGAACTAGTACAAATTGCTCTAAATTCCTTTGACTTCCATAGAAGAGAAATGATGATTTACACCAGCTAGGGTCCTAGTGCAAATAATCTGTTATATGCATGCTACAGACTGCTATCCACTCTCTCTGGATAAAGAAGTGATAGGAAACATGTTTTATCTCTAGTTGAAGGGTTTAGAACACACTTTCAGTTCAAAAGTTCAATGCTAAAGTATTATTGGATTACCTGTACATTCGGGATGTTTTATGGGAAAAAAAAAAGGAGAGCGGACAGCATGAAAAAAAAAAAAAAGAGTAAAAATGGCATGAAGATGCAAGGAAAAATGGCATGAAGATGTGAGGCAAGGCAAACAGACACAGGGAGACTGTTCCTGTTGTTTAGTGCCTGTTTGTGTTAAAGCACAAAATCCTTTTTCTTTTCTCTCTCTATCTCACTGGAAAAATCCCAAGTAAATGCAAGTAAAACCCCCCAATACAACTGCTGTTGCGGTTAAAAGGCACTTTTTAATCATGATTTATCATGCACACTGATCATCAACATTGGTAAAGAGGAAAATCTCCATGAGGAACTCTCTCGCCTCCAAGAGATTACAAAATACAAATCACACCATTTATTGTTGCAGCCCTCAGGACCTAAAACACAGAACAAGTATTTGTGGCTGGGTATGGAAAAGACTTCATACTTTGCTGCAGTGGATTTTGCTGCAACAAATACATCTACTGAATCAGCCTTCTCTATGCAGGTCTGGTGTCCTCTGCTAGGACCTTGGTGTCCTCCTAGGCATCTGTTATGGTCGGATGTGGGACATCAGGCTACCTTAATCTGTAGGCTGCTCTGGTGTTGACAGTCTTACCTTCTAACACCTTAGAATGGCAATGGGGAACATCAGTTGTAACATGGCATGGGAGAAAATTTGCAACTGCAATAAAATGTAGATTCTTAAGTTTTTCACTGTCTCTCACATATGCAAGAATTTGACAGTAGCCAAAGAAATGACCAGTGAAAGTTTTTATTGCTTTCTTATGTCAATGAAGAGAATGGCTGTTTGATGCACAGCTTTTTGAACAAGTCTGCAAGAGGAGAGACACTTTGACTTCCTCTTGTTTCACAAGGTGGAGGTCCCAGTCTTAGGATTCAATCCATTTCATGTTCCTTCCCTCTTAGTGCATGGTCAAACAGATGGGAAATTAACAGACAGAAAGTTAAAAATTGTAATTATTATAGGAAGAGCATGTTAGAAAATTGGAAGGGATCTGTCCTTGTGACAGTTCATTATGAGACTTACTACTGCTTAGATACTGTAAAAGGTTTCACAATTTCATACAAAATGGGGAGATAAATCATAAGCACAACTAGAATCCAGAAAAAGAATACACATTGAATTGCAACATCTTTAGCAGTAGTTTTTATGCCAGAAAATAACAGTCTCCATTTAACTGTAATTTCAAATGCAAATACCAGTGTCCTTAGAATGAAGCAGATGTTGGGCTTTTTTTTTTTTTTTTTTTGGTGGAATGAGCAGTTGTTCGTCTCTGAATCCTTGTGCTCTGGGGAAATATTTGAATGCCTTCGTGAATGAACCACAGTCTTCGCTGGGTTTTGCAGAACATTCCCAGGCAGGCTAATTTTAGCTCCATGTTTGGAGCAATTATTGAGAAGTAGTAGACTGTTACTGTGATAATTCCAGATTTGGGTCAAGTTAGGGGAGTTTTATTTATTGTTCTGGGAGAACATTCTGCTACACTTGACTGTAATTTTTTCCAACAGTGAATAGAGGACAGATGCTTCTACACGTAAGTTAAAAGTTACTTTGACAACTAGATGAAAACTAAAATCCTCTGGGGTGAATATCATACTTCATTAATCCAACTGTAAAGGTAGCTACAACTGGTTTGGTGTCAGGTGTCACTGGAGAAAACAATACACAGCCAAGAGAACATCCTACTGTCCTCTAGATCTAGATTTTGTCTTTCTTCCTCACTCACCCCACAATACATGTTTGTGTATCATATATACATATATTTTAAGCTATTACATTTTCATTTTCTTTCCTCCCTCACTGCACAGCACATATATGTGTGTGCAGAAGAAGGCTATGTCCCCACCAACCTAACCTTCCCACCATCCCTGGTGGGGCTGAGGTGGTGGTAGTGACGGGCTTCATGCGAGCAATACCTGAAAATACACAAGAATTTGACTAACACAGAGGGTCTGACCTCCCATCTATTTGGGATTCTGGCATTTAATCATCTGTCTTTGTGTGCATGCATTATAATGCTGCCTTGTTTGCTAAACCATATTTCAAAGCATGGCACATTCAGAAGGTCTCTTTACTGCTCCAGCCAGCACTCTGGGGCGAACACTGCTGGGTTTGGCTCTAGGAGCTGGTGCCAGTAGCATCTCGTGACTGGCACAGTGGCTAGTGAAGGTGAGCACTGTTCTGGGAGAGGGATGTGCCTTCTGGGTGGCCTGGAGCAGCTGGAGCAGGTCTCACTGCCTGGAATGGAGAAGACAAAAAGAGATGAAGAATGAAATGGCTAGAGCATGAACAAACAGAGGAGAGCCATTCATTAAGCACACGTGAGTAGTTATTTCTAAAGACTTAGGGACCACACATGAAGAGAGACTATGGACTCTGTTGTAGAAACATAGGTGTTTCAAAGATCATTTGGACCTTGCATGGGAGGAGCTAGACCTCTCACTAAAGAAACACAGCACAAAACAGTGCAGTTACACAACTATTCAGGGCTAAATCTGCCCCTGAACAGAAATGATTTTGTTGTCTTAATTAGAACTGAGATTCAGTCTTTGATGTTAAATTAATATATTTTTTTTCCCACCCTTTATTTTGATCATTTAGAGAAATAGCATAGGAAAAAAATTGGCTTGATTTCCTTCTGGCCAAATTCTCTCCTGAAATTTGGCAGAACTTCACATGAACCAATGATTCTTTTTGAACCTGATGATTCTGTTTGAACCATCACAGAAATTGGATCAGTAGGTTTTATGAGATTTCAAAGGGAAGTTAAAATTATTTATGATGATGAAGATATACATAATAAGAAATCAAAACACCAAGTTATGCTTAAGGGAAAAACTATATTATAAAATGATGTTTAGTGACATAAAATGTCATGCAAAATCCTGTTAGATACAAAGAAAGGACACATTATTCATTTTCTCTTTTACAGATACTGAAAGCTGGCCAAATGTACATTTTATGATTTTTGAATACAACATATAAACTATTTTTGTATTATATGTCATAATCCAAAGCTAAATGAACATAAAATGAAATGAAATAAAATAAAATAGCTTGTACCTTTTCCCTCTGCTATTAACATTGAGTATTTATTCCTGATTATTAAATACGAGAATCCAGATCCTCAGCAGCCATTTGGCAGAGTCCATTTCACTTCTGTAAAGTGACAACAACATTGGCTCAGGACAGGGGACAGAGGTTGAGCCCAAGATTTGAAATAGACTTTGTTCTAGGCTACACATGCTGGGTTTGAAATCTGAATCACATTTAGGTCTCAAGCATTCAAGAAAACACATTTCCTTTGCAGGATTACATGCTGAACAATGTACAATTGTGTCTTTTTGTAACACATGTCCTGGAGTTATACAGTGAAGATGAATATGCACATATGAGGTTTCTATCACTGGATAAACCACTGACTCATGTGCTTGCCATACCCAGTTTATAAACCAGCATTTTGATACTCAACCAGTAGCAGATAAAAAAAGTTTGATAAGACAACCATTAATGTTACACAATTTAAAAACAAACAAATAGACAGACAAACAAACAAAACCAAGGGCAGTCTTCTGAGGGTTTCCGTACAATAAAACTATTTTAAGGCACTGGTGGACAAAGGATTTTAACTGAAAATCTACTTTTAAAACTCAATTCACAGCAGTTATTTCAGCTAACCTTGATATACTAAAAGAGCTTTATTTATTTATTTATTTATTTATTTATTTATTTTGCCCGATTATTTAACTATGATATTTTCTTCAACTCTGTGATGTTTTGTAGCTGGTGTTTTTAATGAAAAATCCTTGAAACTGACTACCTTTTTTTCCTCACACACTGCAAATGCATGATTGACAACCCCCCTGGAAAGATAGGACTTCAAAGATATAAAATGCAATACAACATAAATACAATACATAAGTCAAGAGTGCATTTCATCTCATTATGGCTAGGATAAACTTGAATATAGAAAGCAAGGACTCTGCATCGTTCATTTATGCAACAGCCCAACTTCAGACTGGCTAGTCTTGATTTTCCTTACTGGGAGAGGAAATCTCATAACCTAAAGGAAAAACCATGTTCATTTCTTTGATACAGGCATTTTCTCTGTGTCTGGGCTCTTGGAAATGTCATTTACAGTTTCTAAAGAGGATGAGTTTGCTGCTCAGATTGAGTGTGTGTGGAGTGGGACATAGGATCAGGGCTGCATGCGCAGCGTCTGTCTGCTTTTCTTAATTGTATCAGAAAGTGGAACAGAGGACTCTTGGCTTAACGTTAGTGTGACAAAAAAGGTTAGTGTATTTAATGCCAATTTTGTACAATGAGACTGCTGTGTTCATTTATTTTTGTTTTGTCACAATACTGACTGGCATGACACATAAACAGAATTTAAAATTAAATAAATAAATAAAAGGAAAAAACTCCAACAAAAAAAAAAAATCAAAATAACCCTCAAAACTTGAGTGGATAAATGTCACTGTAAAAAAAAATAATAAAATAAAATAAAAATAAAATTAAATAAAATTCAATAAAATTAAATAAAATTAAATTAAAATTGCTGTGTTCACATAGTTTAACCAAATCAGGATCATTTTTAACATTGTTTTGTACACTGCCACTCTCTATTCCCATATGCCTCACAATTTCTTTAATTATATCAACTTGTATAACAGACAACACAGAGTCATGGTCTTGAGGGCACTGTGGGGCAAACAATTTCACTGTGTTTTGGTAACAGTGTGTTTAACCAGCATTGTTGGAGATTTATCTGCCTTTTTCCTGCACATCTTATTTTCCAGACCCACCCTAGGCTGACACTTACCTTGTTTCATAACTAGAAAAGGCACTTGCCTTACCTCTCCCCAGCAGTCCAGTGGCTCCTTCTCCTGCTCTATCTGTGCTTGAGGCATGAATACTTGCATTTCCATACTGAGCTGCTGCATTGTATAGCACTGTACATTCTTTAAGAAATCATTTGTGCGGCCTTCCAAATCAAAAACTGCTGTAGTGGTGGCATCAGATGACTTTTGTTCTAATCAAAATTTTAGTTTCATTGCTTGCACACCAACTAGCATGACAGCTGCACTTAATGACTTTTTTTTTTTTTTGGTGTGTGTGTGTGTAATTTTATTACAACTTGGGCCTGGAGGTTTCCCATCTGGTTTCTATATGGACATCTTCTAAAACACTGAGAGTACTTGGCAGCTGTTTTGCTTTTCATAAAATCCCCTAGCCTTTCATTATTATCACAAATGATCTATTTTTATGATTTTGACATCATGCTACAATATCATTCCTTACTGTAGTGTTGTTAAACTTTATTTGAATAATATATTAACTCTGAATGCCCATGTATATCTCACCTCCTCCTCTTCCTCACAATGATGATGCCCAGGACTTTTTAACATCAGTCTTCTTAACCACTGTTTTAGGATCACAACATACCTTAAATTTGATCCGGGCTTTGTTGCTCAATATTGCCTTATCAAGCTACCTCCTAAGGCTAACTAAAACTACAGTTATTAATTTTTTTCCCCTAATCCCATTTCCTTTTGCCACTATTGATTGCTTCTCCTATACTGCAAAATTATTCCTGATTTATTCTTGGTGCTTAATTTTGTGGTGTTGGTAGCTCTTGTACTTAGTGAAATTTTACCTCTTTTGCATGATTCCCACACCAAACTTGTATCTTGCAGAAATAATCTGAGTCAGACAGTTCCAGCTTTTGTACTGGAGATGGTGGTGATGGTGCCTCTTGGTTTCTTTGGCTTCAGATTCAGTCATCTGAAGACAGCAGCACTGCTCCATTCAGCCATGGTGTAGGGCTGTTCAGCCCTCAGTCCAGGGGAAAGCTGAAGGTGGTGCTCTTCCTGGCCTCGGCACGCTCAGCCACCTCGCGTAAATATCTGCCTTGCTTTGTAACCAGTCACACATTCCTTCAGCTGCCAATTCTCTTCCTCCCATTTCATAATTGCCTCCCCCCCACCTCTGAAAGAGTGGTTGCTAATTGCTGTCCAAACAGCTGCACTGAGCACAAACTGAGTTTTCTTCACTTTAGCTAATTCAGAACACAGTTTCCCCCCATCATTGAATATCAGTCCTCTCTGGTCCTTGTCCCAAAAACTAGGATTATGGATTTTCACAGCTACTTCTGCCAATTTGTACCTTGGTTGGGACTAGTAGAAAGTAAGGGTTGACCCTTTATTTCCTCCTGACTCAATCTTCTATCCAGGGCCATTCTGCTAAAGCTCCAGAAGCACCAGTAACACATCTATACACATCTATTTATTTATTTATTTTTATTTTCAAATTACTGACCCAGAAGCCAGCAAGTTCACTACCCAAACCTTGATTGAGTTAGTTGAATAGACTGCCTATGTTCTCTACCAAAATTGTATCACAGAAAATTCTGCTCAGTTTTCATAGCTTAACCAATACAGGACTGAAGTGGTTTATTGTTTCATTAAGTACTCAATATTAGCCGGCAGTCAGTGAAGTGCGATTTATGAAACGCTAATCAACACCTACAACCTTCAAAACACCCTTCTAGGACCAGTCACAAAAACCTCTAATCCCACATGTGCGCACATGTTCACACCCCACACCTGCACACACCTACACCCATGGCAGATGTCTGCACACCTACACTCCCATCCCCTGTCTGGGGACAGTGGGTTGCCCCATTTACCCCTGCTCCCATGGTCAATGGGGACTCTCCAGCCCCACATGTACCTCTGCTGCTCCCTACTGCCTACCAACAAATGCAGAGCTGGTGAGAAAACATTTTTCCCTAAAGGAAAAAAAATGCGCAAAAACCTCTTTAATGATACCAGCCCCACATAGTTGCAAACATGTAAGTACATTGCAACAATTACAAATTTTTGGTCTACCATGTGTCTGACCTGAATCTTACGCAGATGTAAAACTCAATTTTGTCCTCTGATGCCAAGGAACATTAGTTATTGGTGCTCATCAAGTCACTCAGGAAAATTTTCCATTCTGTATTTCAAAAGAATTTTCCATATCATTACCAGGACCTTAGCTGGTATGGAACTTAGTTAAGAGTCACTGGAAAAGCATTTTAACTTTTGTTTTTTTTTGGTGAGGAGGGATCCACTGTATCAAGAGTGTAGAAAACTGGGGCCAAATATTGAATATCCTCCTTGTCCGTAATCCTCAATGAAGTAAAAAACAAACAAACAAACAACAACAACAAACAGGATAGACAATTCTGCTGGGGATAAAATAGAAATGACTAAAGATGCCAGCTGTCATTCTGACAAGCAACAATTTCTCAATTCCTGGACATAGGTTTATTTCTCTTGGTCACAGAAATCATTTTTGTTTTGTCTGATTACTCATGTCTGTTTATGCTGCTGTAGCACCTGTTTGAGTATTGTGCTTAGGAATCTACCTTGAAATATTAGCTCTGGCAGATTCCATACTTATGCATTTTGTTGGATAAACCTGCAAAGCCAGAATAAAATGCACTTTGAAAGATACAGACAATGGTATTTTCCTAATTTCTTCTCTCTCTCTCTCTCTCTCTTTTTTTTTTTTTTTTAAGGAAATTGCCTGCTGCTTCTACTAGCAAACACATTATAGATCACAGTGATAAACTTAAAAGGTGAGTTCTCTCATCACTGTGAACATGACCACTAAAAGGACAATTTTTAAATATTTTCTCAGGGACCTGGAGCTCCTATGCTTGTTTACTTATTTATTCAATATCCTGAGTTCCACTGGGAATTCAGTACTGAAGGCGTCCATATGGCTAGGGACAGAAGAGAGCATTGTTTCAGGATGTAAGCAGGTATTGATTGGCAGGAGGGTAGAAATTCCATTTCTTATTAGCTGAGAATTATTTTCATGAAGAATAAAATCTACTTTAATTTTGTGTTACCTCAAATTCAAAATCATTGATAATATTTAAGAAGCAGAATTATAGTGAAATGCATACAGATCAAAGCCCAGACTTCTCAACTCAGAAATGTCTAGGAGCTGTTCTACAGCCTGCTGGATAGGGACATGAATCCAGTTCAGCTTTGTATTCTACCGATTCAGGCAAAAAATTTGAAACTGGATCTTTACTTATTACCCAAGGTGCAACACTATAAAACATCTCTCAGATTTTGTAGTCTCTCCTTATAAGGCAGTTGCTCCATTTTCTTTATCATTTGGTTGTCCTTTCTGCACCTTCTCTTTTTTGTCTCCTTGTGACTTTGCAGTACTAAAGAGCACGTGCCTAGAGGTGCACCTCTAGTGACAAAATAGTGGCAAAATGATGGCCATTTTCTTTTTTTCTCCTTCTTCCTAAAGATGCCCAGAATTTTGTTGGCTGTCCCAGTTACCATTACACAGTATGCTGAGGATTTCAGAGAACTGCCAATGACAACTCCAATAACCTGAGGTAAAACCACCAGGACCAGCTTCAGCCCCAGGTAGGTAGAGCTTAGATTATTTTCCCTTTGCCTTACATTTGGCATCAATTAATTTTTTTTTGTTTTGTTTTTAACTATTATTTTTCATTTTTATTACTGATGGAATCAAGATCTCAACATTATCTAAGATGTTGAGATTTCATTGTTGGATTATTTTCCAAGTCATTTATGATGTTATTGAATAAAGTCACTTCCAGCACTGATCCTTAGGGGACCCGATTGCTGATTCTTCCCCCATCAAGGAAGATGATCATTAAGACATAATTTTTGCTTCCTACCCATTAATAAACTTCAGTCAATAAAACAATCTTTCTTCTAGTCCCATGGCAATTTTGTTTCTTTAATAACCTTTAACTTAAACAAAATAAAATAAAAAAAATTCAAAGGCTTTCTGAATAGACAGATATATTAACTTTTGCCTGCTAGGGAGGAGAAGGAGGGAATCACCTGGGACTGTGACAGTATCCTCCTGGGATTCCTGCAGGTCCTTAAGGCAGTGTTTCTGTACAGAAGCCTTTTGGACTCTTTCTTGACATACCATGGTTATCGATGATGTCAGCTCTTGGAGATAAACTCCATCTTCATACCAGAGATGGAAATCAGGTTCATGCAGAACACCCGGCTTCTGTATATCAAGTTTAATCCTTGACTTTCAAAAATGCTCACAAAATAAGCTGTCAATTTGATTTGAGTCCACTCTAATGTGCCTTTATCTGCATGACAAACAAGACAATTTTTTCCTAAATAAAAAGCAATCACCTTGGGCATCTTCCAGAGACAGTGTGACATGCCCAGAAGAGAGTTTCTCAAGCTGTGCTTGAAGTTTGGTCTTTTTTCTCCCCCTCTCTTTGCTAACGCCATCCCTTTTGATTTGAGGTTGCCAGAAGTGCAATGCCATCACTTTTATCTGATCATTTTAGGATTATCTTTCTTACGTTTTCTCATGGTTATGTTCTAGAAATTGTGGCCAGGCATGTTTTTCAGTGACAATCACTGTAAAGTTGATCCTTCCTGGGTTTTATCTTTAGCATCAATTTATAGCTAGGGGCTATAACTCATGATGAGGTAAAATAACTTCCTATACAGCCTGCTTGAGCTAACCTGCAAAAACAGGCCATCCCCAAATGCTGGGGGGAAAAAAAAATCCAGATTTGTGTTTTTTCTCATGCTGACACTTTGAAAAAAAATAAGTCAATCTACAAATTCTGAACATTGACAATCCTGATGCTTGATTTGCTGACTCTGTGTCTGCAAGATGTGTTTGGTGTGTTTCCCCCACCAAGTGTGCCCAGAACCATGAAAGCATCATTGCTACAGCCTTGTCATCCTGCATTTCTGAATGTTATAAAAACCGTCTGCATCCAGGCTGACTTCCTAGAACTTAGAAGATGGTTTTCCATCCTTCCACAACTGTATTTCCAATTATATCACAAAACTGCAAAGTGAGGCTGGAGGCCCAGATGTAAAGTAAAATGTATCAGAAATTTGTAAGAATCACTTGAAAGTGATGAAAATTCATGGCAGTTTAGTTACTAAATGAACTATCCTTACTGGCATATATTCCCAAGCTTCTGGCTGTTAAATTGTTCCTGTGACTTCCTGAGCTTAAGATCACAGACTGCTTTGCCATGTCTCCTTACCTGACTGGGTTGTATGGTTTTCTTTACAACCTCATATTTGGGCATATTTGGGCAGAAAAAAAAAAAAAATAAATAAAAATAAATTAAATAAATGTCTCTCCCTTTGACGTATTGATGGGACCTTTTTCAAAGGCTTGGGTGGCAGACACATGAAGGATAAATGCCATTTGTATCCTTTAAAGTCTTCTGTCATGCCTTCGTTCATAAAGTCTGATGTGTCCTAGCAGTATCTGGTTTCTAACTGTGCATCTTTTCATGTTGAATACCAAGCTTCTTACTCATAACTATTTCATGAGGTTACAGTCCTACATTATTTATGTTTGCATTAACTTTTTTTTTTGTCTTTTTTTCCCATATGAGGGATTCAGCTTCTAATATATTTAAAACATACTAGCGTGTGTTTGTTTGCATCAAAGAATGAGACAATTTTATTTTACAGCTTTTCTTTCTAAGTGTAGCCACTTTGGGATAATCGAAATCTACAGAAAGCATTTATCTTGCTGCTGTCTTCCTATTTTTATTTCCAAATTTCTTGACATCTTCACAAAAAATCTTTCACTCTCAAGCTGATTTGTAGTTCATTTGCAACTCCAAAATTCTGTTGCAAGCTTTTATATATCATAAAGAAAATTTCATTGTAAAAATACCTGAGGCAATGAAAGGTAATGTAGTGATACATACAAGTAATCCACACATTCTTTCTTCTTCTGCAATAAAACTGATGGGTAGGGGTTCAATTGCTCTACTGCATCCCAGAGATGGAGTATGAGAACACACAAAACTCCAAAAAGAATGGAGCAAAGTCTGTGTTTCAGGGGAAAACAACCAGTTTCAGTTAGCATCAAATACTTCAGACAGCCACAGGCACAAATGTGCTTGTCTGTTTTGTTTCTTTTTCTTTCCAAACTGCCAAGAAAATATTATTATCCACCCCTAGTTCAGTGCCTGTTTTATTGATTGTATTGTTCTGGCCAGGCATATTATAGATTTTACAGAGCAAAGGCAAAGTATTACCTTTAAGAAAGTCTCCTCCAAAAGCAAAAAAAAAATCTGTTATTCTGACTGCTGGGCATGCTGAGAGAGCCAAAATAAGAAATGACAGAAGGGTGATACATAATCTTGTGAAAAAATTGGAAAATAACCTCTTTTTTTTTTTTTTTTTTAGACAGAACAATATCATAACATGCCTAATGCTGCTTTAACCCAAAACAGAGTAATTATGAGTGAAATATACCAAAAGATTCTACAGCAGAGTGATGTTGAACTTGTTGTAACTTGTAACTTAGTAACTTGCACCTAAAGTGGGTTACTCTGTGACCCTAAGCAATTTCATATATTTCCCAGACTAGATTACATTTCCATATAATTGAAATAAAAATTAATGTAGTGAATGTCTTTAATTTAACTGTCATTTTCCTATCACTTAGAGTTTGATGTATCATTTTAGCTCTGGAAATCTGGCAGCCAGACAAAAATGTCCCTAAAAATGTCCAAAGAGAAAAAAAGAAAAAAAAAAATGTTCTCAAACAAGTATTTGTTTCATAAGAATCATAAGAATGCTTTATCAGTCTTGGGTGAACAAAATCCTGCTCTCATATATTAAAACAGCTCACAAAGAGTATTGCTATTACCTTGATTGGCATCTATACAATTTGCTGATATAAGCCCCATTTATGGGATTATGTTTTCATACGGATGAACTATAGCTGAAAAATTTATCCAGCAAATCCGACAAAAAAAAAAAAAAAAAAAAAAAGGAGAATTTGGTTCTAGGCCAAATGCAACTTCTTTTCTGCCTTGCCAAGAGATACTAACATACATTTTGTGCAAGTTCTTTTTTCAATAGCCATGGGGTGGACATGCAGGTGATTCAGAGTGAGTTTTTTGTTGAAGGTGTACTGGGAAGAAGGGGCATAATTAGTGAAAGGGGCAAGGGTCAGGCTAGGCACCAAAACTGACCGTGCAAGTTAATTCTGCTCAGCAGCTTATTACTGCATAAGCAAGGCCTGAAATTCTTATGCACTGTTGGACTCACGTGCAGCTCATGGAAATCATTGCAGAGCTTTTCATCAACTAAGAGCACTCTGGGTCACATCCCATGTTATTTTTCCATTCCATACATCTGCTAAGAATAAATCCAGTAAAAAGCTGAGATTTTTGCATGCAGACCATTTAGTATCTTCTTAAATACAGTTGTATAATTGCACACATTATTTATCAAAAATAGTCTGAGAAGTTTTTAGAATGATCACTTTGAAGGCCATGAGGGACCCCTCATGGCTTCAGTGGAATAGAAGTCGAGAGCTCTTAACCACAAGCCCTGGAGTAGATAACACAGGTCGCTTGACTAACATCAGTTAGAAATAGGACCAAGGCTGTGCTCTACAATTATTCACTATCCTGTTCTTGGAAGGCCTCTGCCTCTGTTTTCCTGTTCCTGTCAGTCAGAGCTCGAGAAAGGGGAAATTTGTTGGTTATAGACTTCCAACATCACACAGACTCCCCACTCAAAACCACCAGCTTCTCCTTGACTCCTTTTTTCTAATGATGAAACACAAAAATACCCTCCTCTTGCTTTATATCTTTCGCCATTCTGTTACTGTTGTAGTATTTGATCACATTTCTCATAGCTAGATTTCAGCTGAGATGAAAAATGATGTTTTTAAATGTCTGGAACATGAAGAATGTGAAAAGCAATAAAATATTGGCTATGGTTTTTGTTGCTAATCTGTGCTTATAAGGAAGTGAGAATGTGAGAGAAAAGTTTTTGCTTTACTTAAAGAGTTAATGGGTTGACTTTTTACCTGAGAAAAAAATACTGAACTCAAGATTTTGTTTAACCAGTATCTATATCATGCCACTGTCCAGCTGCTAGATATGTAACAGTTATTCAGAAAATTCCCAATGATTTGGTCTGATTCCTCTTTAGTGCTCTAAAGAAAGATTTCGGAAGTAGTCCCTACGCATCTCCCATAAACCAGACACATTTCTGACTACAGGCAAGCATGTTTCTAGAAGCAGAAATACCTAGGAGCTCTGATCTCTTTTAAAACGAGTGAAGGTGGTTTATCTCAAGTTGAACAAATATGGATAATCTTCCTGGCTTTAAATATGTTCCAGCTGAGATCCTTCTTATGTCTTTAATGGATGCTGGTAAGTCTTTAATAGTTGATGACTTAGTCCCCGAGTAACACATCCAAAAGATCAAGTAGCTCTGTAGTGCAGCTAAAACTGTGTACACGGTGGAAATAACCTTATGCCATGAACATCAGCTAAGGAACAGAGCTAACAGCAGCTCTGCTGTGCTGCCTTGCATTTTAATACGCGTGAGAAGTAAAGAAACAAATGTTTCCTATAGCATGGAAATTCATGAACATATTTTAAGCACTTCTGTATCTTCAAGACTGCTCCTTTTACAAGCTGTTCTCAGTAGTTTTGAAACTATTTATTCCAAGCAGGCTCTTAGATGGCACATTCCACAAAGTCATCTGTTGCAATAAGAACATCTGCAGGGACAAATACAACTTGTCCTGAATAATGCTAGGAGAAACTGACCAGTGAGGTGAATCACACCTTGCAGGTTCCTCCGTGGACATGATCACCTGTGCTCTTTCAGTAAGATGCTCCATAGGTTCAAGTGTCAAATGAGATTGTGCTTTCCTGTACTGAGATTGCGTTCTCTTGTATGGGTAGAAGAGACCAACTTTGGAGAAGAATGTGAAAATAATCTGCCACAAACCTAATACATTATTTACTGTATTTGGGTCTTCGTTGCTCACCGCTGTTGTATCTAAGCACTATAACAAATATGTCCTCGCAACATCTCTGTATTATTTATGGTTCCCTTCTTTCTCCTCCCTCCTATTCAACCATGAGGAAAATCAATGGACTGCAAACTTAAAGGGTCACTTTCTGCTGAAATGTAATAGAATGCACATTGTGAGAGAGAAGACCACCTGCAACACTTTTCTTTGAGAAGTCTACATAAGGCCAGGCAGTGTTTCAGTCCCCAAATGTGTTGGTAATTTTCCTGTTACTCTTCCCTGCTAACACACCTTCAGAGGAGTGGGGCAGGCAGCAGGCACCAGCTCTGCCTTTCCTCACCCCCTAGGGTTTGCCAGACAGGCAGCATGGCGTGAACATCATGCATGAGGCTTTACAGATAATGGAAACTCCACATGGGCCCAAACTAAGGAAAACAAGAAAAAAAAATCAAAAATTCAAAAATTCCCAAAGTCATTGGAGAGCTGTGCGGTATAGAGCTCAGCTCCTCAGGATGAGGTACTGGGCTGGCATTTGTAGTGCCACAGCTATGTGTAGGCAAAAATAAAAGATAAAAAGAAGGAAATGGTGGCCCTTGCAGTGGACTTAAATGCCTCTCAAAGAAGCCTAGTCCTGACTGACCAGGAACATAGATATGCATTATATTATAATTTGTAAAGGTTGGAAGGTAGGTATACTAACCTACATTAAAACAAGAAGTTATGCTTGTAAGCATGACACCTCAGAAGCACTGCCACTTTGTATGCCTGTGCTCTCATTGCCATGCCCAGGGCAGGGTCAGGGACACAGCACTGCAATTTTCAGGTTGGTGTCTCTGAACCTCTCTGGGACTGGAAACAGCAGAAGCAGTTCTGGAAAGCAAATACTTCTCTCCATAACAACAAAAATTAAACAACTTTGCATGTCCAGCCAAGCCCTCACAAAGCAAATCTGCCAGGGGACTCCATAGGATATTGTACAATAAAAATAAATTTCCTGTATGACTTCTGCTTTTTGTAAATGCTCATGTTTGTATGGCATTTCATACCACTCCCAAATGCACTGAAGGAACAATCTCCCTATGCTCCTTCACAACTCTTTCTGTAATAGATATATCTGAAGCAAACTAATTCACAGCATCCTCTTAAAATGCATTGCAGTCCAAAAGAAAAACATCTCTTGGAAAAAAAATCACTGCAGATCACATGAATTAACAAATAGACTGTGTAGCACCTCACTGCTGAGCTCTGTAAAGAAACTCAGTGTCACAAATAATTCTCTATGATGACCAAAAGGAGGAAGAAAATCTCAGACAATCAAGACCACCTCTACTTTTTCTGTGAAACTCCTGTTAGCTTTTTAGTGAAGCAGTAGCTGAGGCATCTGGATTTTCCCTTTATTTCTTCCCTTTCACCAGTCTTTTCTGTTTTTCTCTTGGCATCAAATTCTCTTGAAAATGCTTCTCCACATTGAGTTCCCTATAATTTCTCTGCAAAATGCTTCCTCCCAAATAGATATGTTTCCCTTTCTCTAAACCTCTGGGAATGAAAATGCATATTGTCCTGGGGCAGCCTCTTATGCCCTCTTAAGGAACTCTTACCTCTCTCTACAGACTTAGTCTAAATTGTTCTAGCTGAAAATTAAAATTATTTCTCCATGCTATTTAAAGACATGTGAAGCTACTTTCTTATTAAAATTTGCCATATGGCTACGAATGTTACTAGGCCTCTGACTTTTGATTCTTTTGGTTCTGAGAATCTTATATATGACATACACAAAACTATGTCGATGTGAATTAATCAACAGAGAGATCTGATTTTCGGGAATTCCCACATTGTGCTCATGTAGTGTAGTAATTAGAAGTGTCTGATGATTACTTGAAAAGCATACAGAATTATTATTGTTACATTTGACATGTATTATTTGAGTAGCTGACTGAATAATAAAAGAAACATGAACTAGCACATTCAAAGAAAATTCATTCTCCAAATGCATTATTCAAGAAATATTTTTCAGCCAGTGTTAGAGGTGATATTTGAAAAAGAGCAGGACAAAATATTGTTCATTGTCGAGGCATATTTTGGTATTTTTTCTGTTTTGCAAATTTGTCATTCTGCAGAATATTTGAAAAGTTCTGTGAATGTGGCCTCAGGCTGTCAAACTTAGTTCTTTTAGAGCTGCTCATTTTTCATCCAGTCTGAAGATGGTTTTATAATTCCAAAAAATCCCAAGAATATTACAGTTACAAAAAGGGTATTTGCACACCAGCTGCAGAAATGCTGTGCATTTTGTTTGTTTCTGAAAATACTTTCAATGTCAGCTAACAAACAAATAAACAAACAAAACCCTAACAGTTTGTGTTCAAGCTGGTGTAAAATGTCAGAGCAAAAGTCAAGAATTGCAAGGTGCTCCCCTAACACATTCTGACGTTAACATTTTTTGATTTTATGAATGTGCCCTATAGCTTATAGTTTTTTTTTATCTCATTTTTTTTTCTTGTACTTATTTTTTCTTGCACTTCTTTTTTTCACCCTTTTATTTAGCACTCACTCGAGGATTATGTTTCTAGTCAATTTCATGGGCTGTTTTCACCAGAGAACCTGACTCTTCAGAGTTATAAGCTGGCATTTTTTCAGCAGTGGTTGGAAGTGCATGGTGTCAGGCCCCCTGAAGATCTGAGTTTGAACATCTTCTCCAAATGCCTATAACTTGCATGTTCCTAACTCAGGCGCTGGCAGACACAGCTCAGGGCTGACATTTTGCTACTTGATGAGCTGACAGCCTTAGACCTAAGACACCCTAGCTATGGGGTGGTGGAGCTGAGACAGAAAAGCAGGAGGCAGTCTTGTCACTCTGACCACATTTACGGGCATAATCAAACTGAGGGACAATGTACAGTAGGTGGAATGACCCTGCCCTAACAGGTACCACTGACATAAACAGCCCTCCTACATCCTTTCAGAAGCAATAGCCATAGCCAGCCTGAGCATCCTAGTTTTTGATGAAATAGGTGTCAGGACCACAGATGATTTTCAGTGATGATGGAGATAATGAATATTAAAAAGTAGTACTGTTCAGAGCTTGGACTGAAATATCTTGTCTGAAAGAAATGCTTTCTTTTCCTGAACCTTCTCTGCCTTTGATAGCAATTAATCATCATGGATAGTTTTGATCTTCCCTGAATCTATACGCATATTCCACATACCATCTATTCCTGGCAGCCTTTGTTCCTTGATATATTAACAGCTATATTGAATATCACTGATGTACTAAGTCTCAGGTTGTACTAGCAAACCCTTTGAAAACATAATCAAAGTGATTAAGTGTAAACAAGAGCACGTGGAAAATAAAGACATGATTGGCGATAGCCAACATTGCTTCACTAAGGGCAGATCATGCCTCACAAATCTGGTGGCTTTCTTTGATGGGGTTACAAAATTGGTGGAGAGGGGAAGAGCAGCTGACATCATCTACCTGGACTTGTGCAAAGCACACTGTCCCCCATGATGTCCTCGTCTCTAAATTTCAGAGACATGTATTTGGCAGATGGACCACTTGGTGGGTAAGGAATTGGCTGGATGCTTGCACTCAAAGAGTTGCGGTCAACGGCTCCAGTTGGAGATCAGTAATGAGTGGTGTTCCTCAGGGGTCAGAATTGGGACTGGCACTGTTTAACATTTGTTGGTGACATGGACAGTGAGACTGAATGCACCCTCAGCAAGTTTGCAGATGACATCAAGCTGTGTGGTGCAGGTGTGGTCCCTCCACACTGGAGGTAAGGGATGCCATCCAGAGAAACCTGTACAGGCTTGAGAGGTGGGCCTGTGTGGACCTCATGAAGTTCACCACGGCCAAGTGCAAGGTCCTGCACCTGGGCTGGGGCAATCCCAAGCACACATACAGGCTGGGCAGAGAATGGATTGAAAGCAACCCTGAGGAGAAGGCCCTGGGGGTGCTGGTTGATGAGAAGCTCACTGTGAGCTGGCAATGTGCACTTGCAGCCCAGAAAGTCAAACATATCCTGGGCTGCATCAAAAGAAGCGTGGCCAGCAGGTCAAGGGAGGTGACTCTCCCTCTCTGCTCTGCTCTTCTGAGACCCCACCTGGAGCACTGTGTTCAGCTCTGGGCCCCCCAGCACAAGAAGGACATGGAAGTATTAGAATGAGTCCAGAGGAAGGCCATGAGATCAAAGGGCTGGAGCACCTCTCCCATGAAGACAGGCTGAGAGAGTTGGGGTGCTTCTGCCTGAAGAAGGCTCCAGATAGACCTTAAAGTGGCCTTCCAGTACCTAAAGGGGGCCAACAGGAAAGCTGGGGAAGGACTTTGTCAGGGAGTGTAGTGACAGGACAAGGAGTAATGGCTTTAAAGTAAAGGAGGGTAGATTTAGATTAGATATAAGGAGGAAATTCTTCACTCAGAAGGTGGTGAGGCACTGGAACAGGTTGCCCTGAGAAGCTGTGGATGCCCCATCCCTGGGGGTGTTAAAGGCCAGGTTGGATGGGGCTTTGAGCAACCTGGTCTGGTGGGAGGTGTCCCTGCCCATGGCAGGGGGGTTGGAATTAGATGATCTTTAAGGTCCCTTCCAACCCAAACCATTTGAAGATTCTATGATTCTATGACTGAGGAAGACACAGACATTGAAAATAAGTGCTCAGCAGATGATACTTGTTCTTTCTGACGAATTATTTAATGGTTGTCTGTGTATTCATCAGCCTGATTTAACTTGGTCATTTCCCTGTCCCAATCTTCATCTCCTTTATGTTAATCTGATAGCTAATACTGTACAAAGGAGGACTTCTCTCTAAGGTTTGAGTTTTTTCACAAGGCAGAGTTATCACTTGTGGATATTATAGGAAGTAATAGTGTTGTTATGGGAAGCATCCTTTAGATGACTGAGGATATAGAGGGATTCCTTTGTGCATCTGTTGTTCCCAGCTGGAATGATTCTGAAACAGAAAAATTGATCTACCCTCTGACTCTTTGTGAAGTGCAAGTTAAAGAGATCTGTCCCACTTGTTCTGCTCATGCAAACATACTTACTTGCTTGTAAACCAGTCTTTTTTTTTTTTTTTTTTTTCTGCTAATATTGGTTTAAATCTAGGGGTTGAAATACAGTGGAGCCAAACATCCACTTTTCCATGGATTTTAATATACTCAACCATTTCTCAGTTAGAATATAATCAATCAGTAGTAACATAGTACATTGGCAGAAATCCCATATGTTATCAATATTAAGAGGGCCCTTTTATATTACAGGCTGCATTATGTGTAGCAATTTTGTCAGCAGCAACCAGAATTGTAACTGGTTGATTTGATGACATGATGATCTGGAGATGATATAAAATATAGGTTCAGATTTCATGCAAGCATATATAAATCTATCAGCTTTGATAGATTTGTGATATTTTACATCACAGTTCGTTTTGCCTTATATGTTCAGTTAAACAAAACCCAAAACATTTCCTTGCTGATGCCATAAAATAAATCATGCGCTGTAAATAGGACAGATTATATTTACAGTTGGATGGTAGTAACATTTTGATTTTGATTTTGCTGATGTTCAGCAAGTCTCTACTTTGAATCAGTTAAGCCAAAACAGAATATTTAAGTTTCTCACACTCTACAGTACCTAAGGTAAATTTACAATGATTCTCAGTACACTTCCTTTTATGTAAGTACAAACATTATTGCAACCATCAAAAATACATGAAGACTTTCATATTATCCCTTTTCCATTAATTTTCTGGTAATCCAAGTATGGATATTAATTATTTAAGGCAATTTTTTGATCTCTGAAGTTAGAGAATTATTGTGAACAGCACTGGCAAGTGTAAACCAAGTCCAGTCCAACAATACTTAACACTTGGTTTGAAGTGTCAGCTTCTTCAATCACAGTTGTGCATGAAGATTTTCATATTTTAAATAAATACTTCATGTAACTCTGGTTTTAAAGAAAAATAAAGAATATGTAAGATAAAAATTAAATAAATATGAGCTTACAACTCATACCTTTTTAAAATTATAATTCAAGAAATTTGAATGCAATGCTTGAGATAACCCACAGAACATGTATTCCTAGTAAAGCCACATTTTCACTAAATTTGTACATATTTAATAGAATTTTTGAAGCCATCTATGTGACAAACACACAAAAAAACAACCCACATATTCTTCTTTCAGTATAAACTAGTTTTTCATTATTATAGTATGTTTTGTGCATCTCTAAAAATGACCAAATCAGACTTCATTACAGTGCCTGAAACACCTTCACATTTGTTTTTCTTTCCCTTCCCTTTATCTGCAAAACAACCCTGTATCATCAGTATGTCTGCATGTGACAGCTCAACACTGTTCAAAAATTATTTGAAGATTGGTAAAAACAATGAGTAACACTTTCCTCAACAATTTACTCCGTTTTCCTGGGATGATAACTCTTGTTATGGATTTATGACTCTTGTGAAGAATTTTCTTGTTCAGGAAATAAAAACAAGCAGTTCAAATGTTTTAATTACCTACTCCACTGACATAGGCATAGGTAAAATACATGATGAACCTTCAATGGTAAATTACAGCCACCTATGGGTTTTATACATGAACATGAAAGTTTAACAATGCAGAAATGGTGGGAAGTGTCAGACATGCTGCCACCTCTGGAAAATGCAATATAAAAAATAGGTTTGATCAAGTCAATGTTCCAAAGCATAGGTACTTACTAGTATGGATGCTGCCATATAGTAACATCTTGAATTTTCAGATACTCATTTTGTACATTTTATAAGTGAAGCTATCTGAGTGCTCTGGAACATATTTCCTTTTCTCCCATAGCATATAAGGATAAACATTTGCAGAGGTACTGGTTATCCTGGTCTGAAGAATTTCTCAAAATAACTGTTTTGGTTGTTTGGTTGTTTTTTTTCTTGGTTAAACAAAACTAGCCAATTTAAGAGAATGCACCTGGTCTGGAAAGCTGTAATGCCATTAAATACCTTATGTCTCGACACAGTGTACGACAAATTGGCATGAGTTTCTTGTCCCATACTTGGGTGTATTTCATGCCCATCTGCTTATTTTCTTTGATGTTCCCAGTAATAACTGACAGTCACTTGGGTCTCTTAGCTATCATCTGCACAAATAAAACCTGACATTGCTTTCATAAAATAATGTCAATAGTATATCAAATTCTCCAACATATTCCCTGCACAGCTGCACCAAATGACAGAAACAAAAACTGCTTTCAAACATAATTTATAAAATCATAAAAGGAGTGAACTGTTCTCCCTTTTAAAAGCAAAGCTTAGCTAACTTGTAAACAAGATGACAAATCACCAGCAGGTGGGTTTAGGGTTTTTTCCAGAACAGACATGGTCACTGTGATTTTTTTTTTTTCTCATCTAGTACCTCCTTACCTGAGGCAGCAATATAAACACAAGAATAATCAGTAAAAAGACTCATCATTATAAAGAAAAAGAAGTTGTTATGTCTCTCCCAGCTTAGGGGAAAAAAGAATGCAGAAGAAGAGAGATCCTAGTGCTTTACAAACACAATAGGTTCTATTCTCTTCTATATTTTAGGTAAAGCACCGGAAATATGAAAAAAAAAATCAAAGTAATACGTGCATGTTTGTCTTGGAACATATATGTAGTTGTGTAGGCACATAGTTTTGTAAAAAATTATGCAGTCATTGGGCAGGTACTCTTTCCTTTCAAGGAATGATTGCTGAATAGCTATTTAGCATTGTCCTGCATGTGTACTGTATGTTACATCTATAACTAAATTTTATTTATTTAATAGAAAACTGCATTGCAATTTACTTTATGATGCAACAGTTTCTTAAAGGACAGGAAAGGTTATAGGAAAACGGAAGAACGTAGAGTAATTGCTACATGTGGTCTCCTCACAGGCTCACAAAGCTAGCTAGGGGCTGAGGGCCTAGGTGTGTTGGGCTCTCCTAAGGATCTGAACATGGCACTCACGTCTCTGGTACCTCCCAGAACTTCCCCGATTCACAGCAGTCCTGAACTGCCTCTGTTTGCCTCTCAGTACGATTTTGCTCATTGCAGTGAGACCCTGCTCTTAGTCTGAGTCTCCATAGACCTTTGTAATGTAAATAATTAATAGGAGCAATAATAAACAACTTGCTTACTGCTACTCATGACAAAGATAAGATTTGAATTCAGATGAAAAAATAATATGCCAGCACGTAGTTCTGAGCCTTATAGAGTAAGACAGATCTTGCCTTTGATTTGTAAGACATGATACTTGCACTGTAACATACCAAACTTCTAAATTCAACTGTTAGGTAGCATTTACCATGAATAATGGAGGAGTATAAAAAGAACCCTTGTTTGTAGAAGTGTCTTGCAATGTTAAGATTTACCAACAATTTGACATTGTGAACATGGGGGAATTTAGTTAGCAGCCCTGATGAACTGTTTCTGTATGGACTGACAATTACAGGGGTCAGACTACAGCAGATGCTCCTTAGTTCTGAAGCTGTATTTTATTAAGTAGCAGTGTGCCTTATACATCACTCTGGGGTTGGCTTTTCCCTGTTATCTTTTTCCAAAACAGGGCACAATACTCTTCACAAATCACACAAGTTTTTCAACTATAAACATAGCATGTTCTTACTTTCTCAGTACAAGTCAGTTGGTAGAATTACAATTATAATTTACCTAGGAATAATCCACATCTTCAAGCACAGCAAATATTAATTATCTTAACTAGTTGGCTGCATTGGGCTTGCGTGGCAGGGGCTTGGGATCAGGGGGGCTGCAGCAGTGGCCTCTGTGGGAGGAGTCTGGTGGCTGCCCCATGTTTTTTGGGGGCCAGGTTCAGCTGGCTCTGAGGTGTGACTGCCTGCTGGCCAGAGCCAAACCAGTGAGCAACACTGGTCGGGCCTCTAGGAGAGCAGGTTGAAGAAAGGGGAAAAACAAACAAACAAACAAAAAACTATGCTGTGCAACTGCAGCTGGGAGAGAGGAGTGAGAAAATGTGAGAGAGCCAGCCCTGCAGACGCCAAGGTCAGTGCAGCAGGAGGTGCTCCAGGCATGGAGCAGCAGTTCCCCTGCAGCCCGTGGAGAGGCCCCTGGTGGAGCAGGCTGTCCCCCTGCAACCCATGGGTCCCACACGGAGCAGATCTCCATGCTGCAGCCCGTGGAGAAGCCCCCAGTGGAGCTGGTGGATGTGGCCTGGAGGAGGCTGCGGCCCATGGAGAGCCCCCGCAAGAGCAGGCCCCGGGCCGGAGCTGCAGCCCGTGGAGAGGAGCCCACGCAGGAGCAGGGGGTCTGGGGGGAGCTGCTGCCCGTGGGGGACCTGTGCTGGAGCAGTTTGCTCCTGGGGGATGGACCCCGTGCTACAGAGCAGTTCTTGAAGAGCTGCTGCCTGTGGGCAGCCCCCGCAGGCTCAGTTTGGGAAGGACGGCATCCTGTGGGAGGGACCCCACGTGGAGCAGGGGTAGAGGGTGACCGAGAAGGAGCGGCGGAGACGAAGGGTCAGGGACTGACTGCAGCCCCTATTCCCTGTTCCCCTGCACTGTTCAAGGGGAGGAATTGGAGGAGGGTGGATGGGGGGGAAGGTGTTTGTAGTTTGCTTTTAAGTTTCTCACTGCTCTAATCTGCTAGTGACAGGCAATAAATTATATTAATACCCCTATGCTGAGTCTGTTTTGCCCATGATGATTATTAGTGAGTGATCTCCCTGTACTATCTCAAACCTTGAGCCTTTTCCATCCGATTTTCCATCCTATTTTTTTCCATCCTTTTTTTGTTTGAAGAGGGGGAGTAAGAGAGCCATTGTGCTGGAGTTCAGCTGTGTAGCTGAGTAAAACTACCATAATTCCTCAGCTAGGAACTGTGACACCAATATATAATACCTTCCCTCCCACCAAGGGATGAAGTAATTTTGCATCAATTTTGAGCTGGTGACATATTATCCATTATCTAGTGAGTTACTAGTGAGTACTGGGCATCAGTCTCTGCTTTCTTCCTCTTCTCTTGTGGAAGAACAGCTGTTAAAACAGCCATATAATTAATTTAGAACATACCAAAGAAGCTGGGGACTATACCTTTGACTTAAGAAAGCAAAATCTATTTCTATAAAAAGTTCAAAATGATGCAGTTTGGGCTTTAAAATCTTTGTTTCTGAGGTGTAACCCTTCCAGTTACAATTAGATGGTCTATATGGTAGCTAAATATACAACGCTACACAGTGGATAAGTTGCACAAATATTTCTTCATCTCTATAGTTCTTTACCAGCTTCAGCATCCTAACAAGCCAGCATATGGCGTCAATGAGGTAATATCTTAATAAATGTAAAGGATGGTAAGGAAGGGTCTTCTGGGCAGTAGGGTCATTGTGCTTGGAGATATCTAAGGATAGGACAGACAAGTTTCTGTCATGCATGGCATGAAATATTAATAGCAGATCCTGCCTACAAGCAGAGGATGAAGACTGAATGACCCTCTTTTCTGTCAGTCTCTGACTTGTAAGACTTTGTTGCTAATGTGGTATGATCTGCGTTTGGTATTTAATTTACAACATTTTCCTTAGGCTTTTGATAATAACTACCAATGGAACCTTCTAAATGATATTTGCTATGTCTTCCTTCCATAAGAAAGCAATAGTATCTCTCATTAATGCAAGGAGAATCAGAAGGAAAAACTGAAAATTTATGCTAGGTGAACCATCATTACACATAAGATGGTTCATGAAAGTAAGACAAAGTTTAGAGATCAGAAAAAGAAACATCAGAGTACAACAGATTCACAGGTTAGGTAGCAACCGGTGTGAATTTAATTAATACCTACCTGCTGAAACTGGCCATGGGTAGATGAATTAAAGTCCATCACACTAAAATTGTTCATTTAGCTTTCAATATCCTTTTGTACAATCATTCTGCCAATGCCTTTGAGTTGTGATGGTTCCTGTCACAATTGTTCCTTTGCTACATGAGATCTCCAGCTAGTCTTAAAAGGATTTTTGGAATAATTGCTAATTTAATGCATCTCATCATTATTATTTCTTTCATTGTAAGGTCTAGCATAAAAGTCACATACAGAGCTGATTTATTGGTTTTTATTTGAGCTTTTTATTTTTTTCCTTTTTGTTCCATAGCTTCTCAAATGTGGCCTGATAATGTAAAAAGCTGAATGACACAGGCAGACCCTCAGCATTAAAAATCCTTCTAGGCATCCAGTTGCATTCTACAGAATGTTACTTAACCAGTTACAGACCTAGCTATAAGCAAATCATTATAAATCATATAGTATCTATTGAAGAAATATATTGATAGATGCATAGTTGTAAAACAGCACCTAAGGCACATTATTTATATATGTGTATATGTATATATATATGCATATATATATATGACACTTGGCTAGTGTCCCTATAGAATCAGAAGAAAAAGAGAAAAATAGTAGGGATCCAGGACACTTTAGTCAGGCAATAAGAATATCCTCTGTACATTTATCAAACAATTAATGATCTGTATCCCCTTGTAAAACAATTAAGTATCCAGGATGAGTTATAGCACAATCGTCCATCCCATACTCATATTTAGATTTACCCTGATCCATTACCCCACTAAAGATTATGTAGACATTCTGGAATGCTTCATTTCACCTCATACTTGTAGGCTATCATTCCTGCATCCTTTTTTTTTTTTTTTTTTTTTTTTTTTTTCCCCTCTTTATTGCAATCAACTCCTGCTCCTGGAGCCTAAGCATCAAGTACTAGCTGCCTGAGATGGAGCTTTTCAAAATACTGCATAAATACATATGCCTAGGCTTAAAATACATCACTTATTTCATGAATGCCAGTGGTATAACAAAGACCCATTACTTATCTTGAACTCTAATTTTAGTATACCTGTGGAATATTTGCTGGAGGTGACTTAGTGAGACTAAAGGTATGTCCATATCTTAAGAGAAGGTACAGCTTTGAGGAAAGATATGCAGATATGCAAGGAATCTCTTCCATGATAGTCCCCTTGGCAACATAACCTGCAACCTTAGGTATTGACACCACCAGAGGAGCCTGGTGTGCTGACTCGAAGATAAATAGCATGGAGCGTGGAGCGAAGTGAAGACACCACAGCCAGGCTCTGTGATATCACCACAGGAATGGAGAACCTGATGGTTCTCTAATGGAGAACCTGTGGAACTGATAGACTGCATGGCCAACCCTGAGCTGTACTGATAACAAAATCATGTCCTTTGGGTGAACTTTGCTCATTATAATTTCATTATAATGCCAAAACACACCTTCATCCCAAAGGGTACCTGTCTCCAAGGTGCAACCACCCCTCTCTGAGCATGGCACTGTGAATTTCTCTGAGCCTATACCTATAAAGCAAAAACAAGAAAAAATTATACCAATCAAAATGAAGTACATATGACTAGAGTAACTCAAGCTCCACCTGAACATAAGAAAATAGTATAAGAATGTCTCAGGAGAGGAAAAATGTTTGGGAAGATATCATCACAGACAAGTCAGGAGGACATTACTGACTTCTGGGATCAGTGAACAGGGTGAACCTCTCCCCCACAGGGATGCCTGTTGGGTAAGATCTGAACCCTCAGTTATACTGAGTGCTTCCCCAGGAAACCTAACATTCTCTATGGAGTTGTTTCATAAGTTAACTTATATGTAGTGGGTTGTGCTAGTCATATTCTTGGTATTTGCATGTGCTTTGCAGACAGTGTGTTTATCACTGGCAATACAAAAGGACCTGTACTCCTGTTGCTTCAGTAAACTACACCAGTCATTGATCTACTAGACTGAAGCTGTATCGTGCTGTTTTGGCATCCGTGATCATGGTAACTTGATTGACAGCAGCAGTGGGGGCTGGGGATGTCCTCCTCTGTGCCACTGGCCAGATGGGCTCTCTGCACCTTGTGGAACTGCAGAGTGATGTGCCAGCATGCTGGGATACAGGCTGTCATCCCTGATTGCTCTTTCATACGATCTCTGTCTCATTCAGTGCCTGATAGAGAGAGGGTTTTCTGCACTTTTTCTTCCCCCCTCCTATTATTCTGTATGTAGCTCCAGCCTTAGTTCAAGCTTTCCCCTGGAGACAGAAACAATTGTTTAAGATTAGACTTTTCTATGGCATTCAACGCTACACCGTATGCTAACAGCAGCTTTGAGGCAATCGTTAGGAATAAGCATGTCTACAGCTTTTGTGCACTGTTCAACTCCACACCGTGCATTAAATCCCCCTGTGAGACAGTCCTTTAGAATAAATGTGTATATTATCCTATATAAATGGATAATATAGACATGTAGATTTTTCAATGAATGAGCTGTGCCTTCCACAGGCTGGTGAGACTGCTATATACCAGCTATGCAGAGGAAGAGAGGTGCCCTCCAGCTCTACACCCCGCATTGCCAGCCTCCTGTTTGTCCCCGCTATTTTCAAGGAGGCTAGTACATCCCTTTCACCTCCTCACCCTCTCACCTGGGCACTATGCTGTTTAGTCCCTTAGAAGACCAGCCCTTCTATATACCAGACAGGAAAAAAGGACTCCTTTCTTGTGTTTTCTCAGACATCATGGAAAAACATAGGGGAAAAGGGAACCTTAATGTAGGAACCAATCTATCCAATTCCTTGCAGTTACAGTTAAGGGTTTTATACGTATCCTAGTGACTTGATCATATAACGCAAGCCTAAAAGCATTTTTCTTAACTGCCACAGTTCAATTTCATTACATACCAGTACTCAGAAATCTCTAGGTAATTTTCTTACTAGAAAGCTGAAAAGTCTTCAATCATTATCCCATATTGCAGCATGCTATTTTACAATTCTAAAGCTATAACTTTAAAATATTGGCCTACGGGCTCTGTCACTAACACTTGTAAGTCCTGCTGGAAACTCTGAAAGGAACAACACTTTCATGAGTAAAAAACATGTTAACAAAAGGCTGTATTTTTATAATACTTTTTAACCAGTTTAGCAGTTGATTGATGTTGGAATAACTGTGCACCATAGCATATCTCTTGCCTTTGGCGGTTGGAGAGGGAGAGACAGGTTCAGAGCTTGAATTTCTGCATCAAAGAGTGGAATCTCAAAAGATTTGGTTATGCTTGGATAATGATCATCTTAACAATTCAGTAGCTACTGTACTTCAGGCATAGCCATGCAGCCGGATTCCTTTATTCTACCCAGTGCTATCACTTTTTCAGAAAGTGAGTTGAAAGAACTGCTTCCCTCCCCTTTACAGAGTTCCAGTGTTTTTTTTTTTCTTTGTTTGTTTTATTATTATTATTTTATTTTTATTTTTTGGGGGTGGCTGGTGGAAAACCGACAAGCTTATTGGTAGCCTATTGATTTTCAGCTAAACTTTTATGAACTATATTTCCCTAAACAGTTATGTAAGAATTTCCTGCAAGTAAACTGCATGTCTGCACATCAGAAAACAAATAAGCCCTGAGTTAACACTTTCTTGTGAAAATCAAAGTAAGCATTTTTACAATGCAGCTATTGTTGTCTTTCTTCCGTTTGGTAAGACAAGATTACTTTAAGGACCTCATCTTGGGAAGAAGCAATTCTTACAAAAGTCTGTTCGTGTCTATTTCAGAAAGTCATTTTTTCAGCTAGGGTTACTCTAACCGACATTTAAAAAGTGTTGGTCTATTGTTAAACATGAGTTCTATAAAATTACACCAGTTGTACACCAGTGCTATTGCCATGTTGTTAAAACAATTTAGCTTTGCAAGTATCTTGGATCATGTATACAGAGACACTCAGAGTGTCCAGTCTGTATGCATGCCAACATAGGAAGCCACCATATTTACATTTTCTAGTCATTGATTAACAGAAAACTATATTAACGTCTCTAGGTCAAGGTTAAAATACCATATATCTTATACATGTGCAATACACATAGCAAAGTGCATGTATTACACATGATCTATGTAGCACGTATGACTTACAGCATGACTGGGTATTCCTCTCCTTACCACAATTCAGGAAATAGACTGGAGGATATTGTAAACATCTTTCTGGCCCACACATTTCTTTTCATGATCACTGTCTGCTATTGTGAGCTTGTATGTGAGGGGAGAAATGAGAGGAAGACCTGCATGCATCAGTGGTCTCATCCCAGGAAGAATCTGTCTCTTGCCTGAAATTCGGGAATTTGAGAGCATTCTGCTGAGAGAGTTAGGACGTATGTCCTACCTCTGGTTTAGCCTTTAAATGAAGAAAAAGCTTCTGCTTAATCTCAGGCTTCTCAGAACTTCTGATTGTATTACTTAAAAAGATATCAAACTAATTTCCTGACTGGGGGGGCTATGTAAGGTTTAATTGTGTTTTGATCTCATCCACAAATTTAAATGTTCGCCTCAGTTTGAAATCGGGTGAAAGATGAAGAGAATTTTTCTAATTAGACAGTGTAAATTCTGAAAAGTCTTTCCTGGGGATATTTCCCAAGAAACTTGTTCAGATATAATTATGTCCAGACCCCATTTGGAGTTTTAAACACACACCAAAAAAAAAAAAAAAAAAAAAGGAAGATGACCTGCTGTTTTTTTGTTGTTGTTTTCTTTCAAAGCGAAACTAAAATGCATAATTGTAAGAACAGATCTGCAAGTGATGAGGTTCATGACTGTTGAGTTGTTATTGAATATATAGCAATGGAAAATAACAGAATGAAAAAAAAAAAAAAACATTTGCATATAACGTCAAATAGATCAAGGGTTGGGAAACTTTTGCAGAACCCAAAGACCTTTCAAATAAGGATAAAAATGTGCAATGTGATTGAACCAAAAGCTAAATACTGTTGTAGATCCTCTGCCTAGAGTTATTAGACCTAATGAGCCAAAAATGCTAATAGGTCGAGGTCTAGTTTGGTCTAAAAGCCCTAAGCAATTTACTAAATGAAACAGCTAACAACCTGTAGACTTACAGTACAGTTGATGATGTGTCTGGCTCAAAATTTCAGGTGAAACCCACATATAAGGCAACCCACAAAAAAGCTGAACTAAGGGAAAATGGCAGTTAGCATCTGATAGATGCAGAACATTTTTGGGGAAAAAAAAATCTACTTCAAAAGAAGGTCATCAGCGTTCAGAAAATGAGTAACAGGTTTTCTGACCTGATTATTCTGTGGGCTGTTGATGACGTGAGACTTGTTCCTGTGTTTCAGATGACAAGATACTATGGAGCAAGTCTCTCTAATCTTACAGTTTTAAATTCGTATCTGAACTTCTCATCAACGTTCTCAAGATGCTCTCGTCTTGCCCCCTGCACATCTTCAAAAGACAGGAATGAAAACCCACTTGTTCGGTCAACTCCCACAGAATTCTCCATGCCCTATGAAGCTTTCTCCATCAGTTGTCCAGAAGGCCATGTCTGTGCACATTGTAGAGGACAACTGGTAGGACTGAAAGAGAATTCCATTGTCTCTTCCATTTTTTTTTTTTCTTTCAGCCAAAGCTTCAAAGTAGCACAGATTATTGCAGACTGTGTCCACAAGGACTTCTGCAGCCTTCCCTCCCCTACAGGAACACCAGTAGCCCTGACGCTCCATCCTGTAAAATAGTTCCTTGAGCTAGTTACTAAGGTAAATCAAGAACAAGAGAAGGACCATAGAGAGAATTAAAGTTGCTTACATAACACATATTTCTATTCAGTAATCATTGATATTCTACTCCTTACATAACAAAACACAGGGTTTGGTCCCTATTTATGTGTACAGCTGCATTTTATTTCAGAACAAGACAGAATAATTTGGTTCCGTTTCTTATTTTCCTATTTCTCAATCGGCAATAATTCAAGGAGCTATCCTATTTGCTTTTTAACATGCACAATGTATATTTCTTTAGCTCTTTTTTTTTGGATATACTCGTCAACTATAGTCCCAAAGAAAGTGTATCACTTAAGTGAAGATAATTTAGGCCACTTGAATTAGGTCAGTGAGTTTTACGACAGCTTGAACTTTTGCAGCTATTGTTCATCTCTGCTTCTTCCCTCATCCATCACAACTAGCAAGGAAAGGATTATTAGAGAAATACATGGTTGCATGTAGTCAGATTTAATTTATAACTTCCCTTATTAGCCCTAACAGGAACTGAATTATATCTTACAATCACTAGTATATTTTTATATAATCGTACCACTGTTTCACATGCACACTGCATTCCATTTTTGTATTTTTTTTTAATTATAATTATTATTTTCGGAACACAACAACACAAATATAGTTAAATTAAAATTTATGTACTACCATCATCTAATTCCTTACAGACATTGAAAGCAGGAGTATAAAACAAATAAACAAACAATCACACCCTCTGCCCCCCCCCCCGCCCCCCACCCCCCCACCCCTTAAAGTATATTTTAACATCCCTGCCCCTGCTCTGGTCAGAGATGAAAATTCAAAATTTGTCAATGACTGCCAAACTGGGGTAGAATATCTCCTTTTTCAAACCTTATGCAGGTGACAAAACAACACACAGCTCTTCAGAATCCACTACTATTCTTAATTAGATAGATAGATAGATAGATAGACAGACACACAGACAGACCGATAGATTCCTTCATACAATCAACAGCAACACTTAGAGGTGTCAAGAGGGAAAGTCTTCCTTTCATGTATTTCTTGAAAGGCAGCTTACAGTCATCAATGCCTGAAAACTACAAATGCCAGTTATTAGCTTTCAGCTGACATTATTTTAACAGGTAAGGTTATTCTGGTCCTACAGTTTTCACAACAGCAGGCGAAAATTGTTTAGTGAAAGAACATCCTGTCTCTGATCCCTGCAAGCAAACCCTAAGGGGAAAAAAAAGTGACACCAAAAACGTAGCACTAAATGCACTGAGAATGACATTTTTTCATCAAACACTTCTATGGCTGCTCTAATATTGCTATGCTGAAGAAATAAAGTTTATTAAGAAAAATATATTAAACATTTTATTTATTTTTATTTAAGAAAGCTATTGCTATTTCTTTGTCAACTGTCAGCACAGGGAACTGCCAATGACAGTTCTGCATTGCAGTCACTTCCTGGCTTGTTTTATCTATTCCAGGAAGCCAAAGCAGGACATAAAAAAATAATAATAAAATAATCTATCAAGACTATCAAGAAATAATTTCAGTACTCCTAAGGTAATTTTTCTCTGTGGAAAAACTAAATGTGTTCCAATTAACACTGCACTTCTTTGAAAGGAAGCTGGTGTTAGCGGGCATGAAGAAAAGGTCAACAGAAACCTCTGATCCAGCAAAATCAAAGGGACTGCGATTTGAAATGAATTAGGCCATGTAAAGACCAAAAAACATAGGCTGCCAGAGTCATAGTCCTCACCTCTAGTTTTGTTTTTGTCCATAGAGAAATAACTTAATTGATTGTTTCTTTTTCTTCACTGATTCAGTTGCATGGTACTAACTGTCACCTGCATAAAGGAGGAAAAAATCACCTTATTCATCTAGCTTATATTTTGTCACAACATCCAGTAGTCAGATGGCCTAAGAATTATGACAATTACTTATTTCAGAAGATCTGAAAGAACAGTCTAGAGGACCCAATAAGGCCTGAAGCTGGGGATCTTCTAAAAGCAGCCATGAGAAATACTAGTCAAATACTTAAACAGAATTTTTGTGATCTGAATCTATCGCAATAGATCACAATGTTTGCAAAGCTGACTTTGGCTCTTCTGTGCTTTTCTTAGACTTGTGCATCTGTGAATATTTAAAAGATGGTTTAAGTAGAAGTTTGAGAGTTTGAATTTGTCTTAAATATTTTGTTGATTAGTAAGTTTTAATACATGAGCAGTGGCAATGTTGAATTTTGCATGATATCATTTCTGTAACTCCAAGATAGACAGGACTTATTTGAAGTTGAAAAGACTGTTATTTCATTTGGGGAAAGATAAATACCCAAGAAAGTGCTGAGCTATCAAAACAATTCTGAGATACAAATTACATCCTGAACTAATCATTCGCATTCACTGCCAAAAGCATCTTCCTTCCTTGCTTACAGTATTAGAAGTAGCAGCTGCTGTTGAAATCTCCCCTGGAGATTGTTAGGATCTGCACAAGAGAAGCTGTGTGCTGGAGGCCAATTTTGAAAAATAACAACTGTAACTTTGTTGTACATAGATCACGATGCAAAAAGGTGGTACCTACCTTCAGACACGTCAGCTGATGGTGGTCTTTTTAATAATGATTTATCTAGCCACCCATCTAGACAAACCATTTTACAAAGTGCTTCTGCAGCAACAGGAGACTCCATTTCCCTGCTCCCATACGTTAGTACATAAGGCATTCACTGCAAGTATTAACTGTAAAAAATTACCCTTACATTGCTCCTCTTGCTGAGGTCGCATTTCCTTCTAGATGACTTTAGAGACCTAGTTTGGTTCCCAAAGTCAATGAAGAACTCTTTTAATTTGGGTCCATTGATGTGACTGTTTATGAACACACATTTTTTTTCCCGAGGCGACAAACATTGCAGACGTAGGTTCATGTAAGGAACCCTCTGATAGGCAGAATTCCACAATATACAGTATAAGCCTTGGACTGCAGGGGTTGAAGCAATGTTTTTTATTGCTGTATGATTTTTCATCCAATCTTCAATGACAGTTACAGGGGAACTTCATTTTAGACACCTTAATAGTCGGGAAAAAAGGGAATGAGGTTTCCACTCAAATTATGTTGCTTCATGGTATCTTAGTTTACCACCTAAAACCAGACACTTGAACAACAATTGTTTTGCAAAATACAGTTCATGTTAACTTTGGTGTAATTAAGGTCAGAGCTAATTTAATCATTGTTTATTTTGAGCTGAACATCCAAATAAATTTCTGTGTGATAAATTAAATATTGATAAAGAATAAGGTATTTCAGAGTAGGAATCAGTAACAATAAGAAAAGTGTTTAAAAAATAAAATTCAGACGATATCAAAAAAATAAATAAATTGAGAAAGAGTGCTTTCTTTTAAAACCACATTACTTATCAAAGTTCTTGTGCCTTCTCTACTCACTCTTATTTCCGTATACTGACAGATTCAGTGAAGGCTAATGCTCAGTTTAAGTTTTCATTATGCTACTGATTTAAAATTAAATAATAATAATAATAATAAAAAGTACACATAAGAACATCAGATTTTTTTTGTCTATCTCCATACTGTTATCTGTGGAAGCCACACCGGATTCTGAGAAAAGCAGATCATAGCTTCAGTGATTTTTTTGTGCAGTAAGTAATTAGTAGTATACTGCTCATGTTCCTTGCTTTGGACCTTGATTATTATGTATTCTTTATGGTGATCAATTCTTAAATTAGAGTATTGAGAAGAGGTAATAAAAATCTCTGAATCTGAGAGTATATGGTAAAATGCATAATAATAATAATCCCAAGTACTTACAGCATCAAATCTTACTCCCAGTTTGGAATATTATTTCATGGAGAAATAGGATTTTTTCCTCTTTTGTATTTTTTCCTCAATACTGTATTTTGTAATAAAAAGAAAAAAAAATAATCCCAATTACCTAAGTGTGAATGTAACTGCAACAAAACATCTTTACAAAAACAAATACAGTTAATTACTGAAACCTTAATGTAAAAGCACTGGAGAATCTACCATGAGGGGGTCAGGGGAAGATGAAGAAGGTTCCTATTTTTTTTCCTTCTCCAATTACCATATGCTTTCTATTACGTAAATCCAAATCTTCGGAGGAGATGATGATCTTCATAAATTTCTCCTGCAGTATGACTGCAGTTTGGCTCAGTTAATGTTGCCCTCATAAGCCATGGCTCTCATGAGGGAGACTAGAAATGCTGGTCTGGGAGTTAAGCTATTTGGATCTCTGTCTATTGGCATTGAAAATAATCTACTCTACTTTCACTGCCTCTAGTATGAGTATGTGCTGCTTGAAAAGTGTAGTGACAGGAGTCAGGGTTTGCAAAAGGAAAAAAACAGTGCTTTGTCTGCCTGTGCCTTACTTAGTGCAGATTCCTAAAATACTCCACATCCAACACAATAGCTGCTTACCTGTAAACATAGTCTTCCCCATATTAATAACATCTAGTGTGAGCTTGCTAGTCATTTCACGTTAATCAAAGCCTGGAATAAAGCCAAATGAAGTTAACAGATTTACTCTGGTGTAAATACAGTGTAACAGAAATTACTTTTGCATGCAGATTGACTTGTCTTGTTTTCCAAATTTCTTTGCCCATGCATGTAGTGAACCACTTGATATGCTACTCATAGCTAAAACCTATCGTGCAGAAATTGAAATTTGAATCCATTTTCTCTTACCCAGTTGCTCCCATGTGTCAAAGGAGGTTAGACATATGCTGCTGGTATTTCTTCCCAGACAGATCTTTTCAGTTGTACATTTGTCTATGTCCAAAATTATTTCTATCTACTTCTCTGTATGTCAACTCACTAGAAATTTTAGCTATACCCTTGTTACAAATATAACACTATATCATACAGAACTATAGGTAACCTTTCCTGCTTTTTTTTTTCCAAGTTCTGCTTTCACAGTGAATAATGCTCTCTGCCAGAAGAAATTAAGATAAAACAAATGCTGAATGTTATACTTATCCAGCTGTGCAAAGTTCCTATGACAGAAACAATTACATACATTAACCAAAACCATTCAAGTAAACTATTTGAACTGAATTGCTGATATTTTAAGTCAATGGAATTAACAGTGTTTGTTTGTTTGTTTGTTTTTCTTCTTATAAAAAATGGGGACAATGTCAACAAGTAAATGATATTTTCATAGTATCTGAGAAAAGTTATGTTTTATATTGTAAATGGCTGTTCTGATGGTGAAAAAAAATACAAACAAAAAAAACAAATGTCAATGTCAAGTCATTAGAACAATAAAAAACTAGAAATTCAATATAAGTCCTCTAAAGAAAAATATTAATTAAAAAATTAATTTGACAAACACTATTTCCACAGGATATTTACCCAGAGGAGATAATGAATATTTAATTTAACATACATTTTTATGCAATAAAAGAATAGCAAGGTAATTCCTTTATTATCAAAAATTAGGATGAACGAATCTCAAAAGTAGCGAGTGATACACAGTTGGGAACCCAGTGCTTAAAAATGATATTGCTAAGAAGGTCATTATGTTAATCTCATGGTGCTTCCTAAATGAAAATGACTGGGTTCAACACAGCATTTTGTAATTAACAATTTAGTAACCCAGTGGCTACTGTATCACTGGTTTCATATCGAACATTTTCTTAACCCATATAATGCCTTGCTGTGCCCATACATGAAAGGACTAGATTTTTACCATGCACAAAAACACTGGAAAGAAATCATGCCTGACAACAGCTGAAATTGCAACACTGACAGTGCCCTTCTCCAGTCCTGATGGATATTCTGAAATATAAGAAAAGCTATCTGGGGAGAATCTACCATCATTAAAAACCTCATACTAGAAATTAAATATGAAAAGCAAGACAACTGTTGTCATAGTTTCAAGGTGAACTTCTCACGGACTTAAGTGTATTTAAGATTTCACTAGTAAAAAGTAGCTCAATACAGAAATGGCTCAAGTTAGAAGGAAGACAGTGAGAAATCTGTTTAAAATAGATGGTTTGAGAAATGAAAGAATGCAATAAAGGGAATGTTCAGATCATTGCATATTTACTCACTGGACTGTAAAAAAATAAAATCTAATGAGATATAGTCAGAAGAATTCTATGCAATTAATAAAGTGAGATTAATCCTCAGATGACACATGTTACAAATTGATTGTGGTTTTGAGTTATGTGGAGATTCACTGATTTATGGCAACTTAGCTTAATTAACATACATTTCCAAATAGAAATTATTCCTACCAAATTATCTACAGTATTCCGAATTTTCAGGTCCAATGCTTCCAAAAATGGAGAGTTTGTAACTCTGTTCATTATTTCATGCATGCTTCAGAAATTTTAGATAGCAAAGGATGAGTTAACTTTAAAAAAATGCCATAATAATAGCAGTCTGAAGAGAGAAGTTCCTTAAAAATGACTCATAGGTACCTAGATGCAGAAAAAGGCCATTGATCGTAAATGAGTGGAAGATACCATTATGTACGACTTCAAAGTTCCCTATTACAAAGGTGGTGTTTCTTAGATGAGGGTGAAGAGTCTTGTTAAACTCAGATTAATGAGGTGACAAATACACAACCATTACTATATCCAGAGACTTATAACTGGAAAGGTTTAAGACATCCACAGACTTCTCTTAAAAGGAGACAGGAAAAAATCAAACAAACAAACAATCAAAAAGCCCACCACCAAAACCAACAAAACAGATTTGGGGGGAGGTCAAGAACATTTAATAAGCATGTGCTTGTTTTTCTGCCAGTAGCAGATTTACTTAAAATCATGCTATGAAATATAAAGGAAAATAAAGAGTGAAAATAAAATTAAAAAAAAAAAAAAGTTGGAAGTTGGAAGAGTTAGAAACAAAAGGAAGAAAGGAGGGAGACAAAGGTGGAAGTGACAAGCCCTTATGAATTAGAACTGAAAAATCAGAGTATTGGTCTCCTAGTGTCAGTTTCCACTAACTGGTTTTACATATTTACATATGTAAGACAGGTGCCACAATACTTATGTAGTTTGTACAGTCATTTTAAAATATCATGAGAAAGCTATTTTCACCAAGTGATGCTTCCAGTTATCCTTTCCCTTATGGCAATACCTGCTTATGCTACTGCACTGAATGGTTACATTTGTTCTTTCTCCCCAGTATCAGGCACCCACCATTTTTCTGGTGCTTTCATATTTGCTGCAGAAAATCAACAGTACTGTGCAACATGACTGCTACTGAAGCCTGCTTAACATAAAATAAAATGAAGTTATTTGTAGTCCGGATCAGTTCCTCTGTTAAACTTCTGGTGCGTCACCAGAAAACAAACAAACAAACAAACAAAAACCCAACTGGAATGAGAAAAAAAAGAGATGGGGTTGGGGTGGCAGCAAATGACAGGTGCAAAGTACTTTAATCTGGAATCACTTTAAAGGAAGCAATTCTCTTAGGCTGCAAGGAACAGTAAATGACACAGAAGCAGCTCTGAAGCCTAATGAGAGAAAAAAAGCCAAGTGTGGGGAGATCAGACTGCATTTTTAAACAGAGATAGTAAGTTATATGGAGAGGTAAAATAAGAATAAGTGTAAACAGCACTGCTCAGGTACCGTTCTCCTGCAGTGCGTGACACACAGTGTGCAACGATGTCCTCAGCCTCTCCTGAGAAAGAGCACAGGATGAGTAAGCAGCTTACACAACTCAGAGCAGCAGAAGCAAATTAACAAATCTGAGGGACACACAAAGAAGCAGCTAGTCAAAAATCATAACCATAAAGCATGGGGCAAGCTAAGGACTATAGGGTTAGTGGCTAGAATCAGATTCAACACACTGTGTAAAGGCAATAAAGCAAGGCAAATGAAATTCCAGGAAGTGAGAAGAGAAACGCTGAGTGACCAGCTAGATATCTTTTTCCTGGTGCTCAACAAGGGCACTAATGAGGCCATATTTGAAATGTTGCATTGATTTTCTGTCTGATTCATTATCCTACAGATAAATACGACTTTATGGAAAAGCTACAGATTTGGCAGACAGCTGACTACATACATATCTGTAAAGTAAACAAGACCAGGAAAGGGGCTGTAGGGCTAGCATGTGATTGTCCACGCTTTAACCCTTATCTTACTTTCCAGGCACTGCAATGTTGAGGAGTTCGGCTAAATAAACTCAGGGCCCAGTTTGATGCAGCACAGTTGTGTAACTTTGCCTCTGTTTCACTAAGGAAACCATTACAGACCTTCAAGAGATGTGTAAACTAAAACAGTACAAGAAAAGTGAAAATACAAAAGTGAAATTTTGTAGGTGGCAAGCTTTATAGCCTCTTCTAAGAATGAGTTTCATTTTCCATCCATGCCAATTTATTTACTCTCTCTCAGTCAGTGTACATCCTGGATCTCCTGGTCAGCCTTCTAGTTATGCACAAGTTCCTTTCTTCACTCTGGCGTCCCAAATTCCTGTCAGCCCTTTACAAACCTGGTAAACATCTCTGTAGGGAGCATGGAGTTTGCCTTCATGCAGAGAAAGACAAGTATTGCTTCAGCATCTGGTAACTGGGTTGTGAATTCCAGCACAAATTCCTGAGCCACCGGTCCCCTAGCCAACAATGAACAATTGCAAAACATACAGATAGACACTTAGATTTAGAGATGTTTTTGAACAGATGCATTTGAAAAATTATAGGAATATGTCATGGTCTTTGTAAGGATGTTCTATACTTGTACCAGGTATAAGAAGATTAAAAGAAACAAAGTAGAAGAAACTTTGAAAGTATATCATTGAAAGACTATAAGAATAGTTTGGTTTTAAGGTTTAGACCAGATATAAAAGGACATATAACAGTTTAAAAGGAGACTTAATAAAATATCAGTTCTCAACCAATACATGTGAATATTTCTTTATACTATTCAAGATAAGAAAACTGTTTTCAAAACGTGACAGTCTCTGTGGTAGTTCTTTAATGTAGTTCTTAAGTGGGTGAAATGTGATAGATATCGTAAAAGAGAAATGCATTTAATATTTGTCCCTGGACCACTCAAAAGTGGACAGGTGTTTTTAAATGCCATGTTAAGTTGAAGATAAGACTAATAAATTAAAAATAGCTTGAAACTGCACTCCAGGAAGTCTTGTTTAGGAATTTCTTTAGCACAAAATAAAGAGCAGTGAGATTCACCCCTATGGAAGGTGCCTACATGAAGGCAATTACACGTCACATAAGTTCTAATTAATCTCCATTCACACATGGGTGAATTTTGTCCAAGAGTGACTATAGGAGAATGTATTCTGATTAGCCCATGTCTAGACTGATGGGTTTTCTATGACTTTACGGCCCATATGTGAATGATCCATATCTGAATTATTTCTGGCCTTGGTTAGTGGGAGAATTGATTTAATACGAATACTAGCAATTTCTAGAACAGAAAAGCTAACCTAACAAACATTTTCTTGGATTTAGAATGTCTTAAAACAATTTGAGATTTTCTTTTAAAACACATAGCTTCTCCAGTAGTTTTATAAAAATCTTGTTAATCCTCAATAAGCTGACATAACATGAAATTCATCTTTATTACCATAGCAAAGCCATGAAATCCTTCATCTGCTGCCATGATCTATACAAGCCAGTATATGGAAGAACTAATTAATGTTAGACTTTTCTGCAGGTACGAGTAGGAGAAGAGCAAGATTATCCACATCATCCACCCAGCTAGCATGTCACGGAGTCAATGGACCTAGCTCTTATCTGATTTTCTCCCATTGTGGTCAGTGCTGCAAACAGTCAGCCTGTTAGTTTCAGTCAAGCCCCATCTGGGGTTCCTGGATCACATGAACATTTTGAAGCTGCCACCTACCTCCTTGCCCTTCATATGTTGGGCATAGTAATATTTCTGGCATGCTTTTAGAGTATAACTTTCAAATCACGTATCAAATGAGTTCTGACAGTCAGTTACAATGCAAGGCATGCTGCCTTTTGAGAAGTTTATCCAAGGAGGAGCTCAGCTTCTGAGTTTTGGCTTTTGGTTCTCTGTTAGCTCCCCTGCTTCAACCTGTGCAGTACCAGAAGCAGCGGGATGGTGCAAGTTATATTATGACTTACTCCCAGCACCTGTGCTTTTAAACAGTCACTTAATACAAGTTAAAAAGTATAGATTCTCCCATTTTTCCACCAGTGTGTGGAAGAAAAATAAAATCTATTCAAGAAAAAAATAGTAAACAATTTTTAAAATGTGACCTTATGGTGAAATTTATACAGCAACACATCTGTAAAAGAAAAGATTTCAGCTGCAGTTCCTCAACAATGAATGACCTAGTCTCAGCTTCTGTAGTTCTTTCTTTTTCACACAAGAAACCCTACCTATTTATTAAATCCTAGACAAGATTTTCTTTGAGACTCTAACAAATCCTGAAAGCTTCATGACCTTTCTGCAGAAGTTTGATTTTCACCTATGATATTCATGAGCAAATACAGGCCCTTGCTCTAAAAGAGATATAAACAAAGCTGACCTACAATGTTTATCAGCATTTTTCTGTTAATGAGAACAATGAATAAAACAACTACTTATTATTTTAAAATAATAGATATCATAGATTCCTTTTCGAGAGGAATAGAGAGGTTCTTTGTCAGAAAAAAAAATGTTAAATGAAGGTAAAGGTATTTTAGACTTTAATTCATTAATGCCTGTAAAAGTATTTATATCTCCACTTGGAATGTGCTGCAGGGACATAAAGCATTATTACTAAGCATATTACAACAGCTAAAAATCCCATACACATTTTTAACATCACAAACTACAAGCTGCATATAATGTTTATCTGTTAGAAATAAAAACACCACCTGGTTATTCCTCACTGTTAAAAAGATTGCAGAGATATACCATAGAATATGTGACAGATTCATTTTTAGAGCTTTTGAATTTATTGTTTGGTGTCCTTTATTCCATTAAGCAGTGTTTTAAAGGCATATGATTAACATAAAGCATTTTTATGAAATATTTTAGGGAAGATAGCACTGTCTCAGCCCAGAACAATGCAGAGGCTTCATCACAGACATTTGCTGGCCTGAACTGCAGTAGCACAGTCACCAGGTGATAGTGAAGACCTGCTCTGACATGAGAGTGGATGATCCTCAGGGTTTCTTGCAAGCTTCTGCCTGTGTGCAGTTGTCCTCCTTCCTCTCTTGCTGACTACCAACAGCCTCACTCCTTTACCTCAGTCCGTTCATGACCCCAAAACTGGCCACCAGCCCCAAACTGACTATCACCCTTTGGTCCCCTAATGCTACTCTCTAGCTCCCCATAAACAATTGGATTTTCTAGTGCTTGGTGTGCTTGTCAGAATCACATAAATAAATAATAAGGCTGGGTGCTGTTCAATAGGATTAGCATGCAACAGGAAGAAGCCCATAAGTAATCAGTTTTCAGAAAAAAAAAAAAAAAGGCACCAAATGACCCCACCTAGTAATTTCGGGACCAACTTTCTAGTACTGAATCCAGATCTCTGTCAGCCAGACGTGCTGGTGGTGCTGAGAATACCTTAAAAAGGAAAAAATAGCTCATTTTGTAAAATTGATATCTTACAAATATGGATAGATACTTAGATTAACTCTGTTTTAATAGAATTTACGAATAATAGCAGAAATTCTAAACCAAGCACATCTCTGCAGCTCCAAGTGATTAAAAATTAGTCATGAAATGCCAGAATGACTAATTTAACAGTACAACTACTTCAGCCATACTACAACAGCTAATGCTTTTTTAATATGCTATTGCTGTTATAAAAATGCAAGCCACTCATTAACTGTCTGTAACGATTTTTATGGATTTATTGCTTAATTAGATTTGCACCTTTATTTGACAGGGGTTATTGAATATAGCGTGTACTCCTCTCAAGTCGGTGTAAAAGTCTAAGCCAATTTTACAGGAGCCTATATTAAAAAGTGATTCAATGATAAAATATAATGTACTAACTCACTTCAGGGAGTTTTAGTACAGACTATTTTAACAAGTAGCTATTTACATGTTTTCATCACTTTCCCAGACATTTTTCTGATGAAAAGAATACACTTTTAAATACTATGTGAGGAGTTTTTCTCCCTCAAAAAAAATAATAATAGTCAAAAAAAAATCTGCTACTCCTCTGTGATGCTGTGTTTAAGTCAAAATGTTGAATTTACAGTTCCTTCCACAAAGAGAGACAATGGGTGCCAAGAATATAACAATCCCACAGCTCTTCTGGGCCAGGCAGAAAGGGAACATGCTTTATCAGCTGACTTCTAACTTAGCCTCTGATTTTAGAGGTTACCCACAATGGAGGGAAATAAATATTTTTACAAATACCTATGAATTGCAGAGAGAAACATCCAGACCAATATCTGGAGTAGGACAACATTATCCCTAATTAGTTGCACTGACTTTTTCTCATGTGGACTTTGATAATTGGATGCCAACCATAATCAATAGACATTGAGCCCAATTCTGATTGTCATGCTCATTGCTTGTATTGCTGTGTTGAAGTAAACAGGATGCAGATTTGACCTCTGGTGATAGCACTCTCCCACCTGTGCTAATTCTCTCTTGCCACCCCATTATTCAGTCTCCCTACAGGTCCTGCAGTGAATTTAGCATCAGCCCAGTATATTGCCATTTGGCAGTAGCTAGCATTTGTCAGTCAGCAGACATGCCTGCAGCGTGAGCATATAAACATGGGCCTCATAAGCATTTCCAAGTCTCATGGAATTATTCTAGCCAGTGTGATATTTCTGGCTGGTGAAGTACTGTAATTCTCACATGAATTTTATTGACTCTGGCACAGATAAGGAGAAATACAGTTAATAAAATTACAGAGGATATGAAAACTATGAGGTAGAAACACAAGGATTAATGACACAAACTGTGGCAAGTCTTCAAAGTGGTCTGAGGTCTCTGGTGCTTAGAATGAAATCCCATTCTGCTGAGGGCACAACTAAGTGCCTATGCCTCACAGCAACTGTCTTTGGAAAGCTTAAAATATTTTTTTTATGCTTCCCTTAGCATGGGCATGAATCTCCAACTTTGATTTATAGTCTAAAAAGATATTCTTTTTTAAAGCTGGGTGAGAAAAAAAAAAAAACAATTTAAATAATTTTACATTAAAAAAAAAAAGAAAGTGCTTTGAAATTTCCAGACTAAAAGAAAAGATTTATACAAAGTTAACAGAAGTAATCAGAAGTTTGAATGCAAAACAAGTGGGAGTAGTTTTCAACACAAATGTAATATTTAGTTATAGGAATGGCTGAAAAAATGAAAGAAGGGTTATAAATACATTCAAACAAATATTTGTGTGAATAAATTTGTGGGCCAAAAAAAAGGTAACCAGGATGAAAATTGATAAAATTTTAAACAGATTGTTTCTTAAGTTTCTTTAGGTAGAGAGAGATCCTTGGGAAGTAGAAACACTTAGAAAATAGCCATCAAAATTGCTACAAACACTGGGGCATGCACAGCACTAGGGAAGCAAGAGTGAAAAATGTCATGCACTTCACATCAGAAGCTCTAAACAGTTGAAAAGCCTGTATGGGGAAGACTTGCAGGTAACAAGGATTTCATCAGAACCTACAATAGGATAACGGTAGGCAATCTTGCCTACAATAGGACAAAATTATTTCCATCATCATCCTACTGGACTGACTGTTATGACATGCCATTTGACTGAATTCGTGGAACTAGGCTAGACTATCTCTCCCTTGGAAACCAGGTTTGAGCAACAATATTTTCAATAATCTGCTGGTAACATTTTTTCGAAAAGTAAACCAGAGTGATATAACAACAACCTGTTAGGTCCTAGACTATATTTCTGTATTCATATTGAGAAGCTCTTGAAATGGTGAATGCAAAGATCTGGCCGTCTGGCTCCCTTGTAAACTCCCCTCCCAGCAACTCCTAGTTCTCTTCTCCTAGGGCCATACATAACGGTTAAGATATTTTTTTCTCCTAGCCTCTACCACACTCTGTTTACTGGACCCACCCCAGACACTAACAAGTCAGCACAAAGAAGGCAGAGATGTTGGCTAATGCATGGGCAGTGTCCCTCTGGGCACAGATTTGAGGGATAGAGGTCATAGCCTACCATCTCTCCCTCCACACAGGGTCTGCTGTGACATAGATAGATGTTTGTATTCAGTGAGATTATTCAGGTGAATGAATTTATTTACAGTGATGAACAACTGTAGCCTTGAAAGTATGACCATGTTGCAGAAAATAACAGGCCATTTTAGTATCATGACTGTACAAAACAGGGTGAGCTGGGTGTTGTTACTGCTAGAGGGGATCAACACTTCCTTCGGTTTCATTTTTATCTTTTTTTTTTTTTTTTTCCAGTTACACAATCTGGTATTCAGGACACTTTATCATTCTGTGCGGAACCCTTTTGAAAAGCAATAGATTTCAGAACCTCAAACTGCACCATTTCATTTATGGTTACATTTCTGAAAATAAACTTTTGAAGGATCTTTTTTTCTTTCTTAATAACTTTAGCTTCATTAGCAACTTTGCAGTTGGCACTGGTGTTTGATAATTATAAATGTTTTTACAAAGAGGTGGCCTATATAAGGACATTAGAAAGAAATCATATCTGTAGCTTACTGTCCTGGTTTCAGGTAGGACAGAGTTAATTTTCCTCCTAGTAGCTGGCAGGGTGCTATGTTTTGGATTAGAATGAGAAGAGCGCTGATAACATGCTGATGTTTTAATTGTTGTAGAGCAGTGCTTACACCAAGCCAAGGACTTTTCAGCTTCTCGCTCTGTCCTGCTAGCGGGCAGGCTAGGGATGCAGCAGGAGCTGGGAGGGGACAGACCCAGGACAGCTGACCCAAACTGGCCAAAGGGGTATTCCATACCATCTGACATCATGCTGAACAATATATAGGGGTGGCTAGCCAGGGTGGAGGGGGGGCCGGCTGCTCGGGGATAGGCTGGGCATCGGTCAACGGGTGGTGAGCAATTGCATTGTGCATCACTTATTTCGTACACATTATTACTATTAATACTATTATTATTATTATTATTATTATTATTATTATTATTATTTTCCCTGTCTTAATAAACTGTCTTTATCTCAACTCACAGACTTCACTTTCCCATTTCTCTCCCCCATCCCGGAGAGGGAGGGGGGAGGGTGAGCGAATGGCTGTGTGGTGTTTGGCTGCCAGCCGGGCTAAACCACAACACTTACCTTTGCCAGAACTGTCCACTGACAAAGCACAGACTTGCAAATTTATTGCCATAGGACATGATCACATCAAAAATACCATCCTAATAAAATAACATTTAAAAATTTTTAAACATCATGGACAACAAACACCTTTAAAGAGAGAACAGATGCAATTTAAAATATACGGGGCCTACCCAGTACCCATTCAAACACAGAAACACTACAAAGCTTTCAAATCACATCTCAGTCACTTAAGCAGACATTCCTCATATTATTTGCAGAACAAATGAAAAAATAATGCATGTGTGACTAATTAGAGAGGCTAGCATATGATTTCTAATGATGGAATGTCCATGAACAAGTAGGTATTCCTCAGAATTATATATGGCCTCTGTCAGTCACAATTACTCAGGTAGATAGATAAAGTCATGTGATATTACTTCTAGTTCTTAACTGGATAAGTATGATTATAGAGCTGGTGAAACTCAATCTCTTAAATGGAGAAAACAGATATTCAGCATTAGAAGTTAAAAACTATATATATATCTTTCCCATTGTGGTGCTTGCTTGAGGCACGTTTCCTTGAAAAATTAAGACTATTGCAAAATTTATTGACTACGTTAGAAGTTTAAATTTAATTTTGTCTCATCACATTCATATAAGGTAATTCTTCATGTCTGGTTTTAACTGCAACAATGAGGCCAGATGCTTTTCTGATTTATTTGGTTGTCTAAGCTCTGGCATAGAGAACAAGTGCTTTGGAGCCCCTGTGCCCCACAAGTATTATATCGTTTCAGCATGCATGAATTTAAAATACACTATCAGTTGCACATGAAAGTTTAAAATCTACCTTCTATAACCACATATTTATACAAACTTTATTGGAAATCACATATAAAATTGGAACAAATATAACTAAAGCACAAGGATCATTTGTGTGAGTATTCCCAGACATGATTTTATTTTATAAGCTCGACATTAATTTATTCTTTAAGGGATACTCTTTCTGACCTGCCAGGCCCCAGCATTCTGCTTTCAAAACTCCCTCAGGATCTATCCTACACACTTGACCTAGCTTATGTGGGAAGCCATAATCTTTTATGCTCCACTCCTAGATCTCTTTAGGCCAGAAAGGACCTCTCTGGCTCTTTCATCTGTCTTCCCACATAACATGAGCACAGAAGACTCTACCAGTAATTTCTGCTTCAGCCCATCACTTTCATTTGAATGGTAGCTTCTCTTTTATAGAAGACACAAAATCCTGAAAGCCAAAACAGACTGCAAAAGTGGCCATTTGTCAATGCTGGCTAAAGCTCCTGGCTCCTTTAAGCCTCAAGCAAATTACTTAATCAGAAGATCCCAGCACTACAGCTGCTCTCTAGGAATAACCTTATTTTCTGTCACTTACTACATAATTCAGAATTTGATGTTCTTTCTTCCACACTGCTTGAGTCTTTTCCACTGGCCACTTCTTAAGTGACCTCACAGCAAGGAGTAAATGCTTCTGTACCACCTCTCATTGTGGGTTCTGTCAGTCGTGGTTGGAAGTAATGCATGAGAAGAACCTTCTTTCCACAGCATCTGGCATTTTCTCACAGGGCAGAAAGCTCGTCCTGATCTTCAAATATTTGGTGTCAGGGTGTGAATGGCTGGATAAGTAGAAGAGTCCTACGGTATATTTCTGTGGTGTGTCTCCACATGGTGTATTTATGGGGCTACTTTTTGTTTCTCTCACTGACAGGGACCTTTGTTTGCCTTAAAGATTATCTCAGAATGGGTGGAAGGAGAAATGTCACCAGGGAAAGGGGCTGGAATTGGAAGCAAGATAAGTGTAGTTGATTTGTCTACACTGTTAGTTACTGCTGGAAGAGAAAATAGAGGTTTTATTCTGCCATGTGTTGAATGCTCTGGCTATTATTCAGCAGAGCACTTAACGCCCAGGCTTACTTTTAGACATGCTAAGTGTCATCATGGCCTTCGAAAGGATAATGACTGTCCTAAATTCTCACCTTCTTATTTTTCCACTCATGAAGTTATTTATATGATTATGGCATTTAGCAGTTGATCCAGTATATACTGAAGGTACATGTCTTTGCTGCATAACAGGAACAGAGAGAAACCAGAGCAGTCTAGAGAATGATTTCATACTAGCAAAACAGAGTATGGGCAAGCCTGGTAGCATGACTCATAGTTACCCCACAGTATGGGTTTATCTCACAGCATTTCTGCATTGTACTTCATCCACATCTGTGACTCCATACACCATCCCTACAGACTTGAAAAGTATCAAAAGCAGTATTATGTAAAATATTTCCCTTTCTTCAGTTTGCATTTCTCATTCACACTATGCACAAACTTTCCTTCTAGAAAGGACATTCGCTGTCTATAATCTGATTTATATGAGTCACCCTTTATGTCACCTATTAAGGCCACCTGTAATTCAAAAAAAAATGTACAAAATTCCAATAAGAATCAAGACCTATCTGTACCAAGTTCCTTAAAAGTATATAACCAGCCTGTACCTCCAAAGAGCTCATGGATAGGAGGGGTTAACAATCTAGAGACAGAGTACATAAAAATAAACAACTATGAAATAGGGGATCATCAGGTTAAACAGTGAAGTGTACTTGTAATACATTCACAAGTAGGTGTGATATCAGGCATCATTAATTAATGACAGGATTTCGAAACCAATTTCATTTAATTTCATTTCATTTTCAGAATTTCATGTCTAGATTCTTAGATGAAATGTGCTCTATCTTTAAAGTACATGTTCATGATTAAGTGTTAAAAATCTTTAAGCAACAAAAATAGTACAATCTATGAATTAAGCAGGTTCATCACTAATTAAAGGCAATGTAAGTATAGCTATAAGAGTCTGTTTTATTCTATGGCTTAGAAAAGAGCATCTGACAAAACACAGAACTGGGAAAACTGTATCTTACTGTTTATACTGCTTGTTATAAGTACAGCATTGATATTATCATTCCTTGCTTGGTTGTTGACATGTTGGCACAGTTCATTGTGATGCTCTGGAAAATATCTGAAAAAGCAAACTGAAGAGCTTAAACAAATACACATCAAGGAAATTGTGAGAATATTTTGTAGCGTGTTTTGGGGGTTTGGGGGTTATTTTACTGCAGGAGAAATCATCTGCTCTCTCTCAGATATTTAATGAACAGATTCACAGCAGAAATAAGATTAAAATCTTTCTAATCTAACAACTGAAGAATACCCCTGATAACTGAAAAACTGTTAATGAATTCATTAGCATAGAACAAAAGAAAATAATAGCCTCATTTAGCAATTTCACACACTATTCTGTGTGTTTTCAGCAAACTTATAAAATGTATAAAAGTGAAAAGAAGAAAATCTTGAATTTTAAACAATATATGAATAAACAGCATGACATTAAAAAGTTTTAAAATACAACCTTATTCAAAGATGCATCCAACTAGTCTCTCAGTGTGTTACTGAATAAATCAATAGTGATGGAAAAAGAGAGAACCCTACGTTTGACATTTGGAATACTTTAAAAAATAATCAGTTCTGTAGTTGAAATATTTTGTTTAGGTTATAGCGTGGACAGTATAGTATCTAAGATTTTCTAACAATGTGATGTGAGATTAGCTTTCTTGCAACTGAAATACAGAATCTGTTGATGGCGGCGTGTAGCTCTCTGAAGAAATTCAGCTAATTTAGACCAAATAATGCTGCATTTTTTTTATAGGTGCCACACAAATTTGTCTGAGTAGAGAAATGCAAAATCCCATTTCACTTAATTCACATAGCAATGATATATGGGTGGAGGATGGGTATGATCATGCCCACTTTTCTCTCTTTCTTCTGCCCTTTGTATTTCACAGAAAACTGCATTTCATATACACTTTATCTTTCTCAGATTCTGTCCAATGTATCTACTTCACTGTTGTTGCTTATAATGTAGTATCTGAAGGAAGTATGGTACCTGTTATCTTGAATAACTAATGAAGGTGATTTTGATCTGAATTATCTTGAAAGATGCAATTTTCTTGATGTTATTAAGGCAGTTCCAGTTTGTTCTTATGTCATTAGCAGCATCCTATCAATAGACACCATTATTTGGGATCTTTATCCAGCCCTCAAATAGGAAGCATCAACATCAGGACTTTCCTAAATGCAGCAGCCTACCATCATGATCAATAAGGAATGATGTAAAGACAACTATTTGTGAATGACATTTCTAAGCAATCTATGCCAAGATTTAGAAGGTAAACAGAAGATAAATAGCATGATCCTGCCAAAGAATACTAGAAAATATCTATACTTCACCTATTCAAATTCATGAGCTATAAAAGGTCAGCAGCCCATTTGCACATGAGAAGCACTTCTGTTTTGGGAGTGCCTATTAAATATTGCAGGCTCTTAAGGTGCCTCTTTCCTATCAGTAAGCTGCTATTTTCCTTCTCCATTAAAAATTGAGGACATAATATGAACGTTTAATTATCATTTAAACCCTAGGGAAAAATATACTTCTCCTCCTAAACGTATTCTAATTAGGTATGACATTTTCAATTGAGGTTACAAATGTATTTGTATATATACACGTATACATATAAATATACACATATGCACTCCATATACAGATGCTGCACAAGTCAAATGACATTGTCTTATAAATATAAATATATGCAGATGTACATGCCGGTATTATGGACATGAGGGTGTAAAGAGTGAAAGGGCGTGCCTAGTCATCTGTAGCCAGCATATAGCAATCTTTCCTGTAATTCAAAGAGAGTAATGGATATGGGTCACTTTTATGGATCCCTGTTCCCACCTATGCTGAACTGAAACTATGATTAAGAAAGCTTACTATGGAAAGGTATTAGCCTCTTGTAACCTTTCATTATCTTCAAGCATGTTTTAGAAAAGATGAATCTGAAAGGCAAGTTTCTATTATCATACTGCGAAACCTGTACTATGTTTGACCATGAGATAAGGATTGTGAAAGGTGGATAAAAGAAAACCCAAACATGGAATACTGCTCCCACAGAAATGCACAGCAGTTTTACTTCCAACAGCATAATTGAAAAGCCAGACTGCTTCTCCTGCTTTTGGGAAACCTCACCCAAACTGCAGAATACTGTAAAACAAGCCTGCAGCCAAATAAGTGAGAAGGAAAATACTGAATGGCTACAGTAGAATTCTGTAGCACAGTGCTACTAGTGAATCAGGTAGACTAATTATTTGTGCATATAAGCACAGAGTTTATGGAATGTAGAAAAAGAATGAACAAATTATTTGAAGCATATTCTTTTGCTTTGTATCTGTGTAAAATACCATTCTTCACAGAATTATAGTTTTGGATGTAAACAGACAGAATTCCTCACATAAATTATTAATCGTTGATGATAATAAAATGATAATTTGACCATCTCTGATACCAAGAATGGATGACACATTTTAAATACCCTGCAGCACAATATGAGCCAAAATGGTAGCACTTCCAGCAATAAAATCACTTTCTCCTAAAGACAGTTTGGCTAGGCCCCTAATGCTATTCCCACCAGTACATCTTCTGAGAATATGAAGCTTTTGACTGGACAGTTCACCTGGTTGACAACAAATCATCACATCTCAGACCAACTTGCAGATTTTTATCAACTCAGCCTTGTTCAGAAGGCTATCTGGAGCTGTCATCCAACATGTGCAAACAAACAAATGATAAAAATATTGCATATTGACCAGAGAGTGAAGAGTAGAGGGAAATTTGTACTAGTGAGCAGAATTTGTGGCTGATGCTGGGAGCTTGTTGCCATACCCCAGTAAATCAGAAGATATTGTTGGAGGAACAACATTTTGATTCTCAACACAAAGTTCCTGGAAACAGTGAAAATGTCAATCTTCACCATTACCTACTTTTTCTGTATTTCCTCCAGTCCCTAATATTTCAGTTCAGATGCATCATTTTCCTAGTCCTTTCATATTTCCAGAAGTTTGACTTGCTACATGCTTCTGACATGATTTGAGCTCTCACTATCATTAGTAAGAACAGAAGTGTTTCAGCTAACAAAAGGGCTGCTCATTTGCAGACGCATCTTAGTGGAGGCCCCAAATGTTGTTTTTATTTGTTTGTTTGTTCATTTTGTTTTGTTTTGTTTTGGGCCAGAAAAGTTTTTTGTTTGATTGTTTTTGTGTTTGTTTGTTTTGTTTCATTTTGTTTTTAATTATTATTATTATTATTATTATTTCCCAAAACACAGTGTACTTCATGTCCAGAATAAAAGGTTATTGTAGATGCTTCAAGATGAGTTCTTTTGGTGAAGTAAAATCATATCATAGAATCATAGAATGGCTTGGGTTGGAAGGGACCTTAAAGATCACCCAGTTCCAACCCCCTACCATGGGCCCACCTCCCAGTAGACCAGGTTGCTCAAAGCCCCATCCGACCTGGCCTTGAACACTTCCAGGCATCTTGGAACACTTGAGCATCCACAACCTGTTCCAGTGCCTCACCACCCTCACAGTAAAGAATTTCCTCCTAAAATATAATCTAAATCTCCCCTCTTCTATTTTAAAACCGTTTTGCCTTTTCTTATCATTATCTGCCAAGTTAAAAGTCACTCTCCACCTTTGTTATAAGCAACCTTTAAGTACTGAAAGACTGCAATACGGTCTTCCAGGAGCCTTCTCTTCTCCAGGCTGAACATCCCCAGCTCTCTCAGCCTGTCTTCATAGGAGAGGTGCTCCAGCCCTCTGATCATCCTCATGGCCCTCCTCTGGACCTGCTCTAACAGCCCCACATCCTTCTTGTGCTGGGGGCCCCAGACCTGGATGCAGCACTCCAAGTGGGGCCTCACAAGGGCACAGCAGAAGGGGACAATCACCTTCCTTGATCTGCTGGCCACACCTGAAGTGTCCAGCAGGTCAAGGGAAAATCCTGAATTCAGTAACAAAGCTCACACTTATTCCAATGAGAGTGGGATTTCACCAACAATGAATGTTGAAAGATTCATAAGTAAATATTTTCTTCTAAGATTTCCCATCAACTCATCAGCACAGGAGGGTTAAGCAGCTCAGATAAATATTCAAAAGGTAATGGCTGCCTAGCTGGATGAAATCTACATGTGAAATCTCTGCATGGAAAAATATAATAAGTGAAGTTCACACACTTCTCTCTAGATTGAATTAACTACAATATTACGATGAGGTGATATATAGTGTTTGAAACTCTACTCATATGAGGTGCAAGGATAACAAAGATTGATGAAGTAGCATGGTATTAAGCATTAATCAGGTTAATAAAACTGTTTCCACTGTAGAGATACAAATGGTAAAGAAATTTAGGTGGAACGTATTTTCTTCTTATTAAAGCTTACATTAATCTCTGCATTTGGGGAAGAAAAAAAAAACAACACTAACAGCTTGTGGATATCAATAAACTAACTGTATAAAAATGAAACAGAAGCAACTGTTCAGTGAACTTTCAAAGAATGCTTTGCACGGTATTTAAGCTTGGCAGATCATCAGATAGCTGCAGCCATCAGCAAACACTAAGAAACTGCCAACCTCAAGCTTAAAGCATTAAGTAGCCTGAATGCACCAAACTTTGTACTTGGAGGGTTTATTAAACTTTAAATAAGTTCACTGGAAATTAGAAATCCCATTTATTTTGGTACTGTCTATGTCATGCTCCCAGATATATAAAACTTCTTCTAAAGACAGGTTGTTTAAACAGCCCTGCTCCACAAATTTAGTTGCACAAATTTCATTCTATAATGCATCTATGCAGCAGTCTTGACTGGATTTGCTCCTGAAGAGCCAGCCTATTCCTAACTGCAGCTGCACGTCAGGGAGGCTGGACATGCTCTGCATCTCACAGCATCAGTCCTTCTCCCTCTCTCTCTTTCTGGCTTGACTTTTTCTAGAGCTACGTGAGCTTCCTCAGTGAATTAGATAATCTCAAATAAGAATTAATATCCTCTGTTACCTTGTGTGTGTATATTTATGTTGTGATGTCCTGTGTTCCTCCTGCCTTGAGAAGAAAAACTATGAAGCCCGACAGGTACGTAAATCTAGTGTGCTGAAATGAAACCTGTCATGTGAGGACGCATCATAAAAAGCTGATCCTACTAACATCAGTAGAAGTGTGGTGTGCACTGCTCTGAGGAAATCCTAAAAGACATTTGGGTTTGTACAGGCAACATTTTCTGTTGATTTAAAGCTGGGTTTAGCTTAATGCTGGGCTATCTGTAGGAAAACTGTATTCAGTCTGATAAGGTCCCAGCAATAAATTACTCTGACATTGCTGAAGAACATTCTGAATTTCTGATTCTTCCTGTGATCTGTTGGAATGCAGTTACTGGTCACTGTTGTGTTTCACGGATGAAAAGAGAGCATACAGAACTAAACTTGGCAGCACTGGAGGTGGCATCTTGCTTCCTAACGATCAGACTTTAGTAAAATTACCAGATCTCCATCAAATCGCTCTGTGCCCTCAGTTAAAGTTAATTGCAAATCCTTGTCCAAGAATGCAGATTATGCCCCAATCCTATCATAATGGACTTGCACCAGCATCTAAAATTAATGATAATATATCATGTTTAGTGCCAGGAAATTTTAATATTACTATGTTAACAGTTAGTGGCCTTCTCAGAACCATTATTTGCTACATTTACTTGGGTTATTATCTATTCTCTTGAATTTAATTCTTTTTATTTTTTTAGCACCTCGTATATAGATCCTGAGATCTGATTTCTGCGTGCGCAATCATTGAGAAGTCCCTTCTTTCATTCCAGATGAAATTTGTCTCTATATTAGTCAGTGCCAAAATTAATGTTAAGTTAAAGTCATGAATGACAAGACTTTGGATTGGGGAAAAGATAAAATGCACAATATTTGAAAGGAAATGCAGTGCTTTTGGAAATTTATTTATTTGGTCACAATAGCCCAGAATTTTATTTCATCATTTGTAGCTTAATATTGGCTGGTTGTGCTAAAAATAAATAAATAAATAAACAAATAAATTAAACTATTTGGCTGCTTTTCACATGAAGGGGGAATGTTCCAACTTTAATTTACTCTCTAGTTTGGTCTGGGTCTCTTGGAGGTATAATGGTTATCCAGGAATGTAAAATCTGTTTTTAGTGAAGTATTATTTGTATTTAATGAAATTCAGTCCAATCTGAAAATAACTTTTAAAATGTCTCCAGTTTGATAGCATGTATTCCAGTAATGGCAAAGTAAATTCCCTTAAGAAAAAAACAGGTTTGATGTCATGAGCAAAGTAAAGACTGTATTAAGGAGCATCTCCATAGTTTAAGCACTATATAGTCTACATTACTAGATACACGAACAACTTCAGCTAAAAAAAAAAAATGCTTTACAAGATGCAGCCCCCCAAAGCAGTTCAGTTGTATGAACTTATTGGAAATGTAAGACCTGTTGGCTTTAAACCATCTCTTATTTTCAATAAATTGGATAGAAACATAAGGCAGTTTCACCCTTCACTAACCTTCTATGTTTCTTGCGTTCTCTTGCAACTTAAGACAGTGAACCTTCTGCTAGCTACCATAAATCATCCAACTTTCCGCATTCATTTTCAGAAGAACTCTTTAAGACTGTATCTTTCATCAACCACTGCATCATCACGCATGTTATTTCAGTGATTAAATACCCTTATGAACCAGAACATGTTACTAAAAGCCACTAGAGCATTTCAAAAGTGAGTAATTCGAAGGAAAGGTATAATAAGATAGACACTCAACAAAGGATTTTGTTCATTAAATTGGGCAATTTCCTCATTATGCATGTTATTGGGATACAGAAATCAAATTCAGTTTGGGAACTGAGTTATAATGCAAGTAAAGTGATAAAGTAATAATGAAAACAAAACGTTTCAAGTCTCAGTATATAAAAGCATTTTATCAGGTGTTTAGACAGATCTGTGGATTTTATTATAGGTTAGTTTTCTAACTGTCATTTATTTTTGGAAGTGAGGCAGGCTTGCTTCATGCTTCTATATCCCAGATATATTTGTTTCCTCTTTGTTTGTTTATTTTATTTTGTTCTGAGATAGAGTTAGTTTTATTCCTAGTAGCTGGTATGGTGCTGTGTTTTGGATGTAGGATGAGAATAACGTTGTTAACACAGTGATGTTTCAGTTGTTGCAGAGCAGCGTTTACCCAGAACCAAGGCCTTTTCAGATCCTCGTGCTGCTGTGCCAGAGATGAGGCTGGGGGTGCACCAGGAGCTGGGAGGGGACACAGCCAGGACAGGTGACCCAGGCTGCCCAGAGGGATGCCCCATACCTTACCATGTCATGTGGAACAATAAAACTCGGGGGTGTTGGCCCCAGGGGAGGTGGCAGGGGGTGGCTGCTGCTCAGGGTCTGACTGGGCATCAGTCAGCAAGTGGTGAGCAATTGTATCATGCATCGCTTGTTTTGCATATTATTTTATAATTATTATCACTATTTTCTTTCTGTATGTGCTCCCTGTCGTGCTGTTTATCCTTTCCGGGCCCTGGTTTAAGATTGTTATGGTACTGTGTGGTGTAACGATGGCTTATGAAATGATGAGATATCTGGTCATGACTCTAACCTGGTATTTGTACTCAGCACTGTCGTCGACTCTATACTTCGGAAACCATATCTCAGAAACTATTAGCAATTACACCTATTGCCTTTTTTCATCAGGGAGTCAATCTCTGGAGGGGACAGGGGAAGATATTTTTTCCTACCTGTTCACTTTCCCTTCCTCCTTCACCACCCTCTTATCCCCCGAGCTAGTTACGGTAGCTCTCCAAGATGTTGAATATCCTTGGGATACTCAGACCAGCATGTTCTTGTTGTTATGTCTCCTGAATGCGCTTCAGGTTTTGTTTAAGGTTAAACAACTACTTAGGAATCTCATCCGGAGATCTGTCTTGAGGCGGGATATTTGCGAGTGGCAGGGAGTGTGGGAGGATATGGGCAGGTTTCTAGGGCAGTGGGCACCTCCAGTGTTTTGGACATTCACCCCTGAACAACTGCAAAATCCTAAAAAACTTGTAGAATGCTTGAAAAAAAGGTGTCATGACTCTGGCAGTTCCGAAGCGACACAAATCACTGTGGCGTGCTGGGGTCTGGCTTGTGCCTATCGAGCTGCAATTGATGCTACTATCAACCTAGTGACAGCTCCCGCAGCTGTTCCAGCTCCAGCTCCCGCAGCCATTCCAGCTCCAGCTCCCACAGCTGTTCCAGCTCCCACAGCCGTTCCAGCTCCAGCTCCCACAGCCGTCCCAGCTCCAGCTCCCGCAGCCGTCCCAGCTCCAGCTCCCGCAGCCGTTCCAGCTCCCACAGCTGTTCCAGCTCCCGCAGCCGTCCCGGCTCCAGCTCCCGCAGCCGTTCCAGCTCCCGCAGCCGTCCCGGCTCCAGCTCCCACAGCCGTTCCAGCTCCCACAGCTGTTCCAGCTCCCGCAGCCGTCCCGGCTCCAGCTCCCGCAGCCGTTCCAGCTCCCGCAGCTGTTCCAGCTCCCGCAGCCGTTCCCACTCCTGTGGCTGGGTCAGAGAAACGAACTGTAGCAGTGCAAGTTGCCCCTGCAGAGGGTATTCCAACCCCTGTGGCAGACCCCGTGGCTGGGTCGGAGAGGCGAGCTGTAGCAGTGCAAGTTGCCCCTGTAGAAAAGGTGAAAAAATGGTATAGAGACTCAGGTCGTTTAGAACGCAGAAAGTCTTCTGCTAAGTCTGGGCGTGGAGAAGACGAGGCTGGGCCATCAAGTGTGCAGGAGGATGAAGATGAGGATGAGGATGTTGAAAAATCAACAGTAACTACCTGAACCCTATACCAGCGTGAGCTACGAGATGTGCGAAAAGATTTTGGTCGCTGTATAGGTGAACAGCTTGTCACCTGGCTGCTCCGGTGCTGGGACACTGGAGCCAATGGTGTGGAATTAGAGGGCAGGGAAGCCAAGCGGTTGGGATCCCTTGCTAGAGATGCAAGCATTGACAAAGCAATTGGAGATGGAGCACGATCTCATAGCCTCTGGAGGCGTCTCCTGTTAGCTGTGAAGGGAAGGTATCCCTACAAGAAAGAACTTGTATGTCTACCAGTCAAGTGGACCACCATGGAGAAGGGAATCCAGTACCTGAGGGAATTAGCCGTACGGGAAGTAATTTATAAGGACCTAGACGACGCACAAACATCCACAGATCCAGATGAAGTCGAGTGTACTCGACCCATATGGCGGAAGTTTGTACGGAGTGCACCATCAACATGGGCCAGCACATTGTCAATAATAACCTGGAAAAACAGTGAAGATCCCACAGTGGGTGACATGGCTAAACAACTCCGGGAGTACGAAGGAAATCTCTCCTCTTCCCTACAGGCCTGCGTCTCGGCTGTGGAGAAACTCTCTGAAGAGTTCCACCAACTTAAAGAGAATTTATCTCCCCCCCCACCTGCACAAACCAGTGGCCACCAACTAAAAGAGAATACTTTGGAGAAACTTTTTGAAGAGGTCCACCAACTTAAAGAGAATTTATGTTCCCCCCCACCTGAACGAACCAGTGGCCACTAACTAAAAGAGAATACTTTGGAGAAACTTTTTGAAGAGGTCCACCAACTTAAAGAGAGTGTATTTTCTTCCCCACCTGTACAAACCAGCGTCTCGGCTATTAGGGGTAAACGCGCATCCGTGCAAAGAAGACAATATGGTGGGTACACACCCCGCGCCACCCTGTGGTTTTACCTACGTGACCATGGAGAGGACATGAGAAAATGGGATGGAAAATCTACTGAGACCCTAGAGGCACGGGTACGTGAGTTGCAAAAGAAAACAATCGGGAGAAAGGGGTTCTCTGAAAAGTTTGCTGCTCCAACTTCTAGCAGGCAGTCTTTTAAACACAGAAACGAAGATTCTGACCAGGACTAGAGAGGCCCTGCCTCCAGCCAGGGGGAAGAAAGGAACAACCGAGTTTATTGGACTGTGTGGATTCGATGGCCTGGCACGTCTAACGCACAGAAGTATAAGGCTCTAGTAGACACCGGTGCACAATGTACTCTAATGCCATCAAGCTGTAAAGGGCCAGAGCCCATCTGTATTTATGGCGTGACAGGGGGATCCCAGCAGTTAACTGTATTGGAAGCTGAAGTGAGTCTAACTGGAAATGAGTGGCAAAAGCACCATATTGTGACTGGCCCGGATACTCTGTGCATCCTTGGCATAGACTATCTTAGAAGAGGATATTTCAAGGACCCAAAAGGGTTCCGCTGGGCTTTTGGCATAGCTGCCTTAGAGACAGAGGACATTAAACAGTTGTCTACCTTGCCCGGTCTCTCAGAGGACCCTTCTGTTGTGGGGTTGCTGAGGGTTGAAGAACAGCAAGTGCCAATCGCTACCACAACTGTGCACCGGCGGCAATATCGCACCAACCGAGACTCCCTGATTCCCATCCACGAGCTAATTCGTCAACTGGAGAGCCAAGGAGTGATCAGCAAGACCCATTCACCTTTTAATAGTCCCATATGGCCAGTGCGAAAGTCTAATGGTGAGTGGAGACTAACAGTGGACTATCGTGGCCTGAACGAAGTCACGCCACCACTGAGTGCTGCAGTGCCAGACATGCTAGAACTCCAGTACGAACTGGAATCAAAGGCAGCCAAGTGGTATGCCACAATTGATATTGCTAATGCATTTTTCTCCATCCCTCTAGCAGCAGAGTGCAGGCCACAGTTTGCTTTCACTTGGAGGGGAGTCCAATATACTTGGAATCGGCTGCCCCAGGGGTGGAAACATAGCCCTACCATTTGCCATGGACTGATCCAGTCTGCGCTGGAGCAGGGGGAGGCTCCTGAACACCTGCAGTACATCGATGACATCATTGTGTGGGGTGACACTGCAGAGGAAGTTTTCGAGAAAGGGAAGAAAATAGTCCAAATCCTTCTGAAGGCCGGTTTTGCCATAAAACAAAATAAAGTTAAAGGACCTGCACGAGAGATCCAGTTTTTAGGAATAAAATGGCAAGATGGACGTCGTCAAATCCCAATGGATGTGATCAACAAAATAACAGCTATGTCTCCACCAACTAGCAAAAAGGAAACACAAACTTTCCTAGGTGTCGTGGGGTTTTGGAGAATGCATATTCCAAATTACAGTCTGATTGTAAACCCGCTCTACCAAGTAACTCGTAAGAAGAATGCTTTTGAATGGGGCCCTGAGCAACGACAAGCCTTTGAACAAATTAAGCAGGAAACAGTTCATGCAGTAGCCCTTGGGCCAGTCCGAACAGGACCAGATGTAAAGAATGTGCTCTACACCGCAGCCGGGGAGAATGGTCCCACCTGGAACCTCTGGCAGAAAGAACCTGGGGAAACTCGAGGTCGACCCCTGGGGTTTTGGAGTCGGGGATACAGAGGATCTGAGGCCCGCTATACTCCAACCGAAAAGGAGATATTGGCAGCATATGAGGGAGTTCGATCTGCTTCGGAAGTGGTCGGTACTGAAGCGCAGCTCCTCCTGGCACCCCGACTGCCGGTACTGGGTTGGATGTTCAAAGGAAGGGTCCCCTCTACACATCATGCAACTGATGCTACATGGAGCAAGTGGGTTGCACTGATTACTCAGCGGGCTCGAATAGGAAACCCCAGTCGCCCAGGAATCCTGGAAGTGATTATGGACTGGCCAGAAGGCAAGTACTTTGGGATATCATCAGAGGAGGAGGTGGTCCGTGCTGAAGAAGCCCCACTGTACAACAAGCTACCAGAAAATGAGAAGAAATATGCCCTGTTCACTGATGGGTCCTGTCGTATGGTGGGAAAGCATCGGAGATGGAAAGCTGCCGTATGGAGTCCTATACGATGAGTTGCAGAAGCTGCTGAGGGAGAAGGTGAATCGAGTCAGTTTGCAGAAGTGAAAGCCGTTCAGCTGGCCTTAGATATTGCTGAACGAGAAAAGTGGCCAGTTCTCTATCTCTACACTGATTCATGGATGGTAGCAAATGCCCTGTGGGGGTGGCTACAGCAATGGAAGCAGAACAACTGGGAACGCCGGCGCAAACCCATCTGGGCTGCTGCATTGTGGCAAGATATTGCTGCCCGGGTAGAGAACCTGGTTGTAAAGGTACACCATGTAGATGCTCATGTGCCCAAGAATCGGGCTACTGAAGAACATCAAAACAACCAGCAGGTGGATCAGGCTGCTAAGATTGAAGTGGCTCAGGTGGACCTGGACTGGCAACATAAAGGTGAATTATTTATAGCCCGATGGGCCCATGACACCTCAGGCCATCAAGGTAGAGATGCAACATACAGATGGGCTCGTGACCGAGGGGTGGACCTGACCATGGACACTATAGCACAGGTTATTCATGATTGTGAAACATGTGCTGTAATTAAACAAGCCAAACGGTCAAAGCCTCTCTGGTATGGAGGACGATGGCTGAAATACAAATATTGAGAGGCCTGGCAGATTGATTACATCGCACTCCCCCAAACCCGCGACGGCAAGCGCCACGTACTTACAATGGTGGAAGCAACCACCGGATGGCTGGAAACATATCCTGTGCCCCATGCCACCGCCCGGAACACTATCCTGGGCCTTGAAAAGCAAGTCCTATGGCGACATGGCACCCCAGAAAGAATTGAGTCAGACAATGGGACTCATTTCCGAAACAACCTTATAGACACTTGGGCCAAAGAACATGGCATTGAGTGCGTGTATCACATCCCTTATCATGCACCAGCCTCCGGGAAAGTTGAATGATACAATGGACTGTTAAAGACTACACTGAAAGCAATGGGTGCTGGGACATTCGAAAATTGGGAAACACATTTGGCAAAGGCCACCTGGTTAGTCAATACTAGAGGATCTGCCAACCGAGCTGGACCTGCCCAATCAAACCTGTTACGCACTGTAGAAGGGGATAAAGTTCCTGTAGTGCACGTAAGAAACATGCTGGGTAAGACAGTCTGGGCTACTCCTGCCTCAGGAAAAGGCAAGCCCATTCGTGGGATTGCTTTTGCTCAGGGACCTGGATGCACTTGGTGGGTAATGCAAAAGAATGGGGAGGTCCGGTGTGTACCTCAAGGGGACCTAATACTGGGTGAGAATAGCCCATGAGTTGAATTATAGTATGTTAATTATCATATAACACTGTATGTCATCGCTACCATGGTTGCTATATATCATAGATGAAAATGGTGATTAATTAGAAGGTATTGGAAAGAGTGTAACCTGAGCATGACATAAATGGTATGGAATAAGGGGTGGATATCTGTCCTGGTTTCAGTTAGGACAGAGTTAATTTTCCTCCTAGTAGCTGGCAGGGTGCTATGTTTTGGATTAGGATGAGAAGAGCGCTGATAACATGCTGATGTTTTAATTGTTGTAGAGCAGTGCTTACACCAAGCCAAGGACTTTTCAGCTTCTCGCTCTGTCCTGCTAGCGAGCAGGCTAGGGATGCAGCAGGAGCTGGGAGGGGACAGACCCAGGACAGCTGACCCAAACTGTCCAAAGGGGTATTCCATACCATCTGATGTCATGCTGAACAATATATAGGGGTGGCTAGCCAGGGTGGAGGGGGGGGCCGGCTGCTCGGGGATAGGCTGGGCATCGGTCAACGGGTGGTGAGCAATTGCATTGTGCATCACTTATTTCGTACACATTATTACTATTAATACTATTATTATTATTATTATTATTGTTATTCTTTTCCCTGTCTTAATAAACTGTCTTTATCTCAACTCACAGACTTCACTTTCCCGTTTCTCTCCCCCATCCCAGAGAGGGAGGGGGGAGGGTGAGCGAACGGCTGTGTGGTGTTCGACTGCCAGCCGGGCTAAACCACAACACCCAGGCTGCCCAGAGGGATGCCCCATACCTTACAATGTCATGTGGAACAATAAAACTCGGGGGTGTTGGCCCCAGGGGAGGTGGCAGGGGGTGGCTGCTGCTCAGGGTCTGACTGGGCATCAGTCAGCAAGTGGTGAGCAATTGTATCATGCATCGCTTGTTTTGCATATTATTTTATAATTATTATCATTATTTTCACATTCCTTTCTGTCATATTAAACTGTCGCTTTATCTCAACACCAAAGTTTTACCTTTTTTTTTTTTTTTTTTCCAATACTCTTCCCCATCCAGCTGTGGGGAGTGAGCAAACAGAAGTTTGGTACGTAGCTGCCTACAGGGTTAAATATATTTTTAACACATTCTCAGTTTTTACTGACATGGATACAATGGATGCAAAGGCTCTCTTGATTTAATATCTAGTACTTTTTTCTAGTGACTTCCATGACAGCTATATGTGGCTTTCTGTAAATCTTAAACTTTTTAATTAGACTCACATTTAGAAAACACTTCAGGGCTGATTGATCAGGATTTTCACCTTTATAACACTGCTGTGATTTGATAAAGACAGAACATGTTGATGCAGAAATAAGAAACGGAAATTAGCCCCTATCTGTCAAAGAGAAGTTACCTTTTATACATATCAAATATTTAGCTTATCCTCACATTCTCATTAGATATTCAACATTTTCTTGTGTTAAATTTTTTGCAAGTACTTAGCAAATAAGTATCTTTCACACTTTATAACTCTGAATTATCTACAAATGATTAAAATGACTCTATATTATTTAATAAATTAAGTATTAATAAAACAGCTATTGTGAGATGATCATTGGACAGATGAGACTGGAAGTGAGAAAACATATAAAAAATAAATGAAACATATGAACCATCCCTTGAAGTACACATGGAATCAAAAAGCATGATAAATAAAGCTATGTTAGAAAGGTGAGTAAATTCAAGGCAGTCACCTAAAGGTAAGAATAGACACTGTATTAGACATATGAAAACAAGAAAGACTGTAGGTAGAATTAGAAAAAGAGATACAGTTTCTGAAAGGACTTTCTTCAGTTCCTAGAAGGTGCTGCTGAGAGACTGCTACTTATCTGTGATTGGAAATACTGTTGAGAAACTACAATTTAACATTGCTGTCTCCACTCTGTCTCATATGTTTCTGCCTGTTGGTCCATACACCTTCAGCAGAATTCCTTTTGGTCTTGAAAGCATTGATTAAAGCAGATTCTTCAAAAAGGGGCATATAGCACTAGACATTGCAATAAAATTACAATTAATCTTAATCTTTCCCTGCTTACAACTGCACCCAGCATCCTGGCCATTCAGTAATATAGTCTATCGCCCTAGTGTGCATGGAGGTTATGGATAACATATTTTATTTGGTATACAAAAATCACTAAATGTCCTGTCCAAACAACAACTAGTCAAACCTGTTTCTTATGAATTTGCAACTGTTGGCTTTCGGTCTCCTATCAAGGAGTGGACAAGTCCATGTTACACTTATGAGGCATATTCCAATTCCAAGGGGAAAAAAAATAATATTGTCTTAGAAATATGGTCATCGTAATTTCCAAGCTGTCTTATGTCAAACACCAGTGTGATCACTGATTTCTGCCCATCTTCTCTCCAGCAGAAGAGTAGGTCTCTTCTGCTTGCCCGTGAATTTACACAGAGTTGTAAGATCCTTCCTTCAAATTTGACAGAAACTAAGAAATAGGTCCTAAAGATTTTAGAAACAGAGGAAAAATTAATGAAACAGGTGGATGGATGAATGGACATCCAGGCAGCAGTACCACAATAAACCTTACTCTATTAGGAAATAAAGCCCAAAATATAAAGGGACATATAACATTTCAGAGGAAGAAATCTCCCCGGCATTTTCCTGCATCTGCTTTAAGGCTGTTGCTTACTTTGCTGAATGGGTGGAGAATGTGGAACTGAAGAGAAACACTCCTCACACTCAGAATTATCAGTCAGAAAAACCTTAATGCTGAGTATGGCATTTTTTCATTACAGCTGCAATTTCTATTCCTGTTGGGTTAATTTCTTGTTTGGAAATGTTTTTTGCATGACCGAGCATTGTGCTGGCAGAGAATGATTGTGCCCTAGAGCTCTGCCTCTCTGCATTTCATCATATTACATAACTACTTCATGTCTATAAAAGCTATCTTCTCGTTCCATGTCTACATACCTCTGCCCCCGAGAACTCAGCTCTCTCCATGGCTGACAGATTTTTACAAACTCCCCCATGTTTCCTTCCCTCTTTTCCATTTAAGCTGGGAATAAGACCTATATTTTCCTTCTAGCCCTGTCTTCATTTCAGAAGGTGAGCAGGCCTACTCAGGAAATTTCCTTGAATTCATTTAGTAGTTTTGTTGCTTGTGCCTTCTTATTAAGTGAGAGAGATTTTCTTGGCGAGAAAAGTATTTTGAGGACAGGAGCCGAGTCATGAAGTTAATGAACAAAGACATCATTAAGTCCAGCACTTATAATAAGGCATTGCAAATAAAACAATGTTAATCCTTGAAAACTTCTAGCAAACAGAAAAATTGTGTCCTTCTTTCAAACAGAGAAACCAGCAAGGGAGAAAAGGACATGTAAGAAGTTAATAAAATCTACCATTCAAAAGTAAGTGGAGACACATATTCATTAAGAAAACAGTATCGCCTGAAAAATTCTAGGAACTAAACTATTATTCACTTGACAGTGCTGTCTCACAGATGCATAAAGACACCTAATGAATGGATTTAGCTGTCTGGTTGCAGGACATTTTTAACCACTAAATATTTGCTAATAACTCAGTGCTGGAAGAGATTGCATTGCTGGTGGCATAAATCAAAGTCTGGTTATGAAGCATATTTCCAATATGCTACCCTTTCTGTGAAATCAAAATTATTAACCTGCTTTCCTTGGAATAAATGCTAGTATGCAGCCACAAAGTAGAAACACTACCCAAAAACTAAATTTTAAAATGTATTGGGCTGCTAACTTCCTACTTGTGAGGACAACTTTGATGGACAGAATGAGAGGAAGCACACAAGCAGTGTGACAGCACCAGGGGCTTTGTCACAGTTAGATTCCCCTCCAGCCAAGGGGGAAAAAGATGGAAGAGAAAGCAGTATTCATGGCTGAGTAAAATTCTTACGTGTTAGTTTTGTTCTTCACAAATGGGGTTGGCATTTGGATGAGAAAAGTAGTTTGAAGTAGCAGACTGCAAACATGGCTGATACAGCATCTCCTTTGAGAAGCTGGAGGTGGCAGTGCAGTTTTAGCAGGTTGTCACAAGTGAAGCTGGGAAGGGGGATTTGGTCAATCTGAGACACAGATCTGACTCCTCCATTCAATAGCACTTTTCAGGGAATGGAGCAGGGGTGCAGACTGATGTTTTCCCATATTTGCCCATTAAGACAGCAAATGTGCTGATTTCCCTCTTCCCCCTGCACAGCCACAGCTGGGTCCCAGTTTGAGGAGAATGTGCTAGGGTGTGAAGACAGGCACTTATGTGAGATTTTTATCTCAGCAGGGCAAACATCTGAGCTTTATCTAATCTGTATGGGGGCAAAAGACCAGAAGCTTTATGAGTAGCATTTGTGAAGTAATCCAAAATTTGATGTATAAGGTGGAAATTTTGTAACACTGTCTCTGCAGAAAAACTTTGGCATGAAAGCACATGAAAGCACAACCACCTATATGAAAATGCAAGTTCAGAGGGAAGAGGTTGATGAAAATGGAGACAGGCATACCCCAGCTGTCAAACTAGATCAGGACTGTAACTAGTCCTTTAACATGCCTACAGGAGGAATCAGTACGAGTGGCCTCCCATAAGTCCCCCTCCAACCATCCCTTGAAGATGCTATTTCTTGGCAATGTGCAACAGTTCAAGTTAGTCCTAGGACCTAACTGATTTTATTTTTGGAGATAAAAATAAATCTTGCAGAGAATCTTGGCCTGAGTCCAGCTGCAGATTATATTTATGTCAACTTGTGATACTCTTTTCCAAGCTAGTTGAAGTGACTTCTTCCATGATAGTCCCATAATACTGATCTGTGACCTCTGATAATCCTTCTAGATGAAGCTAAAGAAGGTCTTTAGACCCTTTCCAATACTTGTCTGTGAAAATGAACTTCTGAAGCACTAGCTCTGGACTGATTCATAGCCTAATGCAATTAATGTGCTGCTCTGTGAATGCATTAGTGAAAGCAGCACAAACAGAAATGCATCCTGAAATCTTGTGAATTATCAGTCAGATTTGTTCAAGTTCCTCACTTTCATTGCACATGAAATTGTCATGTTTCACCCAGGCATGGTAAAAGCTAAGAGTTGTGCTGTGATGTCTTGAATAGCTGACATGAGTAACAGCCTTCAATATAAAGGCATGAGGTAAAGAACTCACAGCATATGATGTTGTGGTATTGCTCTGCATCTCTTATCTGCAACTCGCCACACTATTTAGGGAGTACTACACTGTTGGCTCTTGACAACAGCACCTCCCAGGAGTGAACTGGCTTGTCTATAAGCTTTTGTCTACATTAGAAGAGAATACATAAAATATTGGTCAGAGGATTGCACCTAGAGAAATTCCTGTTCTATTTCTTGTTTTATTTTATTAAATGGATTAATTAGAAGCTCATCTTCATAAATTCAGGTAAGCTAAATGTACATCTTTCTTGATTTACAGAAAAGAAATAGCATCCTAACGTGGATCCTTCAATCTCACCATCAGATAAACAATGTTTAGCATATCTGATCATTGCAGGCATTCACAACCATGACTGGAAACATGAGAGCCTTGGTGGAAAATTCTCACTTGAACTCTCGATTTTTAATTAGTTTTCACAAAGCTTGTTTGTGAGGCATTGCATATGTTCAGGGATTAAGAGGAGCATTCATTAGTAGGCAATACACACCAGTCAAAGGTATGAGAAGAAAACTGGGATCTTGAAAATGATCCTATCTAGCCCAGTATTAAGTTTCAGAAGTTGATGTTCAAGTAAAATTTTAAAGGCAGAACATTTTTTAGACTGTCTAAGAAAATACTAGGCCGAAATGTTTTGTAAATATAAATCTCTTGTAAAATCAGTGACTTTGAGAAAGGTTTAAGACTGGAGCCAAATTAAAGTTTCATGACCAGCCTTCACAACTGCAAATTAAAATCCAGGTCCCACTATAACAGAGGGGAAGAAACTAGGATAATGATATTAGGGTTAAATATACATATACATATATATATATATATATATATATGTATATATCCTGGATTTTAAATATGATGACTCATGCCTGATTTCCATATTACAGTGCTGTTGTACAGTGTATTGTAATCACCAATAGCTTGTCTCTGCTGCATTTTTTTCACTTTTTTTTTTCTAATTATAATTCATACATTAAGTTGGATTCCTCTTTTTCCTTATCCAACACCTATTCAACCTGTGATCATAGACTTCCGTATAGCTTACACTTAAATATTTTACCTGATGTGCTTGCCAGTTGTTTTGTGTTTAGTTAAATGTCCCTTGTATTAATTGTTCATGATTATATTATGTTGCTTTTATTTTTGTGTTTCTAAAAGAAACTGTAATACTATGAATAAATGTCCATCTCATGCATTTCTTAAGCCTTTAAATACTGGTATTCTTAATAAGAAACTTTATATTATTTAATATAATAATAACCTCTTTTATTTAACAGTATCACTGACCCATTGGTCATAGGATAGAATTCTGCAGCTTTAAATAATACATAGAAAAATTAAATCAATAACTGAATCCAGCAACTCTACTAAAATATGGACCTAATAGAAACTGAAAGTTAAATGCAAGAAGAATGCCATAGAATAGACCTCAACACTGTTTAGGAGAGGGAGGTTTTTTGAATATCTCTGAGATTTCTTTCTTTCTTATTCATTTTGCACTGTGATCCAACCAACACATTAAAATATATGTATTTACCTTCTCACATCACAACTAGCCTTTTCCAAAAATTAACATTTTCCAAAGATTAACACCTAAATTCTTAAATAAATTCTTAAAAATAAAATGCAACAGTTTCAACTATGATACCCATTTAATATGAAAAAGGATCAATTTTAAATCCTCCCTCTATCTAGAGCAGATACCACAGACTCAAAGTTAGCTATTCCATATGCCAAGTAAGTGCACATGCCACTCAAACGTTTTTCTCCTTAAATTTGGACCAGAGACTGCACTCTAGATCTTAGGAACCTTTCTCCATCAAATGGATACATTTTTGTGGCATAAGTTTGGTTTTCAATAAATCAGCATTCAATGAAAAAGTGGCTAAAATTTCATACTAGAGGGTTTATTAGTAATGCAAGGGGTCAAAGTGTTGTTTTTTTTTGTTTTGTTTTGTTTTGTTTTGTTTTTGTTTTGTTTTTTTTTTTAAATGTCCTTTGATTGAACTTTGTGGTCATATGCATGGTGTCTCATAATTATATTTTGTTGTTTTGTTTTTTTCAATAATTATCTAAAAAATGTTACCTAATACATAGCTGATTTGACTTTTTGTTGTACCATGGATCTACTTTGGAAATCTTTAATTCCTGCAGTAAGCATATACATCAGGCATAGCTTTTCAGTTTCTGAAATGTAACAGGACCACAGCTAAGGTAGATGCAGGCATTTAAAGGCATTCTTTGAAGGTGAAAATATTTTCCATCTCATATATGGAGCAGACATTTTGTTAACAACCTTGAAATTGAAGATCACATTATTCCTTTGACTTTTGAACAGGTATTATCCAATCTTGCATCCTGAAATGAAGCATAGCACATGACTTTAATCTATTTTTTGATATTCACATATGTGACAAATGTAGCTTGTGGAATATAAGTGTCAACTGGATCCAATAATTTTAAATAAATGATTGCATCTACAAACACACACGTATATCTTTAAAAATATAAAGTCAAAAAAAGAAACAAACAAACAAAAAAACACCCACATTTTCTGAATATTTATTCAGATTCCAGCTAGTAGGACTTACCTGAAAGAAGATTTTGCGGGTGTATTTGCTTGTTTTCTTGTTTTGGAAGCTACTGCCTCATACTGAAACTTTTCATTAAACTTTCATCATGCTGTTTTCTCAGATGGAAAGTAAAATTTCTGGTCAAATAAAAGGACAGTGCTTGCTCTACCTATATCCTAGCAGGGAGTCCAGCTCAGTTCTCCAGAATCCCAGTTAGGAGCTGTAGTCAATGTGCTGTAGAATTAGTTTTCTTTAGTGTTCTCTGTTGGAGTAGCTCCTCTCCAGGTAAAGAATTAAATATACATTGATTGGAGCTTCAGTCTTAGAAGAAAATCTTAACCTGCTTCTCACTCATCACACAGAAGTAACCTAATTTCTTGGTGTCTAGTTATTCTATAGTATGGAAGAGGCTTTGTCTGTGTTTTTTGTTGAGGAAAAAACAGAAAAGTCTCATTTACAGATTGATGTGGAGCCAAAACTAACAAAGAACCACTAAGACTTTTGCACATGGAATTTGGGGGCTGTTTGGCTTTGGCTTTTACTAGAGTAGAAAACAACAATAATAGCAAACAAATAGGCAAAAGAAACCACAAACAAACAAAAATCCACTTAGTTTCTGCCAAAGCAAAAAGGAAGAGAATATCTAGCTTAAATTTCCTTACACATCCCAGCTCTTGACTTTGCATGTTCATGTAAGAACTTAAAGAAGAAAGACTTCATATTTTACCAAATTCTCCCCTAACAACTAATTACATAATGTTGTGTTTGTGCCACTGTTAAAACTGTAGAAACAATGTAGATACAGACAGTTTTCTTCCCTGAAGCTTGCATTTCTACAGGTCATTTGCTGATGATTTAATTTATCAAATATTCCTCAGAAGATATAAAAACATCCCAAGAACAATGTAGTGTTTCAACATGTTGTTATACATGTTTCCAAATGTCATAAAATTCCCCAATAGTCAGTATCGTAGGCTTCCGCTATCTCTGTTACCTGTCCTTGATGTGCTTTGGCATCCTGACCTTGCAATCTTTTGTCCGATAATTTTCAACTCTTCTCTCTTTCGGTCTTAATTGCCTCTCCTCTGTGAGTTTGCTTGCACACCACTTTTTATAACACTCAAGGCAGAACTGGCAGACGTCACTGCTACACAATGGGGGTTTCAGCTGCTTCTAATTTGCTCCCACAAATACAGAAGTGTTTTCCAGAGGCACTATTTTGTGTGATTATGTAAAAATATGATTGTCTAGTGGAAGTAAGGGAATGACAGGCATAACTACCTTCCAACACTGGAGTAGATAAATTATTCCCAAAATAATGAATCCCTGCATACTATTAAAATGTTAAATAGAAAAACTAAGACAGACAAACTAAGTCTCTCTCTCTGTTTTTCCATTTATAAAAATAACAATGCAAATATTGTGGGATTTCCATGTCTTGATGTGATTCTTTTTGACCTGCTTTTTTCCTTATGCAACTAATCTTCTGTGATTTTCATTATTACGGTCTGTATATTCAGCTGTAGCGTAACTTGAATCTTTTGCAGAAAGTTTGCAGTCCACAACAAGAACTGAGATTTTTGTGCCTTCTCAGTACTGATGACCAACCAAAGTTCAGACTTAGGTCATATAGCTGAAATCAGGACAGGCCAAGACTTGTAATGAGAATACTGAATATTTTATTCAAAGTGGTTGATTAGAATCACAGGATCATAAATCATAGAATGGTTTGGGTTGGAAGCGACCTTAAAGATCATATAATTACAACCCCCTGCCATGGGCAGGGATGCCACCCACTAGACCAGGTCCCATATCCTTCTTGTGCTGGGGGCCCCAGAGCTGAACACAGTACTCCAGGTGGGGTCTCACAAGAGCAGAGCAGAGGGGGAGAATGACCTCCCTCGACCTGCTGGCCATGCTTCCTTTGATGCAGCCAATGATATGGTTGGCTTTCTGGGCTGTAAGTGCACTTGGTAGGTAATCAGACCTGGACTCCTGGAAAACTGAGTCTACATGAACTACTGAAGGGATTAGATGAAGACGAATACCAGGTCAGGTTGAAGGTCAAAGAGACAGGAAAGCTAAATAGTAGGGCATACTTCCAGATGAAGAATAGGGCCAAAGACAATAGCCATCACAGTGCCTGGGCGGGTCTGAACATACAAATAGCTAAAATAAGGTCAGATCTGAGGGCCAAGGTAAGACCAGGGTGGGGGAACAACAAAGAGCAGGAATCTGACAAAACCACAGCATTCAAACTATCAAATTACATCATGAAATTGGTACATTCCTTAAGTTCTAACTGATGAAGGAAGAGATGTTTCTGTATTAGGAAAAATTGCTGTAGAAACACATTGGAAGATCATTGCCAAGGTGGGCCTAACTGGGGCTGACAATCATGGTTCTATAGTCTTTACCTCAAATAAATAAATAAATAAACAAACAAAAAAACAAATAAATAAATAAAAATAAAAAATAGGGATCAGCCATTCTGTTTTATTTTGAAATTATAATCTGCTGCTTCTGTATTCCTTGCCACTCTGTGAGCAAATACTCTTCAAATAACTTCCAGTAATTGACACAGGTAATCATTTTTCTATGCACAGGCATTCCCTCTGATGAAAATGATGTCTTCTCTTATTTTTCATAGTAATTGAGAGCTTCAAAGTTCAGAAACCATCAGCAAAACACACAAAACAGCAAACAATGAAATGGATGAGATATACATAGTCTTGGTTAACTGCTGTGATTCCTACCTTCTGGAAGATGGGCAGAGACCATCCTCCTTTATACTCAGATGCAGAAAGGACATTTGTAGTTCAGATTCTCCCAAGAAGTTCTGAAAAGCATACTAAAGCAAAAGAAAACAATGAGCATCAAAATAATTGAAGTTTGGTTGCCTACTGGCTTTTGTTTTATTTTGCTGTTGTCATCGTTGTCTTGTACCCTCTGCAGGCATTGCTGTGCTAATTCCAGCTGTCTGAACACCTTCCAAGCCTCACTATATTACTAACATGTCCCAGAGTCAAGAACAAGCCAGGGGGGATGAGGTGGCATGTGTTGTGATCAGCTTGGAAATGTATATGAATTAATTAGCCAGCTAGTATATGCATGCTAGTTGCTAGGCCAAATAGATCAGATAATGGTTGGTTTCACCATATTGCCTCTATGTCAGGGGGCTGCAGTGATGCTAATCTCTCTCCTTTATTCACCACCAATTTTCTGCGATCTTAAGGAATTCAATGCCTTTGATCTTGGTTGAACTTGGCCAGCAGACATAAACATCCCTTCAGGAAAAAAAGCCTGAAAAGCTGGCAGATGGGTAGTACAATTCCATATGCCTCATTTCCTTCAAAAGTCAGGCCAAAAAGTATTCCAAACCCACCTCTTAAACATTAATTTTGCAAACAAAATTTGTTCTTAAGAAGCTGAATGTAGTTCATTGTACAGCTGACTAAACAAAATAAAATGGAGGGTCTGTAGGAGGACTGTATGTAAACATGAAAAAAGCAAAGGATAACAATAACAGGTTGGAAGGCCCAGAGGGAAAAATATCTTTTCCTTTAAGAAAAAAAAAAATGTCACCACAAACTATGTAGTCACCATTTTATATGGAGAAGATAGAACAGCTATATGGGTGCAAACAGAAGGTAAACTGTGTGGATGATCAAAAATGTTGAATAGAAAAATAGCAAAATATGTTGACACACAAATCTCAGAAAGAGACCTCAGCCTCAGTGGCATGTAAAGCTCCTGCCTTGGTTGACATGCATGTTCATTATTTCTTCGCTGACTCACATGCCAATTCCTTCCTCACAGGACCTCTGCCCACTGACATTGCTTTGTGCACACAGTACTCTTCCGCACTTAGCACAACCTTGGGGCACTCAGAATTATCTTATCCCTATACATTTTAGACTTACTGATGGCAATTAAAACTCAAAGATGTGAAATTTTAAAACTGTCACAAAAGATTGCTATAGTCACACTCAGCCAGATAACAGAAAAGAGACATTAATATCTACTTTCTTATCATTAGCTATAAATAATGTTAGGGCACGTACATGGGTATTTAGTGTGCAGAGAGGAAGGGAAAATATCAACAATTGCTCCCATGTTAGGCAATACTGTAGTATACTGTCAACATCAATATGCTGGCTACAAAGAAGACTGCTGTTTTTTTGTTTGTTTGTTTGTTTTGTGTGTGTGTTTTTTTGTTTGTTTGTTTTGTGTGTGTGTTTTTTTGTTTGTTTGTTTTTATATAAATACAGTTAGTATGCTTGCTACACAGTGTAATTCTGGGTTCCTTTACTGTCTGAGCATAAATACCATGCTATGAGCAGCAAACATTAAAATCTTGTTCTGGAAAGGGTTAATGATAACACTATTTTGCTCACTCAGTTTTTCAAGTGAAACAAGAATTGCATAGAATAACCACCAAGTCCCAGTTTGCTGCTCTGATTTAGTGAAATGGACACCATAGTATTTATCCTACAACGACATATGCATAAGGTAAACTTATAGTAGTACAATGTGAAGAGGTAGAGTCTGCAGGAAAGTCTGCAGAGGTAGAGGTAGAGTCTGCAGGAAACCATGTACTTCTTATGTTTCATATATGGAATAAACACAAGACTTACCTAAACAAAGCAAGGAAGGAAGTCTCTAAATCATTTTCTTTCCTAGTAAATTCTACGTGCCTCCATCACCTTCATTACTGCAGCATTAAAAGTAAGCAAAAGACAACTGTCCTCCATAATCTTACTGCTACTACCATTTTCCTCACATTTTAGGTAACTGAAGAGCAGAAAATAGTTTGTGGAGCCAGAAATCTATCTGAAATTTTTTAACAGTTGAAAACAGTCCTGATATTTTGAATTATAAAAAAAAACAAATTGTGATTTTTTTTTTCTGCTTCCATTTCTCCATTCTTCACTCTCATTGATCACAGGTGCTTACTGCCATGGTTTATTATTTATTGTGGGCCAAAATTAATTCATTTTGATTTTTACTGGATTCTTCAAGCAATCACAGCTGTTAAGATCCCTCATGCATTTAGTACATCCTTGACCGAGATTATTGGAAAATGATCCCATGCATGATCACAAATGATCCCAGCATGAAAAGCAGCAGATACTCTAATGTTTTATATGGATCAAAAGAAAAACAGAGAGCTTCACTTAAATTACATCTGAGCCAGCATCTGTAACATGTCTAATAGTAACTGCACAACAGGAAAACAGTGATCAGCTAGAAAACAAAACAAAACAAACAAAAAAAGGCAACCACAGAATGTGTGTGCCTCTATTCAGCATTGTATACAAGACCTGTGTCATATGCAGTACCATTCATGTACTTAACCTGCTGATTCCATCCTTCTGATGATAGCCCCTTCAACAATCCTTACAGCCTTGTAACCATCCTATTTGTCCTAGTCTATGATTAGTAATGGTATTATGTGTTTCTTTTATAGAGAGTTCAGGTTCATATGGGCCAAAAAGGTTTGTCACGTCCATGCAAAAAAAGATCAACCATTTGTTTATAAACAGTAGTGGTATAAGATAAAATTGTTTATACTATTCATGGTGATAGCTCCTTATCTAAACTCAGAGAAATGTGAAGGGAGAGTTCAATTCTTGTGTCAGCAAAAAGTTTACTTTCCTTTGTTAACAAATCTAAGTAGTATTCTCAATGTCTGTCTGCAGCACCAGATGATTTCTGTAACTGTTAAAGCAGACCTGTGATTCAGTCGTGAGCTGTGGAAACATCACCAGAAGCAGACAGACGTAATATGTCCGATACTGTCCCCATCTGTTATTTGCTCAAAGGGTGCTGCAGTTATGGGGATATGGGCTAATCTGACAGATTTAAAGACATCACTGCCACAAACAATTTCAAAGCTATTATATTTTACAACTGTCAATTTCAATATTTTATTTCAGAGAGTAAATAATACTTTATGATGGAGGGAAAAAGTTAAATATATTGACAATATATTGACAATATATACTGAAAATGAGTAGTTTCAAGGCAGTTTGTGAAAACAAAAAGAAGAAAAAAAAGCCCTTCTCTTAAAAAATAAATAATAATAATAAAAAAAAAAAAGCTTGAACATTCCTTTGGACAGCAAATGCATTCTTCTGGAAGTCACTATCTAGAAAAAGGGTCAAATGCAGATGTGTTAAAAATGCTATGATAAGAAACTGTCACTAGCATTGTAATCTACAGAAATGCCAGTAGGGATACCATTCCAGGATGTTGTTCTAAGTTACCTATTTCTAGCCTTACAAGCAGAAAGCCATACTGCCAGGTAGGGCTTGTTTATGTTTGTTATATAGAGGAGCTATGGCACACTAAACAAGAGCACAAACTTTAAGCATGCTGGCTGCTCTCAGTCTTCATGGGCATGGGCATACTCAATGGGCGACCTACAGATCTGTACTAAATCACACTCGTGCTTTGAAATGTGGAATCACTGGTGTGCTGTAAAGCTCATCTACCAGCTTGCTGAGTTATGACTTCCTCAGGCAGAAAAGTTGATTTGGTATGATCACCTGCATGACAGTGCTCTGCAGCCAGCACATGGTATAGAGGCTGTGCAACCACTATTTAGAGGAGCATGAGGCAAATATACCTAAATGCATGGTACTATTGGGAAGACAGGAAAAGGGGGAAGTGGACTCTAGCCTCCTTTAGTGCTGCTGAATAGTATCCATATCTGCAGGTGTAAGTAAGTTCATGAAATCTTTCCTTACTGTTGGGATAGGTACCACTTGGAAGTATCCCAGTCAGACACCACTGTTTCATAAACTGGCTAGCATTCTGTAAAGGCAGCAGCAGCATTTTTGGGGGTGCTGGTATGTGTGCAGTGTGTATTTTGCATATGAAGAGCAGCAGACTGTTCAAAGAGATGGCTGAGATTTGGCTCATGTCTGGCTTCTGTCTCCATGCTATTTACCTGCCACCGTGGTTTGCGCAGAGAGATCCATTTCTAATCTGTGACACCAGTTCATACTCTTCTTTTGGACATAAGCTCAATCTGCAAAGGCTGGATCTGCCCAAAATCCAAGGGTATGTTCCCATAAAGTAAATTAAAAAAAAAAAAAAAAGTCAGTTTATTGGCCAATGGCTTCCTGACACTTTCAAGAAATGTTTAATTATGGGTACTATAATCAGACAGTTTTTTATCTCCATATTCAGCATGTGTTGATCATTTCCTCACAGTGTGAAACATAGCTGGTACAATTGATTTAGCCTCTGACTGGCTGACAAAACATCACCAACTCATGGCTAAAACCTGTTGTTTATCAAATAGTTCTCCACAGGCATTTGTGTATCTCAGTGTTTTGTTCCACCTCAAGGCAGGTGATCCCATACCCTTTTTAGAAATACCAATATCTAGAGTTCCTAGGTTTAATGTTCACTTTAAAAAAGGATTGTAGGCTGAAGTGGGACATAATAAAGACTTTGTGATGATTACATCCCATCTAAATCTTCACTCATCCAAAAGCAAAGAAGTCACCCTGACTTCATGAGGTGTTTGCTTGGCTGGAGAAATGTAGTTAGTCCTTCAAAGTCTTAGAACTTTTTTGTTAAGCCCAAACAAGCTTTCACAAGTCACTTAACTAAATTATTAGGATTACACTCTCTTACTGAACATGATTGAAGGTCAATAGTGTAGCTGCAGAGTGCTATAAGGGAGTAGGTTAAAAGGGCTTTTAATAGGACAGGGGCTGTCATTGTTAAACAAAATCAGTTTGAAGTCATTTTACATCTAGTAATTGTCTCTGCAACTAGAAAGATTACTTCTGTCTGTTGGGATAAGCCTCATAGTACCGAGGAGATATGTGCTTATCTCTTGTTTTGCTCACTTTCTCATCTCTTTTTAAAATTTATCCAGATTTCATGTAAAACAGATATAATAAGAAAATAAGGGTAGGTATAGACTCTCTCTCCTCTTCAAAAACAAACTGGCCCCTCATACTATCAATGTTTGCCCATATGAACTTACCAGTGTTTTCCTCGCTCTGCTGTCAAGCACTTTGTTTGACTCCTCTTCCCTTGCAGTTCCTTATGGACACTACCACCTAGCTGACGGGTTTCATTTCTCTCCTAAAATAAAGGCAAAACAAGAAGCATTTGTGAAGAACAGGGCTGAATATGCTGTTCTAGCTAGGGGAAAAATAAAAGGAAAACAAAACAACAGCAAAACATATAAAACTTATGACCTCACAGGTAAAAAAAAAAATAATAATAATAAAAAAAAACCACCTTTGGTGAAGTTTCTTGGACTTAGGAGGAGAGCTGCTAAAACACATACTCCCTAAATTTGGAAAATCTGTTCACAAAAATACTTACAAATGCAATTTGCACCAAACTATCCAAAGTAATTAAAGCAAAATGAAATTATTAACTAATGACCAACAAGCACTTTAAACAACAGAGCACATGCTGTCTGTCTGATGCAATTCATTATTATTTAGCACACATACAATGTGCAGATGTCGTATAATGTAGGTTGGTGAAAGATTTAAATCATAGTAAGGAAAGAGTCTTAGGATACCTACCTTTCTTTGTTTGCAATTTGCTTTTATTACATAAATGATAACAGGTAAGTGGAGATACCTGGTTATTTGAAAACAGGTGTATCTGCAATATCTAAAATATCTAAAATATCAAATATAGCAAATATCTAAAAGGCATCCACTAAACTTGTGTTTTGGTAACTGCTAGTAATAAATTATATTAACTACTCAGCTTCCTTTAGTAGTCCTGAGAAATTCACAGTCATGGGATTGAGCTTTTAGAAATCTACATTTATATAGTGCTTGCACACTCCCAGAGCAATTAGGGTTAGCTATGCAAAAGTCTCACTAAAATCCTGGTTTTCTCTCAGACAGAGCCCTACATAGCTACATGTGAGCTCTAAAGATGGTCATGTTCAATTTGTTGAATTCAATGCTCACCAGACTTTGAAGTTTCCAGGAGACAATATATTTGTTGATTCAGCCTCCTGATCTCCCACTGGCTGTAACCAGGGCTTTGTCAACAACTAGGAAAACTAGCATCATAGCCAGGTTTAGTATTTCTGTTGTTATCACTCTGTAACTGAGCGTAAATCACCCCAGGAATCCCCCACAAAATAAATAAATAAATAAATAAATAAGAATTAACACAGCATATGCAGATAATCAGGCCCCTGTGTTTTAACACCCTTTAACTTCTAACATTTCCATAAATACTATGGTAGATGAGTTTAATGTTTTCCTGGTCAGAGTGACCAAATCAAAAGGTTTGGATGATGAACAAATACAAAAATAGTAAGTCATCAAGAGCTCTCACAGGTAATTTCCATGGCTTTACAGGTCTGTAAGCAACAGTGTGATGCAGAAGATAGTCTTAAACTGGAAATCAAGCTGCAAAATAGAAATGTCACATATGTCCCTACATGTTTTATCTTAAATATTTACAATAAAACATGCTGTCTGAGGCATCAGAGTCAAAACTATCCTGCCAGTTTACCACCTACTCAAACAGGATTATGAAATGGTATGACTGTTTGGCTCATTCCCCTGTGTAGCTCACTTCATACTCTGTAAACATACAAGCAGCTTCCACTTTCTTTTAAGAATACAAGAAGAGTTTTCCCCCTCCTTTTTTTTTTTTTTTTAAGTTAAAAAACTTATGTTTAGAGTGCTCATTAAAGAAAACTGAGACTGGTTTCAATCGTCCTGAAGAAACCATCCTCAGCTCTTTTCTCTACCTACAAAGAGGCAAATTGACATCTGCTCCAGCCCAGCAGGGTGAAATAATCATTAAATTAAAGGTTGCACTCCATTTTGTGGAACTTTCTACACACCAACATCCTTCCAAGATGTTACAAAAAAATTGAAAACTCTTAACCAGGAAGACAATGCAACAGAGGACAGCTGAGAGAGAGTTCCTGCTTTTCCTTAAATGCACGGTTTCTGTAGGTTATCTTGTGACCATCTATCTATACATTGTTCATACCACCTTCCTGCAGAAGAAGCAGAATAAAACTTCCTTTACCACTTCCTGATTCAACGCTGTAACTTGTAGACTACAGCATACCAACAGAAGCAGAGAAAACCTTCCTACTCCAATGTTCATGCTCACCAATTAGTGGTTCAAGCCCCTAAAAAAGAGGAAAATAAGAACATAACTTCAGAAGTTATTTCAGGACCGTGGTAGTGATAATAGTAATTTCCTTTATAAGTCTCCAGAGGGACAATATTGAAAGATAAATCCTGAGTCATAGGATTTCAGGCTTCATCTTATACTACATATCTGTATACCAAGTAAGCTGACGAGATGATCTACTGAGTGTACTGCCTTTGGTGATCCCATTCAGAGTCAGCTAATTCTCCCTCTATATAGGAGGCCTAGGCAATAACTGATGGGTTTGGATTCTTCTATCTTATCAGGCATTTGAAAGAGTGATGTTGCTTTATCTGACTTATAGATTTTGTAGTTCTCTCGAAGCCTGACCCAAAGTCCACAGGGTGCCTATTCTTTCAGTGGCTCAGGTTCCAAGTCAATCCCAATGACATCAGCAGGTGCAAAGGCAGCAGAGTTATCCTCTCATTCTGCTACACCTCCTAAAATCTTGCCAGCATTTGGACAAAGATGCAACCATCCAGAGTTTTCAGTCAAATAAATAATAAACTAAGTCTCTGCTTTTTAGGCACATAGGCTTGTAAAGTTATGCTGACTCAAGCTAGCTATGAGAGAGAAAAGCAACAGAGGGCTCTCTAAAAGCATAAAGTTACTATCTCTGCTATTATACGGAAAATAAAAGGGCTAATGACTTCTGAGCTGAAATACTTGTACTGATGATTATTTTCTGGCTGGGTCACTGGTCTCTGCTAACAAAAAATTGCACAGATAACCATATGTGAAATATCTTAGATTAATCTGTTAAATAAGAACCAGTAAGCCCCATAGTATAAAGAAACGATGATTCTTAAGTGTTAGGAAATGTTCAAATGTCACTCATGATGCTTCTAGCAAATACAGTCTTAAATATAGTTGGAGAGACTCTGACAATTCCTTTTTCTCTTGGTAGGCATTAATGAAATTCCAGGACAGCTGGACAGCCCCTCAATAGATCAGAATTATCTTTCTAAAAGAAAAATAAAATGTTTCATATCAAATTGCTTTGATGAACATTTCTGAGCTGCTCTAGTTATGATACTGAAGAGGTCAGTCTAGATATGACACTGAAGAGGTCACCAGAGATGAGAAATTATGCTGCCAAACATAATTCTTTGAGAGTTCAAGAAGGCAAAAGAACAAACATTAAATATGCAAGAATTTCCAGAAAGGCATAGCTTTGACAGTGCTGTCTAAATGAGTAAACAAAAGCAAGTAAAATTGGAACAAGCTGACAAACTAGCCTTTTTCTTTCTTTCTTTCTTTCTTTTTTTCTTTCTTTCTTTCTTTCTCTTTTTTTCTTTTTCTTTTTTTCTTCTTTTATGTCTCTCTGGTTGTATCAACGGGACTATTAAAACTGCCACTCAACGAGCAATTTTCTCTAGAGAAAATGAGAGCCAAGACATAATATTAAACAGGTGGCTGGAACCTATGTTTTCACCATGCATCAGCTGAAGAGAGGCTGCACGCTTCCTAAAGTGAGGCTGAGCCTTTCTCTTTGCAAGCAACCACATAGATTCTGGGATTCCATGGAAGGTAAAAGTGAATAAAAATGAAGTCTTTTCTGCTCAAATCCCAAAGTTAACCTAAGATAAACCCTGAGGATTAGCAAACTGCCCTCTGCTACAATAGTTTTGTTGGTGGTGAGTTTTTTTCTCCTGCTAGAAGAAATAACACAGACCATCTGAAGATCTGAAAATGCTGGGCTGAATATGTATAATAGAAAATCCCATAAGAATGTCAGCTGTGCATTTATGGATGGATGAAAAGTACAGGCTGTTAGCTGTGCAGTCATTTTCTTAGAGATATTAAGATCTGCTGCTAAAAAGCAGGAAAACACAGTCACACAGTCTGCAGCTGACAAGCCCTATTGATGAAGGGCTGTTTTGTTGTTGTTTTCAGAAGCTTGTTTTCTTGACATCTGAGGAAACAGGAAGGAGATAAGGGATTGACATGACTGGTGAGTTAGACTGAAATAAATTCATATCAATTATATATATATATATTTATGGGGGATGACGAAAAAGACTCTAGGCTGGTGATCCTGAGGAGAGCATGAATCAGTCAAACTGCCTGTGTTCCTTCTGGGTGAGCATGGGGGATTGTGCAGGATGCATGTTACAACAGTTTCAAGACAAAATGGTGATAGACATGTCTATGATGATGAAATGAAGCAGTTTGGGTGTTTTGATAGAAACGGAGGGGGAAGCAAAACTCCATGGTGGGTTTTATTTCCCCCTTCCATCTGTCCGTCCATCCATTCATCCATCCATCCACATAGGCTCGGTGGGGCAATCACACAGCACGTAGGTGGCTGACCGCCAGCACAGTGTAACATCACGCTCCCTGGGAAATGTAGTGGCAAAAATAAGGCCTAGGAGAAACAGCAACAAGTTTGACCAGGCTGTTAGATCTATTCCGGTCCTGTCAAAAATGTTTCCTTTGATACTTCAAAAACACAGTAGGAGAGAGAGTGATCAGGTACTAGGTAAGCACACCTCTGTCTTGGTGGTGGGACTGAAGGAAACCCTAACCTTTGAGGGCATTGAAGCTCCCAGAGAGCTTCCCCATGCATTCCACATGTTTTGTCTTCTCCAAAGTGAATTGATTCACTTCACTCTTCTGCTCAGTGTCTGTCAGTTTATATTTAATATAGCCTTTAATAGATCAAGGAAGGCTTCAGAATATTTGTGAAGCTTTCATTGATTAATCTGAAAACAAAATGTCACACTCTTTAAGACATAATTCTAGGACAGATCTGTCTGTTACTGATGTAATTTAAATTTTCATTTAGTGTGACAGCACTCGGTCATAGTCTTGTTTAATTTACCTTCAGTTAAAGTGTTGTTATATTCCATCAGAACCATTGGATTATATCAGAGCTGAGTACGTTGAGGATTTATACAACCTTATTTATCCAAAAGGAAAAGGAAAAAACATATATATCAACAGAGGAAAAGGTTCTCTTCACTTCTTTAAAAAATTAGTGCACAAATAACTTTGACGCAGGCACACAACAAAGCTTCCTTCTGTGAAGTGCACATGCACACAGAAATCATCATTCTTCATTGACTAAGGCTGCTGACAGTTCAGAAGGTACTGGCTGAATCTTGTTTGATATCATCTAATCTGCCTCATCTTCCTCCTCAGGTTTAACACTTTGGGGTAGCTTTTCAGCAGAGAGGTAAGCTGAGAAGGTTTGTTAACATATGCCTGCTGGCCCATGCCTGTTTTGCCTGATGAACTACTTAGCTGGAGAACTGAAAAGTGCTGAAGTTGGCTGCCACTCAGGAACAAAATCATTACTTTGTCTTTTACCATTCCATCTTGATTATGACATTCTTTCTGTGTAAGTTTTTTCTTAATCATTAACAACCTTCTGAGACAAATTCTCCTCATTAATATCTAGGAAGTTCAGGAATTATTATAATCAGGCAACTTGTGCAGAGACAGGTGATCTGATGAGCTGGAGAGAATCTCACCACTGCAGAATCTTCACAGATTATGTTCTTGTAAATTTAGCAGGGATTTTCAACCACTCTCTCACATTATTAGCTAAATTCAATGAATACTCACCATTTTACCACTATGGGATTCAAAACAAGGTGTCTTTAAGCCCCAGGATATGCAATCCCAGTAAACTGAAGCCTGCTTAAGACCTTCAGCAGATTTCAGTAAGCAGCTCCCTTATGGCCTTGTAACATCCACACCTTGTTCTTATACATTGGGACTGATTTACCAAGGTGTAATGGGAATACTACGGTAAAATGAACCATACACAAATGTTCCTGCTACAATGCATTATGCATTGCTGGGGAAAAAAAAAAAAAAAAAAAAAAAAAAACTGAATTGTAACTACAGAACTCCAGCAAAATAGTATTTTAAACAGGATCAATTAATAAGGCTATGCAACTGTTAACAAAATTTCTAACTCACTAAAGGACAAAGGACAAAAGACCTTTTCAGATGAGCATTTAAATTAAATGCATATGTTATCTGTGGAAACTGAATTGATTAATAGGGAAAAACAAAAGTCACAAACTGCAAGGAGAGTGATGTGGCAAACAGTGAGTGCTAACAATATATATATATATAACCTCCCATTAATCTGAGCTGTGTGTTTTCATGTCCTAGTGGAAACTTTAAGGGTTAGAGTTTTATGTGAAAGAAGTAAAAATATTTTTCTCTTATCACACCCAGTTATGTTCCATCATTAATTCAATTTTCTGAATTTGGCCCAAGAAGAGGTTTCACTAAACAAAGTGAATAGTGGTGATGTTGACTTTAGAGAGGCTTATTTTTCTATTATTTACAGAAAAGTAAGCATGTAAGAATTAGTCTTGACAAGTGTGTTTATTAGGTGAACTGAATGGTGGGTCTACTACTGTGTGGAAGCTATCCATTACTGAAAAAGTTTATATTGTTTGTTTATTGGGTAGGAAACAAAGACACAATAGGATAGAACATTCTGGTTGTTTGCAAGAATTTCTTTGTTAGTAATCTATAACACCAAGTTTTAATAAAATTATTTCTGTGCCCTTATGGTAAATGACTGTTTGGTAAGTCTGATCTAAATATAAATACTGATTTTATAGAAAATAAACTCCAAATCACAAAGCTATGAACATGTACAGCAAATTAAGTATAGAAGTTTCATTTAAGGTTATGACTCTGGATTTTTTCCTGAGGTGACATAAATTGACAAAACAATGTCTTAATCACCAGAACACAAAGAAAAGTACAGATTGTATCAGCCAAGCAAAGCTTTTTATTCTCTCTTTTTTTTTTTTTTTACTAGTTAAGATCTCAAAATTGACTTTTGTTTTACAAACTACTAGTATTATTTTAGAACAAGAGATCAGAGAATAATGGAATAAAGCATAAGAATATTTGCTTGGTCCTGGTTAAATCAAGCTCATCTGTTAGATGTGGACCTGTGCATACCTATTGCATGTAGCAATGAGAAGCCTGAAGTCTTTCAGGCAGCCCCCACTTTGGAAAGGCTACCAGAAAATACAGACCAATTTCAAAACCACTTATGTGTCACGTGGTGCAGCCCTTCTATCATGACAGAAATGGCAGACTATCTCTAAACTTCTTGGAAAAGGCTCAGATATGTTCCTTTTTGCTTCAAAGCCTAAGAACTTTTTCTCACACTAGTTTTGAAATCAGCAGGGGGCAATCTGAAAGAGGAAAGAAACCACACTTGGGTCATACATCAATTTGTTTTTCCTAATTCAAAAGAGTTCAGTTATCATTTTAATGTGATTTATCAGAATAAGGTTCTGTAAGAGTATGTGGCATATTGATCTATTAAATTAGAGTTTAACAGCCACAAAATGTCACACCCACTATTGGCAATCTTTATTATATATTCTGATATTATTTCTTTGATATCCAAGTGATAACTACCCTTGTTTACTTTGTAGTATGGACTTTCCTCTGGAGGCTAGCTTTGAGTAACACATTATTTTCATTACTTGCAGCAAAATGTGGACATTTGATCAGACTTCTTTTTCTGTATCTAAAGAATTTGTATTGGGATATACAATGTGCCAAAGATAATTTGATACCATTCATATTTGATTGCTTTGTCAGCTTGAGTTTGAAAGGAAAACAACATCTGCCTGTTGCCAAAGTCCATTTCCCTTTGAACCATGCTTGGATAAAACTCACAGCTGAAGCAATTTACAGCATGAAAAAAATCATTGTTTCATGTATAAAGCAGTTTTTTGTACCTTTCACAGTTTGTAGTGTGCTTTAAATAGTGGAGAAAATACTAGATTTCTGTCAGAATATCAAGCTCCTTCGGTTTTAAAAGTAATTTTGTAATTCTAAGTTAGTATGTAATATGTTTGTACTTCTTCACCAAGCCCAAACAGGATAAATAAGTGAGCACTGGTGCCTGAAGGCATCACAGTCAACCCTCTCCAAATAGAGGAAAACAAACAAACAAACAAACAAACAAACCATAAGAGCAGCAAAACCTGCATGGGGGAGACACTCTTTCAGTAAGAACTCAACAGTTAATGTTCTGCTCAGGTGTCAAGAGTGCTGAAGAGCATGGAAGCATGGGACTGTTTGTTTCTCTTCTTCATTAACAAATTCACGGTCTTTATTACTATGCAGTGCATATGACACTCAGTTGACTGCTATTTCCCCAACTCACATCTCTCTGAACAATGATTATAACTGCCTGACCCAAACTTTAATGGCTTTAACAGAATGATCAACAAAATATCACAGAATACCATACTGTCAATGAAGGAAAGGTACTATAAAGAACATATAAAAAGAAATATATTCCATTATTCATTATTGAGATTCCATTTGATAAACAGTGAGTGAGTATGAACTGATAGAAAAAGTATCCTATTTGGTTAAATCAGCTTTATCCATTGGGAATTAAATTTATTTTAATTCTATTGGGGTCATAATTTCCATCTATGAACAAGATAGACCTTTGAGTTGATATTGAATTTGGACCTGCATAAACTCATTATGACCGTTCATCAATGGTGGTGAACATAGGTCATAATAGCATTGTCATATGTTAATATATATAGAGAGAGAGAGAGAGAAAATTAGTGAAAATGCTAAAACAAATGATAAGTAGACTAAAAAAAGACTGTGACTTCTTTAAAACATCTCCGAGTAGTGGAAGTTGTAATTTATTTCAAATTTATTTCACATACAATATTAAAAACATTTATCCCATTTCTTTATGAATGACAATTTGAATATTTTTTAAACCTCCATACAGTTATTTACACTACTGTGCAGTCAAGGTGAGATAACAATGTTAAGATAGAATAGTTCAGTTGGAAGGACCTGCAGAGATCATATAGGCCAACCGTACTTTAGGGCTAAACAAAAGTCAAAATGTATTTCTGAGGACATTATCCAAATGCCTCTTGAACACTGACAGGCATGGGGCATCCACCACCTCTTTAGGAAGCCTGTTACGGTGTTTGACCACCCTCATGGTAAAGAAATTTTTCCTCATGCCCAGTCTGAATCTCCCATAGCGTACCTTTGTGCCATTCCCTCACATTCAAATGTACATTTACTCTTCCAGTCTTATTCCACCTTGTACATTAGTGTATTAGTGTTGTCCAATCTCATCAGCACAATAACAGAAATAATTGCTGGATATCTCACAGTTTCAACTTTTGTAAAATACTGTTTCTAGCAGAGTTAACAAAACTGGAGACAAATGCAAGGAGTGAACCTTCCTTTAGAAAACTGCTGATGGTGACAACCCCCCCGCCCCCCCCCCCAAAAAAAAAAAAAAACATATATATATATACATACACACATGCTGTTCTTATTCATAAAATGAAAGAAAAAAAAAGGATCCTACAAGTGATGGTAAAGAAAGAAAAATGTCTGCATGTATGTCAATGTATTTCCTTGGGATCCACACCCTCATATGACTTTAGACACAAGGGCTGAAACACAATGTACTAGATTTTGACACCGGTATTTGTTTCTTAGATGTGGGTAGGATAGTTTAATTTACTACCTCCTCTTTTGTATGTTTATTTCATGAAGAAACAAGAGACCTTCTGATAGTTGTTTTTTTGTTGTTGTTTTTTATTTGTTTGTTTTTTTCTGGTACATGGTGAAAGTACATTTTGTCTTTAGGGGAGGCCTTTCTCTGTTTGTACTTCTAATAACGTCTCAAAAACAATTCCATACAATACAATTAGTTTTCCCTGACCTAACTTGCACTTGAGCTGTTCTCCTCGTATTTAGGAAAGCCAGTATCAGTTATCCGTCGTAATATTTTATATATTTAGCCAAGAACACTTACTCGACTCTGTGAAGCACTGATGTCACTTAGTCATATTAAACTTAATATTATATTGATGTATTTCATGAAATAATGAAATAATACTTTCAGAGTACACAGTTTCACTTCTTTTCTAATACTATGTTTTCATAGGTCTGTTTCCAATAAAGATAGCGACAGACAGCAGCTAAATTAGACTAAAGAGATTAATACAATATAGAGTTTCTCACCTTTAAATAATTCAGGTACTTCTGACTGTGACCAAAATTCATTGCCATCTGTCAGTAAGTAGATACAATTTAGTTAAATATGGCATTCCTTTCTTACTAGACAGCTGTCCGCTTAAACCATGGCACCCCGTGTTGAAAAAATCAGCACAAACACCAGTAAATGGATGAATATGGAGTTTATCCCTATCCAGAATCTATCAAGAACATAAATAGTTATACATATGTTTAACAGAAACTATTTTCTCATATTTTTAGAAATGTATGTCATAGAAAAAAATATAGTTAAATAATTATGACCTAGCTTGCTTTACACCAGTATCTCAAACTGCAGACTTTACACATTGCTAGGTGAACTTTAATCTCAAAAGTTCTCATTTCCCTAAGATTATCAGATCTTTTGTATTTTTAATTCAAAACCAAGTTATTTAAATAGCATTATTGGACCTTCAGAAACTCTACGTGACATTCACAAGCCCATTGGTGGAATTTCAGGCACTAGAGTATCACATTCACTTCACATTCTCTTTTCACAGTTTAACTAAGCATGAATGAGGATGACCCTGTTCTGCAGTGGGTGGAATTTGCCATCACAAGGGGCTGATCAAAATTGTTAGAACCCAAGTATGTTTGACTCGGTGGATACAACAGAAATATCGAATGAGGACTTCTTGATCCTAACAAACTTTCCCAATATTGCTCAAAAATATATTTTAGTATCACTCTTCTTGTGCCTCAGCACCTTGGATCTGCAGGAGCAGAGTAATCCACATTCAATGGATGGAATTAAGGTATTTTACTGAATGCAAAAACATACACATTTAAAACAGACAGCAGAAAATCTCTTGCTGCTGGTAGCTGAGGAGAAGAGAGACTTATGTCACTACTGTAATCCACCATGATCACCTGAGCAACCGCTTCTCTTCAGCAATACCAGCTTCATATTTACATTAAGGGATTTGACTGGTAAATGTTTAACTTGAAAAAAAATTGCTCTTTAGCAGCTTAAAAAAAAAAAGTCATAGAAGCACTATTATAACTATACTATGCCTCATGCATGTGCTTCTCAACTTCAGGGACTTTGCTCTGAAACTAGAGCTAGCCAGGAGGACTATGTGTGACCACTGCCAATTAAAAACATTCTCATTACTTCCCATGAATCATTACAACATCACTCATTGAAGCCTGGAGTTTTCAACAGTTACATGCATTATCTGTAAGCTTTCTCCTACTAGTAGCTTTTCTATATTCATCCCTAATGAAGATTTTTCATGTGGTAGAAAAACTTGCATTTCAGTTTCCAGCATAGCAATGCATATTAAATGCAGCCAGAACCTATAAGGCAAAAGTGTAAAACCTTTTTGGTAAAATATTAGTGAAGATAAAGTTTGCTGGTTTAGGTCTTCCTTCTAATTTGTCTGCTGCTGCTACTCTTCTATGAAGTTAATGTCACTTGTCCATTTTTAGTTTTATACATTGTCCATCATTCTTTGCATATTAAGTAATGTTAGGATCACAAGAATCAGTTCTCCCATGGGAATAGCTTGGCTTTGCTGCTGCCACGACTAAAAATACTGTTCCATAACAAGTACATACTCATCCTTGCTCTGATTATTCTTCTAATCATACTTAAGATCTAATTAATCCTCCTCACTTGTACAAAAGGGACAAGAAAATGGATCTCTAGAGCTTTAGAATGATAGTTCAGGTATAGTGCATATATCAATTTACTGTGCAAAGCTAAAAAAAATAAAAATAAAAATCAATGCATTTTAAAGATTTAAGCAATCTGTTAAGGACTATCTTTTTAATGATTATTTTGATAAACAGGAAAAGGAGTGAGGATAACAACAAAAAGCAGCATACAATAAATGATCAGCCTTACCACAAAAGCAACACAAATAAGCCTTTTCAGAAAAGGACCATTTTATTTCATTTTATTGGTTTTACTACCAAATTTCAATTTCTCCTTTAAGAAAATGTCTTTACTATTTTAAATGTAGAGACATAACAAAATGTATCCAATATGATTTTGGAGTTTGTTATTTTTTTTACTTGAGATTACTTATTCAAAGCTGCTTAAGATCCTCCAACTGAAATAGATTATAGAGACTTTTGGTTTTATTGTTGTTATAAATTCTGTCATAATATAGGTCTGTCAGCTTTATTGTTTATACATGTTATGATTCAGAAATTATAACTCAGCAGTTCTTGCGTACTTTGATTTCTATTTCATGGACTTCGTCGGGGAATTGAGCTCATTGGCTAAGTTTGAAAGTTTAAATAGGAATCTCTGCTAACAAATTGCTGGTCAATTAAAATTAATTCTGGACATAAATTGTATGATGCATGGCTTCTTTTTTCAGCACTTTTCACCAGAGCAGTCCTAGTCATAGAGTAACAGAAATATTTACCACTAAGAGGGGTGTAAAATAATAACATGCAAACAATTTCTGTCATGGAACAAATGTGTGGTAAAATAAGTTATCCATTATTTGCAAATGAAATCTCAATCATAGAATAAGAGAACGTTGTAATCATAAATTTTAAGCTGCTTTGATATACTCTTTTACATGTAAATGATCATGTAAATAATTGTTTTCATTACTTCATAGCACTATGCTATACAATATTACTGGTAACATTGTTTTCTTCTTTCAACCTGTGGTCCAAAAGTCTTAAAACCTTCAAAGAAATCTTATTATTATGCAGTAAATAAAATAATGTGATCTTCCATTATGACCAGATCTTTTTTTTTTTTTTAAAAAAAAAAAAGTGCTTAGATCCCTGAAATGCATGGTTTGACACAATTTTTTATAACTATACTGCATGCAGAAGTCCTGAAATCTATTTAGCTGACTCCTAACTCTGATGAAATGCACTTCCCCTCCTTCTCCTCTCCCTTGTTCCTCATTTGTAATTTCCCAAAGTACCTGTGCTTGACTTTAATGTGTATTCAGCAGTGCAACAAATATAATCTCTCAACTATCTTGCAACACATCTTTTTCAATATCCAACATCTATCTCTACATTCACGAAAGCTCCTGAGGCATTTGACCCGTGGAGTACACTTAGCACCTTTGTCACATAAGCTGTAGGACTGGGTTTTCAAAAAACTTTATATTTGCAGGTCCCTTTTAGATTATTCACAATATACTTTTTTTTGCAAGGATGAGTAAAATGGTGAGGAATTGTCACTAAAATTAAAGATATGCAAGAGTGGAGATATAGTTTAAGTCTCATAACATAAAACAATGGCACATTAAGATCATAGTCATTAGAAGGTATATTAGGTGAAAACCAGCAAACTTGGGAATGCTGACAGGTAACAGATTATGGCATGTATGTCTGAAACTGAACTTTTGAATTCTTATGCTGAAGGCTGTTGCTAACTAGCTTCTATAACTAGGCTGTTTGTTGGCTGCAAACATTCATAACACCTGGATGAAATAAAACTGGCATGTCCCCAACCCTCCAGTTGATGGAGAAAAATACCACCAATTAGGATGTCACGTGTTTCTGCACTGGGACTATTCAGGCTGGGAAGGAAGAGCAGGTGTGAAAAAGAAGGGTTCCCAAAAAGAGGAAGTGGTCTTGGGGAGATGAAAATGCAGACTCTGCCTACAGGAAAGAGAGGTGGATGAAGATCCTGGCGATCAGGGTATTGAGTGCAAATGCATGCCAGCGAATGCTCAGGGTCCTCAACCACTAATGCCCAGGATGGGTGACTGTGAGCAGCAGCACAACATGAACTGACATGACTGTCTGCGTGACCTTCCCGGAGCAGCAGTTACCTCCCTCTGGGGAAGGAAACACAAGACAAGTGAATATAGCCTTGGCAGAAATCAAGGGAGTGAGCCTCTGGGACAAATGAGCAAAATAAAAGCTCAACTCCCACTGGTTCTTAAATAAACTCCAGTATGCAGATCTACTGTAGGTTGTCATTTACTCTGTCTCATCTGTGACAGAAGAAAAATAAAATATTTTTTGTAATTTATTTCTGGAAATGGCTTTTCATTATTGCAAGATAACTTGTTATATCTGCAATGTTATGCTTCAAGAATGACCCTCCCCTTCCTGTCTCCTAAGTGGCAAAATAGTTGATTTAACAGGAAGAGACAATGGAATAGAATTGTAGGAGGTCTGAAAACGAACTTGCATTGATCTACTTTGTAAAATTTTTATTACACATTTTTGACAATGAGAAATTGGTTTGGCTGATTGGGCTTCAAATGCTTTGCGGAATAAGACTGGTCACTAAAGAGAAAATTAATAAATAAATGTGCACAATAGACTCCCATTATTGGTTACAACCAAAATTTGCATTGCTTGTGGAGCAAACTCAGGAGCCCCTATGACCCAAAACAGGTCTCTGAGCAGTGTATATACTGCCAGCACGTAGCCATCTAACTTATGGGTCTGAATCATCTTTAAGAGGAACCTGTTCTCTCCATTTTACTCATAAGCAATGAATTATATCAGAGTTATATAACTAATGTAACCTAACATAAATAGCTTGGAAAACTCTGTGCTTCCTCCCTATCCCTTAGAAAGAGTAAGACACACTTCACCTTTATACCATGACTGAAGTCCCAAACCCATGTCGTCCAGCAGAAGATGGAAGCTGGAAGAACTTCTCTTTTCAGTCTGACTCCCTTGCACATATGACAGTTCAAGAAACAACGCAGTCCACATAAAGAGTACATTAAAAGATTTATTTAGCCCTCTCAGCCCATCTGTACTGATTTTTAAGCTTGGGAAATCAACAGAATACCTCACATGAAATATTTTGACTACAGAAATATATCAAGAGTACGTTTGATATACACTCTCTGGCTTTTTTCCTCCTTACACATGCAGGATATAAAGTTATGACCTGTAACCATAACTGCTGTATGACCAAACCCAGCAAAATGAAATAAGGAAAGAAATCACATTTTTCTTCAGCATTTACCTCCCAAAAGAGGAGATAACGTGTTCTGAAATACTCTGTGAGGATACAAGATTTTGACAGTCAAGCTTTGCTGAAGGTAATTCCTGACGCTGTTGAAATAACATGAATTTGTTCAGGGATAAATAGAAAAAACATCATTCGTTTGCTAAATTATTTTGATCAACCTTTTAATTAATTCTCTGAAACTGGTAAACATAAAAAGGCAAGAGCTAGATGTAAGAGTCATAGCTTGAGAGGGAAAAATTGCTGTGTCACTCTGCTAGTTATTTGAGTAGCCTGGGGCAGTCTTATGTACACCAAAAAATAGCTATAAATGTTCTCACCTGCCCACACTCTCTAGAATTAGGCTGTAGAATTATGGAGCTGAGGAAGGTGGTTATGTTTTAGAAATACTGCACTTGAAGTATGAAGAACAAAGTAGGTTCAGTGCTTTGTGGAAATTTCACTAAGCAAAACAGGGTAAGAAAATTCTGGGTGACCTTCTGCAGCTTGCTGAATCTCTTCTCAACACATCGCTTTAGGCAATTCAGGCAACCTGGCAGGTTGCTGGCGACATTACTGAATCCCTTCCAAGCAGGAGCAACAGGAACAAAAAAACTAGCCAGTGCTCAAACAGAGCAATTTCTGAAGTGATTGTATGGGGTAAAAAGGGGCCAGAAAAATGTAAGTCTCTTCAAGTCCTGTTCAAGCATCATAGCAATAAAACATTAAAAAAAAAAAGACAGAACAAAAAGATACTTAATTTTAATATACAGTCATGTCTGAGACCACCTTTTCACTGCTCTATTGATGTAATATTGCCATTTCAGGATTGTGGTTTGGTTTGACTCAGCCAATGTGTACCACTTCCAGGTAAGTGCACTTGACATTTTTTTCTAAATTAGCAAGGTTAAGTTCATAGGACATAAACAGAGAAGCTGTGTGTTCAGGCTTCACCACAAGACAAAAAAAAAAAAAAAAAAGTAAAGAATTAATCAGTGATAAAATTCCAGCTAAATCCCCTTGTTTTGGCTTTGGTTTTCTTTAGAAGCAAAAGAAAATGTCCAAAGATCTATATATAAAAAAAAAAAGTGGTTTCAGTAGATATTCACTTCTTCTGAAACTCTGTAGTAATTCCTGTCAACCTTTTTTCTTAAGCTTCTTCAGCTCTCAGTATGTAAAGCTAGTCATAGACTCGGAAAATAAATTTCAGTATGTATACAGGCTCTTTGTATAAAATGGAGATAAATAACACAGTATTTTTGCAGCTGTATGCCTATTTTTGCTTACAAAAAAAAATAATCTCCAAAATGCTTTAGCATTAGCCAGACAGTTCACATATTAATGCAATATGAGATTGTGTTATGTATTAAAAACAAACAAACAAAAAAAATCTTCATTTATAATGTTGGTACTGAAATAGACATAGAAAGTCTATATTACACTGATGAAACACTAAATTGAGAGTTTTAAATATGTTTTTCATTTAGCATTAGAGATGGAAAAATTAATATTATAAAAGTTATTACAGGCATATTTTATTACAGATATGAATAAATTACCTTGGTAGCGTTACCTACCAAGAATGAGTAGTCTTATTAAAAAATAAATAAAAAATCTTCCCCTCCATTCTGATTAACCTAAGCAACAAGGGAAGTATTTATGTAGTTGCACTGATCTTGAACAGAGCTTGCTGAGCTGGGGCTTTAATAAATTTGAATTCTAAAACACAATGGTTGCGTTTGGGTCAGAATAAATAAATAACCAGAATTACATTACTTATCAGAACCTGATGAGTAAGTCTTCTCTCTCCTTTGGGGTAAAGGCCAGTCCTGGGAAACAACAGAGTAGGGAGGTAGGTCACACGTTTTTTAGGCTTCCTGAAGAAATTCAGCAAATTATCATTTCTCTGGACATTGGTTTAGGTTTAAGTTATAGGCTTAAGTTTTAAGGGAAGGTAAACTGATGGTGATTGAAAACTTCCCTGCAGGACACAAACAAGAAGACACCTATTAAACAGAGAGCTTAGGAGTTCCAAAGAGAACATGAAGTATGGACTTCCAAGTGAAAAGACCTCAGGCCTTGCTTCTCAACAGCATTGCCAATGCTGCCTCATAGTGTTGTGCTAGGAACACATGACTCTCTCTTACTCCTAACATTAGACTTATGATGTAACCAGGCAGGGCTATCAGTTATTTCTGGAAATGAGTCACATTGAATGTATTCTTCATTTTATATGCTTATCAAGGGTGAGGTTACTTCATTGAAAAACAAAAACAAATTTAAAAAACAACAACAACAAAAACAGACAAACAAAAACCATCAATGCTCTTTTGCACGGGAATGCAATAACTGTGAGGTGTACAGGTCTGAGTCAAATCAAGGTTCAGGTCAAACAATCAAGTTTTCAGTAAAAATCCCCATCTACAGCACTAGGAATTTCTACTGAAAAAAAAATTAAATAAATGAAAAAAATCAATGCTCGACTATAGCCCCAGGTTCTACTGAGTAACACGTGCACAGTACTGTAACATAAGACACTATTATTAAGAAAATGTGGCTTTTGCTTTCACAGGTTAAAGATCCCCTCAGAGAAGAAATAAGACAGAGGCCAATAGGTCAGAGAAGTAGAAAAATAGAAAAAAAAAAGAAGCACCATGCTTTTAGAAATTCACTACTGTGAATGGCAGGCATCTGACTGGTATAAACTTACAAAGCTCCACTGGCTGGACCTGACAACAACTGAGGCTTGAAGGATTGAAAAGGAGAGATTTTTATTCTTATTGTGGCCTGCTGAAATAGTATTCCCACCATGTCTATCACTCTTACTACCACATAATGTTCATGTACTGATGCTACAGCATAAAATGGAATGGCTTTTTAACTACAAAATTAATAGGACTTTCATTTCACATTTTACGTCCTCATTAATACTAAATAGGTTAATTATGATAAAAATATTACCATAAATAGTACAAGGATTAATAATTTAACAGCTATAAAAGTATTGTCATTTTTCATAAAATCTTACATATCAAGCTCACCAAATCACCATTTGGATTGCCTAGAAAACCAGATGCTGCCATTGTTTTGAACAATTAAAGAGCCTGTTATGCTAATTTAGGTCCTATAAACATGACCAGATCTGTTTGGCACAGCCCTGCACCTGCTGATCACATGAAAATCAGGTAGTTCTTGTTTTAGGAACTGTCTTTTAAGTTTAAGTAAATGCTGTGTCTCCAAGGGAGAATACAGGATTAAATCCTGAATAAGCCAAGCTATCTAGTCCAAGCCCAACCATACGAGTGACTTTAAGCACAACATCTGTTTTTTCTACATGAATATCAGATATTCTCTGACAGGGATAGTTTACTGCTTCTTGGGCAAGACTTAAGAGAGATGGTTCAGTTATTGGTTTGGATGTCTAGGTGAAGTTGTCCATCCGCTTATTCATTATTTTGTCACTGCCTGTGAAGAAATAATGGTGATGAATTGTTCTTCCAGTCATCATCTGTGCTCTCCGTTCAGAACATAAACTCATATCTGAGAAGATAATGGGGAAGGATCTATGCATGTCCTGTTCCTATGCCCTTCCCTAAACATCGTCCATTGTCTGCTATCCTAGGGCGCAAGGTGTAGCTCTAGACTACCTAATCCAAGGTGTAGCTTTAGACTACCTAATAAACCTGCACAGCTGAAAAACAAAGTAAATATTGCCCTTCCATGCAAAGAAACAACTCAAGAATAAAAAGATCCACATTTTCAAAAATGAAGGATCTTGTGTCACCTGGAATAAGAGGAAAACAACACAAAGAAAATCAGGAAAAAAAAAATCTTACCAATCATACACAAGACATAGAGCTATTAGCTGTAACAACATAGCTTTCCAGAAGTACATGCACACAAAAACAGCAGTATTGGAGCTTGAGATAACACATGCACAAAATCCATTAACAATTTGTAAGAACTGAACCATGCTGACAGACTAATTCCTCTCGACAGCAGTTCTGGGATGAGGTGTACAGCACGAGCCACTGTGTTTCAAGTAAGAGGCACTGGCAGGCTTGGCAGAACCTGCAACAAACACCTCCAGAAATGTCAGTAAATAACACTATTTTTTTTCTGCTGCTGGTGACAGAAGTGCCCAGAGAGCTCAGACAGGAATAGGTTCTGCTTGTGTTAGATAGGCATATGTTAACTTTAAGAAGGCATGCAATTTAACATGTCAAACGGTGAAAGAGGTGGAGACTAATGTCTGTGTATATGCACCACAGCTGACTCCCTGTTCTACATTCACAAGAGATCAAACTTACTAAGTGCCAGAAACATCCTAGGGATCACACTGTAGTGCTAATTATGTGACCTTCTGTGCTGTCCTGTGTGACCCTGGCCAAGTTCCTGTGGCTCCAACCTCTTTGCCTGCATCTCTCAGGAGGGAATAGCCCTATCCCCATGCTCTCACCCCACTGTAGGGAAGGAGCAAGGCTGAAAGCATGTGGCAACCTTGTCCTATGCTGTAGCCAGCAGTGCTGCCCTCCCTGCTCTGCTGCCTGCTGGAGCAAGGGGACAAAAGCTATACTGTGTGTTCAATGATCTCCAGAGAGGAAGAGTGGAGGCCTTATGAAGAAATATCACACGAATACTGAACACTGTTAAAGTCTCCTTCCTATCTACAAACCTCCCACTATGCAGATATCTGTCCAAAAAATCCAATCTCACCACATATTTGGTGTACAAGATACTATTTCACCTCCACATTATGGAAAATTCAGATGGTAGTACCCATCCTTACTGTAATGAGACACTAATTTTGGTGTGCTAACAGAAATATCAGTAAAACCTTTCTCAGTGTTAGGTTTTTGACTAAAGAAAAATCTCACAGAAAAAAAAAAATATATATATAGTTCCTGTAAATGTTTTAACTTTCAAAACAAGCAAACAAGCAAGCAAGCAAGCAAGCAAACAAAAAACACATTAATTTCGTGCTATTGATTGAAACCCAACAAAATTTTCAACAGAAAAATAACATACATGAAATAGACTGGTGAAATATACTGGTCTGTAACATCTCTGTAGATATAAAATACAGAAAGAGGATAAAGAAAGTGTAGGTGCCTGCATCTTAACTGAACTGCACCAAGTAATGGGTCTGAGTGAAGGTCTTCAGATACCAGGCACATGGGAAAATTCTGGCCAACACTTCCAAACCTAAGGACTTTTTATGTTCATCACTATCAGACAGTCAAGTTGTGATAAGAGATTTGATTTTGCAAAGTGTTGAGCATGTCTGAAAATCAAGCCCCTTCATGGTACTCCAAGACAGGCAATAAAACTCAGAGGACCCTGAAGGCAATTTAACCAGAATTTATTCCACAATTTCCCCTTTTTAAACTATTTCTTAGTTAATTTATACAACTATCACATTGAGAAGCAAGAAAAATGAATTTAAAATGCAACAGTATAGTCTTCCTTCCTTTCCTTTATGAGTCTCATAAAGTAATACTGATTTTTTAGTATATATAAAACATCCAAAGGCTTTCTGGTTTTACAAATTGAACTGGCTTTTCAAATTACAGATTTATATCCCAATTAATTTGAAATTATTATGTTGCAGTAAAATATGGAATGATGCAATGATACGCAATATGCAATAAAATAAAATATCCTTATTTAAAGAATAAAAAAAATAACGTACAACATGTCACAATATTTTTCATTATTCTAAATCTGTTTTCAGCTGTTTTTTTCAATGTTTAAAGTAAAACTTCAGAGGCAGGAAATGAGAATGTGACTGCAGTTACACTGATCTCATTTGTGCATGCATATTAATTCACTACTGTGCAGTTGTTGAGGACTGATGAGTTTGTGGCATTACTTATTTGCTTTCAATAAGGAAGTATCAGAATATTTTGTTTGTGTCATACATACACAAATAATTTTTCAAGTATTATGACAATATACAAGTCCTCATATAGGTTCCAAGAAAGGAAAGTAATATTTTAAAGGTTAACAGACTTCTAAACCTTTCTGTGACTTTGATATCACTATAATAAAACCTTCAATGAAAGATACAGTTACAGTGAAAGGCAAATGGTAGAATAAAGATCTTATCTTCCAGTGCATGACTTGAAAAAAAATATGTGAGTGCCCACCTACATTACAGGGGTATATCTAAGTCCTTAGCAGTATTTATATCAATTTTTTGTTGTTGTTTTTGGCTGTTTTTTGTTTCTTTGTGTATTTTTTTTCAAAATTTCAGATATGTAATATTCAAATATGAAATTTTCAAAATTTCAAACTATGTATTGTGCATCCAGGGTCCAATGCGTGAACAGAAGATAGAGGTTGAGAGCAGACACATAAAATGTTCATTCTCTCAAATATTATTTAAGATTTGGAAACAAATATTTCTGACAACAATAGTAGATAAAGGGCTATATTAAAAGAAAAAGCTAGGTTACATTACGTTCTCATTTTTATAACTTCAGAAAAAAAAAAGTTTTTTTGATTGTCAATTTGCATGTTTTGAACATTAAATAAATGAATGATAAGTGTCAAAAAGATATTTCATTCAGCAGTTTTGATTATTTTGCTTCATTAAAGAACAGTAAGTAACTTAAGATCAGGACAACACAAAATGTCCTGAATCTTTTTTACACTTAATCTTACATTAATTTCATTGTTTATTTTTCTCTCACTGTTGATTTGCTGGTTTCTTCATTAGTTTTCTTTCTCTTTCCCTCTCTTTTGAGTAAAACTTCATTTCTATATATCAAACATTTATCCAGGATGGGAAAACAGCTTCTAAAGCGTTCTGTATTTGTTATTGAAAATACTTGTCCAACTACTAGTTTAGGGTGCATAGAAAAAGCAGGAAATAAACCTGTATATATATATATATTAAAAAAAAAAAAGTCAGTTTTCCCCACTATTTTCTTATTTCTCTAAGAAAAATAATTTCTAATTTTTCTAAGATCTTATTATCTCAGTCCTAACTAATGTAGTGGAAGAAGGGTACCTGTGTTTAGACTAGGACTTTGAAGCCATTTTCTCACCATTTCACAACTTATTGCCAATATTCCTAAGGAAAACACTGCTGCATATAAGGCAAAGCAGAGGAGCTGCAGTTTTTTCTCTAGCAATTCAAGGATATACATATCAACTGTTAAAGATACAGGTGGCATTTTGAAGCCCTCAAAATTCAGAATACAACCCCAGAAGAAGCAGCAGGCTATAGGCAGGGATCCACTGCACAACTTTTGCAGTACAGTCAGTAACAACAGGTCCCAACCATTAACACCTGTGTACACTTTCTGAAAGAGGTGCCAAAAGGGGAGATCTCTGCAAGGGACCTAGCTTCCGCAAGGGAAGGCTGCTTCAACTCAGGAAACAAGGAAAAGTGCTGCAAGGTGAGGCTGTAGGATTGAAGCCACCCTGTCCTGACACTATGGGAAAGATTTATTTTCAGAGTTTCATTTAGTCTCCCTGTTCCTAGAATTATTTTGTTCCAGTAATGTGCTTGAGTCTTAATAAACCAACCTTTAATAGTTGGTAGAATTTTGACAGGTTTGGTGGGCTCACTTAAAAAATAAATAAATAAATAAATAAATAAATATGAAAAAAAAACGACACAGCAACACAAAATAGAGCTGAAGTTTCACCTCGGGACCACAGACTTCTGGCCCCATTAATTAAACACCCAAGCAGCTCAGTCCACCTCCAGGGACACAGATATACACTAAGGAGGGCCTCACGATTTTTTATAACAAAAGCAGAAATGAATGGAATATGTTACCTAGGCAACAAAACATCTGCAGCAGTGGTAAATGATACAGAAAGCCAGACAGCAGGGAATGAATCTTGTGACAATGTCAGAATGAGGAAGCACAGCTTCCCCTGGAGTGTAAAGAGAATTAAACAGAATATTCCAGAATTCAGCAAACAACAATTCAGAAACAAACCCCAGCTAATTTTATCTGTAGATAAAAAGGTAAAAAACTTACCTCATAGCACTGTTGTACAGGCAGCTTGGTCTATTAATAACGCAGGACTACTTTCAAAGGACAGCCCTCCTTGTATACTTTATAATCATTTAGCTGTCCTTTCAGGATGCACCAGCAGTGTTAGACACAGCTTTCAATAATACTGGGGAAGGGGTATGCAGAAATAGTAATTGTAAGTAATTATTTTTAAACTGTGGTACCATTAAAGTCAATATCAAAACTCCCACTAACTTGAGAAGGGTGAAGATATCAGCAGACTGAGACCAAATTCTAAGACACCAAGCTCTTGTGGAGACTTACCTCAACTTTTCCAGTATTGTCTTAGGCCATGTCTGAGAATAATTTCCTTTCTGTAATATTCTTTTGTAATATCAGGCGGGGTTAGATTAACACTACTTTCAACTTTGAGCATTTTCTAACGTCACGCCTTTCAGGTGAGTTCAGAAAAGCAGTTTTAAACAGCAACAACAAAACATGTCATTACAGGGGAAAAAAGGAGTTTCTATGACTAAGGAATGAAAAGATTTCATACTTCAAGTCACTTGCACATATAATGAGACTGGGGAAATAAAAAAGCAAAAATTATTTTATCTTGGTATGAAGCTAAAGAACTATTTGAATAGAGGAGCTGTGACATTTTCAGTGTCACTTCTGTTTATCATGGTAATCTGAGGGGCTTGTCAGTGCTATGTGTCAAGACTTTATATATGTATGTGGGTGTGGGGGGGAGATGAGTGTGTATATATGCAATAAAAATGATAAGTGGAACAAAAGAAGAGAATTGAAGGGCTTTGGATGCATGATGTAAATAAAGTGATTGACAAAGAATAAGATAAACAGAGAACAGAGAAATCAAATTGACATCATTATTCTATTTACCACATTCAAAACCAACCCATTTTCATGTGAGAATGAGATTGTAGAAATGGAGACAGATAAAAAACAGCCTGACAGCTGGTGACATAGCCAGGTAAGTTAAGACCTTATGAATTTTAATAAGTGTGTTGGCCCTGTACAAATTCTTTTTAAGATAGTGACAAACTTTCTGAAAGGAAAAGAGATGACATTTTTCATACTGATTATATTTCTCAGAATTAGGTTTATGCCAATCCTCCCTTTCTCCTCCACAGAACCCCATTGAAAACAAACCCAAATCTGGCATTACCTTGCATATAAAGCATATTCATTATTAGCAGGTAGGCACAGATCACAGATGACTCTTTTGTCCTTAATGTCCACTTATTGTACTTGTTGTTGGACTAAAGAGACCATTTTGAGGTGGTGTACAATAAGGCAACTAAGAGGCTGTTATTCACACTGAGCTCCTCAGCTGAATTTTTTGCTATAGCAGGATGGAAGCAAAATTGGTGCTGTGTCAGCCCACTGAATGTAAATCAAGCTGAAAGAAGGAAAATGTTGTTATAATGCAACCTTTGGGAATCAAGAACATAAGGTCAGTGATGAAGCACGAAAAAGTTCTAACAACTATGTGATGAGCAAACTTTCAAACCTTGCACAATCTAAATCTACCCTCGCTGATTAGTGGTTCCTTCTGTATTTCATCATCCTTGGAGAAATCCATCTGACCTGACACTGCAGTAAGCAAGGATGTTTAGCTCCTGGGGACCCTCCTCATTCATTTCTGACTTTTCTGACAGAGGGATTGGGATTGGGGTTGGTGGAGAGGAGGAGTTTGACCAATTGTAGAAAAATCACAAAGGTCTACCTTTCTTCTTTAATATTTTAGTTGGGCAGATGCTGTCTCTGGGAAAGAATTTACCTGTTACTTTTTGACCCATGGACAGAAGACTAAGTGGACTCCTTAGCCATCTCCAATCCTACACATGCCCATTCAATAGCTCAGCAACTGAGAGCCAAAATCTGGCTCACATCAAAGCTTGTTGAATTCAGCATAGGACTTTCTATTGACTCATTGTTCTCTCCATCTGCCCCAACATGAATATAACAACTACATCAATATTAAAAACTATAAACAAAAATTATTATTAAAATTGCAGCTGTGTAAATATCTACTTAATTATTTATGAATGCTATGTCTTTCATAAGGTCCTGACCTTACTGGGAGATCTGTTTTCAAGGAGATGTGTGTACAGGACAAAATATATTGAATGAAGTGATTGTAAATGCATTATTCATTTCTAGTCATTACTGATGACCTTATATATATCTTGTGAGTGACAGAGCACAGCACAGCTATGAATGATTGCTGTGACATCATCAGTCATGAATGGAAATGAATTCTGCATCTGTATGTGCCTCATTGAAAATTTTATTTAGTATAACCACACTGGTTCAGCATTTATGTTTTTTGTATTTCAGTCCTTTTCTAAATTTAAGTATGTTGCTTTGTGCAATGTCAGATGAAAAATGTATCCACAAGGTTTTCCTCTAATCATGTGCCTTTTACCCGGAACACTGAGACATCAGAGTTTTGATGGTCTTTATATTCTGGGAAGGGACAGATAATTCCTACAAAAACTGTATTTATATTAGTAGGGACTGTGTCATTGAATTTTCAGTATGGATAGTGGCTATGAATTTGGAGTAATCCATATACTTGAAAGTAACATTTAAGAACATATCTACCAAAAAAGATCTATTTTTAAATTTCCATAGAAGCAATTTAAAAAGAATTAAGAATTATTATAGTATTTCATCATGTTTAATATCCTGATGTAAATACTTTCTCAGTGTACAGCAGCAAATGAATTTCATATTAAGAAATAATCTTTAGTATATTAAGAAAAAAAGCTGATAATATTAATGGTGAATTCCTGATAGTACAAAACTTTTGCCCTTGAAAACTGCCTTAACCACAGATGAAGGTTTGTTTGCACTAAAAATTCATGAAAATTATTCAAAATTAAGAAAGCTTAGTTGGATGGACAGATGGATGGATGGATGGATGATTGATTGATTGATAGATAGATAGATAGATAGATAGATACAAAATTAAGGAAATAAATTATCACTATGGGAGTAAGTTGAAATGCCTACATATAGAAGCACTTTAAAAACTAAAAAAAGACATACCACTAAGCATGTTAAGGAACATTATTTTCCTCATTGCACATGTCCATGAATGCTTTGAGTAAGAATTAAAGTAGCTGATAGCAATTTATTGAAGCCTAGTTCTGTCTGAAATGCTTATAGAGGAATTAAATATAAAGTAACTAATCAAGTAGAAAAATATTTTCAATATATTTTACTGAGACTCCTCATGATGAGAAGTTTCCAGCTAAACTGTAGTGTGGTATTTTTAGCTCTGAAAAAAAAAAAAAAAAGTCTTTTCCAACATTTAATAATTTACCTTTGGAATTACTCAGATGAACTTATTTCAATAATATTATATAAACAAATACTAAGAAAACCTTCCAAAAAAACTTGCAGTTACAAATAAATTGCTCAAGTTTTCCTTAAAATGAAATTAGTGTCCTCTATAATTTAGATTTATCTGGACAGTATAGAAAAAAACTATTGAAAATCTCTTTTCCAGACTGAGGTATTCTGCAGTCCTCTTTCTCCTGCAGTTGTTCCTCTAATGCCATAAAGGAATTTATGAAAGTCTCAGGAGTAAAATCAGCTGAAGTCATGGATTTAAATGGCTCAAAACACGCTGTACAAACTTCAGGTTACAAGATCCCAAATCATAAAAAACTCAGACCAGCTGAGGCTTTATCGGGAAACTTGGAACTGAGAACAGATTACCAGGAGACCTTTCAGATGAACTTAAGCCCAGTGCTGAAGAGACATAAAAGCATTAAAGATCCATAGTGAGATCTGTGAAAAGCATGGCTTATTTGGAAAGCCATTGTTCATGGCTTGCTTAGAGATAAATATTCCAAAAATCATAACTAGATAAATACTCACACCAGCAATGGCAAAAAGAAGCTACTCCATACCAACAACTTGGACTTAGCAGCTGCAGACCCAGTCTGCTACATTTCAGCATGAAAAACAAACTGCCCCTCTGCCTCTATAGGAGCAAGGTTAGACACACAATGACTAATAACTAAGACTAGCAACAACTATCAAAATTTGACTATATCTAGGCATTTTTATTAAAAAATAAAAGCACATCAAGAAATGAAGAAGCTGCCCCATCCTTCTCGTAGTTCGAAAAGCCACACCAAACATATAAGTACAAAATGTTCTCTCTTCCTACAGTAGCTCTGGCATATATCATATCACCAAGTGTTTGGACACACAAAGTAAGTCTCACAGAGTAGCAAGTTAGCCCATACCAGAGCACTGAAGGTTCTGTCCTTCAAGCACAGGCTTGCTCTGTGGCTTCCACAGAAAACACAAGGTACGTGGAGGCAGTTTTACCTTCTAGTGAAAGACTGATACATTTTCTCAGAGGTTTAGCAGGATGCTGCTGGACAAGAATGTGCGTTCAGTTAGGTTTTGTAGAGCAAACGTGGAGCCAATGTCAGGTAATTTGTAACACCTAGCTACAGATTATACCAGAATCTGTATATGCACCAAAGCTCTGAAGTCTCTGAAACAGATTTCATTTATTGCTGAAAAATCAAAATTAAATTCAAGCTTAAATTCAATTTTTCATTCAGTTGAAGAATATGGGTGCGACCTTGGGAAGATGCATAATTTTGTGTCCTGAAGCACAGGAAATTCATATGAATATAAATTTATAAGTAGTCATTACAGATTTATAGACAGACTATATGCAGACCTTGATTTAAAATCCAAGAGTAGATATCCCACCAACTTCACTGGACTTTGTACTTTTAAGACATTGTATTTTTAAATACATTTACTAACTGTGATGGTAAAAAAGTCAAACAAGGCTTCTATCAGTACATTTATATAAGCATAAAAAATGCAACAATAGATGATGAGATCTCATAGGAGACTTAGTCATATAAAACAGTAATTTAAAAACCCATTCTTTTTCAAACAAGAAGATAAAAGAAATTAAAATACATATTTTAAAAAAGGGTAGAAAATACTCAGATCAGAGTATGCAGGTGTGAAATAATTACAGGAGTAGCATTTAAACCACAAGATTAAGCAGGATTCCAGGTAAAATCAGGTTTAATTTTTTCAAATAGCTTTAAATATTTGTTAAAAAAAAAAAAAACTGATTCTTGCATAATTCCCTTTTATCATTTGTGGGCCAGCCCTTCTCTGCTTAATACCAGTAACTAGAATGACTGAGGTAGCTCAGTTTGCCAAATGGGATTGCGATTAGGATTACAGTCAGAAGAGCTGTCTGGAAATTTTTCATCAGAATTTGGTTAATTCCCTATATATGTATGGGGGGGTGGGGGGATATGACATAAAACAGCATTATTTAAAATAAATATTTCAAATTAGGGAAAAAAAATGAAATAGTAAAATTCCCCAAAAAACAAACCACCCAACTGTAACAGTGAGCAAGAATATTTACTGAAACCCCCTTCTCATTGGTATATCCTTTTCAATCTCCCTCTCTTTCAAGTTTTGTTTGTTTGTTTGTTTTTTAATGTTTAAATATATATAGTGTTTTCTATATATCTGGCATTTAGATAAGTGGTTTTGTTTCTCTGTTTACAGAAAGAGGATCTTCCATTCAAATTCAAAGCTTGGTGCATGTTATTAACATCCTGCAAATGCATATCGTTCTGCATCTCTCAATAGATACACTTCTCAGTGTCAATTCAAAGTGAAGTTTGTGGCCTTTCCACACTGAAACCCTAATGGGAAAAATCTTTATATGCAACTGTAACAGTTGCAGCAACAACAGCAGTGAAGATGCGCATTCATCCAAATCCCACCTTAGAAACTCTGAGATTTCGATTGTTCAGAAGCTTCACAAAATGTCCTTGCGTTTGGATTAATCTGCAGACACTGGCTCTGTGGATAAAAAGCAATCTCATATTGAAATACAGTGGGTACCAACAACAACAAAGAGAAAACAAACAAATAAATTGAAATCAGAGTTAAAAGAGTAAAAGACATACACTTCTAGAGAAAAATCTGGTTTTACACAGAAGAAGGTGAAATATGAAAAATAGACTGTGCATAACAGTTTTAACACAAAACAGATCGACATAGCGAAATGGAGATTGATTCTTTTAGGCACTTCCTCTCCTTTTAGATTGTATATGCTTCCTGGGGAAAAGAGGAAGCAACAGGGAACCTCTTCTTGCTCTTCTGCTGCACTGAAGATTGTCTACGTAATATTTGAATAAAAAGCGGTCAAGGCCTTCATACAGCTCTCACTCTCTCAATACAACACACATATGCTCAAAATATGCAAATACAGTTTTCTTGTAGTCTCAGCAGATGTAAATTTAGGCTAAGAAAAAAATACATATATCCAGCTAGTCAAACTATTTAGCATCTCCATCAAAGTCAATGTGAGAATAGCTAGGGAACTGTTCTTGGAGTTTAATAGGATCAGAAGCTGGGAGTAACAAGGGGATCCACTGTAGTGATCCTCATGCCTATGGACTAGTGCCTATCTCTTGATTATGCATATGCAACATTATGCATAATATTACATAGTTCAATATTTTCCTGTTTTTGTTTGTTTGTTTGTTTTTAAATAAATAAATTTTAGAAAGAAAGATGGTTTGGGTTCTAAAAAAGAACAGAAGCACCTGAGGTTTCACGAAGTACTTCAAGCCTTCTCTCTAGAGAAAAACATTGTCCGGCACCCTTATCTGAGACAGCAATTTCTTTTTAATGCAAAACGGGTGTCCTCGTTTCAGTTAGGACAGAGTTAATTTTCCTCCTAGTAGCTGGCAGGGTGCTATGTTTTGGATTAGGATGAGAAGAGCGCTGATAACATGCTGATGTTTTAATTGTTGTAGAGCAGTGCTTACACCAAGCCAAGGACTTTTTAGCTTCTCACTCTGTCCTGCCAGCGGGCAGGCTAGAGGTGCAGCAGGAGCTGGGAGGGGACAGACCCAGGACAGCTGACCCGAACTGGCCAAAGGGGTATTCCATACCATCTTACGTCATGCTGAACAACATATAGGGGTGGCTAGCCAGGGTGGGGGGGCTGGCTGCTCAGGGATAGGCTGGGGATTGGTCAACGGGTGGTGAGCAATTGCATTGTGCATCACTTGTTTTGTACACATTATTAGTAGTACTATTATCATTATTATTATTATTGTTATTATTATTTTCCTGTCTTAATAAACTGTCTTTATCTCAACTCACAGGCTTCACTTTCCCGTTTCTCTCCCTCATCCCAGGGAGGGAGGGGGTAGGGTGAGCGAATGGCTGTGTGGTGTTTAGCTGCCAGCCGGGTTAAATCAGAACAAGGGGTTATGAACTTGAGCTCTTGCATTTTCTGTAGTGAAAATCTGAAGCAGCTGTATTAGAAAATGCAACAACTACTTACCCAGGTACTCGCACACGTTCTCTCTCTAATATGCATGGGCACACCAAAGGTTGCAGATGAAACTATGGCAGGTAAAAGCCTTCTTTGGCTTATTTAGAAAGATAGGTAAATTGCTTAGAGTACAAGTTTGATTTGGAAATCAATGGTCTATGAGAGAACACAATAGCCATGACTTTATATCGCTACGGAATAGCCAATGTAGACTGCTGTAAAGTTCAGGAAAACACCTTTTACCTGACATTCTTCTGCTTAATATAAATATACCAGAATATTACCTTTTTATTGACTGTGTTTCAGATAACACTATAACAATGGTCCCACACATATCACAGTAACTTTCAACTTGTTAGTTCCTAAAATGCTTGAGAAATCCCATCACTAAAATGCAGCTCCATCTAGCCATATATCTGAGTTGAACTGAGTTAATATTTCACTAAAAGTCAAATTATTTATAACAAATTTTGGTTTATGTATTGCATCTGCTTCCCTTTTGTGATCACTTCTCCCTAAATATTCTTTTGTACTTTCATATATCCTATAAGTCCCTTACGTATAGATGATGACTTTTTTTTTGTTTTGGTTTGGCTTGGTATTTTCCTAGGGGTAGGTAGCACAGAGTGCAGATATGTTAGAATGAAAACCAGTCTAGTGATTCAGCTGATGGGTTGAAAAAAATTTGAAAAGACAAAAAGACCCCTTCTTATGTCACATTTACACTACAGTGACAGGATTTTTCTTTAAGGGCAACAGACAGAATGTTCATACTCTACCTAGCTATTACTATAAAAGCTAATAACTTAATTCTTTAAAATACAATAGGTTAGGCACTACCAGATAAGGCTTATAAAAACTTCAAGTCAATGAAAATACAGAAAGTTTATTTAGTGTCACTCACAAGAGCCTAAATTACTAAAATATAAATGTAAATTAAACAACTAAACAGAAACCCAGCCAAAGGAGTTTCAGTTAACAACAGATCATGTTAAATGTATATATTTGCCTTGTGAAGACTACATTTACAAATTTTAACTATTTTTTTTTAGTTTATGTTTTCATCAATGGGTAGTGTGAGATCTACCTTGACATTATATATTATTTTTAATATTTTCATGTGTAACCTGTCAATTTAGTCTTCTGCATGGATTAAAGTGCTGGCAATACTTATTAAAATGACAAGTATGAAAGCATCATGATAACTTTCTAAGCTTTTTTTTTTTTTCATTAGACAGATACAAAAATAGAAAAACAAACATAACCCTTAGGAAAGATGATTCAGTGATTACAGGTCAAGAACCATGATTAGGTATTCTGTTGCTCAGTATTTTGTTCTAATCCTACAATCACAGTCTCTGCTTTCACTCTCTGTGATCCATTGCATTTTTAGTATAAAATAATCACCCCAAAGTGTTCATACAATTAGAAACTTTTAACTTTATATTACTGATGGGATTTGTACTAATTAATAATTCCCAAATGAACACTTAGCATAATCTACATTTTGACAATACAGCATGAAAATTAAAAGAACAAATGTATGTGCATTTCCAGCTGTCTTTGAATTATGACAGCAATATTATTAATTTGTCATATTAATTGTTCAACATTTATTTAAACTGCTTATAAAGCATCATAAACATAATTAAAATGAATGAAACCTAAAGTATACAAAGAGGAACAGATGTCAATGTCAGTTGTATTTGCTGCTTAAAAAGAAGTCTGAAGTTAGAGATTTACATTTAAAATTGAATTTGTGATAGTTGGCTTGCGTACGATTAATTTATAGTACAAATTTTCTTTCTTATCATACTGCTACTGAAATGTTAGTATGAAGTTATCAAAATGAGAGCAATTATTTGCAAAACAATTCTGTGGGAACTAAGTTACTCCAAAGTAGTTCTAGCAATAATGGAACTTATAAGACTTTAAGATCTTACAATGAAATTTTCCTGACTATTCTGACAATGTTGTGGCTTCAGTTTTAGTAAAAATCGGATAAGCTGGTACGTATTGAAAACATGCTCATTTTAGCTATATGCTTAATATGTGGTCTGCATCTAAAATCAAATTTAGATCCCTGTCTCAGATAGCTCAAAGGTCTTTTTCTGAATTACATTTTGTAACTTCAGTAAATGTTTCTTTGCATACAGACTTTGAAATCCCAAGTTTGGAATAATAAGCTTGTTCTTTAACCTTGTGCTTTGTCCATAATTAGGAAGAAGACCTTTTCCAAGGATTTGCAGCACAATAAAATTTCCCCAGGTTATAAAAGGCATCACAGGGCTTTGGCTTCACTTGAACTAGTTCTTTCCAAGGACTGGCTAATCAGGTGCTATGGAGACCTCATACTGTTTACTAGTAAAACTTAAACTTATGGAAAATGTTAGCTGCAAATAATGCATGATAAGGTTTAAACTGAATTATGCAGTTGAGATATGTCAGATCACCCCAGCTAAGGGTGTGGCTTGAACTCATTACTGGAGATGAGGAATTAGGGCTGCCAGCATTTCACTACCAGTCCTAAACTTGCCAGTTTTAATCCTGTCCTTTGGCCATTGCTTTGTAGCTACCCACTGTCTGGATGAGCAGATAAGTTGTTACCTAAAACACACCTTAGTGAATATGAGAAATTCATTGGCGATGTTAAAAGGTTAACTTTCTCCTCTATTTTAATTGTGAGGTCCTCAACTAATAATAAAGGGATAAATAGAGGTGAGAAAGGTCATGTTAATCTTCTAGCCCATAAAGTGGTTAATTGTACATGTTTCTGCACAAAGCAAGTCTGCGTAATTCTTTAGTTTGTATGGACTGTTAAGACTACTCATGGGTTTTGAGTTGGGGGGATTGCTTAGTGGACCTATGTTCACTTACCCCACATAAGGAGCTTTAAGTTCTGAATTTCTCTCATTCATTTCTTTTGTTGTAACTACAAAGAGCTAATAATATTGGATAAATAAATAGACAGCATATTCATAAGTTTATCTGCCATCAGAAGCTAAAATGATGTATATTTAGTAGTTTTCATTTTGTTTTCCCCTCATAACTGTCTGGCTATTTCTGGATTCCTAGAAATAAACAACACAAGAAAAATTAAGCTACAATATTTTTTTCTTAACTGACCTCAGCAGTGAAGAGGAAGATTGGTGTTTCGTTGCTAATAAAACTAACAAATCTCTAGTATACCAAACCAGCTAACAGTTGGAGACTTTGGTAATGGAGGATACCAACACATACCATCTTGTCTACTTTGCACTTAACACTTGCTTAAACACTTGCTTTTTAGACTCCTGTTAACCTGTAGTTCTGATACATCATGCTGAGCCTAATTTATACCTGGCCTAAGCTCTGCCAACCCTGCATGATTCCAAGCCAACACGTCCTTTTCTATCTCCACCATAACACTATGCTGCTGAAGGCATTATGTGACTAAAGCATTCACTAGAGCTAGCAGCTTCCCTAGTTTAGCAATGAAGGCAGTGATCCTGTACTTGTTGAAATGCAACTAAAAATGTGTTTTCATAGCCTACACAACTATTTCAAATGTACTGTAGATGTGACCAAATTGCCTTTTATTTATTTATTTATTTTTGGTGATCTCATCTATCACTTTTTCAGTCATTAAGGCACATTAAGGCACATACTAATTTTGTTCCTCAGTGAAGCTAGGTCAGGATGCAGCAATATATGATTGGCTGCTTCTCTTCTAACCCATCCAGTTCAAAATGTCTTCAGAATTTATTTCTCTATTTCTAAGCCATTTCCCTGCCCAGGCTGTGGAGTGGGACATTTAGCTAACTTCCTGGGCTAGTGGCTTAACAAGCCACAGTTCATCACTGACTCCACCTCCATGCTGGTTCGGTGCAGCTTGTTGCATTTACGTGATATATTCAACAATTTTTCCAATTCCCTTCCATTTCTTTGTGTTTTTCCCGCTACCTCTCCCAGATTCATCACCTCTGCTTTATTTATTTACACAGAAATATATTCATTTTTCATTATTTTCACTTGGGACACTTTCCTTTGTATTCTTCTACAACCATCTTTCTTTTGCAAGCAAAAATACACAGACTTTCCTGGAAAGATTGCTCATGTGCTGAATGACCAGTAACCTTTTATTTTGCTCTACTTGGTAAATGTTTGTGTTCATAATTAAAACATCCTTGTATTTGAAAACCCAGGTAAGAAGAAATAGATGTTCTGGAAGTTATCAATATTCCTTTCATTCTGAATTTACTAAGTAATTCTGTTCAATTTTCCTTTCTACACTCAGATAATTTCAACCACCAGGATTCATAAGTTCCCATGTCTGAATTAAGAACCTAAAATACAAATACAGTAAGAGAAGAGGACAACAGGAGTCTCCTAATGGAGAAGTAAGAGTTCCTCTCTTGAATGACTATGTGGGCAGCCTATTCTGCTAACCAGAGATGCTTCAATGCATAAAACTATGTGAATGTGTCCAATATTTCCCTTTGTCTATATTGCTTACATTACATATAATTTAAGTAATTAATCCAGACAATAAGAAAACTCACTTCTTAGACTTGGGCATCAACTAGGCCCAGACTGCACAACTGCAATCCAGAATGAAATGTGAAATCTCTCCAAAGGTTGAAGTCTATGAAGCTGCTACTTGAGGCAGGAGAGATTAATAAAAGCTGTTGCTGCATCTCAACACAAAATTTTGGCATAGAAGGTTGTACTTGGGCTTTGTTTCTCCATACTCTGTCTTCTTCAAAGCATTGCCAAATTTACATGCATCTACTGAAATGCAGATAAAACTGGTTAATTAAACCCAGACATTAAAAACTGAAGATAAAATATAGAATAACTCCACCAGGCACTTCAAGAGGTCTAGAAGATCTATTTGTAAATGAGCTCATTACAAAGTACTCCAGACTTCTATTTGAGAATAATTTCAGTTTGGTTCATTTACAGCTTATGAAGAAAGTGGAGGGACAGGATCACTGTGGTTCTGTTTTGAAAGGTGAGACAAGGACTATAAAATTAAACACAGACAGGCAATTCTTTGGGAGGTAGAAAACAAGGATGCTAAGGAGGAGTTGTATTTGTACATCAGAGACTTGCTTTTTGTCTCCTTTTTTTCGTATTTCTCTTCTGGGATGTCCTTCTCAAACCATTTCATCTGCCCAACATATGTGTATGGCAGAATTTTACATAACTTTTACAAAAAATGATGATGAAATCAGAAAAAAGCGGTTCCAAAAATAATCCACAAGTGGCTCCAAAAAAAGATCATCTTCCCATTTAGGAAATGAATACAGTAAGTACCATTAAAAGTATGGTCTATTATTAAATTCAACCTTCAGCTGAAGATTTTGAATACTTTTATTAGCAACTTTTGAAAGTACAATTCTGTGTACTAAACTGCATCTGCAGAGAACATGCTCTTTCATTTTTTAATAATTCCTATCTTAAGCGGAGTGTAAATCAAACATATTTTTCACCCATATTCTGTCCTTTTTTTTTTTCGTATGTGTGAATAAGCAACAACAGTGTATGCAAAAAAATCCAGAAGCTGCACACTTGTAAAATTGTAGCATTTGGCTCTAAAGTACAAGCAAGGTAACACACTGATCTACAGAAATACTGTATTTCTTGAATGAACTGAGTTGTTTGTTGCTATTGCCTGTTTTAATTGCCACAGATTTATCAGATAGAACTTTGCAAGAACAAGACTTACTCTTGTAATTATGTAAACACTAAATGATGTTTCAAAACATGCTGACGTGCAGTCTTATGAGGTCTCTGAGGTTCATGGCAGGCATCATTCTTAACGCGAATGGCAGTGGCGGTATATAAATCATAACTTCATCTTTAGTTCACTGTGCACCAAGATGTCCTGCAGATTTAATAGAAATCAACATATTTCAGATCTCTGAATAAATGGAGTTTAATTTTTTGATTTTACAGTTTCACACAATTCATTTATTATTTGTTCTTTTACTTGGACTTGACTTAAATATTCAAAAATTGCTTTGCTCAGAAGCCCAGTGTAAAGGAATCACTCCATATTGCTACCTTTACTAAATAAAAACTTGATTTTTTTTTTCCCTAAAAATGTTAAGGCTGTGTAATTCCAGATTTCAGTTAAACTGAAATTCTGGAAGGGGTTTGCTTATATTCTCAAGCCAATTAAAAGGCTAATCACTCTGCCTTATTAACTGTATATCTCCACAAATGATTTTGCAAACCCTCATGTTGACAAGCTTGCTTTTCAAAGTACTTGCCTAACACTGTTAGAAAAAGAATTTTTGTGGATAAAACTCTTGGGACAACACCCTCCTTTTGGAGATGACATTCTGTTTGTTTGTCTGAGATGACATCATCTATTTGTTTTTAAATACTCTGTGAGAACCAATACTACTGTGCACATTAGAATTGCATTTCATTAATTAGTGATTTAAATGTGCCAAAATGCCAAGATGCACATAGACAGGAGAATACAGACAGTACGTCCCCTGACAAAGTGGTCACAGATAGACAGATGTTTTTCCTGATGTTTTACTGTCAGCCAATAATGAACTAACTATCAGTGTTTTCTGGAGCACGCTTGAATACATATAAAGGCACTTACACAGATATAGAAAGAAATTTTAATTCTGAATTAGATCATTCATTTGTTTGTTTGCTTTCTCTTCCATAGTGTCAAAGCAGCACTAGTTGGTATGTCTCATGGAAGCTTTGTGAGATACATGAAAGTTTTACATGCTAAGAAATATGACCACTTTTGCTTTAAACTAGTATCACTACATAAAAGCACACAATGCATGTTCAACAATTAATGGTTTTTGCTTTATGGTTAAACCATAAAGCAAAATCAGCAAAGACTTCAACATTTTCCGCATGTTTGTTTTTCAAGAAAAAGTGCAATTTTCTGTGACAATCAAATACTTCCAGAAAGAAAATAACTATTTAAAGAGTCAAAACCTGACTTGATACAGTCCTGGACAATCTGATGTAAGGATTGACAATCTGAATAAGGATTGGACGAAATGATCTCCAAAGATGTTTTCCAACCTCAACTATTCCATGAGTCTATTTTCTATTTTGAAATAAATTTTATAGAAACAATCTAATAAACTCTACTTGGGCCAGTCTATCACCACCAACAGAAGAAGCTGAAGTTCACCAACAGAAGAAGATTTATCATTAGATCTTGTTTCAGGCATCCAAACTGGACATAGTTTAAAGAGAAACCAGAAATGACTAGTAACATTTTGTCTACTGGCTATAACAACAAAGATGTTTAAACATAAAACTACAACAGCAAGGAAAAACTGTACCAGGACAACTTAAGAGGATTTGGGTTCATGTTTTGGCTATATGTAAAGTTCAAGATTCAGTTTACCACCTCAAACTATCTCCCAATGTGCTCTGTGATAGGACTTTTCTCACAAATTGGCTGGGAAGAAATCAAGAGGAAATTTCAAAAACATACTCAGTTTTCTTTCAGATAGAATTATGTTGTCTCCAAATCCTCTCACTTCGGAAAGACATTCTTGCAACTGTTACTGTTATCAAAAGAAGAGGACTGGACTTGTGTCATTTAAATCTGTCCAGTGTGAAGCAAGACTATCATAACCTGAACATCCCATGACCATGAAAGTTCAATAGTATCAAGTGAACCAGCTATGAAAGCTATGATGCAAGATAAGGAATCAATCTAAATTAAAGACTTTGCTTTATTCAAGCTGTCAACAGAAGTCAAAAGTTTTCACATAGAACTTTATCTCACCTTTATAAGCAACAGAGGACTTGAAATACATTGATTATTTTTTTTAATCTGTATCATGTGATATCAGTGATAAAATCAGTCATTCCTTAGAAGATGTATGCTTCAACAGCAAACAGAGTGTGAATTTGAGTTACTACTTAGTAGTAGAATATATCATGTAGTTTAACTCACTGCTTTTTTTCCGAATTTTATAGTACAATCTCATCACTGCAGTATGAGCATCAATACTATAGTGAATTTAGGATCCAAAGAATTGCTATAAATGGATCAGTAGGTATTAAGAATATTATGAATGAAAAAGCTGTTTAGATATATTTATTTAATCCATATATTTTAATCATTTAATTTTCACAGGACATAGAGTATAGCATAAGTAACTTAGAAGGAGCTATAATTTAACTAATAGTTCCTATCTTGTGGAAATAGGAAACTAAATGCTCCACAAAAATAATACAAGCATGCAGAATAATTAAAAGAAGCTGCTTAACAAAATTGTTCCTTTTTTAATCTGATTATATCCACAGGAGAAGTATAACTTTATTAAAGACTGAGTGAATTCATGTGCATATGTGTGTTTGTGTGTCTGTGTACATGAGAGTGGAATATTGACTAAAATAATCGCTACCTTGGGAAAGGTGTTTGATTAATTAACATACAAGTAATTATAATAAATTGTCTAAATTATTTCACATTTCTGACTTAAGAGCTAGTGTTTGATTAGACTGTCATAGAAACTGTCAGGTGTGATCTGATTAGTATTTAACAATGACTTGCTTTAAGAATACATAGTCTCTATATGATAACAAAATCATAGCCCCAGAGGAGAGAATTAGAGATAATTATCTCATTTTTTGATGAAGGTGAATTGAATTATTAGGCATTAAGTCTTCCTGAAAAAAATCATGACTACTTCATTTTAAATTCATACAGCTAACGTTATTATTACTGCCATCCAGTCTTACACTGATTACTCTAGTAGAATGACAGACTGCCAAAGTTAATTTCCAGAGGTCATGTTAAATAAGAGTCTTGAAGTTTGGCTCATTTCCTGTTGCTAACTGCATAAAACTTAAATATTTGACCCTTTGCCCTCCCATCAGACGCCTATTACAGACACAGTGCTCTCTCAAAACTAGATTATTTACTAGGCATAGTACTAGCTCTGGGGTCAGGGTGTGATACAAGGGTCATTGAAGTGTAAGTTGGTACTGAGGAAAGGGCAGACTGCCTGCAGCCAGAGTTGGCCTGCTCCACAAAAGGTCTTCCTAGATCCATGCAAAGCACTTTGAACTCACTAATGCTGCTGTCCTTTCAGTGGCAGAAGGCTAAATGGGGAGGGAGACTAAGGACACCATACATTTCTGTGTACAGAAGCAGCACCCCATCATTGAGTTGTTGGGAATGGCAGGTCTCAGACTTCCCTGCCTCTCCTCTTCAGCTAGACAGAGATGGGTCAGGCAGGAAAACTGCTCTTGGACAGCTGTAGAAAAAGAATTAACAATTCTCAGTCCCATTGCATAGTACTGCCAACTACAGCACAGCTCTACCACAGCAGTGTTAGCAGACCCTAACTAAGGAGGGACTAGACAGCCAGTCCTCCAGCACTGAACCCTTACCTGCAGTGGTAGCACCAGTGACCCCAGCAGGGGCTGATTAAAGTCTAATCTGCCAGTTGGACAGACTCCAGCCTGGCCCATACAAGAAAGAAATACATCATGTAGAAGGAAGGCACACTTACCCCCAGTAGAGACCAGCATGGTCTCCCTAACAGCACAGCTATGCTGCTACAAATGTAGTTTGTCAAAGCCATCACCACTTACTGCAGTTATCCAGCTCATAAGAAAAAAGGGGACAAGGAGTCTTAAAGGGAGATAGACTCAGGGGAATAGGAAGAACTCTTTCAAACTAGAATATGTTTATTGACAGCTTGCAAACAATAAAGAACAACCATGTCCCACGTTCTGTAGAGGTGCAGTGTTCTACCTACTAAGTGGGAAAAAATAAAGCTACAGAGTGAATGAGCCTAATGTTAAAGCACAGTGGATTTTGTTTAGCAACAAAACCAGGAAACAAAACAGTAGTCCCTGGACTTGAATATTTTCCAGGAAAAGAATTTATCCAGTGAATTTTGTTGCCTTAAAATCAACACTACCTCAAACAAAAGACATCTGAAAGAACTGAAATTCAGTTTGTTCTGCCACTGACCTGCTGGATGAATATCATTAAGTCACTCTTTTAATGTTCTTCCTTATCTTCATGGTTGCAGTATTGGCAAAATGATGCCTGCCCTTTGTTTTGAGCAGATTCCTATATTTAAACGACTTTTTGTTATTAGCCCTATCTTTATCAATCTCCATTTTTTTTAATGTGCGTTTCTCTCTCTTCTTTATTGCTTGTGTGATCCTGATTTATAAACTTTGTAGGTCAACTTAAAGCAAACATTCTGATTTCCTGAGATCTCTCTGAAAATGAAACGGTTGTTTTCTGGAGTAAAATAGAAGAGAAAAAAGTGGAGCACATATAAATAAATATGTCCTTGTCATAGGAAAATGATGATGAGAGTTATAAGAAGTAGATACGCCTTTTATTCTTTCTGCTTGTGACAATTTCTGGAAACCAGAAAGCTTTGCTGTAATTACAGCTGAAAACCCAAAGGCACCTCTAGAATGTATAATATTTTCATAGTGAGATGTTCTAAAGCTAGAAAAGTCTTTATTAAACTGAAAATTTAGAATTAAAAATTTAAAAAAATGCACCTGCATTCTGAAGAATATCTTTAAAAGCATAATAAGTATTAACAATTAATAAAGTTGAGGCAGCTTAGGCAAGTCCTATCCTTATTGGCAGGTATAGATTGGCAGGATAGATCAATCAACTATTCTGATCGTGAGATGTCTCATAATAAATAATGATTGTGGTATTATGTTCCATTAGAAAAGAATGCACACAATGATCATTTTAATAACCTGCTGGGCCAGTAGGATATCATCTGAGTCTTTCTAACCTTTCTGACCTCAAATGTTTCACAGTTCCTCCAGCAATTTCCTCTAAAATTTTTACTAGTTTTATTTTCACCTTCAGTTAGGTCATTCTAATTAAAAAAAAAAAAACTTAAAACACTCATTCTAAGCAGCTTCTAACATATTTTAAATATTATTTTGAAGAACGGAAGACATTAAAACCAGACTACATACAGTGATCTTCCATCAGCCTTTGTTTTCCATGTCATTGCAAAAATGAATGTTATCTTAGATGACTTGGAAATTATCTTTAATAGAACTTATATTAAAGGACCGTATTCTTTGCTATGAATCATTGATCTATTAATTGTAGATCTCCTTCTTTAATGTTGAACTGCAGCACATTCTGGGGCATAACATTTTTAAAAGGTGAAGATAATGCTTAGATTCATTTATTTTGTGGCTATGTTGCTGCTGTACTAATTCAGATACTCAACAGAGATTTTATGTTTGAATTTCCTAAGCAGAGAAGAAAATTTGTGGGTAGATAACGAAGTTCTCCACCACCACTTATATTCTCCATTTCACAGTATACTATAACTAGTAAGGGAAAAGGGAGAGAAAACGCCTTCATGCTCTCTCCTCTAAAACACCGTAAATGTAGTATATAAAACAAAATTTTGTGACCTGCACTGCTGTGGCTCAGTTACTATCTTCTGAGAGAAGAAACTGAAAATCAGACAGAATTCATCTTACTACATTTAGACAGAATTACATAAACTAAATATGGAGAGACCAATGAATATTTTAATAATGAAATATTGAAAAACTACCTCAGCCTTAATCAGTCAGTTACCTTTGTGAATCAAATGCCTTTATCTGATACCAGAAATCACTCCAAAAGGCCAGGTGTTATTGCATTCTTTCATTATATTACAGCAGTTGATGATAAACTCTCATTAGAAGCTCAAAAACTTTTGATGGCTAGACTTCATACAAGCCATCTCTACACAAAATCAGTATTGTCTCTTGGCACCAAGTGATTTCACACTATATCAGATATCTCCCATTTTCTTCCAATGATTTGAAACAAAAAAAAAATTATACAGGCAGTATGCTACATTTAACCAAAAATAAAAGTAAAATGAAACATGTGCCATGTCTAGTTAGAACAAATTAGTACTACTGAATAGTCTAGCACAGGTTTAGTATTAATAATCCTGAAGTCACAGAATCAGGAAAAAATACTGTTAAGTGCTAAAAGAAAGAATAAACAAACTGGACTTTATCTGTAACAGTGCTTATGGAGCTGTGATATTCCTAGTACCATCTGGGTGAATTACCTGTTGAATGTAAAGCTTACTTTGCTGTTTACACAAAGCAGTAAGAAAGGGTTTGGAGGAAATCAGATGGAAGCACCCAACCTGTGTTGCAAAAAACAGAAAATTATGGAGCAAGAGGTTAAACAATGAAAACCAAAAAAGAAGGTAAGCTTCCTAAATTGTATAAGCTGCAGCAATAAAACACTGCAGACATGAACCATGGAAAGATGTCTTTCACAGTGCAACATAAGCAAAACTCAGCAGCGTCACCAAAGACTAAAAAAAGGCAACAAAGAGTTAACAGCTAATCACTGAAGATCTAGATAAAACAAAGTCCCAACAGCTCTACTCTGAATCCAAATGATTCCAGTTTTATATAAACAGACTTAGAAAAAGACAGAATGCTGGTTGTTGCCTACAAATGTATCATCCTTTCATCAAATTAGAATTCTTACCATTGATTTGCTGGCTTTCTCCTCATATTGTTTCACCTTTGAAAATATAAATTGGTGGGTTTTGGTAAATGTCTAAAAAAATGTCCTGGGTTAGCATTCATCACACAATTCTTTGTAGGTATGAGAAATGTAAGAACTTAAGTAGAGGTGTTTCTCACTATATTGTCAAGTTTATTCTGAATATGAAGAATAGATCTAATATTCTGAATATATATTTTGAATACACTTATTCTGAATATGCTTTGATTCAATCTTAATGAAAACAATGCTGTGATGGCTTTATTTGTTTAGAAAGTTTACATAGCTATTTAAAGGAGCAAGTAGTACAAAAATGCCAAAAGGTTCCCTTTTTCTTGTCTGTATCTCATGACCGGTGCTGACAACTATAATTCCTTATCATAACACGCTGTCAAACAGAAAAAGAAAAATTAGATAGAGATAGTTCATCACAGGAACACTATTTAGCAGAAAATATAATTCACTCCGTTGCTGCATATGCTTATCTATTTGTTTGTAGTCTTCTCATGATTTGGAAAGGAGTGAGGTTGAAATCATTTCTGACTGAATTCTGTAAAAACAGAATTAAGCATCACATTTCAATGGGAAGTAGCAATATTTCACAGAGGATAACAAAAACTCCTATGTTTTTGTGGTCTTTTAGCAATATTAAGTGAAGTACCCCTCTAAGGCAATTAAATTCAGAACACAATAGTCTATTTAAAATATAATAAGCTGCAAATCAGGCTTTTCTTGTAGTCACAGAACAGGCAAAGCAATATAGTTTCTGAATTATTATTCTAAACATACCAAGGCACTAGACTGGGGGATTTAGAATTACCAGGTTCAAACCCCATCTCTTCTATTATATTTGACAAATCACTTACCTCCTTGATTAAGCATCAACACCTCTAAAATGAACCTAGTAATTACATACTTCACCTATTCATTGTCCTGTTATTACCTTAGTAAATACAAAGGAGCTAGCTGCAGTAGGATTTAAGGGAGAATTATAAATCATGTTTTATGTCTTCTCCAAAGAAAACATTTACTTAAAAGTATAATCTTGTAGCAAAAATCATCCTCCTATTAGGTGTTTATGAAATGCTTAAGACAATATTGCCGTCTTTCTAGAAAGAGACATCAGGTACAGCCACAGTACACATGCTCAAAAGACAGAATTTCTTTTTATCTCAAGTAAATAAGCATCTGCCTTGCTTTCCCTTTCCACATAAGAGTCAGAATACCCTTATAAAAAAAAATCCACGGAACACTTATTCACATGTTTCTTAAGTGCTAGAAGTATCTGGTACTGTAGATGAAAATTACGTAATCTGAGTAATTGTCCAAGTCAATAGTTTTCTATCGAGGTTTCTTCAGATGATTTGTGGACGAGGTAGATGAAAGGTAATTAATGACATCAGCATATGCTGCCATTTCTTATGCATGTGTATTCTGTACTACTCCTGAAATTAGCCAGGGGATGGCAAATCAAAAGAGTAAGATTTGTTGGTAAACGCTGCCTGTAGGTTGAGAGCATATTTTTGCCAAATCAAATAAAATATTCCCTGAGAATCTATGCACCCACTTTTTAAGAGTTTTTCTTTTTCTCTTTTTTTCTTTCTTCCCAGAAAATTATGGTTCTAAACATAACTCTGATGATAGTGATTTCAGTATTTAATAACATCTCTAATGCAAATCTTCTTATGGCTTTTGCCCTAGCAAATGGTATTACCTTCTTGTTACCAATAACTGCATTCTCATAGAGTCTAGACTAGAATTCAGATTTCATAATGACTAGCTAACATATTCACTTCTGTTCTTCTGTTTTCTGATGTGTTTTTAAGTTATTAATGAAAAAATAGCAATAAGTAGTCAAATTGCCTGTGTTATTTAAACTTCTTTGTGGTGTGTAAAAAAAAAAAAAAAAAAGAAGGAAAGAGGATAATGTTGAGAGTTAATCAATGACAAAGCAGTGGTATTTACATTTTTCTCCAACTCCATAGATCATTATTTTCCCTTTGAAGTTGACAAGATTTTGTGAGGAAGCATAAATAACACCTGCGCAAATTAAATGCATTTAATTTTCTTGTTAAATGTAGAATGAATAATCAAACACAAATTCTATGTGTTTTACAGTAAAAATTTAGCAAACAATCTGTAGAAAACTTTAAGGAAACAGAAAATACACAGAGATAAACAATGTTTTATCTTATATCTGTAGATATTAATGTGATCTTGGCACCATCTGAGCTCCAGAGCTCCACCTGTTTTTCACATCAGTCCTGTATTTCTGTGAGAAAGATTCTCACATTTCATTACTAAACAGTGCAGCAAAATATAAAAGGAAAAAGTGAATACCCTTTACCACTGGTTCCACTGTACGGGGAAAAAAAAAAAAAAAAAAAAGAAACATTGCAGAATACCATGCTGTTTACATCCTACCATGCTCCATACAAATTTCCCTAAATAAATGATGTGGTTCTCTCAATGAGTTGGGGGAATGGGGAAGCACAGGACAGTACACATACTTGGAAGCCACATCCTTAAAAAAAAACACACTGGCAGATGATCAAGGAAACTGTCTATAAAATAAGAAAAAAGAACAAAAGGGAAGCTTCTCCCTACAAATAGGGTCCAGCATTCACAGAGTCTAGCAATCTGGCCCTTTGGGCACATGAGAGCTGATGAGCTAGCCTACTTCCCTTTAGGCAGAGAGAATCACTCTTGCTCCATATTGCAGATCAAAACACACAAAAGCATATGTGGGCCATATTGAAGATTAAAAACATACAGTGTTGAAAGGAAACAGAAGTAATTAGTCTATTAAAAATAATTGTGCATATTAATTATACTGCTGTAACTGGCATTCATCTTTTCAGTTTGAGGAAGGCTTCTGCAATCCCAGTGGAATCTATCAATTTTTCTTTCCCAAACCTCTGGGTAATAGCCTAGGCATTTGTGGGGGCTTGTTCTCTATTGAGTAAAATTCACCCTTTTCATTCATTCAGTTTAAAGAGAACAGAATTATTTTTTCCTTAGTGGCACAGAATTGTGCAACAAAAAAATTGTGCAACGACAAAAACTAGGCTAAAATTTTGTATATTGAATATTTTTCAATTCATGATGATAACTTGGGAGACATTTTAGGATGCTAAATGTGGGTGTGAGGACAAGCAGGACTATAGAAAATCAGGTTGTAAAGGAGAAAATGCAACTAGGAGGAGGCCTCATTAGCTTCTTCTTTTTCTCCAAATCCGCAAAGAAAAGTTTCTTCTTTTGTATAAGCTGTCTCCATCTTTATCAACACCTCAACTTCTAAACAACCAAAATTAAAAGCAGCTAAGCTTTAGTTCTATTTTATTTTACCCTCATGCAGCTTCTACCGAGCTCAATTTGATACAAACAAAATTGACTTTCCCTTTTTATGAGGGTGAAACTGAGCCTTTGTACCTTCAACTACCCCTTTACCTGTAGCACAGCCTCACAAGACATCAAAAATACAACAAAATGCAATTTACTCTGAACAGCAGCCTATGAAGAAAAAAGAAAAGGATTGGATTAGGGGAGACAAAGAGATGAGGTGTCAGTTTCCATTTTGAAATGAGCTATCAAGAGGCACCACTTGCAGAGAGAGATTGAATGAGCATATTTCAGTTCTAACAGGTTTACTCCCTGCAATGCCACTAAACAATATTTATATCATATTGCAAGTGATCCAGGGAGGGCCTGTATAAATAGGAAAAGCACATTTTAAGAGGGAAAGGAGCTAACATCTCCTCCAGTGACTGTAATTTGTGTTAGTAGAGGGCTATAAAGAAATATATTATTTTTCCACTACCATCATAACTGATTTGTTACGTGGATCAGACACCTGAAAATTAAACCCTGTGTTCAAACAGGATTAGACCATGCCATATTTACTTTATAAATTCCCCTCCTTTGCTTTGCCTCAGTGATGACCACATTTAAAAAAAAAAAAATGCATTGGCTTTCTTTTGCCACTTTGCTGTACAGTTCTTATAGTGACAGATGTGCCACTTTGCAAGCTGCAAACATTGCTTAGCACTTTTACCACAAAGACCCATTTCAAAGGGTTTGTGACGTAGCCTGGAATTTAAAACCACTCTGTCTAAGGGCATCAGTCTCAAATGAAGAAGGAAGGGTAAACAAATCTTAACAAACCACAACAGCAAAAGAAGACAAAATACTAATCTTTCCTTCAAGCTTTCATATCTACATTGTATACAACTGAGTGAAAGGTAGTTTTCTCTGTCCTGTGAAATCAGGAAAGATTTCAAAATGTTCCATTTCCTCAGCTGTCATGAAATCAAAACCCTCTGAGCAAGAGAAAAACTGCCCCTCCAGTGATTTTCTCTTTGAACACATGGGCTGGAGTCCTGTGTTTATTACAGAATACACATCCACAGGTATAAAGATGTGTCCTTTGTCTCCAGCTAGTAACCGAACAAATGGGTTAAACAGTCAGTTTTCTTCCCCCTTTCTCCTTCCTGCTCAGAACAGTACTTCTTTCATCTGTAATTTATGGGAGAGTACAATGACCAATTTTGGTAATGATTGGAATTGTCATTTATTAAATATGCACAACATATTCAGTGAAAAACAGTTGAAAATTTCCAGTGTACCATTGCAAGATAGGACACTCCAGGAGATTTTCTGCGCTCATTCATGTGTCCCACTTTGATTCATATGTCTCATTTTGTGCTTTTAAACAGTCACATACATTTCAAAAGATCAGTCATTTTACTGTGGTACCTTGTAATTTCCCTGTCATGCACAGGCTAAGCATTCCAAGTGGTGGGATTACTCACACACTTCAAGTGCTTTACTTGATCAAACAACTAGTAAGCTACCACTCCTTCAGCAATTTGTGTTCTAGATAAAACCTTATTATCCTAGATTCATAGAATCATTCAGGTTGGAAAAGACCTCTAAGATCATCTAGTCAAACCTTTAACCTAGTACTAAAGTCCACCAATAAACCATGCTATTATGTTCCAAACCTACGTGTTTCTCGAAAACCTCCAGGGATGGTGACACAACCACTTCCCTGGGCAGCCTATTCCAATGCAGTGCAACCCTTTCAGTAAAGAATTTTCACCTCATATCCAACCTAAATCTCCCCTGGTGCAACTTGAGGCCATTTCCCCTCATCTTGTCACTTGGTGCTTGAGAGAAGAGCCCAATCCCCACCTTGCTACAACCTCCTTTAAGGTAATTGCAGAGCACGATAAGGTCTCCTCTGAGCTTCCTTTTCTCTAGGCTAAACAACCTTTGTTCCTTCAGCTACTCCTCATAAGACTTGTTCTCTAGATGCCTCACCAGCTTCGTTGCCCTTCTCTGGACACACTCCAGCACCTCGATGTTCTTCTTTTAGTGACATACTTTATGTATACATTATACCACATACTAAAATTTGGAAGCCAAAAATGACATTAGGATTTCCTGGAAAATCCGAGTAATAAAATAGTACTGAGAAAATAATGAAAATAACGGTGTTAATGAGGGAAGAGAAAGCAAAACCCTAAGCAACTTGGTCTGGTCTCACAGCTGACCCTGCTTCGAGTAAGTTGGACTGGATACCTTCTGAAGTCCCTTCCAACCTGAGTTATTTTATGGTTCTCTGAAGAAAGGTGCCATCAACTTAAAATGACAGCCAGCTTTTCACTTATAGAAGCCAGAAGGTAGGACATCAAAAAGAGAAACTGAATATCCATGAGTGAGTAATGAGATTCTACTGGAATCAGTAGAATTACTTGTTCTGGCTTCAGAAAATTAAAAAACACACCATCAAACTGGCACACACTTGTGCCAGTTAAAAATCACTAGGGAAAAAAATTCTGTGGCTACACAGTTGAGGCACCGAAATCTTGGCGCAAGCAGTATCAGAAAGAGTTGCAAGAATAATCATAGTGAAGCTAATGGGCAAAACTAAGATGACTTCCCTGGAAAAAATTGAATGGTATACAGCCTTTAGCAAGAGGAAGGAAGACATGTCAGAGAAATAGAGATATATTTGCAAACTAATATTCATTTTTGTTTGTTTGTTTGTTTGTTTTTTTCCAGTGATATTCATTTTCAGATAGTTCACACAACTTCTTATTTAAAAGCAAATACATACAAGACTTCCCTACAGAAATGACAAGTTACTTTTACTAGGATTTTTAAGATATTTTGTATTCCTTTTCTTTATATTCTCTTTCTGTGAGCCTTCAAGAATTTTTCACACTTTTATTTGCAAGAATGAGAGCCCTGATATCACAATATTCACTTACACATGCTGGCAACAATAACAGATCATTGTATGAGAAGCATAAATAATCACCATGCAATCACATGCTCTTAGATCAACAATTCTTGGCCTAACCAGAAAGCATGTGTCCCTCCACGCAAACTTCCGCTCAAAACAAGACAAAAATTCTGAGATGGCAGTACATCTGTCTACTTTTCTACACTCAGCTCCAGACAGGACTTTTCAGAGGACCACTAGTTCATGAAACTGCTACAGATATAAGCATTTAGAGCTACAATTAATTTTATTTTTCTTCTTGATATTTCCAGTTTATTATGCTGACCTGATGATTTATTTTCTGCAAACCTTTATCAACTTACAGTTAGGTCCTACACTGAACATTTATACAACTAAATTATGACATAGACAATATTATTTATACATTACAACAGGATCAGGGATTTTATTATTTGAAACATGGCCATTGATGTTTTGGAAGCACTTTCTAGAAATCACATGTAATTGAAAAATGATAACAGATTAAAGAACATCATAGTGTCTGAGGCTTGCTTGCTTTCTGTAGACTCCAGACTGGAAGGAAATCTCAGTAACAATATACTCTTTTATACAACACTTACAACTAACTCTCAGCATGAAATTTTCCACTTTTCCCTTGTGTTTCTTTTTGCTTAAGTACTTCAAGAGTCTCATCAAATGCACTGCATGGCTTTATTTTGAGAACGGGAACAAAAGTGATGTAACTATAAACAATTCATGCATATATATCCACTTTATAGGATGGAACTTTCCATCATAAAGATATTCTTGTTTAGCATTTGTGAGATCACTTCACTCTCTTTTTTATGCAGTTGTTTGTTCAGATTTATTCATCTTAATATGGAAAACAAATTGGGTAAACAAGGAGAATAGTGCCAATGTGGTATTCAGAGAACAGTTTGCTATTCTGTTTAAAACACAGGACAATTGCCTCCAACACTGCTCTATGCTAGTCTTACATCAGTTATGGGAAAGTTATTGCCAAACCAGCAGTTGTGCAATGAAGTAGTAGCTAAGAACACGGACTTAGGGATGTTTCTGATCTAGATGTCTATGCACCTGAGGAGGGAGAAAAAGTTTGAATTTGCTATTTACTACCAGTGAATTTGATAGCTTTCCTCTCTGCCCCTTGTCTCTATGACAGCACTCTATTACAGTTTGAGCTTCCCAGATCTGCTGACACCATGGTTTATTTAGAACAACTTCTACTGAAGAATGATGCTGTATTTCTGCAAGGAAAACAATACTAAATCTACACTCTTGCATGTGCCTAAACTTCTCTTTATGTGGATATACCAAGATCAGAATGCAAATCAAAAGAGGCAGACAAATTTCCTGGCAATTAGGAGAAATTTACACTTTTTCTCATCCGTGATTCTGGGGCAATTAACTTAAATATGTAATTATTTGGTTGAACAAAAGTCACACATTTACCTCACATAAATGCATAACACAATAATCTTCTTCTAAGCAGTCCGTGCATCTTACTAGTTGTGGACGAGCTTGGGAAGAAAAAAATGGAAGGATGTAGAATTGAACCTGCCCACACAGACATTACTTTCTGGACAAAGCAAATCTCCAAAAGGGGTGAGGCTAGTTGACGCCCTCTAAAGGCAAAGCTTTGCCTTTGTTGAACAAGTTCTTTAAGATTTCAGATATCAGATTTAAGAGGTAAAAGGCGGGAATTATCTGACTATCAGGGGTAAGAGCAAAAAAAACTAAGAAGAGAATGTCAGAAAAAAATTAGAATGACTTTTTTTTATTATTATTATTATTATAGAAATACTCTAGTAGCAAGAAGGCCTGGATAAGAAAAGTTATTGTCAGTTGGCCCAAGAAGGCCATGATATTTAATGTCCTTTTTTGTCTTTATAATAAAGGTAAAAATGTTAACTTGTATTTAGCACAGTTTATAACTCCAGAAACAGGGATAAATTCTCAACTTAAAATTGGTGAACAAGAAGGTTAGAGAGAATATGATGGAGGGGAGATTTAAATTGGATGTGATGTGAGGAAGAAATTCTTCAGAGCACAAAGCGCACATTGGAGTTAGGGCTGAAGATACACCTTGCTTCTGTTCTTTTCTGTAAAGAATAGAATGAAATTACCTAAAAACCAGTGTTAAAAATAAACCCAGGGCACAGGATGGGAGGTGCGGGGCAGTCCTTGTGGTCAAGGGGCAACCTTTCTGTCTGGCAAGCCAAATGGCCTGGGGGAGCCAGCCCCACAAAAGGGGCCCTCAGCTCCCCCAACCCTCCTCCTTCTTCCATGTGAGCGTATCTTCCAGGCCGCTCCCAACACAGCCGCCTTTGGCCACACATGGGCCACTCCATCACAGAGGCTTGCTGAGGTCACAGTGGCCACCACTGCCCCGCTTTTGCTGCGGGCCATATAAAACAGGACCCCTGCAGCTGACCCACCGTTTGCTAAGCTTCTAGGCACTCGGACAGCCGGCTTGTGTGGCAGGAAGAAGACCAGAAGAGCAAGGTGAGTGGCAGGCATCCTCAGTGTGAGAGGACAGCAATGCAGTCCAAGGAAGCACCAAGAAGGAAGGTACTTAATAAGAAGGAGATGTGTCATGGGCAGAGGAATAGCGCCTGCAGCACAACAGACACCAGTGCCCAAGGGACCTCTGGCGCACAGCCCACAGACACAAATAGGAGGTACCACTGGCACTGCAACGACACAGGGAACGGGCCGCCCCCTCAAACACACAGCGACAGGGGGCCTGGGCCTAACCATTGACACAATGGTGGCGTGGGGCAAAAGCAGGAGCATCAGGCAGACAGCTGCAGGGAGCAGAGGTGTGCCCATAGTCCGGAACATAGTGTGGGACCCAGGCATGGCCGTAAAACAGACGGCAGCGTCGAACCCATGCATGAAAATCAACCCAACAGTGGCATGGGACGTAGGGGTGGAACTGGACGACCCCCTGGTTTGGCACCCTGGCCTGAAAATATTCTGGATGGAAGGCATCCCATTTGGGCAGTCCCGGGCAAAGACTGGCTTAACCTTCTGCCCAACACCATGGAGCCCATGGAGCTGGATCCACCAGAAGATGTGGAGGAAGCAATGGAAGTGGATCCACCTCTTCCAGAACAGACCTGGGACTACCACGGCATGTTGTTGCTCTCTGCCATCCGAGAGCACCAACAGCGTCACAGGAGTACCCGGCCAGCTCCCTACTCATTCGTTGCTCAGGCTCCATCCCAAGCATTAGCTTGGAGCCGCCAAACACCACGGACATCCCGCAGGCTCACCTGCAATATGTCCCAGCAATAAAGAACTCTGTTGCCAATTCTCAGGGGTTTTGTGTGTGTTTTTTTCCCATCCCCCAGCCCTTGTGCGAGAGGTGACATCCCTTCTGCACAGAGCCTCGAGGAAGAGCACAAGACAGGACCCAGCTTCCTTCGGGCTGCTGTGCTGGGGTGACAGAAGGAGTCCCCGAGGGCCACCATGCACCTTTAACATTTGTGCAAATAGACTGAGGCGTGAAAATAGTAGTGTGTAAGCAATTATAGGTGGCTAATTTCTTATATTAGGAGTGAGTTTCTGTATCTGAGTAATTGGTAACAACAGACATGGAGAAGGCTGAGGTACTCAACAACTTCTTTGCCTCCGTCTGCACTGGTAGACAGGCTTCCCAAGTCTTCCAATTCCGTGAACCCGTAGATGAAGTCTGGAGGATCAAAGTCCCATCCACTGTAGTTGAAGAGCAGGTTCAACACCACCTGATGAATCTAAACAGGTACAAGTCTATGGGACCTGATGACATGAATCCCAGGGTCCTGAGGGAAGTGGCTGATGTAGTTGCCAAGCCTCTCTCCATCATAGCACTCGGACGATATCCCTGGTGAGTGGAAAAATGGAAACATCATGCCCCTACTCTTCAACAATTAAAACAAAGCATTGAACAAAGAGCACTACTCTTCAACAATTAAAACAATTAGGAGACATTTCTTCTCAGAAGGAGCAGTCAGGCATCAGAACGGGTTGCCCAGAGAGGTGGTGGAGTCACCGTTCCTGGTGGTGTTCAAGGAAAGCTTGGACCTGTTGCGTAGGGACATGGTTTAGTGGGTGACATTGGTAGGGGGATGGTTGGACCAGATGATCTTGGAGGGCTTTTCCAACCTTAATTTTTCTATGATTCTGTGGTATGAATTGAATTTTTTTTTATTTTTTTTAGTATCATCTGTGTTTCATGATAGGGTAATTAAGGAACTATCTATTAGAAGCAACCTCAGGACTGCTAACAGGCCTCTTTAAGAGCATTTACATGGTTGGAGAAGTGCAAGAAAGAGAAGAAAAAAGTAAAAGGGAAGTCATTGAGATGTCATCAAATTGGCTGCAAGGATTCTGGAACAAACAGTTTGTGTCCAGTAGGAAAACACAAAGAAACGTGTGATAACTAACACAAAAGTACTCATGTCAAGCCAATCTGTCTACTTCTATTACAGAGTATCGGGTTTTGCAGATAGGGCAGAAGCCATAAATCTTAACTAAAACTTTTAGAACCATTTCAGAGTGGCTTTCTAAAAAATTATTTGGTTGATGAAACTTCTAGGATATAGGAACAAACGTTTAAACAGAAGCCAAAGACCAGTTACAAATGGTTTACCATCAGCTGTAGCAAGTGGGTTTCTGCATGAGTCTTCACTGCTACTTTGATGGGTAACCTGGATGATGGAATGTAGCCTACACAAAACTTACGTACATCACATTTGCACATGGCAGGAAATTGAGAGGGATCACAATTACACTGGAATTTATAGAGAGCAAGTTTCTGCAGGCAACTAGTGTCACTACGTAGGGATAACCATCTGTATACATAGAACAGGGCACACCTGGTTAAGACAGCAGGTCTTTAGAGAGGGATTTGAAGACTGCAAGCTGAACACAAGTCAACAGTGTAAGGCAAGTGAGGCAAACAGACTGAGGCAGAAGACATTTTGGACAGATAAAAATAAGTACTCCTTTATACAACAGGCGGTGACCTTCCAGAGCTTGCTGCAACAGGAGATTGAAGAGGAAGACATTAGCTGCATGTTCAACAAAGGATGAGAGAAATACATGGGCAACAGGTCCATAAGCAGATAGCAAAAGGACAGAGCCCTTTAAGGGACTACAGAATTCAGCATGTAAACTCTAACTGGTCTGGAAGTACAAGGGCAGATAGCAGCTAGTGATGTGCTGCTCTTCCTAAACAGAGTTTCTCTAATGCAGTGAGTCATTTCTTATGTTCTCAAGGTATGTGGGACAGAGGAACTTACATTAAAACAGTCCCTCCTCCCAATTACATACTGTTACAGTAAAATCTGTAAAGCAATAAAACACACTGCTTTGATAGGTAGAGAAATTATATTTATAAAATGACACGGGTGTATTTGATTATGCTCTAGGCCAGTTATATGGACTGTTTGACCTCTCTAGGTTCATTCCAAATCTGTGATTCAGGACTATTAGTACCTTAGATTGCATTGGACCCAGAAAGCCCCCAAGGTGACAACTTATACTGTTTAGAAGTCAATTTAGCAATCAGCTTACCATTTCAGGATCTTTTACTTCATAAAACATCAGTTAGGATTTTTGATCTTCCATTATCTAGCTGGTCAGAATTTTTGCTAATATAAAATTTACATTGGCTTAAATCACAGCTTTGCAGGTATTATAAATAAGAGTGCAGTTATATTCTAAAACATATTTAAGATTTGAAAGGGAAATATAACTACAGAGTACCCCAGAGATACATATCATGAATTTGAGCACTATTTTCAGTTCACGCTATGAATTCACTGAAGACTGCAAAAGGTAGGTAAAGATTACCCTGATATCTTGAAGGAAAACTAGGGACACTAGACAAACATGATGCTAGTCAAGAGGCTCTGTAGCATTTCCAGCCAAAGCATAATAGTTACTGGCAAGTATGAACATTTTAAAGGTAGAACAGTTTGTTAGTGCTATAGCCTATTCTTACATAGCAAAATGAGGAAGAGCTTGTACATTCAGGATTCTTAGTTATAAGAAAATGTATATAATTGTTTCACTTGTGAAACTAAAGGGTGGATCTGTCTCTCTTTGATGTATACATGCAAGAATATGAGTGGTGAAATTAAAGGATGAGTCCTTCTCTTTTTGATGTGCACATGCAAAAACATTAATGAAAATCTGAAAGCTTCACAGGGAGTATCTTAAGTACTGTGATTCTGACTGGTCTTGCTAATAAAGGGAAGCAGCAATTGCTGTATGTATGTCTTCTCTTTTCAGTCCAGAAATTTCAATGTATTTAGAGAAATAGGCTTGATGATTCAATGAATAGTACATTTTCTACTTTATCTAGAAATGAATATGTAACTCACTGAATTATCAGGGTCCCTAAAGTACTTTCCATATATTTTATTAAATGTCTCTTATGAGAAAGAAAATGACAACATCATTACATATTCTACTATTGATCATGACTCCTCACTGACTCTACATTTCCTGGAAGATAGTTTCAGCACACTGAGTATTCCTTTTTTACATTCTGAATCCTGTACATGTCTGCCCATCCTAAGCCTAGACTAGACAGAGATGACTTACTCCTTGCATTTTTACATACCTTAAGAAGAAAACAGCGTGTAGATTACCTGCTTAGCACAGGTCATTCAAACAGTTATCATGGGACTGTATCTTTATTACTGACCAATCTCTCCTAACATTTATTCTGTTTAACACTGTTACAGACACATTTGAATTTACTGGCACCTCTCCACTTCTGTTGCAGAAAGCTCTGTATGGAGTAATTTTAAAGAATAGGGTTCTTTTTAATATTTAAAAAAGGATTTTTTTAAAAAAAATCCAAGTTTGTAATTACCATAGAAACACTGAAAATTGCTTAGGCTGTGTGCAATCAAAAACAGAAAGAATATGTCATTTATATTAATTACCTAGACTAGTATATGGAAAATGCAATTTTACTGCAGATAAATGTGTACCTCTTTCAGAATAGATACAGTATCTTAATAAATCTATCTGTACAGATTCAAGAGATAGAATATAAATTACACTAAATGGAAGAATGATACAGCATAATGACTTAAAAAGTGCCTCCAGCATCTCAATCAAGTATGTAATCTGCAAGTTTCATTTTTCCTGCCTGCAATTCCCCATGCAGTTTACAGTGCCTGTGATATTTATCTTCACTTCTTCTCCTAAACACTTTCAACCAATATTTGAGCTATAGGCAACTCACATATTTCAATGAACTGAACATCTCATCGTTGAACAAATATTCCACCAGAAAAGATTTAAATATTAATCAACTACACACTTTTCTGCAATTTAGAAAACAATTCAAAATGTTAACACTGGTGGGGGAAATTACATGCTGTAGGGAAAATATTATCCTTATTAATGAATTCTGTGAAAAACCTGAGAAATCAGTAGCATTTAGAGTCAGATAAGCTTCTTAGAACATAGCACTTGGCAGAACACAGTGGAGCCACAAATACTTAAGTATTTACCACCTATTCACTGGCCAAAACTATCAGAGAGAACACATCCATCTCAGCCACATGGTAAAATGCTCAGGTTTACAAGTTAGTTACAACTAACATTGAACCTTAGTTACAACTAACATTGAACCTGTGCCCTTTGGGCACTGAAATGTGGAAAATGACCATGTATGCTCTAGAATGCAAAGTCAAGCAAATTAACTTAAAGTGGGGTAGAAAAAAAAATCAGTGAATTCTTAAGCTAAAAAGCTAAGCAGTAGCTTCTGACAGTGTCTTTAGCTTAGATCTCAAAGTAAGAGATCAGAGTTAATGCATTTTATATCATAGATATGACGGTTTAAAAAAAAAAAAAAAAAAAGAAAAAGAAAAAGCACCTTCCCCAAGTTGTTCTGCCCAAACAGTTAGGATAGGGTAAAATTTTCAATTTATTATTTTTGACAGATATCACGTGGCAGTCACAGCTACACTCGAATCTTTCCGTGAGACTTTTCTTTTTATTTAATGAGAAATGAAAGATGCAAATAATTGCTGAGTGGCATTTCCACCATCCATCATTGGTGCTTCCTTCATAAATGTGACAGGAGTTCTTATGGCCAGATACAAGATGAAGAATTGTTTATTGAGATAAAGACTGTGCTGGAAAACAGAAGTACACTGAAATAAACCTTTAATGAACATTCATTAGGCATTTGAGAATAGATGACATTACTAGAGCAATAAAATTCCAAATGTTTAATGTAAAAACAGTGTGAAAAAAAAATAGTGCTTTTTCTCCCCATCCCTTCACACAAATGCAGAAAAAAAAAAAAGAAATACTTTTCAGGTGTGCAAAGCAGCATTCTATATCTAGGATCTCTTGCACGTTATTATTTGTTACTGCTATCAGGATATAAACAAATGCTTGGAGGTAGAATTGCAAGTCGATGGTTAGTCTGACATGATTACCATGGACACAAAATAATTAGAAGAGAAGAAATTTAGGGGAGAGTTGACCTGTTTGCTACTCAGGAAAGCTGCCTATGTTTACCCCTTCAGCCCATTTGCATTCCAAGTAGCCATCAGTGGTAATAATGACAGATACCTTAGTGACTTAAAGGAAGTAATAAGGCAAAACACAAGACCCGGTGGAATTATCTCCTCCCTTCCACTTACATTTTCCCCCTAAGTTTGCTGCCTAATAAGTTTGGTTATTACTCTAATAAGCATTATTATATAAAAACTAGTTCAGCTTTGACTTCCCTCTGTCATTTGCCCCTCAGAAAACTTTATATCTCCAGTGTATGAGGATTCTCAGCTTGGCAAAACAATGTCATTTTCCTTTTGTAAATACTTGTTCAGTTACCAAAACTTTTTGTTTTATTTCCCAGAAGACTGGGTTTATTTTATTTCCCTACTTTCATTTTGTAGCAGACCCAAACTGAAGTTTCAACTGTGCGTTCATTATAAGGAACAGTGAGTAGGTTCTCTGGGGATATACTTGGGGCAAGCATCACAAAACAGAGAGCATACGGAATATTTTTGTTGTTCAATATCATCTTCACTATATCTATTATCAATCCGTACTGGTCTAGTAGCATAAGAACCTTTTTTGCACATACACAACCATCTCTTCACTCTCTAATACTACAAAACCATATCCATGTCATATCCATATGCCTTTCCAATAAAAAAAAAAGACATTTTTCTTCAGCAGATTCAGAAGTAGATCAAGTGGGGAAACAGCAGGTTGTCTCTGGTTCTGTACCAAACTTCTCATGAGACCACAGAGAAATCGTGAGATGGGTGAAGATCCTGTCTCCAGTGCAGACCATCCTGTGATTTTTTGTGCAAGGGATTCCTTGGGCCAACTCTGTTTCTCTACTGTAAAACACAGGTATGGCTCACTCACCTTTGAAATCTACAGATGAGCAGTGCAGTATAAATGTTTAAAAATAAATAAATAAATAAATCCTTTAAGTCCCAGTTACTTGCAACACTTTCTTTGACATGAGTTTTACTAATGTTATATCTGCATGATTGTCTATCTTCTAGGGGCAGCCAATACCAAGTTTGCTCAAAAATGATCAACAAAATCCCAAGAGTATTCGCTCTTCTTTAAATGTGAGATATACATTTTAGAGAACTACAACCCAGAGAAAATTCACTATGTCAATAAAAAGTCTGTTCCAAATTATGGCTGAAGAGGGTTGCATGTGGACTTTTTGCAATATTATTATTTGCAATTGTTGTGGTTTAAACCGGCCTGCAGCTAGGGAATGGGCACTAAGTGGTGATCAGTGTTACTCTTGGAGTGCTGGCCATACAGCCACATCCCTGCAACACTCCACCCACAACAATGTACTTCAGCTCTAAATAGATCTATGATCTGCTAAATCTTTTAACCAATTAATTGAGTCTGTATTAATGGGGATCTCCTGTTTATGGGACCTGAGATGTGTTGCATTGTGTGGAGTTCACAGGCCTGGTAGGCAGTACCTAAAGCAATTCCAAGCCAAACTGACAGGGTCTTCTACCACTTTCCCATTCGTGGAGATTGTGGGTAATCTTTTTGCCCGGGGTAGAAACAGAGATGAAGACAATCTGCCTAACAATTCTCTTTGTGGATTAAAATGGCTTGTGCATCACAGTTTCTGTATCTACACTTTTCCCTCCTCTGCCTCCCAGACTCTCCAAATCTTTTCAGAAGAAACAAGTCTACTTGTATTGATCTTTCAGCTGGAAACAGAAGGAGAAACATTTGTTCAACATCCATAAGAGAAAAATCTCAGGCAGTTGTAGATACAACAAGACCTTGGTTATTGACTGTACTTTCAGGACTCAGATAATGTATGATATCTTTCTGGAGACTCACAAGTCAGTAGTTCCCACTCATTAAAAACTCATCATTGTTTGAAAGCAGTTTCTGTCAAATAGACCAAATAGACTTTTTTTCCCCCCTTTCTGTTCTGCTCCTAATACAAATTGCTTGAACTCCAAGAAGTGCCATTATTTAAACAAAATTTTGAGTAAAAGCAAAATAATACAATAAAAGAAAACTCAAAACTTAATAAATGAATGTTTTAAAACAGATACATAGGGGAAAAAAAATCACCACATCTGATCTTTACTTTAGTTTAGTTTGAAGACACTTTTTGTTCTTTGAGCCAAAAAATGTCACAGCTAGATCAGCTTAGATACCACAGGACTGAAAATTTCTTCCCTCAAATCCAAAGGCAGATTGCTGGGACGTTATGCATTTTACCTCTGAGAAACTGGAAACCTTTTATTTTTGCCAATATTTCTGAATATTACATCTTTTCTAGACATTTCTTCCAAAAAATGCTGATTCCTCATATGTCACAGGTATTCATTCATGTTGGGCATAAGCCACTCAGAATTATCACCTGAGTAAATTCACATATATCATAAAACAAATAAACACATAGGGGCTCTACTGACAAATACTTCATGCACCCTTTTCAACGTGAGCTTCCTAGAAAAGGTTTATTGTTCAGCCTTTTGTTTCAAATACTTTTAAAAACACCTTTATACCTGAGAGTAGAGTGCTCTATGTGAATCAATAGCAGTTCTTAACAGAGACTAGTTACAATGACAAATTAAGAGGTTTAAGGCTACAGAAGGGCTAGGATGAGTGACCTGGAAATCTGTCTGGTTGGGATCTGAACATTGTGATATGTGGTAATTTCAGTTCTGGCACAGCTTTTGGTGCACTGAGTCAAAGTTTAAGATAATAAATTTTGCTTTATGCATATTAAAACTAAGGGTACATGTCACTCAGGTGACATAATTCGGTTGTGTGTTGAGCAACAGAGAGTCAAGAAAAGACATGCTGTTGAACTTGATGCTACCCTTACCCAATATATTCTAACAAAGGAGGAAATTCATTTTTGTATGACAATTCAATCTTTATTATATACAGAAAAATTGTTCTGGCACTAAAAGTGTGGATGAGTCTAATTCAAAAAATATGTTTTAAATTATTTTTGCCATGAACCAATAGCATCGGATTAATTTTATTTTAGCTTAGCTCCCAGTGTCAAATTGCTATAGTTGAAAGCCAAGATTTCTTTCATGAAAAAGTATGTTTCCACACCAAAACTGCAAGACAATTAATATCAACTGCATATATATTGCTCTAAAAAAAAAAAAGAGATTATTTTAGATCTCATGGGCCTGGAGTAATCAAAATAATTATTTTGTATACAGTGGATAGAACAGAATACTTTAACAGAAAACACACTATTATTATTTTTATAGTTTCAGCAAGGAGTGGAGCTCCCTGTAAGAGATGTTATCTTAAGATCCTCTTAATTTACCTTGTGAATTTTTTGGTAAATTACAACAGAGAAACAATGGCAAGTGGATTTGATACTAAAAAGACTATTATAGATGAAATCTCATCTTGTGGGATATACTTACTGTATATCAAAGCCAAGAGAAAAATCAGAAGGGAAATGAGTGATAAATTCTGATTTTTTAAGTGTCTATTTTCTTAAGGAAAAAAAGACAATATCTAATCAAAACTACAGTAAGTTTTAACTGTGACTTCTAATACTCATTGAAGAGTATTGCAAGTCTTCTGTTATGACTACTCATGTAAAAAAAATGTACAAGGTCTTCAACACAATATACATATAATGTACTACATGTACATATAAAAAGGAACGTACTTAAACCACAACAATTTTGAGGATTCCCATTTATAAGTTGTCTACCTCTATAGCAAAATGTGAGATGCATCTTGATTCTGTCAAAGAACTCTTGACATCAAAGGATAAATTAGAATTAGAAAGAAACAAAATTATGTCACTTAAGGCAACGTGTTAAATTCTCAGATAAATGATTTACGTTGTTTTGTAGTACTGAAAATCTGGGTTGTGCTGTACATTTATAAATACTGAGATATCACTTTTCAGGAAAAAAAAAATCAAGTAAGGTCCTTGCATAACTTGACAAGAGCCGGATAAGAATTTACAGCCTCAATAAACACTCAAATGGGATAGAAATTCCATACATTTGACTATGTATTTTCAGTTTAGATCCTATATTTTTTTAGAATTTACATGTAGTGTATATTGTACCTTACATTTTTAGCATCATGTTGTCATGTTTGTTTCTCCTAAGAGTATCATCATGTGACAAAAGAGTTCTTACACATGTATTAATTTTCACTCACATTCACATGATTTTATATTACTTTAAAAAAAAAAAAAAGGCAGAGAGTATTAATTTACCTAGCAACAATCCTGTGGCTGCCTGAATAGCCAAATTCAATAAAGCACACTCAGGGAAAGATTTTTTAGACAAGAAAGAGCAGGTAACTGTTAGAGAGAAATTAGAATGCGTTGATATATCAAGATAATAAGAAACCTGTCCTAATGGAAGTAAAGATGATTTGAAGTAAAGATGATTTATTTCATTTGTAATTCTATAATAAAATTAAAAATTATTTATTTTTAATTGCATCTTTCCTTTGAAAAGCAAAGAGAAGGCCTTGTTATTTGTTTCCTTATTTATTATCCCTGTGATTGATTTCCACACCAAATGCCCATTTCACATACAAAAGCATATTTTCCTAAATACACATTCCCACAGCCAGTCATTTTTTCTGTTCTAAATATTGTCATTATTAGTACAGATACAGATCAAAGGACAACTGACAACACTTGAGAAAATTTCATTAAACTCATTCAGAAAAACTAATGTGGGTTTACAGTTACTGGCTTAATACTTCCAACTTCAGCAACCATATCACTCCATCTGTAGACAAGAGAAGTAGCCTTCAGCAGCAAATCAGACAATGTTAAATTCCTAATCTAAACCATAACCAGGAAGAGATGTTTTTGTTCTCTCCATCAGCTATAGCCTCAAAAGACTAGTTTCCTGGCACTAACTTGTTTAGATAATGAAAATAATCCAAGTAAACAACCCTGTTGATGTGAAATAAATGTTTAAACTCGGTCTATTCTCAGCTTCATTGTTTTTTCAAAATCAAAATCATTCATTTCTGACATATGAAGAGCCAATACAGTCATGTAAGTTCATTAATCAAGAAAATATTATTACCACCAAAAGGGCGAGCACAATATTTAGACCACACTTTCTTTACACTCTAGCTCACTGTCAAACTGGATGAGTGGTCCCTAAGGTGGCCTTCCACTAATTAACATATAAGATGAGCTTCTCCCATATAAAAAAACAACTGTTCAGAAAGAAAATGTTATAACATATGTTTAAAAACCAACCAAACAAACAAACAAAAACACTATGATTTTCTATTCAGGAATAAAAGTAATTAAAATAACTATTTCGATAATCAGAAAGCATACTTATTTGAAGGGTAGGCTTTTCATCTAATATATTGTTTGGATGTTTAATAAAAGCAAGACTGTCATGTGCATCATGAAAATGGCATTAAAGACTACAGTGAATTTTTTCCACCTACATATTCTTAAATATTTCTGGAGAGAACATAAGTTTCAATTACAGTCAGTCTTCATCCCATGGAAAATTTGTCACAAACATTTTCCAGACTAGTTAGATAAAGGATAGGTTAATTCTCTACTTTAATTATGAAATATTACCCAAAAGATCTGAAAATAGGAAAAAAATTAAAAGATATATTGAATTTCTATTCCCTGCTGCATTTCAAAACCTTTTATCCTGCTTTCTGTTTACACATTTTCAGAGAATGGGTTTTGAAAACATATTTCATACCAGAGTTTAATTCCCCATAAATTATTATGATGAAATGGAGAGAGCTTCTAGAATAAAAGGAGGCCAACGAGGAAGAATGGATTTCATTTGAACCATAAGTTAACCAGACTGCTTGTCTTTAAACACAAAAAAGTTGTGAGTGAACTGAAGAGTGGGGAAAAGCCAAGATGTGCAAAAGACCATACAGTTCACACAGACAGACATAGAAATGCCCTAACTCATGAAGGATCAGAATTAGTCATATAGAAAATGCCAGATTGGCATTTAAATGGGATGCGAGGAGAACCAAAACACATGCTTTAACACCAACAACAAAAATCTAACAAACGAGATAGCAGAAAAGGAATGTTTAGCCCAAAATGAATAAGCACACTAGAAGCTCAGTAGAAGAAAATCGCTGTCACACTGAAATATAAGGGCACCGGAAAAACAAGGCCAGGAGTAGAGAAGAGAGTAGTATTATGCTATCTATTCATGTCTGAGGCAAAAATGGACAGATTCAGAAAATGGCTTCTGGAAGAGGAAGTAGTAAATTGGGACTCTTTAGATCAGGCAAGTGACAACAGAAGGTGAGACAACAGAGATTTTTGCCATCAGAAGTGGCAGGGACCATGGAGCTAGGGTGGGCGAGCTCTCCAAGGACACAAATCAAGAGGAGGCCAGAAGCCAGGCCCAAATACAACACAAGGAAGAAATTTCTCATGCAACAGGATGGTAAAAATTTACCCATGCTCCAAAACTGCCTGTGACACTATTAAGAGCTACTGAATAGTTGAAGATAACATCTAACTCAGCAGAGAAGAGGCGTATTAAGAGAAGTTTGCCTTCCTAATCATACTTTTCCTCTAGGAGATGCACACAATCACTGTTGTAAATAGCATACCAGTTGAAACAATCTTTTGGTACAACTTAGTAGAGCTGTTTTCCAATAGCAATTTCAGGAGTGTTTTATTCACAATTAGGTACTCATTATCTGTCATTGATCACTATTCTCACAGGGTATTATCTCTCTTTCTACAGTGGATGAATCTCAAACCTGCAAGAATAAAAATTAATCCCTATCAAGTCTACTTCCAAGCTGAAGTTTAAATGTGAATGCAAATACATACAGATGTTATTGTGAACAAAAAACTGCTCCCACTGGAAACATGTCCCTACAGTGGGAAGGAAAGAAGTTCATGTGTCACTGGCATATGCAATTATTATTTTTTTGTTCGTTTGTTTGTTTGTTTAACAAAGGCTTTCTCTATCAAAATTTTGATGTTTCCATTCGTCTGAACCTTATTCCTCAAGAGCAAAGTGGATATAAAATACAAATGGTCAGAAATAAGTGTCACTTCCATTTGTACAAATATAAATTTACTGTAGCTAGATAGAATATATCTACCTAGAATACAGAACAAAATAACTGTTCGTCTTCACTTTTCTTGGGACTATCTATCCTACACCTGATCTAGCAAAATCAGTATTTCATTGCACTGTTCGTCATTCCACACTACAACTCAGCTGTTTGGAGGATGTGGAGCAAATTCTGTCCCCTGAAGGTTTTCTGAATGACAAGAAAATTACCACAATTTATTATTAACAATAATTTGTTAATCACAATTGTAGCATCTTAGATCTATGCTGCAGCATTTGTCTCTTAACATTAAATACAGACAGAAGTGATACAAAAAAACCCTGACAGAGATTTTTTTCTTTTAATTTTATTGACTAATATAAGCAACTGTAATAAAAGACACCAAGATAGACAGAAAGTATTCTTTCTAAGCTCTAAAGCCTATATATTCAGGCAAAAAGCAGTAGCTAATTTGCTTGCAATAGCAATAAATGGTAACGCCCAATATTATTGTGGTTACCAGCTAGAATAGGAGGATCAAAACGATCTGAGTAGAAGATTGGCAGCTGCAGTTAAACAGTTCTCTACTTCATCTGCTTTGTATTACCAAATATTCTTTTATGTAAGCCTTTCCCCACTGCATATATTTCTGGTATCGTTCTGCTTTTTGCATTTGCAGTAGCAGCAAAGAATATTCTTTATTCTGCCTGAGACACTTGAGAATTTGTCTCCTGACTAGCTGTCTTCCTTTTTTTCAGTTACTCAATCATAAATATAGAAAAATAGGGAAATTCAAAAGAAACCTTCTCAAATCCAACCTCACACCTAGGCTGCTGAGTTAACAAATAATCCATTACTCCACATCACAACTACAAATATTTCTTGTCAAGTACTTCATCCACCTGAAACACCAAAACACAGACCCATGGCACAAGAACTACTGCAGTATTCCACACCAAGTAGTGGCTAAACTCCCTTCTACTTTGATTCCATCAATCCTTCTTTATTTGCTCATTAAATTTCCAAGATAGAACATTACTTCTATAATCATGGAAAGATTATGTCATACAACAAAACCAGAGAAGCCAGGAAAAGCAAGGTGATTTGGTGATCACAAACCTATCTCTACCCTCATCAAATACCCCATTTCTTGTTTTTTATTGTCTTCTTGCTCTATTGCTTCTGCTGCCAAGAAGAACTCTCCCACTTATTTGTCCCAGATTTTTCCTGAGATTTTCCTCACTGGCTTCCTCAAATCTCCCTTTCATCATGAGAGATATTTAGCTGAGATTTACCTTTACTGAGACTGATCCTATTGCAGAACCCTTCTGAATTTCCCAAATAAATATTTCTAGCACAAGTGGCATCCGATCACAGGGTCATCTATCCGTATGCCCTCGTGTTTGTGTTTTGATCATCACAAAACACCAGTAGCAGTGGTTTGACATCTGTTCCCATGGAAAACTACTGTCTTTCCTGAAATCCAGGAGAAACTGGTATAACACTATAAATGGGAGGATTAAGAGAGTGCCCTGAAATATAAACTGTGCTAATAATCCCATAAATCAAAATAATGCAAAGCTGGCTTCTGGCGCTGAGATATTAAAAGGAGTAAATTCCTTCTATGTCAGTATAATAGGTCAAATGCATCAACATAATCTTGCTGCTACTGTACAATCAGCCACAGAAATAACTGCAATTTACTTCAACCCTGGAAACTCCTCAGTACTGTACAAGCCCTGTGTTTTCACTCTTTGCAGACTCCAGTTCTCTTGACTGCTGTTCTACAGATGACTTATTCTCTCTTTGACACAATCTTTTATTTATATGCAAAAGGCTCTATTACAACAACTTGGAACAAAGCCTGATTTTGTCAAGTAGTTGATTTAAAGGATTTGCATTTCTAAACATTCTGTATGCATTTTAATGCACTTAAATAAGAAAAACATCTGTGCATTTCTTTCTTTATTTGGAACTATGCTTGGCAAACAATCATTACAATTATAAGTAGCATACCATTAAGCATATGGTTAAATGACAACATATTTGCTTATTTCAAGATCAATCCACTTGAAACACTTTTTTTATATATATTAATAGTCATAAATCAAAGTTTTATAATTAAAAAAGACATCTACCTACACAATAATTCTTCTTTGCCTCATGAGAAAATGCATGACCATTGCATTTACAGTTGTGCACAAAGTTAGTTTCTTGGCACAGTTCAACATTCCACTCAGCCTCTTGCTCAACAAAACTTCTGTTAAATTCTGACAATCTCAGATATTGTGCCTGGAAAATATTTACCTCTTCTGTATGAATTTAATGAGACCCCATCTGAACTGTAGTATGTACTACTGCAGTTCTTGCCGTAATGAAATATCACAATCCCCAAATGAAAGATCACAGAATCACGGAATTGTAGGGATTGGAAGGGATTTCCAGAGTATATCGGGTCCAACCCCCCCCCGCCAAAGCACATTCCCTAGAGCAGGTTTCCCAGGTAGGTGTCCAGACAGGCCTTGAATATCTCCGGAGAAAGATATTGTATCAATATATGCAATATCATGCCTTCCTACAATTTTCTTTTACTTACAGGATACAAGACAAACAACAGGCAGGAAAGCAGGCTTTATCGTATGAAAAAGGAACTGGTATACAAAATTAAGCAATTTAGAGGCTTAGGTCTTCTTTAGCATTTATTCCTTCTTAGTTTTGTTACAAAAGATGATAAATTTTGTTTTTACTGTGAAAAATGCTTGCATAAAAATCACAGTCCTTTACCTCTTATGTGCATTACCTTTTAAGTCCTTAAAAAAGTCTGTGACATTCAGAACTAAAAATATGATTCAATTAAGCTGCTTGATCTGCAAATTCAGCCTGGGGTCTGATATTTAAAGTACTTTCTTTCTTGCTCCACTATCATTCCCAGGCTAACATTGTTTAGAATTTGGTGGGTGATGCAGTTTCCATCATATTGTCTCAATGCCACATTTACCCAGCAGAATTAATAAGAAATTATATGGAAGTAAATGGGGAAAATGGATTTATGAAGTAAGTGAGATTTATAACTTCCTAGTCTCAATTAATTGAATAAGATAGTGCTGTGTTTTTTAATTGTGCTCTTCACATGTAATAATTAAAATACATTAATAGAAGTATATCCAGAAACATTTAATTTGGACATTGCTGAACAAACTCTTTTGGTAAGCAGCGCTGTATGCTCTATGTCAGTGAGAGAACCACAAGATGCCAGCTTCAAACTGGCAAGAATACACGCATATAAAAATAAAAACATTAGGTGGTTACAAAGGTGAGAGAAAGTGATATATTTGAGAGTTTTGGTTCTGAAACTACGGTTAGAAAGCACACACCTGCCATGATCTTGAAAGCTGCAGGAAAAAATATGGAGTATTGAAATGACCAGGTGGAGACTTCAAATAATATGGGCAACGTGTACTTATTTATTAGTTACAAGGGCCAACCTACTGGAAACAAACAAACAATCAAACTAAAAACACCAGAACCTGCTCTCCTTCTGTATCATCAGAGTAGATAACTGTACAGGTGATGTAAAAACGAGGCAGTGTTTTGCATACTTTGGATTCAAAATGTAGTGTGGTGAAGGGCAGTTGCAGTTCTCTATTAGCCCAAGGAACAGCAACAGCCTGGAGCACAAGTGGACATTCCCTTGTGAGTCTTTTTCTATAGAGAGAGTAAGAGAAAACAATTTTTTCCACCAATGCATGAGAACTTGAGCCAGTCATGAACTCAATGCATTTTTTTTCAGAAACACAAAGTTAACGCATTTCTTTTTCCTTTTCCTTACGTTCTCTGAGTTCCACTGGAAGGACAAGCCTTCCTGCCCTTTTCACTCTTGCTCTGATCAGTCTGTATCTTGCTTTTATCAGGCTGTATGGGAAATGTATTTTTTATTTCTTCCAGCATGAAGAGAAAGTATTGCCTAAACCAACGTCTCCTCCTTTACTGTCCTCTGAAAAATGCTCTTATTTATATCAATGGACTAATCTCTGTAGAAGAACCTGAGAAGCCAGCTTCAGCCTTCCCCACATCCACCAGATTAGAATTCCCCATTGGGATGCAAATGATGGATTCAGATCCTGATCAAACCCACTGGACATTCTAACTCAAACAAAACATTTCTGCAGCATTCAGTTAGAAATCTACTTTGTTATGACATATACAAGGACAAGGAATTAACTTGATGATATGTGGTCTATTTTTACTGTTATCTTGTTTTCTTAACCCACTGTAGCCTGACGAGAGTTCTGTTCTGCTTTTCACTGTCCTGCATATTTCTTCCATAGCCTCCTTAATAAAATCTCAGAGCAAATTCCTCTAAATCCTAGAGACTTGATAGCTTTCATTTGTGCTAAATTACTAAATGCTTCCGGCTGACTGGTCACAAAATCATTCAGAATACTGCATACACAAATAGTGTCAGATGGCATATTTTTCCTGATCTCTCAAGTAAATACACTGGAGAAGAATCCATGTAATTGTCTGTTTTATCATTCCCTCCATCCTTTTTCCTAATCCCCACGTATGATTTTTTAATTTCTTTCTAAACTGAATTCTCAGTTTTGTTACCTAAAAAAAATCTTGTATATATTTTTCTATAGGTCTAATTGATTGTTGATTACTGAGTCCTCATATTTCACTCAAGTTTATTTCCATCCATGGGGAATTTTCAGCTTTTGTTTACTGCTACAAATAAATATCTTTATATAATGTCCTGAATCCAAGACGTGATCTAGCAGCTGCATCTCTACCCCAATTCTGTTCTCTTGGTAGATATTTATCATTTCACTTTCTACTAAATACTAATATAAACTTTAATTCAGTGTTCATTGTTTCATCATCTCCAAGGGTGACAAATAGCAATATTTCATCCTTTGGATGAACCATGTGGCAAAAATAGACATTGGGACTACCCTATGACATGAGCCCAATTTACTAGCCCAGGATGCAGAAAGCAGTAGATACAAGAAATACATCAATGTTCCAGCAATTTCTATTCTGACTTCTGTGCCACAGGCATCATTATGGGGAATTTGGAGCCAACAAATAACATTCCATGTCCAGACTTCTGTGCACAGCTAGAATAAAAAGATTCTAAATGAATGATGGATCAGGCCTTCAAGGGAGATTTCACATAAACTGTAAATTACAACAGTTTAGACTCCTTCAGACTAATCTCTGATTTTGGCCATTAGTCTTTTTCTGCTGTAATGCAAGCCATAATAGATTCATTCACTTTACTCTTTTAATTATACACATCTAATGAATATTACTGGGCTTTGTCTCCCTCTTGTATTCTGTCTTTCTGAAATATTGTATGACCTGAGCTTACAACCTCAATGATGAATCTTTAATGATTTGTAGGCAATGAGCCTTATAACTTGCTCTTGCCAACCAAGCTTTCATTTCAGATAATTTTATTACTTCTTAACATTATAAACACAAGTATGTCTCTATTTTGTTTAGAAGAGTTTCCATTTCTGGTGCTTTATCCATTCTTCATCTATTGAATTTATGCATTTAAAATAGCTTTTTCAGTCTAAAGATTACCCCGCTGTTAACTGGGAGGAACAAGCAAACAGGTCAGCAGGCTGACTGATGCAAGGTGTTCAAAAGGAGATGGTACGTGGATGATGCCTTACAATGCTTAAAAATATCTTGCATTGAAATGAAAACAATCACTGTCTGTTCTTAGTTGGTGTAAGGGTATATCAGCTCAAAGAGAAGCACAAGATCCTTCATTTAGCTCTGGACTGAGAGCTTCTAAGTGACTTCCCTTTGCATGTCTCAGCCTGGGAAAAGCTAGCCCCCTTACCAGGTATCCTCCTTACAGTTGGTGTCTTTCCTTTACCATTCAGTGTATGTTGGGGCCATATGTCTTGGGTTGTTTGCTTTACCACGTCACCTCCCATCATTTGGGGAAAAAAAAAAAAAAAAGAATTTGTGATCAGAGCAGACAAAGTTAAGAAAGCAGACAGAAGTCTCCTGCTGATCCCAAGGCTGAACTGGGTAGAGTGGATGGAATGCCATTAAGCATTTCTGTAATAGCTGCTAGCTATGTTGAATATTCAGCAATAAATCAATGTCCTAGCCCATAGTGAGTTCTAGGGATGGATATAATGATGTTACACATGCAATGGGACTTACTCAGGCTGTTAATGATGCCAGATATTGGATCCAAGTGGTGAGGTAGAAAATCTATCCACCTGACTGCCCTTAACTAGTGACCTTCCTTACATTTACTTGTATCCTGCAAGGGTGGGTGTGAAGTGAGGAAATGCCACTGACTATCCAAACCAGTAAGATGGTGAGTGGAGAACACAAAAATATAGGAAAAAAATGCCCTCTGTGAGTTCTCATAGGAAATTTTACCTTCTGGAGTGGAGGATTTTCTCATTTCAACATAAACTAATGACACACAGATATAATTGAGTCTAATCTGCAGTATTCCATCTCATCTGCCACAGGATGTTGACCTGTGCAGTTAACTTCTCCCATAGCCAGCTGTACTACTGTCAAAATATATTATCAATACTCACAGAACTTACCTTAGAAGTTTTCTTGGCAGGTATTCAGTATGCTCCTATGCTGTCATGCAAAAGATTTACAGGGTGTACTAATAGCTTCCCAGATACCATAAAAAGATGAAGAGGCTGATAACCAGATAACCCTCAAAGTTCTATGAACAGATCTTCAAAAAGAGCAATAAAATTCCACTGCAAATCAATTAGAGAAACAGATTTCACTGAATGTATCCACCCAGAGAATCCTAAGAATATACCTCAGAAAATTTTCATAGAAAGATGCAGTCTTTTCAATAGAAAAGAGAGGTACCGAATGTCCTCAGCATCAATACTTACATATAAAGAAAATAGGAGCCATACAAATGTAGAAATACTGCTGACTTGATATTGCCAGATGTCTGATATCTCCTGGTAGCTAAGGAATTAGGAAAGCAAGCAGAAATATCATGATAGTTCAATACACAGTTTCTGTCAGCAACCTCTCAGAGACTCCATGGTAGTGAAGAAAATGCCATGCAGAGATAGTTGGTGAGATGTCCATTTGTTTGGTAACAACAAACATTTGGTGCTGCAGGTATGTATTGTTAACCAACTTAGGAACTGCAGGATTATGACAACCTACCGTTTGCTTTGATGCCATCTGCAGCCCTGAAACCAGAACACTGTGGTCTCAGCAACACAACCTTCTTTGATCTGTGCTGCTACAGGAAAGGCATAGTAGTATGGCAAAATGTGCAATGAAAAGCACTAATAATCCTGATTCTAGTACCCATGAATAGAGCTGCCCATGAGTACCCATGAATAGAATATTCCATGGGTACTGCCCATGAGTACCATGAATAGAATATTCCATTGGATGACGAATATATGTTAGGCTAAGGGCTCATATATGCCATGTGACAACTTCTTACAAAGGGAAACACTGAGAATAAATTGTACTAAATCATGATAAAATGAAATCAAAGCAGAGGAAAGTCACCCTTGCTTTGAGACAGAGTAGTGTATCTAGCAACAAAATCGCTCTGAGAGATTAGTCCCAAATAAAACCAGGATGTTTTCTTATCGTCATCATAGATGAATGAATCACAGTTCATCTATCCTGTTTACATATACATACCAGAGTAATAAATAATGCACGTGCATGCAGGACCTTTCATTAAAGAACTCTCCAAAATAAATACAAAGCTTGGATATTTAAATAGAGATCTACCGGTGTATCTAGAAAGGCTAACTTCAAGGGTTGGGGAGGAGGAGACAAGCTGCTGTCTTTTGGCTTCTTTCATTAAATATATATATATATATATATATATACATATAAAATGGAGAAAAATAGAACTGTCCATGCAACCCAAACAGCAGGACAGTAGGGTGCCCTTACCTTCCCTTACTAGCCTACTTCACAGGAGTTTAAATTTACTATGCTATTTTTTCCTGAACACTATTCTTCATAGCCTACTGCTGAATATTACTGGTTAATAAACAAGCATTGTAAACAAGAAACTCATTCTTATACACAAGGTAATGAAAACACTCCTGGAGATAGCTTCATCAATCCAGTCAGTCAACTTCAAAGTTCACGCATTGTTTTAACAGATTGGATGGGATTGGTATTCTGTTCTCTCTGACATCAGCATTATCACTCCATTCTACATGACTTCAGGAACACATACCGGTGACTCAAGTAATTGATTTGTTTCATCATCTGAATCCAGAGTCACCTCATCTAGTAGACTCCTGGAATTCATACTGGTAGGAATCAGAAATCAGCTGTCTTAATCTCAGCTTATTCAACAACTTCATAAAAACAAAACCCCAAGATATTTACTTTTTACTGGATCCTCTATTCAAAGTAAACATAAAACCAAATATCACCATTGTACTGAAAACTCTGTAGTTCTATTTTTATTGTAGATTTCCCACGTATTTTTATATATTGTATCAAATATAATTAGATATTTATAGAAGACTTAATAGACAGCTCAAGATTAAAAATATATGACCAATTACCCAGGGTTTCCCTGTTTAGCTAGAAACAATCAAGAGTATGACCACACATATCTCATCATCAATTAATAGTGCCACATGGTGCCACATGGTCAATAGGCACTAATAATTGCCTATACAATACGATTAAAGTATAAACTAGTACTAATGGCTTTGATCAGCTTCTAACCCAAAGCAAGTTCAACTCCAAATTCAGATCAAAACTTAATTCACTGACATCCAAGGAATAATGACATTCAGGAGGCTTCAAGAATTTCCCCACATCCTTCTGTATTGACAGCAGATCCCCATACGGTAGACTATCTAGAGGCTGATAAACAGCAAGACTACTGTGGTGTAGTAGTGGTTTCAGAAATATGGAGTTACCTCGCAGTAATGCTTCACAGCAAGACAAATTTGACCCCATAATCACTTATAGCTGTCAAACGTTCAATGGCCTTCAAGGAAACTTCAGCAGACAAAATTTTAAGGATGGTATCAGTCACTGAAGGTGGTACTGAACATCAAAGCAAATGGTGTGGGACCTGTGTGGGGTGATAGGACTCCTTTCTTCAGCCCTCCTTCAGCCACACACCTCAGAATCCACCAGCTTTCTCAGCTGCCTCAGCCCTCTGGTACTGGGCCGCATGTGCCTCAGGAGCTGTGTGGCCCCTGGCTCTCCTGCCCACAGAAAAAATGACTTCCAAAGGAGAAGAAATCACAGAAAACTGTAATTTGAGGAAAAGAAGGTGATTTTCCAAGATGTTAAGTCTGGAGTTAAGGCAGCCAGATCAGTCTAATAAGAAAGTATTTGTTTTGTCACGTGTTTTCCTTAACAGCTGTGGCCTATTGTGCTCTATAACTGTCATCTGCCCAAAGTCACAAATATTAGACATCTTAGCATCTTCAGTGACGAAACATGATGACTTTCTTTACAGCTATGGGAGAAAAGCTGTACCTGAGGCTAGATTTTGAACACATAGCTGCAGTCTTCATCTCCATCTGTTCTCATTCCATACTTTATGTTAAGCTGGAATAATGCATGACAACAGCAGTCCTGATGCATTGTATTTCTTACAACAAATCAGTGTGTATTTTCTATATTCAAACATGTAGCTGGGTAGCAGACTTCTTTTATTCAGTAATTACAAATCTGATTTCAAAGCAGTTAATTGTAGAGCTGTTTTCACTCATACCACTTACAGGAGGATTAGTACAAAAATATATCTCACCTTTTGTATCCACTTCTCTCCCTGCAATCCCTTTTCTTTACTCACTAATCTTACTGGCACTTTCTCATTCACTGCAGATTTCTTGTCAAGTATCATTGTCAGATCTCAGGAAAAATAATATTTGCAATCTGTGGCACTAGGGTTGCCATGAAATAGTATAATCTGATATATTTTTAGTGAGCCAGAAAATGCTATCATTTTTTTATAGATGAGGTAAGGAAAACAATTTTTCTTATAAAAGTTTTTTTTAAGTCTGGAAGCATGGTCAATAGAGGTGTCTTCTAGAACATAAATTTAGAGTAAATTCAATTTTTATTTGAACTTTCCAGTTCACTTTTATGACAGGTTTGCAAAACAACAGTACTGGAAATCTAACTATGCACTGCTAAGGTAGTCTGAGTAATCACAGATGTCAAATGAAACAGTACAGCCCCCAGCAGATAACAGTGTTCTGTATGGAAAAAGAGAATTCTCTTGATTGAATTGCACCCTATGCCAATCCTATAAATGAACACCACAACAACTAATGATCTTCTGTGGATAAAAAGCACTGATATGATCTAGAGGAACATCTTTCAACTATTAGCTATATCATTTGTTGAAGGTAACAAAAATAAAATCCCTGGCCTGGAAATTTTTTTTCAGCCTTCTATTCATGTGGAAAACCTTGTGTGACATTACACACATTTCTATGTAATATTTTTTCAGAACTTGTGTTACAGCAGTCAAAAGGCACAGTGACCATTTTAAGATTTCAACTTCATTCCTAATTACACATTTAAGAACCATTCACCCTTAGTGGCTGCTAACAATTTAAATTCAATGTTCATTACTCTTTTCTGGTACCTGCAGTGAGGTACTGCAAGATAGCATGGCCACTCATGGGGACAAGAGTCAAGTTGTTCAGGAACTTGGTAGGAAATTAGCTTGAGATGAAATGGTGGTACCTTCAACCATAGGTAGCATTGTAAAATTAGTACTTCCCCATAACCTCTGTGTGTTCTGTGTGACAGTCCTCAGAATCTGTCTTAAACCAATCAGCAACCTATAAAGTTGTCCAAAAAGAACAGTTGTGCAGCCCTTACAGCTCACTTATCTCCATGAGGAATAAAAGAAGGGTCAAAACAGCTCCTCAAGTTCTCTCTGCAAGCTTTACTCAGCTACAGTCAGAACAGTACATTGGGGACAGAGCATGTAATCAAAAAGATAACAAATGCCATGCAAATTTCGAAATCTGCTGAAATATAAAATACTGTTTCACCAGAAGATACAGAGGAGAATCCTAAAGGTATGCATCTGCTCTGTTGTAGATAGAGTTGCACACTGTCACTGAAGACAAAATAACGGTGGCAAAGAAGGAGATGAATTTGGTGAAATTTTTCTCAAAGCACTAAAGTCAGATCTACCTTGACAGAGACGTCAGGCCATCAAAGTGAAAGCAGCAGGGACAGGCAGAACACAGGAGCCATAGCCAGCTGTTAGTTTTCAAGTTCCTAGTGATAACACCAGAATTTTTTTATATGCACTCATGAACTTGGAGATAAGCTTGCTGATAGTTGTTCTAGCTCATGTTCTTTCCTATAGAACTCACTTATAGAGAAAAATGATGTGAAATTCTTCTGAAAAATTCCTACTGGTTCTCTATTTTTTAGACTTAAAGGATAATCTTGTTTATTCATCAAACTGAGGATATCTGAAATTCAAACTGCCCCTCAAAATTTTTGAAAACCAACAATAGTATTTGCTTGTGATCAGAATAAGCTGATGTCTCTGCTATCTGACAGCAAGAGATGAGCAATCTGTCCCACTCACCACAAATTCCATGGTGTTAAAAATGATCATTATTGCAAACCAGAAAACACAGGGACTGTGCACTACCAGCTTTCACACTAGAAATTCCTATTTTAAGAAAAATTAAAGTGATGTTCAGATTATTCTTTTGCATGGAAACAATTATCCCTCCCCTTTTATTTAGGGTTTTGATTCTCCTTTGTCTCCTCAATTTCAAATCCAAAATCAAATTTAAAGAAACATAAGAAAACAGTCCTGTGAGGGGGATTGTCCTGGTTTCAGTTAGGACAGAGTTAATTTTCCTCCTAGTAGCTGGCAGGGTGCTATGTTTTGGATTAGGATGAGAAGAGCGCTGATAACATGCTGATGTTTTAATTGTTGCAGAGCAGTGCTTACACCAAGCCAAGGACTTTTCAGCTTCTCGCTCTGTCCTGCTAGCGAGCAGGCTAGGGATGCAGCAGGAGCTGGAAGGGGACAGACCCAGGACAGCTGACCCAAACTGTCCAAAGGGGTATTCCATACCATCTGACATCATGCTGAACAATATATAGGGGTGGCTAGCCGGGGTGGAGGGGGGGCCGGCTGCTCGGGGATAGGCTGGGCATCGGTCAACGGGTGGTGAGCAATTGTATTGTGCATCACTTATTTCGTACACATTATTACTATTAATATTATTATTATTATTATTATTATTATTGTTATTATTTTTCCTGTCTTAATAAACTGTCTTTATCTCAACTCACAGGCTTCACTTTCCCGTTTCTCTCCCCCATCCCGGAGAGGGAGGGGGGAGGGTGAGCGAACGGCTGTGTGGTGTTTGGCTGCCAGCCGGGCTAAACCACAACAGGGATCTTATCAATGTTTACAATAATCTTAAGTGTGGGAGACAGAGGGATTTGGCCAACCTCTTTTCAGTGGTCTGTGGGGACAGAACAAGGGGCAATGGCCACAAAATGGAGCACAGGAAGTTCCGCACCAACATGTGAAAGAACTTCTTCACAGTGAGGGTGACAGAGCACTGGAACAGGCTGCCCAGGGAGGTTGCGGAGTCTCCTTCTCTGGAGATATTCAAGGCCCGTCTGGATGCCTACCTGGGCAACCTGCTCTAGGGAACCTGCTTTGGCAGGCAGCTTGGACCCAATGATCTCTGGAGGTCCCTTCCAACCCCTACAATTCTGTGATTCTGTGACTCTGTGAATCTTCAAGGCCATCAGCAACACGGTAGGCATTTGTACAAAAGAAATAAAAGCTGGAGCAGCCTTCAATGAAGTGGTGCATGTATGACTGACTGCAGTTTGCTTTACTTGTATCTTATCAACCACCTTGACTACTACCATTTAACTACTTCAGGACTTCATTGCAAGAAAGATAAGTTCCAAAGAAATGCAAATTATCACTTTCTTTTAGTTGCTTAATGCACTGGCATACTTACATATCTAAAACATCAATCTACAAACTAGATTATCAAAGACTCATTCAACAAACAATATCAGTTCACCTAAAGCAAGGTTCAAGAACCTAAACCTAAGATTATTAAGAAAGGTGTTTTGAACAGTCATACCCATGTTATGTCTGCGTTCAAGGCAATTTTGGCTTCTGTGTATACTGCTGTGATATTGAAGCAGGCAGTATCTTCAGACAGGAATAAAAATACACAGAGTTCAAATCTACACATTGTGAATGGTATTTGTAACTACACTCGTATAACAACCCCTGTTGCATGGTCCTAGGAGGTATGCAGGCCTGAAACTATTCCAGAGGTGATAATAGCATAAGCCACCATCCTGAGAGAGAATTAATAAGAACGTCTGATCTATTTTCTACATATCGCTCGTTGTTCCTGATTCTATCACCCACAGAGACAGCCACCCTTCTCTCTCACTGAATGGTCCTGGGATTTTCAATCTCTCTTCACGCAGGGCGTATTCTCACATTTTCTGTTCCTTTCATTCCTGATTTTTTTGTTTGTTTTGCTTTCCTTTTTTAAGAAGGACTGTTCCAGAAGGTAGCAGCCACAGGAGGGCGTACTATTGATCTGTCTAATAGCAGCCTATTGGTTTGAGCCTGTCGTGTTGCTTCATGTTGTAGTCCACTGTCCTCCTGCAGTTTAGTCTGATTGACTTAACACAGGGCACCTGTCCAGTCTGCAGCCACAGGTCAGACTGCAGCTTGTTCGTACACATCTGGGCCACTTTTCACTGAGCCAGCCTGAGTACGGGAGGCAGAGTAGTCCAGCACAAGCTACAAAGTGCTCCTGAGAAGCTGAGTAAATATGCAGGCAATTAGGCAAGGCTAAACTCAGTGTGGTTGTAACTATGCTGCCAGGAGCACCTGAACCAGCTCTTTTTGATGGAGTTTGGGCAACGTGGATGAGCTGGAGCCTCCACAGCCCCACTAGGTAGCCCTCTCCCTTGGTTCAAGCCAGAAGGACAGAGAAAGGACAGGAACAACCTCAGCTCTGTGTCCTTTGTAATCTGCTCTGTAGCAGGCAGGTTGAAAATAAGAGGCTTTCATTCACCAGGTAGGTTTCATGATGCTTGAGCTCTCTGGAAAGCAGAAGCCCACACACAGCAGAGTACAGTGCATGTGCTCTGCACAGCAGACAACATGAAGTATACATACGTAGCATGGTACAGGAGTGCAATCCTCTAAATACAGGTGCCCGAGGCTGCATTATTTTTTAATTTATTTTAAATAAAGTATAGATATATATACTTTTATATATATTTAGATATATAAATAAGGACTTAAGAACTTTGTTTTAGCCATTCGTTGGTTCTCTTTTCAAACTTTCTATACTGTAGTCTACATGACAGATGTTAAATTCCCTAATTCTGACACCTGCTTTCAGTGAGAATTATTTGCTTGTGCTTCTTCTGAGATACACAAGAAGGCTCCAGATAAACTCTGAAAATATAAAGAATAATAAGTTTAATTATGGATCTTTGTGCAAAGTTTAGCATTCAAGATACCCTTCTTCAGTATGTAAGACAAATTACCTCTTGATAATCCTAGTGCTCAGATAATTTATTACCTGCATATCTTCACTGTAGAAAATAAAAAATGCATTTTAGGCAATTGTAGCAATCTATGGCTTAATGATAGCTTCTGCTTCTGTGATTTAGGTGTCTACCAGTGAATAAACCTTTCAATGAAATTCTTTTTGGAGGGCAGGAGGATGAATTCTGGAAAAAAAAAAAAAAGAAAAAAAAACTAATTCTAAAACAGCCCATTTAGATCCATACACTGAGGAAAAAAAAAAAATCAGGTTATATTTCTTGAAGTGTATAAGACAGTTTCATATTTTAACAGGAGGGCTACCTGGATTTATACTCTGATTCAAACAATTGTAGGACATAAGTAGTAATGTTCTTTGTTTTAAAGCATTTTGAAAATGCTTGCAGGTGATTGTCACAGAGATCTGGTTCACAGTTGAAAGATAAGAGATGATGATTATATTTGTGCATTCCAGTCTGCAAAGCTGGGATATTTGCATGTAGATTCATATAGAGGATGGATGGAAAACAGCCATTCTGGGACTAAGCAGACATTCTTAATAGTAATACATAACACTGAAATACCCATTTAGTAAACAAACAAACAAAACAAACAAAAAAATGCATACATTTTTGCCAGACCTTATTATGTACTCTGCTTCTACAAATAGAATAATATGAGTGCAAACATTAGGTTGGTGTCACACCTATTCATATCATTCTGAATATGACAGTAGTATCTAGAGACTCCAACTAAGAGGGGACACAATTATACTCAGACTGCACAAACACACTCTAAGACAGACCTCTACCTACAGAGCTCAACTATATACAGGAGAGAGAAAAGCTGGGAAGAAGGAAACACTAATACCTCCATTTTCTGAATGGGTAATGTGGCACCCCAAAATAAATAAATAAATAAATAGATAGATAAATAAATAAATGAATAAATTTTCATGTCCACTGATTGATGTCAGAGGAACTAAGGTATCAAATAATTTTGAAACCACAGAATGAAATGATGTGCCCTTGTCTGCAGTTAATTAAGGAACCAATTTTTAATCTGCTGAACCTCAGTTGACACTTTGAACTAAAAATAAACAATAAAATGTCCCCAAAACCAAAATAAACATCCTCCGACCAGACACCACCACCACCGCTGAAAAATATAATATATATATATATATATATATTTCTTCTGATATATATATATATATCAGAAGAAGCTCACTCATTAATATTGGTATTTCAGAGAATCACAGAATAATGGAGATTTGAAGGGACCTATGGAGTTCATCTGGTCACAAGTCATCTCCCTTGTATTTCAAAAGATAACACTAATGACAAGTCAATTGACATAATGCATTTTCTCTTGTTTGAATTCATTAGAGACAGGTAGTAAATGTTTGATTTTGTTTTGGTTTTGTTCCTTTTGTATTCAAAGAGAAAGAGCTATCATTGTCAAGAAGATGCAGAATGGGGACACAATTTATATTAAAAAAAAAAAAAAAAGATAAAAAATACAGTTATTTTCTGTCCTTGCTTTGAACTGGTGTTTCAGGAAGTCCGCCCTGATGGTGCAAATATAAACAAAGCCTTGAAGCTTAAAAGCTACCTTCATCTTTTGTTGAGTAGAACACAAACTGAATTTTAAAACCAAAGAGATGGGGCTATACAATCGCATCGGCAGCAAATCTTATTTTCAAACTGCCCTCAGGCACCAAAACCAGGAGAATACTTCAACAACTGTGTAGAAGATTATTGTTTGATCCCTGTTTCAAGCTCAAAAGTTGCACTATGCTTCACTCTCTATTGATAAACATCTCTGCTCTCATAGGCAAGGCTAGGTACTTTGTGACTCCAAATACCTTCCTTGAGATTAGGCAAGCTCTCAGGGAGCAGGGTGTTGTTCAGAGGATATCAAAACATGGAAAGCTCACAAAGAACAGCTGCATTGCTATCATTTTTTTGCTATGATTTCTCTTTGTTTTGTTATTAATATTATTTCAACCAGAAGCACCATGGAGACAAATATAAACTGTGTGAACAATGCAAGTCAAGTTCAGGTAGTGAGTTTTCTTTAGCATGGCTAAATTTGAAAATAGGAAAAATGAAATGAGGCTGCGAAAAGGTGAGTGAGATATACAAGGAGGAGAAGAATTATACCCAACTCCATAAGTTTAGGAAATATATGCTTTGTAAACTTTCTGTTGTTGATGCATCTTCACTGCCTTATTGATGCCTTTCATCTCATTTTTGTATTTAACTGGGATGTTTCTGTTAACTGGCAATGTTTCTTGCTCTCAAAACTGGTGTGAAGGGAGGGGGGAAGAGATGGGGAGCAAGTAATGTTTGCTTCTTATAACAGTGCTTTTTTGTAAAGTAATTCTTTAGTACTTCAAATTTGGACATTATGGGAGGGAATGGGAATTGTTTCTGTAGTTTATTATAGCTATTACTTATATTGCAATTTGAACTCAGAAACCTACGAATATTAAATATGAGTTTTAAGGACTTAATATTTAAGAATGGTGAGAAGAAAAATCCAATGACTATTTTGTATTTTCCGTATTACTGTTTACATATTTCATTCATGAATTGGTTAGAAATGACCAATCACTGAAAAATTAATCTGATTTTTAATGGTAGGTTACATTTCAGCATTGTCATATTGAGTCAAAAACATTCTACATATTTAGTCTAGCAATATATTGGCAGTTTTAATTTGCATACATGAGCGTGCACATACACACGTACATCCACTGAAAGCATTATTACTGACTCAAAGAAGGAGGAGGAAGGCTTTAAAGACTACTTTCAAACTCAGCTTTAAACAGACGATTTCTCTCAGCAGCTGTTACTGTACATTGAAAAAGGATGTATATAAAGATATAAAAATGTGCTGTTCTGCACTAGGCATTCCAGAGTTGTAAAAACTCAGAATTGATTTGTGACAAAGAGAAAGGTTACAGCGAGGAGAAATAAAAGCGCAGTTTGTCTTCAAAGGCTATAGTTATTAATATTATTTAATAAGAGTCATACTTTTCTCCCCCTAAATGTACTAGATATAAGAATGTTCTGCTTACAAATAAGACAGGCCTCATATTTTGTTAGTGAATGTATGTATGGGATTCCCGTAACAACTCAACTTCATGACAGAAAAAAAAATTGGACAGAAAAATTGCCTATATAAAGGACATTCAAAGTTAACATAGACTCTTTATAATAGATACAAACTTGATTGGCAACCTGAAGTGACAGGCACTGTAATTGAAGAGACTTAGGTTAGGATCGATGACTGAACTTTGAAGTGCTAATCACAGTTATAGCATTGATCGATTTTGAACATTTTAAGCCTACTTATCAAATGATTTGGACTGACAATTAGTAAAGCATTAAAATAATGAGTTCAGGAAGAAACAAAGGGTATTGATCAGAACTGGGAGGGGGAGAAGTAAAAAAGAAAACTTGAATTTCAGAAGGAAAATATCTCTCAGGTAGTGGAAAGGCAAATTCACCACTGCCTGAATGTAGACATTAAACATAATTTCAAAAAATACTATTAAGTTTAGATGACTTTGCTGCAACAGAAGAGTGGTGATGGGAATTATTCATAGTGAATAATGTATTCAGAATTAATAAATGTTTCTAGCTGAACATAAATTATCCAAACAGTGCACGTATTTACAGAGTTTATCTAGACATTTTTAGAAGCACATCAGCCTTTGCAGCCATGCTATTTTCTGTGAGGTTTTCTGATGGCACTACCCACCTCAAATTCATTGCTCCTATTGGGTAAATGCTGTGCTTCCAAAATATTTCCCTGTGCAAAGGGAGTCCTTGGGGATCCAAGAGCTGTCCCAGAAAATGTTATGGTGATTTTTTGTTATTTAAATAGCACAAAGCAACCACAAATATGCAGAGAGAGAACTGTATTACTGTCCACTACATAATGAAAAAACACATGCATGTTAAACAAATGTCAATTAGCAACAAGACAACATAAGTAACAGTATTTGAATAAACATGGAGAGAGAAACTTAAATTAGGACTACTGAAACAGGGCAAGCGCTGAATGGGCGAAGTAGGACTGTTTCAGTCAAACTGACAGGTGTCCAACCCACTCAACACAATGCCCTGACTAACACTGTCCTTTGAAACAAGAAGATGCTGTGAATACAAACATCCCTTAAGCAGCAGCAGATCTGGATTCCTGCACAGATTCTGAGTACCTACAAACTAGAGAGTGAAGTTTAAAAATGCACCCTTAAACCCAAATTAACACCTATGAGTCATTCCCATCTGTCCTAGCTAAAAACAGAAGCCAACAACAGCTTTGAGGAAAAGACTTTTCAAATACCCAGAAGCGTTATCACACCACACTAATGACACCATCCTAAAAAGACTCATTTTACACAGCACCAGGTCAGCTGTTTGGGAACAAACACCAATTCAGCTACACTTTTGGCATCATATATATTGGAAAGTGTTTGATTTAAATGACGGGTAGAAATAGATTCCAACTAGTTATACTTTCTTGACTTGTTGCAGTTTCAAACCCTTGACTGCACACACACATTGCCCTTGTTTATCTCACTGAAATGCAAACGATGTCCAAACCACTTAACGCTACTTGCACTTTCAACTTTATTTATTTTTTTTTTCTCCCTGGCTTCATAGGATAAAGCTGTTCATGGAAATGACAGAGCCTCTACTACACGCATCAGTTACTCTCTGGCTGCATCGGTAGAATCAGCCCTGACCTACATTCCCTTACTTTCTCCATCTGTAATTTTAATTATGTTCCTATTTACAGGGCTGCCACTGGATGCCTTTTATTTTTTGTTTCAAAATGAATCCTATATTGGAACTTTGCTACTGACTTTTATAGATTCCATTATTTTGAATCTTCCTTACATATTATTACAAACAATCATGCTTTTTAGGTTAGCGACTAATGGTGAATGCAGAATGGGACGGCGAGTCCCATTCTCTCAACTAGCAGAGGAAACTATACAACTGAAAGTCTGAAGATTTAGATATCAATGAACAATAGAAATCATTCTCCTTGCTATCCTATTTCAAAAGAAGAAAAAATAAAAAAGTCTTCAATAGACATAAATTATCCAAAGGAACTAGTGGTACAGGTTGAATCTTGCTTTTCATAAGCCTGATGGTAAAGATACACTTTCAGAACACATTATGGTGTTTGGTTGTTTTTGTTGTTGGTGGTGGTGGTGGTGGTGTTTTTTTTTGTGTGTGTGTATGACAGTGAAATATAAAACAACTGAGTTCTTTCCAATGAATTCAGAAATATCAATACGTGCTCAAAGAAAAATCATTTGACATAGTAAGTAAAGGTAGGTAGTCACCATAGGCTGATTTATTTTTTTTTAACCTAAGTGTCCCTATCCAGTCTAAATTAATCATTTACTTTTTCTTTAGAAACAAAGGAAATATTCTAGACCTTTCCAGATTACTAATTCCACCTATTCTGTGACAGGAAGCAAGCACCTAGAGAAACAACTCACTAAAAAGGAATGCAGCACGACAAAAGAATGTTACTCCTAATCTGAATATTCTGAACATAAAGCAAATGAAAGAGAGATATCTATAGATTATGCTGTTTAAAACTTAAAAACAAAACAAAACGTGTAACAGTACAAGTGGGAAAAACATATAACATTAAGAGAATTCTCGGGGTAAGGCATAGCTAATAGCAGTGCTCCAATTTTTATTTAAATATTTATTTAATATGTTGTAAACCAGCATTATTCCATTGAACTCAATAAGAGTTCATTGATTTACACTGGTAGGGTGATTGGTCAATAAAATTTACAGTCAAAGGAGAAATCAGGTTAGATGGCAGGCACTAAGATTAAGAGACTCTGAATTTAGTCAAATTTAAAGAATTTAAAGAAACAAAGCATTTATTCTTTGAAAAATAAAGGACCTATTTTGGAAAATACTGAAGGGGCAGGAACAGATGCTTCAACATTATTTGAACCTGTCACATGAGCGAACCTAGGGCACAGACACAAATTTAAGGAAGCTTTGGGAGTTGGAAAAAAAAAAAAACTATACTTTCCCATTCAAAATATCAGTACACACTTGGGCAAATTTGTTCAGAGTTTTCATCTTCTGGTTTCCATAACCCTTAAGCTTTCTTTGTAAATGTTCTTTGTAAATCCTGTCATGACTGCTGTACTGCACTTTTACAGGACACCCTGGAATTTTATGTCCCAAAGACTGTATTGTTGCTGTTCCAATAACAGGAGTATTCACCCAGCTGGACATAGCAGTATGACTCATTTTGTAACTGGAGGAAGGCAAATTCTACATTGCCAAGTAAGATTTACAAGCAAATTAACATGATTTGAGATTTTTATTTTTTTTTGGGGGGGGGGGTTGGATCTCAACCTCAGCTGAGATAATGTGTACGTATTGGTATATTATGAACTTTTTTTATTCAAAATATATGAGAGACCATGAATTTCAGTAATAAAAAGTATAAATAAATTCAAGTGCAATTAGAACTCAGCATTCTGGGAGTTCTCATAGCTATATTTGCAAGAATAAACCATTGACATATATATCTACAATTAGACATGATGTTGTGTGCACAGAACTCCTTGCAAAGACTTTCTTAGAAAGAAGTATGAAAACTTAAAATACTGAATGCTTTGCCCCCCGGGTACCTAGTCAGTTCCCCTTCCACCTTAGCTTTAATTCAAACAGTTAGCTTGTCAGATATTTCTCAAAATATCCATGTAACTATGCATATCTAACAAACATGAAGTTTGTTTGTCATCAGCATATTTTGTCATACTTTTCTAGGGATAACTGAAATACTTAGGAGTTCTAGTGGTATGCTTGCATGTTTGGGGCACAAATGTGGGGATAGTTAGGGAGTTTTATGGTCTAACTTTGAAAAATTCAATAGACTTGTTTGAAATAAATCTTAGCTTTGTTATTTGCTATTATCAAGAAACATTTATGAAATAATTCTACAGTTAAACAGACACAGATTTTGCTTCATTTCTCATTCTTTGACTTTACATCATTATGGACATTTTTAGCATAACCTCCTACAATATTGAAGATAAGGATTTATACTTATATCTCTACATTTTATATTATCTATCTGTAATTATTTACACATGTAGTTATGAGAGCATATATTAAAAACTTTCTATAAGACACACATACAAACCTTCTCCACCCCTCCCCAAAGAAACCCCATCATCCTACAGCCCTGCGTATATTTAGAACCTCAAACTTCATGATGAGGATTCTGCCTAGAGAAAGGAGGTAGTGGCCTACCCAGCTCATAAAATGCATCAGGAGAGAGCAGGAAATAGGACTGTTATTGTCAGACCTTGGATTTGGATTCCTAAACATGCTTGTTGTCCGTCTTTACTTCACTTTAAGCTGCCCTAAATTAAAGATACCAACATAAATCAAGCAAAACTTGCTGCCTTAGATATCAAACCACTGTGCATTCACAAGATTTCCTTGGGTTGTCTCCTCCCTCACATCAGTTCTGTAGTCCCAAGTCTTCTCTTCTCGGTTTCTTTGGCAAGCAAGACGAGATACACTGTTTGTCTCTGCGTACAAGATGAAAGGTTTCTACTTCTCTGTCTGCCTGATGCTGATGTTGCAGCACAAAATACACTTCCAAGATGAAAAACATGTCAGAAGTCAGCACACACTACAGAATTTCTGTTCTGCTGCTGACTACAACAATTCCTGAATATGAGAATTAGTTAGCACCTGACTACATACAGAAAAGCAGCAGTTACAGTGGCAGTTTCTCTTGGAACATCATATATCACAACAATAATACTTTATAGATCTGATTAAACATAGCCAATTATTTTGAGTCACAGTATTCCGAACATGCCAACATTTCCATAAAGTGTTCTTAAATATCCGTAATTATTTTCCAATGGTTCTTGCATATTCAAAGAGGTAAACCTATTAAACTCAATTATTAACCACTTGAAGTAAGGCATTTTACACTGACATACAGAAAATCTGGAGAGGAAAATACCTCAGTGCCTAGGAATTTTTCCATGTAGATTGCTGGAAAACTAATGCAGCTAAACTAGTTGATTGAAGTATATGATAGTTTGCAATAGAATAATGTAGTAAAGAAATGGTTTAATAGAAGAGGAAGGCTCTCATTAATTAGGAAAGGAGTTGACATTAGACTGAAAGAAAGAGGTCTCCTCATCTTACTATTTCATACATATTCTCAAGGTTCCTTGAGAATCTATGAAAATACCTAAACTCTTAAATCTAGCTGAAGGTTTACCAGTTTGCGCATTTATCAGAAGAGCAATCAGGAGACATATAATATTCACCTATATTCTACCTTATATCTTTTGGGCCCAACCTGCTGTCACTGATGCTCAGAATGATGCTCAGAACCCTTCTCCTCCTTCTCATAAAGGGCTTTCATATGGCGTTTTCTGAGCAAGATGTTTAGGCAAAGAGGAATCAGCCATTTCCATTAGTTGGTGCACTCCTTCAAGTTGGAGGTATCAAAGGAGCAGAAATTCTTCCAGTAACCAGTACTAAAGTATAGAAAGCAAGTATAAAATGATCTTATATGTAAAACTTTATCTCTGTAGATTCTTTTCCTTGCCATACAATTTTAAAAGCTTTTAAATACACTGACAATATTATGATAAGGCCTTAAAAGTATTAGCTTTAAAAATAATAATTTATTGAATGCCAGAATGCAACAAAAGAAATCAAGTTGTTTTCTCCCATTAAATCACTTCAACAGGAAGAAATTATGCAGTCTATTAGAGCAACTGATAGAACCAGGAAACGCACAGGCAACCTTCAATGCCAGAGGCACAGTTGCTGCTGCCAGCAGAGTTTTAATGAAAATAGTTCCTGAGATTTTTCACTGCTTAACATTGAGAGTTTCTCTAACATCATTTAAAGGAATAAATGGGAAGAATAGGACTATGTGCTAGTGTCTCTTCCCTTCCTAAGTACAGCTGAAGAGAACAAATAAAGAGCAATGTTAGAAAATTAGCCCAGAAGGAGGATGATTAGCTGAGTGAAAAACATACCACAACAAAAGACAAACTGAACTGCTTCAGTTTAAGCTAACTGACTTTATCATGTTGTGGGTAGACAGCCTGAGACAACAGGTGTACTTAATGTGAAATATTATGTTTTCGGTTAGCACCACAGAATTTGCTAAAATTTAGTTTCTCATGTTATCTTTAAGTTTGGATACTAAAGACTAATAATGTTCAGTGATAACTATTAGTATGCTACAATTGCAAATATTTTGTGGCTATCTGGGATGAATAATAATTACTAAGATCACAGAGAACATGACCCTGAAGGAAAGTTCAGGTAATTAGATGTCCTAAAGAACTTCCTTTGTTCAAACACCTTCGGTATTCCATGTCTCTGGTGACTGCTTCCAAACCTCCAAATAGCACAAGTTTTTTCCCCAGAAAGGGTGTGAATACAAGTGCCTGTTTACAGGTGAGGAGATAACACTGCCAAGGAGACCCAAAACACAGAAATCTCCGGAGGAGTCAACCACAACACAGAATACAGTAGGCCTAAAGGAATCATACCTCCAAGTGTCATTGCAACCGTTTTCAAATTTGCAGGTAAGGACCCTCCTGCTATCATATTTCTAAAACTTCTCTGTTAATAATTTCCCCGTGGTGCTCTTTTCTGACTTTGAGCTATTACTCAAGGTCAATCGCTTTCTACAGGTAACTGCTGTATATATTATTTCACCACAAGCCAATATGGCAGTCTTTTTTTTTTTTTCAAGCAAAAACACTCAGCAAAAACAAGGCTATTTTCTAGATTTTTTTTAAACCAGTTCCACAAACATATGCTATACTATGTTTCATATACAACATGTTGTTGTTTTTTTGTTTTGTTTTTTATTTCATCAATTTCCTTTTGATTGTGGAAGCTCAGCTAATCAAGTCACTAGAAGAGTTAAACAGGGAAAAGCAACATAATCAAATCAGAGAAAATACAACTTGTGTTAAATACAGGCAAAACTGAGAAAAACTCACTGTTAGGAAGCTGAGTGAAGAGATGCAACATCTTAGAGTGAGGGCTCATTGCTGATCTCACAAATTTTCCCCATACTTTTCTGCAGATTCACCAGGGGATTTAAAAAAAAATAAAAAAATCTAATACCTCTAAGCTTTAACATACCTGTTAGTACCCTGAAAACAACAGTGCTTCTGTACCTCACAGAGACATTAGAACTGAATGCTGGGTGATGATGAGCTGAAGCCTGGATATTCTTTTACATCAGACCTTCTGATTCAATTATTCCTACATTTGAATAGTCATGCCCTGGACTGGAGTTACACTAAAATACACCGTAACACTCACAAGCTGCAGCTGACCTCAGCTTTATGCTTGTTCAATGCACTGCCTCTACAATTAAAAAAAATGAGAGGACCTGCCATAGACTGGTTTGCCAGCCCAAAAGAGATTTGCACCTACCCTAAAGCCTTCTCATGTATAATTCTATTTTTTAAACCAAATGCACCGGGCAAAACTTCCACGTATAAATCCTATCTTTTTCTTTTGCCCAGAGCACGCTATAAGATCTCAGAGATCCTTCTTCTTGCACAGTCTCTCTCTTGAAGGTTTTCCCTCCAGCTGTGGTCAACAGTCTATTGTAAGAAACACGTTACTCCTTTCCAGCTGTAACTGGCTCCCCCATTACTAAGGCCATATACCTAAAAAATAGTATACTTCTAAAAAAGGCCTATCTCAGAATAAGGCTGGTTTTCTCCAGACCAAAACAGACCTTGAAGTCTGTTGTTGCGCTTATCCTGATTCTTTTCAACTGGGTTCTGAAGCCCAAACTAAAACAACGGGAAGCTGTGGGGACACAGTCTAAAGGCAGTGAGTCTAAGGCAGTGAGGTGGTACTGTGAGGGCTCCTGACATTCCCTTCTGGCCATTCACAGCTGTGCAATAATTCTTTGTTTTCCACATTTTTAAGCTAAAGTGCCAGAGTAGTGTATCAGATGGGAAACTGTCAGTCACCAGACAGACAGTCATTAAAAATAACAACAGAAAATTAAAATATGTTCAATTAACTTTTTGCTCATTGAAATATTTCTTTTTATAATTTTTATTCTTGCAAGAACATCCTAAGCAAGAATAAAAAATCTTACATCTTTCCTGGGACTAAAACTCATTGAAACTGTACAGACATAAAATGTATTTCCCTATTCCCAGATTGGAATGAAGTTTGCCTAAGAGAATAAAATCATGGAGAAGAGCTTATTTCAGTGAGGTCCCTCCCTACCTATCTAGGAGTGTAGCTATCTAAGGCTGCCTTTATTAGCAGCAGAGACATAAAGAGAGATGGGCTGAATCACTCCTGGGATGTACTTATCTCTTTCTTCTGCTGCAAGACAGTCTAAGGTGACCATGCTTCTAACTCAATTTTTTCAGCTGTGTCAAATTAGATTATGTAGGTCTGGGCCAGAGTAAGGAAAAAATGTCAGGTTGTTTAATATGACCAGATTAATACATAGGAAAGAGGTAGGTAGAGAACCATATCAGAGATCTCTCCTATCATGTGTCCCATGCATAGGATACAGGTGTTATTTTCTGAGCATTAAAGATTGCACAAAACTGTTTGCTTATATAGTGAAGAAAGCTCTCCATTTTAGTAATTGTTTTGGTGTAGAGTCTAAATCTAAGTTGATATATGTATCATGTAAGAATCAAAAATAGGCAACTGGAAAAATGGAAAATACACAACAAAAAGGAAAGATTATCTTATTAGTCAATAAGACAAAGCAGTTATTCACCTTGCTGTTGTATCATACTGCCTTTTTCTTTTACATTAGCATATACATTCTCAAATGAATTGTTTAAGAACTGTAAATGCCAATAAAACAAAAAAGACAGAAGACCTAAAACTATACAATATTTTCTCTTTTAATACCACTGCTGAAGCAAACTTGAAGGGCAGGCCAGGTTTGACCCTGGAGCCACTTGCTAGCTAACTACTGAGTTCTACTGAGTTAAAACCCCCCTCAGACTGAGAGTTTCAAGACAGAGCTATAACCTTAACTATTGTGTGCTTAAGGCGGGCACAGCTATGATAAAAGAAATATCCCTAGTGTTCTTTATAGTTAGTTCCTAATGCATTCTTCTTTATAAGAGCTTCAATTCAAGGAGCAACTGGGTGAAGCAGTTCCCAGGGCAAGACATTATTCTTTAGTACTGCTTGACCTATAGGTTCTGTTTAAAAAAATAAAAATAAAAATCTGGTCGTCAATCTTAAAATATAGTTAATTCAGAAAGGCTTTTTATTAACAAACAAACAAAATGAATTTCTAGTTTATGGGTCTGACTTGTTTCCACTGAAATAGCCGTTAAAATTCCCACAGATTTGAAACGCGTGATATCTTACCTTTCATAGGAACACAATCGCATTCCATCCAGTTTCACTGATTCTAAACGTAAAACACCAGCTGCATTTCAAAATGACTGTTTTCCCTTTTCTCATTAGAGAAATATATGTATGTACCTACAAATAAGAAGGTAACTGAGAGGAGTCAGCATTGATGAAGGTAAATCATGCCTTACCAGCCTGATGGCCATCTATGATAAAATGGATAGAGTTGTAGATAAGGAGTGAACCATCATTTACCTCAACAGCAGCAAGACTAAACACACACAGTATTGTCCCACAATATCATTTCAACCAATTTTGTATGTTATAGTATGAATAGATAGACAAACAGATAGTAAAATACTGTTTAGATGATCGGTCTCAGAGGGCTATAGTTAACTAATCATACATTGCTTTGGAGACCAGTAGCAAGTGGAGTATCACAAAGATTTGTCCTGAGACCTGTCCAGTTTTACGTTATTCTTAGTGACCTGGAGGAGGCAACAGAGTGTGCTGTGATCGGGCTCCCAGAAGACACTAAATTGGAGGGACCAGCTAATATCCTTGGGGACGGAGCTGCCATTCAGAGGGACCCAGAGAGGCTGGGGGAAGGGGCCAACAGGGACCTCGTGCAATTCAATAGGTACAAATGCTGAGTCCCACAGTGAGGAAAGAAGAGCCCCTGCAATGACACAGCCTGGGGATGAGTTTGCTGGGGAGCAGCATGAAAAGGCCCTGGGTGTTGCGGCAGACAGTGAGCAGCAGCACATGAGCCAGCTGCCTGCCCTGGCAGCAAAGATGGCCAACAGCATCCTAGGCTGTATGAACAGTAGCACATTTTAATGCCCCTCATTAGGCCACATCAAGATACTGCTTCTAGTTTTGGTGCTTCCAGTACAAGTAAGGCATTGATAAAGTGGAGTGAGCACAGGGGAGAGCTCCCAAGATGGTTGGGGACCGGAAGACTTGCCCTTTGTGGAGAGGCTGAGGGACCAGGGCTCCTTCAGCATGGGGATGAGAGTTTCAGTGAGGACTGTTGGGGGAATACCAGATAGCAGTCCTGCAGTAGCTACAGAGAGGTCATTCAGGAAACAAAGCTAGGCTCTTGACAGCAACGTATAGTGCAAGGTAGAGATACATCAGGCATAAACTGAAATAAGAGAGGTTCAGATTGCACATAAAGAACATTTTTTACCATGGGGCCACTCAGGCATTAAGACAAGTTGCTGAGACAGATTGTTCAGCTGCCATCCCTGGAGGTTTTCAAGACTTAAAATCTTAAACTCCCTGACTCTGCTTTGAGCAGGAGATTTCACTAGAGATGTCCTGAGGTCCTTTCCAACCCAAATTAGATCCTGAAATTTAAATGCAAACCAACCAACCAAACAAACAAACAAAACAATAATAGATAATGGGAGCGAGGGAGAGTTGCATGTCAAAATAAATAAAGTTAACCTAGATCAATGAGAATGTAACCAAGAAGGCATTTTACAGCCATTCTTTACAGGTCAGGCATACAAGTCACATCTTTATAGGCCATGTTTCAAAGCTTTCTCTCTTGCACACATGAAAGGCTTCTCCCTCCCAAACCTTCCTTCTCTGCTCCCACAAGGGATGCACCTTTGACAATCAGAGCATTATAAAAAAGTTAACAGTTGTGATTCTTGCTGGTGCATTGAGTCCTCTTACTGACAGGAACAGATCAGTAACTTTACCACGAGCTAAGTCTCTCAGAGGAACCTTGATAGGCTTGGGAGTTGGGCCTGTACAAACCTCATGAGGTTCAAAAAGGCCAAGTGCAATGTCCTACATCTGGGACAGGGCAATCCCAAACACACGTACAAACTGGGCAGAGAATGGACTGAGAGCAGCCCTGAGGAGAAAGACCTGGAGGTGTTCATTGATGAGAAGCTCAACATGAGCCAGCAATGTGTGTTTGCAACCCAGAAAGCCAACCATATCCTGGGCTAAATCAAAAGCAGTGTAGTCAGCAGTGCAAGGGAGGTGATTCTGTCCCTCTACTCTGCTCCCATGAGACCCCACCTGGAGCACTTCATCCAGCTCTAGGGCCCCCAGCACAAGAAGGACATAGAAGTATTAGAATGAGTCTAGAAGAGGGCCACAAAGAAGATCAAGGGGCTGGAGCACCTCTCTCATGAAGACAGGTTGAGGGATTTGGGGTTTTTCAGCCTGGAGAAGAGAAGGCTCTGAGGAGACCTTACAGCAGCCTTCCAGTACCTTTAGGGGGCCTACAGGAAAGCCAGGGAGGGACTCTGTCAGGGAGTGTAGTGACAGGACAAGGGGGAATGGTTTTAAACTAAAGGAGGGTAGATTTAGATTAGATATAAGGAAGAAATTCTTCACTCAGAGGGTGGTGAGGCACAGGCATAGGTTGCCCAGAGAAGCTGTGGATCCCTGGAACTGTTCAAGGCCAGGTTGGATGGGGATTTGGGCAGCCTGGTCTAGTGAGAGGTGTCCCTGCCCATGGCAGCGGAGGGGTAGAATTAGATGACCTTTAAGGTCTCTTCCAGTCCAAACCTTTCTATGAGTATGTTATTATATGATTATAGTAGATACTGGCTTTCCAAATATTTCATGACCCAAACCCTTAGCAACTATTCTATGAGATCCCTGCCTAGGACAGGTGGCTATTCAATTAAACACAAATTTCCTATAAGACAAAAGAGCTTTAAGACATTGGACCTGACCAGTGCTCCCAAAATTTACCTAACTGAGGTTTGAACACTGTTAGCCTGATTCACACACGCAATTGCTAAATTGCTGTCACACACAAATCCTCCTTTAATTCCTCACTGCTTGGCTTTGTCACCATCATACCATTGTGAGCTTAGGAGATGCATGCAGAGCTGGACTGCACTGGGGCCGATGAGGGTCCCAGACAAAGGGAAGACCCTGAGTGTCTTCCCTGATCATGTCTGCCTTGGATATTGGAGGACAGACAGCCAATGCTATCAAACATAATCTGGGATGGACATCAGGCATCATAGAACTGCCATAGTTGCTGTATCTTTCAGAGAGAAAAGAAAATTTTTCATTTCATAGTGAAAATGTACCCTCATGGAGGCAAGATACATGAAAAACAATTGGACAGGCAATTGGACCCAGTTACTGGGTCTTTTTTGGTATTATCCTGGGTTTTCCCTTTGATATGCTGAGATGGTTTCAATTTTAGTATTTCAAAAGCTTATTTTTCCTTCTAAAACCACTTCAATATACAAACCTCCATAAGGAAACACAATATTCTGTTTACTATATAAAAAGATAACTTTTTAAATTGAAATCATACTTCCATGTAATAGCTCCCCCAAAAATCTCTTTCAAGTTCCTGCTATGTCTTTCTTCAATTGCTTCCTCAGTATTTCAATTACTCTGTCTTGAAATTACAAACAATAAAACGCTCTTTATAAAAAGTAGAATTACACTTCTAAGGTATCTTCTTATGATAACAGCAAGAAAAATACTATTTTTAATGTTGAATTGTTCATTTAATCATCTCTGAGATTAGGTCAGTTTGGTTTTTTTCTGCGTTGTGTTCTAATATTGTTCACTTAGTTGTTCCTTGACTATTTTCATTATCATATTCTTGACAATGTTTTTATAGATACGGAAAAAACTTCTAACATATATGCAACATCAATGCTAAACAGTTACCAAAACCACACAGAGGCCAAGTAGGTATTGCAAAATTAAAAATAATGGGAGCTATCTGCACTATGCACTTTAAGCAGGTAACTTGGTTGCAGTTCAAAGTCCAAGATCTGTACGTTTGGAGAAAAGAGGAAGGTAACCAGAAAATTTTAGCTTGAGGCCAAAGGAAGCCATCTGGATACCCCCAAAATGTCATAGAGGTGTTTCAAAACACTGCTGATCCCAGGAAGGCTTTTTCTTCCATGCCATGTCTATGTGTGAGGATGACCATTCTAAGAAATGAAAGTCATGAAAGTAAAAGAACTGTTCACGCCCTTTGTCAAACTAATCCACATATGGAGCCATAACATTGAATCTCATCCATAATTATTGCAAAATGAATTCACTGAGGTGTCAATGTATCTTTACAAACTAAATAAGAAGCTCTTTAAAAGGTAAATATGTATATATTCTTCAAAAATCTTCAAAACTCTAAGCACAGGTAAGCAAAATTAAATACAGCAAATTCATTTTCGTCTTACTTTTGTAGACCTAAATCCTTTATGCCATCCACCTGTTGGTGCCTAAATGCACCAAAAATATTAGCCATGCAAATCTGTAACAACAATAGTAGTAAGCCAGGAAAAGCTTACAGAAGGAAGGCTAGTCAGCAGATCTTCTAACCTGGACATTCCCCAGCCCTGCATCCTTTTTAAAGGTTCATGGAAATCCTGAAATATGTTTAATCAGGGACAACATCAGGGAGAGATTATCCAGTCCAGCACTCTAGCCTATCTGAAAGGTCTTGTCTGGGCATGAGCTGTAGGCAGTCAGTTCATGTCCGTGCACCTCATTGTCAAAATTTCAAGGTGCTCAGTTTAGCTTTAATGTCTCACATTTCATTTTAGCAGATGCATATACATTGCCACTAGTCAAGCAGGGAAGACGAGTGTTTCAGTTCTTCTCTGATGTGCTGAGTGCTAGGTCTGATATTTATTTCTTCTTTAGTTAGTCACACATATTCAATGCAATTACTGCTACTCTTGCAAGAATAACTGAAGATAGGAGAGAGGAGGCTACCAGGCATTCTTATCTTAATTGCTAAACTACTGAAATAAAACTGCATATACAGTTTCACTTCCTAATGGAGGTTTGTCCACTAAAAACCATGGTGAAAACAGGCATGAAATCACACACTAAGAGCATTACTGTGATTTTGACTATTGTGACTTTATCTGTAAGCATCAATACCATACCAGCTTCTCTCTGAAAAGTTATAAAAGATCTTTTTCAGTCATAACCACACTGGTAATCTGTTAAATTCTGTTAAATTTTTCTGTTAAAATCTGTTAAATTCTGTTAAAGACAAACTTTTACCTTCAAAGAATTAATTTATGGTGCTAGTCATCTCTTCTTTATTGAGAAGAATAAATTATTTTTTAAGTAATGCATGAAAGAAACCAAAACCAAATCCTACCACTCTGAGTTGTCATTTTCATTAGCAATCATTTAAAAAAACTCAAATGTTGAAGCTTTCCACTGTTTGTTAAAGGTTATATTGTACTAAGTTGAGGGAATTCAGGCTGGATATCAGGAAGAGGTTCTTCACTGAGAGGGCTGTTGTGCACTGAAACAGGCTCCCCAGGGAAGTAGTCGTGGCACCAAGCCTGTCAGAGTTCAAGAAGCGTTTGGACTGTGCACTTAGTCATATGGTCTGAATTTTTGGGTAGACCTGTGTAGAGCCAGGAGTTGGGCTCGATGATCCTTATAGGTCTCTTCCATCTTGGGTTGTTCTATGATTCTAAAAATTTGTGATGAACGTTAACAGGGCAAAGCTATTGGCAACCACCTTTAGCAGAACTGGAGAAAACAAAACAAAACAAAAACAAACAAACAAACAAAAAATCTGATGATTCTGCTATAACTGGAACTTTTTTATCAAGTAAAAACATTTCAAACTGTGCCTTCTTTTATGCCAAAAAAATAAAAAATAAATCTAGAAAAATTGCTAGTTACCTTCTGCTGTCAAGACAATTGGTACATATTGTTAACAGAATATTTATTGATGCTCCCATTGTATAGTGTACCATCATGAGAAAGAGCAAATACAAAATATAATATACATTGCTAGCAATTTTGATGGGTTTTGCTGGCACTAGGTAAATAATAGACTGCTACACAACAGGGGAAAAAAAAAAAGTTATGTATCAAAATCTCTGCCTATGCTCAGAAGACTTTACAGCTATAGGAGAAAAAATGCCCAGACCTAACTCACCCAGAGGTCCATCTGTGGTGGCAAAGCTACCCTTTGTTTGCCTAAAACACCCCACTCCTATCTTGCAGAAGTGGCATCAATAGCTGATGCTTTTTTGTTGCGGCCAGAGCATCTGTACCAGGGGCCTTGAACATCTCAGACGGTGCTTCACATCTTCACTCAACTTGGGCATGCTGTCAAAGCTGTGTGAGAGACATAATCTAAGTCTCCCTAAGTATGAGGCAAATAAAGCTAAAGTTTCTATGACAAATAGTGCAAATCTGCAGTGACAGATGGTACAGCATCTGAAAGCAAAAGTAGTCCCATGCTTTAAATTTTGGGTATTGCACAGGGAAAAGGCACTCTCAATGCTCTGTAAACAGCTTAAACACTGCAACCTACATTATCCTGGGACTGACACGCTTGAGCACCATGTTTTACTTCCATGAGCTGAGTCAACCCTAAACAGCTCTGCATTCAAAATAAGAAGCAGTGCTCTCTCTCCAGGGTGCTGTGTGCTGAACATGTTAGTCTCACACTCAGTTCCATTCACTCCCTTCATATATCAAAGCAGGGCAACACAGTAATATTAGAGAAAAAAAAAGAAAAAAAGGAAAAAAAAAGTATTGTTTCAAATATTAAAGAAAGCACACACAATATTTATCTAGTTAAAGATAGGGTCTTCCTAAAACAAAAAGCCATAATTTTTCCATCCCATTATAGTCAACTCCTAGAGCAGTTCATGCTTCCTAGAGGAAGGAAGCATTTCTGATGTCAAATATTCAAGCACAAGTAAGGTAATCCAATCTATATATCTACATATATACATATAAAATAAATCCTATTCCTCTCCTTTGCAATAACTCAGAAGAAGAGACACTGGGATAGCTCTTTGAAGTATGTGGCAAAATTTTATTCAATACTGTATAGAGATAAAAAGACTGAGCATGTACTTTTTTGATCATAGATGATTTGCCTAATTTTAATAAGTGGTAAACACCTGCAGATTTTACACAAGCAGAGACAGTGAAGGTTGAAGTTTTCCAGGGGGAAAAACAAACTAACAAACAAAACAGGTCAAATTCCTTTCTCTGAAAGTCTTTGATAATAGGCGTGTGATTATCAGAACAGCAGCCTATCTGGAATATCAAAATGATGAACTAAAATATTACCCGTGTTTAAAAAGTCATGTTCACTTAATCATTGCTCTGCAAGTGTAAATATATAAAAGAATTACACAAATCTAAAGTAATTTACCCAATAGATCTACCTCGCATTGCTTCTATAGCTCCCTATTGTGTGTATGGAATGGAACAGAATGGAATGGAATAGTTCAGTTGGAAGGGACCTTCAGAGATCTTCAAGTCCAACTGCCTGACCTCTTCAAGGCTAACCAAAAGTTAAAGCATATTACTGAGGGCATTATTCAAACATCTCTTGAATACTGACAGTCATGGGACACCAGGAAGCCTGTTCCAGTGTTTGATCACCCTCATAGAAAAGAAATTTTTCCTTATGTCCAGTCTGAACATACCCTGGCACAGCTTGGTGCTGTTCTAATGTACATTTACTCTTCCAGTCTTATTCCACCTTTTATATTAGTGTATTAGTGTTGTCCAATCTCATCAGCACAATAACAGAAATAATTGCTGGATATCTCACAGTTTCAACTTTTGTAAAACACTATTTTCTAACATAGCTAACAGAACTGGAGATAAATACAAGGACTGAACCTACTTTTAGAAAATTGTTAATGGTGACACTCCCCACTCCCCCTCTGCCTAATAAATAAATATATGTGCTGTTCTTATTCATAAACTGAAAAAAAAAAAAAAAGTTTGCATTTTCAATGTATTTCCTTGGGATCCTCACCCTCATGTGACTTTAGATACAGGGGCTGAAACACAACATCCTAGATTTTGACATTGTCATTTGTTTCTTAGATGTGTATAGTTGAATTTTTTGCCTCCTCCTTTGTATGTTTACTCCATGAGAAATTGAGGGACCTTCTGATAGTTTTTGTTGGTGCATGGTGTAGGGAAGCAACAGATTGAGGTCATGTGACCAAGCCAACTTTCCCAATTTCCATGACTTTAAATAAATAAAAATTCCTCACTCTCTCAACTGTTATTTTCAGACCTTTCCAATTTGCAACACAACAGAGAAGCGGAATTACTCCAAAGTTAGCAACAGCTTTAAGTTCATACCAGGACTTTGTTTTTCTTTTTTCATCAGAACATTTGAAAGTAAAATATGGTTCTTTTTTCCTTTATGATAGATGGATAATTAAAAAAAAAATGCACTTATGAAAAAACATTTAATTAAAATTATAATGAAAATGCATAATGAAAATGTATTCTCTGTCTTTGAAATAAGAATTAGAGACTGTAAGTATATTCAAATAGGGAGTCCTTCATTACTACCCTGGATAGTTTACAAATAAAAAAGCTATTTCATCTAAGGCTTCTTGTCCAATGATTTCAATCATTTGGAGAGCTGCAGGGAAGGTAAGATCTGTTTTAGAGAAAAAAAAAACATACGATATACAGATAAGTATTTCTGAAGGCTACCCTACTAGAATAGTTGAAATCACAGAAACCTTTAGGAAACAGAAAGGAAACAAAAGATCTTGAAAATGAAAGACCTTAACATTGTACCTGTATAAAGAATCTGAAAAAATGGAAGACAGCAAATAGAGGCAAGGTATTTCAAAGGAATTAATAAATAAATAAATAAATAAACCAGCAGAAAAGTTAGATACATTCAGAATTAATGTACAGCTTATACTTTGAACACAGAAGGTAATTAGTAGTTGAGAGATCTTACCCAACAGCATGGCTGAGACAGTGGAGATTCCTAACCTCTGGACACTCAGGTGGCTTCTTTTTCTTATGATTGGCTCTGACTCAATAAGTAGCTATGGGCTTGGGGGCAAAAGTTGAAGTCAGCTGAGATCTGGCCTGCAGGATGGCAAATCAGACGATGATAACTGTCCTAATACAGCCCATAGCCTGTGAACCTGTGACAACAGCGGCCTGCATGATTGAAAGAAGTTTGAGTACAGAAAGAGATAGAGGATTGGGGTAAATGTCACCAAAGACTTTGGATCCAGCTAGGATAATTTATCCAAAGATGAATTTTAAATCCTTCTCATTTGGGAAAGCATAATAAGCATGCTGAATTTCACATGCATTGAACTTTCTTGTTCTCAATGAGATTCAAGTACTATGATTAAATAGCTATTTTAGTGTTGTCTTCAAGAGGGATATTTTCCTAAATGGGATCTGGAGGGGCTAAGTCAATCTTTAGGAGCAATACTGTGTTGTCCTATACAATCCTGGAGTGTATGGATACTCCATGCAAAATATCCAATATGCTTCCATACAAAATTTTCATGAAGGCTTCTGGCCTTACCTTCAAGAATAGTTCAAGGATGTCTAGCTGATGTGCTTACAGAGGCCAAGGAAGTCCTGCAGAGGTAATTGCCACCTTAAGGGAAGAAATGTGCTTGTAGAGCAGACCCCATCACTGTGGCAGCTCTCACACAGCAGCAGGAGTCACTGCGCACATGCGTGGACATTGTGCAGAATGTCACCACTTCACTGCATCATGCAATGGGCTACAGCAATCCCAGAGGACTGAGTCTTGTTAGCAGTCTCCTTGCTATTGTTCTAGAAAATAGGACTCAGCACTCTTGTTGCTATTGTCCTAGGAAATGTGATGCAAGTGAATGAGTGAGAATCTTCTGTCCTGCAATCATGTCATCATACAACCTGTTCACAGCAATAGCAGAAAAATGTTCGATGACTAAGAGATAGTATTGGAGACATGTTAGATAATCAAGAGGCAATAGTTACCGGGGGAGGTAGTTTATAAACACAGGGGACTTTGTGAACAGGAGTGGAAGATCAAACTTACATGCACTTCAAATAAAATCTAGGGACCTGTCTTTGTTCTCACATCAGTGGAAATTCCTTGGTTTCAGTGGATTTATTGAAGTCAGCAAACCTCCTTAACAGATAATGAGAAATTAGAGAAGTAACTGATAATAGGCAGCCAAGGCAAATCATCAGCTGTTATAAATTGGCTTTATTTGTCCACAAAGAGTGCACAAATATTAAAGTCACAGATATTGTCTTCATGCAATAGAGAGCTATTAAAGAGGGCTTCACTTGCTACACACTGTTTTTTGTGCTACCATTAGTCCTATGATGTGAGAACTGGTATCCCTGAATGTCATAGCATTCCCCTGTTTTGTAGCTGCAAGACCAGGGCATATAGTCACCATGGAAGTCTTGAAGTGGCTACTCCTATGTAAGTGAAGCAGATGAGGAAAAAAAAAAAAAAAGTGCAGTATTTCTTTCCAATTCACACATAGAAGAAACAACGGTATATGGCAGTTTGTCCTATCTCCTCCTGCTAGCAGTGCAGTAAAGTCAAAATAAAGCAATAAAGCATCTTGTGGTAAGCTGGGAGAGACAGAAGTCCAACAGTCTGTACTGGGTGCTATACATACCTTGTGTCTGCATTATTCTAGAAAGGACTGCAGCCAGCTGCCTGATCTGAGTTCCTCTACACATCATAGGAGTAGATGTAACCTCACAGTCCCTTCAGACTCTACATTAGTAGGCAGACTTCCTTCACCAAGCATCAGCTGTATCTCCAAACTTGTTCTGTTCCTCACTCATCACAAACAGTGCTTTAAGACTTCTAAAAGTGTAGAGGAAAAAAAAGGAAAGAGAGCAGTTAAATTTATTTACTGTCATGATGCTTGTGGTGCCACATGAAAAAAAAAAAAATCAGTACTCATAGAGTTGCATTTATGATTCACTGGCAATCTTGTTCACAAATCTCAGCAGGAGTTAGCCAGTAACATCCAACACATTGAGATGAGAATGTTTCCCCAAATGTCTTTGACTTTCCAAGGTTACCGGCAGATTGTTATTTAGAAGAACGTGCAAGTAAGCTAATCCACTTAGGTAAAACATCTGTTTATAGGCACAGGATCAGTTCTGTGAATAATCACAATGCAATGCTATGCTCACCAGAAGTTATTACCATATTCTAGCAATAGTTAATATTAATATGAGTGGGCAAGGGGAGCACTAGAGGAAATATTCTCTCATCTGTAATAGCCTCTTAGTGCATACCATTTCTTATTTTTTCTCCTAGCACAGAAAGATTTAGGTCAGGAAATAATTGTTCATGGGTAACAACTAGTTCATTCGCAAATCCTCCTTGGACTGCACATGCTCTTGGCAGGTTAACATTTGCCTAAAGGGCCCTCTGATGAAGAGAAACAAGGACTTTGGTTTCCACCACAGTCAGTCCATTAGCATTAGCCTAGATGAACACACACACAGCATTCAGAGACATAAAAAAAAAAAAAAAAAAAAAAAAAAAAGGACCCTATGTCCTCAAAACAATAAACAAACAAACAAACCATGTAAGAGATCACTGTTGTTTTTTGTTGTTGTTGTTTTGTTTTGTTTTGTTAGTTTGTTTTTTGGGGGTTGGTTAATTATTTTTATTTTTTGATGGTCTAATAACTTCTGCTTTAACTACCTGCCTGGTACGGCAAACACTCTCAGAGGATTCAACCTCAAAGAAAGCAGCTCCTCTTTCAAGAATTTTACCTTCTTGCGCCCTCTAGTGTTCTGAGAAATCAAGCACAGTTTTACCTACCCCTAATCAGAATGCTCTTCCTCTCATTATTTCCTTTCCAATCACGTCCAACCAAAGTGACTTGATAGGAAAGAACGGAGACTGACTTTATTATAAGCAATAATTTGAAATGTAAACCTTCACCTAGCATGCTACTAAGAAATCCAAACTGTTGTAAGGTCCTTTACATTGCTCAAATTAGTATTTCTTACCATTTTCAGACAAAGCAATGTTTGGGCTTGGAAGAGACAAAGTACAAATGTATGCACTATTACAGCTGCTTCTAAGGACAACCGTCTTAACTAGACATTGGTGTCATAGACCCAAGTAGTGATCATCAGTTAACTTTTTCTATAACTAAAAGAAGAATGTGTCTGCATGTTGTACATAGTTACTTGTCTCATCATGATACAAACACATAAAACAACTGGCTATCTGCTTCAAGAAAACAAATTTCTAATCTTAAAGGAAAATGGAACCTCAATAAGCTGTCGTTGTTAACACTTATAGCCTGCTATAGATGGTGGTCGTCCTGAATAATGAGCATCTGAACTACGTGATTATGTATTAGAAAGAGTATTGCTATGCTTGCACAGGATATCAAGCAGACAATTTGTATTATTCCCCAAGTGCTGTTGAAGGTTCATCTTTACTTAAAAAATTATATATATATATATATTTTTTTTTTTCAAAGCTAAGATCCAAAACATGAGCACAGCATGACACACTGTCTGCCTGTAACTCCAATCTACCTAAAACAATGCTGCTCCCAGGCATCTCAGTGGAACAAGTTAAACTCTGAAATGTCAAGCTAACAAGACAAGACTGCGTTAATTAACTTCCTGATGAAACGGAGTACTTACAGCACAAACGTTTGAAGAATCTACTATAGAAAACAGATTATTTTGGTATCAAAACATGGGGAGAATCTAGAAAACTAGCAATTGTACTTTTTCCGGTTTGACTTCTGCCAGTGACAGGCTGGAAACATCCCCAGGAAAAACAATATGAAGGGAGCAAATCCACTTCTGCTGCATCAGCACAATCCTCCTGCCACCATATAAATTAGAGATGTGGAAGAGCAGTCTTTTTTTCTGGTAGTTTTCAGAGACATTTTTTAAAGCTATTTTTGTTACACACAGAAACATCTTGGATCAGAAAGATATGAAATAAAACATTTTTTTTCCTACATCTACAAACTACTGTATCAGCCTTGCTATAGACAATGGTGGTCTTAATATATAGATACTATTTTAAGCTCCCATTCCTAATTGCATTCAATCAGTTGAATTATATTCTGTAATGGTATATCAGAGGACAAAATTTTTGTGCGTGTATTTTGATTTAAATTTTATTTGCTTCACCACAATCTGTACCTAAGTCTTGGAAGGCAAATTTTATCCCACTGCTGTGTAGAAGGAATAACTATAGGCCAACAATGAATACCATGGAAAGTTTTAGCTTCGTGTCTAACTGTGAATCACTGACAGAGTGATAGAGCCTTTTGATACACAGATGTACATTTTGAGAAATCAATTCAAAACATTTTAAAGGGTCTACATAATGCTGTCTTAACAAACAGGGTCATATTCTTTTCTTTACAAAATCAATTCAGTGTGAATCAAGAAAATGAGTCATCTTCATTTCCTCCCCCTTCCACTAATGTTTCTCACTGCTCATAGTTTGGTTTCAGATCAAAGCAAGATAAAAGTGAATTAAAGATTCTTCTATTCTGTTATTCATATCTGACTAGAAATATATTTCCTTTTACGTGCTGCATATTATTTAATATATTTTGTTTAACTGTGTTTGGTAAGAAATTGGAATAAAATGTATTTGTGGAAAGTGAAGCTTTATTTAAACTCAGTGAATATTTTTAGCTGCATTTCACCGACAAGACAAAAACAATAAAATCTCTACACAGATAAGTAAATGAGCTGTAACAATCATGAATATATCTATTACCAAAATGAGTGTTTGTGTTTATTTGGTCAAATTTGTGGGGTAATAAGGCACAGCATTTTCAAAGACACCTAAGGGATTAATTTTCAGAGTCATTTTTATTTGGTAGAGAGAAAAAAAGGTAGACGCTTCACTCTAAAAAAAAAAAAAAAAAGTCATCTATTTTGATTGAAAAATTGTTCACAGCCAAAATATTTCTAATTTGCTTCGTCTTCTTTCCCTCCCAATCTTCTACATTTATACTTGCAGAAAAAAAAAAAAAAAAGAGAGAGAGAGAAATAACAAACCAAATATCAGATTAATGAGATCAATGGCTTTTATTTTACTTTTTTTTTTTTTTTTTAATCAAAGAAACTACAAGAAAGAACAAGCCCTTGGTTTGAAATAATAGTTGTTTCTTCATCCTTGCCAATACACCGTGCCATTGTTTTCAGACATTTCTCTATTTCACGCTTAGTTTAGTGGCTATTCTAGAAAGATATTGTTCTTTTGAGATGGCTTCTGCCATCAGACCTTGCCATCATAATATAATTAAGAGTTGGACTTTTATACCCCCTCTAAGCTCCATTAAAGCCAAAGGGCTACAGGCAAGCATGGTATTTGTTTTTATGTCACTGTGACCTACATCAGTGTCATAACTATTTTATAGGCTGCTTGGCAACAGAAGCAGACAACATAGCAACTGGGGTCACCAGCATCTTGTACATCTCTACACTTCCCATTCAGTTTGGAAGGAAAGGACTAACACCCGTCAGATTGGCAATTGCAGTCACAACTATTCTGGCCTCAGAAATGCAAACCTGGAACAGAAGAAAATCATTCTATAGTAGATTTCCCAACTCTGCACAGACCCACTAAAAAAACCCTAAAACCTCTCCATACTTTCTGGGACACTTTCAATATTTGAGCTCTCTTAATTGTGCCTATAGGGACATTGTGTGAGACACGCATGTTTTTCACTCTTTCAAATTCACATAAAGAGAGGCTAGTAGTCAAACTGACATTTTCCCCTGGGATGTGAATGAACTAACACTCTAGTTTGTAGAGCAATCACTGAAAATTATCCACCAAAAGCCTTGAATGACTTTCTACAGTTAGTGAAGAAGCATGGCCCAATTGTTCACTGATCAAACCCTAGAATTTAGATCTGATAAGGCACACAGTCATGTAAGTAAGAGTGATGGATCAATAACAATTCTAACTAACTCTTACCCTTGGAGCTTGAATGTTGGCTCAAATTAACTGCATGCTCATAATGTGCTTTCTGTGAATATTATCTGATGTTTATAAATGGGAGCTGTTCTTGTGAAAACAACTACTCTGAAGCATTCTCTAGCAAACAGACCTCCACACACATTTTTGGAACTCACACAGAAGTGCCAGTGCTTGCTTTCAGCTCTTCCTGGGCAAGGGATTTTGCAAACGCCACCTACTGATGCACCCTCTGCTGGAAGAAGCTAAGAGCAAGTAGGAGATCTTGTATGGAGCAGAACAGATCAAAGACATTGTCATTGCCTCTAAGCTCTACAAGAGTAGCAAATTTATTTAGAGAAAAGGCTCTAATGATTTAGGAGAAGTGAAGCAGAACTATGATCCACAGAAAAAGTCTCAGTTCTTCAGTATTCCCTACACAATTTAGAGGAAGTTTTTCACATCAACAATCTGGCAACCAATATAGTGAGGAAAAGTCAAAGCAGCTATCAAGGGGAAAAGGCTTCCCTCAGATGCTGAGGTTGTTTTAGCTAGAGTATTTAAGGAGCTATGTAACACATAGTACCATAACAATAATAATAATAATAACAACAATAATAATAATAAATAGTGAGCTACAACATGATAGCAGTGGAGTGAAAACCAAAGACTAATGACATGGATTGCTAAAAGCATATTAAAAGAATAATCATCTTGAGGAGAGTTCTAGCAAATACAACCCTAGTGCGGACAAAATCTCACTCTTCCTGAAAATCTTGTGACATTCTCCGTGCTACATCTATATATGTGCAATGGAGGTGTTTAGAAGTTGGCAAGCCCCACAGCAAGAAGCTTCCTAATTCTTCCTATGGCTGGTGCCTTGAAGTGGTTAAAAAGATGTCTCTTGCCACTTTCTAGATATATGCACCCTTCAGGCACAGACTAACATTGGATGTCTGCTGCCAGACTAAATTCCCAAGTTCAGACATGTAGCAGATGCTTGGTGCTCCTGCTGTTCTCACCTGAAGGTGTGAGGCACAGAAGTCGAAGCAAGGAGAAAGTGGACAGAAGATGGAGAAAAGAAAAGGGAAAAAAAAAAAAAGAAAAAGAAAAAAAAAAGCCACAAGCTGAAATAATTTACTGAGCAAGTTCAAAGCCATGGTACTATCACCCTTTTCCCTTTCTAACTTTTCTTTTACAACACCCTTGTTGAGAATCTGCCTCAGAGAACCCATGTTTTATTGTTTTCAAGTAGCTAATTCAGTGAACTGTAATTGCAAATGAATAATTGAGGGCTTGTTAGTGTTTGGAGAAGCTGAATGTCGCTGGTCTTTTGCCCTTTCTTCCTTTCCATTACACCTTTTTGTGCAATCAAACCGTAGCCTCTAGTCAGCTTTTCATAATAGCTGCTCAGTCAGTTCTTTTCCAAGCACTGGATCACATTTCTTCATCCTCTTAAGGCCAAAAGTCACCTCCCTGCCTTCCTATGTGCAGCCACAACTTCTTTAGAAGATGAATTTAAGATTGTGAGATAAAATGCTGTGTAACACATACATTTTCTTACATATTAAATTTAACCGAATTGTAAACAGACTGTGTGTGTGAATAAATCCAATTCATGATTATATGAGTGGAACCAAGGGACAGGATGCGAGGGAAGGATGCAAGCAGGTAGAAGAGGACATGATTTTTGCATGAACAAGAAAATGGTTTTTGTATGTTTTGTTTTGTTTTTATTATACCTGCTTGAAAGTTTGAACAGACTTTCAGTTCTGTAGAACAAGATGAGGTAAACTATTTAATTAAAGTACTGCCAGGTCCTGCCTGGACTGCTGGACTTTTATGTGAACATGGTGAATTAAGTTGTTGAAAAAACAGAATTTGACTCTTGTTCTTCAGAGTGATGTACAATGAGGAACCCTGTGAACACAACTGGCAATGAAAAGCGACATAAGAAATCACATTTGAGTCAGAGTAAAGAGGGTTCAGCTCCATGAGATGCTGAACTAGCCCAGTTTCCACTGAAGGCCAGGACCTGCTTCTCTATTCCTTCATGCATTCATGGGAATATAAGATTCTGCTATTCTGACATGTCAGTGTTCCATCTTATACTCACTGTTGGCAATGGGATGTCAAAAAATGACCAAAGGCCCCAGAAGTGAGCAGAATCGTGGGTGATCAACACAATACCAGCCAAGTTCATATATAACGAGCAACCCTCCGGATGGAAAATAAATTTGGCCTGGTAGTGTTGATGGATATTACCAAGACTACTGTGTTATGATGTCAGGTTTCTTTTCCATTAGCATTAAAGATTCTCTTTGTTCTCTTATGAGAGTCCTTCCTTTTTGTGTCCTTCCCTCCACAAAATACTTTGCATGGCCTCTCTACTATTCCTGTGGCTCTGAGAAACACAATAACACTGGCAGCCTACCTCCAATGTTCTTTCACTTCAATCTTACAGCAATACAAATTGGCTCAAAAATAAATAAATAAATAAACTTTTCCTTTCACTCTATTCCCTTTTTCTTTTACCTTATTCCCCCTTCCCCTCCTACCCTCTCTCTTTTAGTCTGGCTGCACACCTGGGATGGCTTTGAAAAACTGACCTACAAATAAAACTGTTTCTCATTTCAAATCCCCTGAGCTAGTCTTTCTCTATTTAGTTTTAAATATGGAGAGACCTGTCTTGCAAGACGAGACCAATGGACTGAAAAAAATGCAGATGCTCTGGCTGTCTCTAAACTTAATGACAAGACCATGTATTTGTTTCACTAACCTCAGAAAAAGGGTTCTTCTCATAATTTTGCCACTATCTTCCTTCACAGCCTGAAACAAGTAACTTACTCATTTTGTTTATACCTTCTTTTTGGGGGGAAATTATTTGGCTATTTATACTTAATATTTTTGAAATCCTCTACTGTCATATCTTCAGAGCACATTAGACAACTGCATCTGTCTTCATTGTCCAACCATATGTATCACAGTTTGCTGAAAATAAGAACACACCCTTGTATAAAATGCCTCCCAACACCATTGCCTTTTGATCCAACCAATACTTACTTCTTTGGCACAGTGAAAGAGCAGACCTGTAGGAATTAAAAACAGATTGTGCAGTTGATACACCAGAAGGAAAGGATGCTATCCAAAGGGACCTGGACAAGATGAGAAATGGGCCAATGTGAACTGCATGAGGTTCAACAAGTCCAAGTGCAAGGTACTGTACCCGGGCTGGGGCAATCCCAGGCATGAGTACAGACTGGGAGAAGAACTCATTGAGATCAGCCCTACAGAGAAGGACTCGGGGATTCTGGTGGACAAAAAGCTCAACATGAGCCAGCAGTGTGTGCTTGCAGCCCAGAAGGCCAACTGCATCCTGGGCTGCATCAACAGGAGCAGCCAGCAGGTCGAGGGAGGTGATTGTCCCCCTCTGCCCTGCCCTTGTGAGGCCTCACTTTGAGTGCTGCATCCAGGTCTGGGGCCCCCAGCCCAAGAAGGACGTGGGGCTGTTAGAGTGGGTCCATGAAGATAATCAGAGGTCTGGAACTCCTCTCCTATGAAAAAGGGCTGAGAGAGCTGGGGATGTTCAGCATGGAGAACAGAGAGCTCCGAGGAGACCTCATTGTGGCCTTTCAGTACTTAAAGGGAACTTACAAAAAAGATGGACAGCAACTTTTTACATGGACAGATGGTAATAGGACAAGGAGAAATGGTTTTAAACTAAAAGAGGGAAGATTTAGGTCAGATGTGAGGAGGAAATTCTTCACTCAAGAGGGTGATGAGGCACTGGAAGAGTTTGCCTCAATTACTATACACCTAGAAAATCTATTTCTTAATTGCACAGTTTGCAAAAAGAAGAAAAAAATCTTCAAAATATATTTTGTGCAATAGCTTTTACTGCTGGTTAAACCAAACTATGCATTCGGTAAAAATTAATTAATTAATTAATTAAATTTAAAAAAAAAAAAACAAAAGAGAGAGAGAGAGACTAGTAAAATACGGTTGTCTCAATAACAGCATGTGAACACCCTCAGCTCTGGGCCATCAATAAGCATTTTAAGTGACTAGTTGGCCATTGGCAAGCATCACTTCTAATCATTTAGTTATCTTTGGGGAAAAGAAACTAAAAAAATAAAAACTTCAAAATGTGCATTACCTTAACGCTTACCTTTCATATACTGAGAATGCTCTCAGATCTAGGTTCAACCTGTACTGGATTCACATATTACTTATAGAATTGATACATATTAACAGACTTCTATTAAGAAAATAATTTGATGTTCTTTTTATTAGACACTTATTGTCAGCTACAAAGTCCTGGATGATTACAGTTCCTTAGCTAGATTATTATGTGAATTTTCCATTTTACTCAGAATAAATGCCACACATTCCTTCATTCAAGCACTCAAGTTCTCCTTAGCCATAATTTTTAAAGTCTGAAGAACCAGCTCTGAATCAAAAACAAACAAACAAACAAAAAAAAGACACTTTCACTTTTTGTAGAAGTTGAATCAAGTTCCAAATGATTTAACTCTGAGAGGATTGTTAAGATTTTGCAGGGGTCTAGTTACTGAATATAATAATGTGTATAATGTGCATAGAAGAGGAATTTAATTATATGCAATACACTTAATTATAAACCAGCATTTACTACCTCAGTATGAGGGTGGAAGAACTCCTGATTGATCTTACCTTAAATTGAAGCACATTAGAGGATCCTATTCTTTTCCTGCTGGGTGCCTCACAGTCAGCTGAATCCTAAGGCACTTCTTTAAATTGTCTATGGCACCAGCAGCTTAACAGGCAGCAAAATTATACACGTATTTTATCCTGTAGCTGGAATAAATTAGTCGCACATGGAAATCTGACCTGTTAACTTAACCATTTACTTTTATAGCTTATATTTCCTGTTTCTCCACTTGTCTTTTTTGGGAAAGTGAATATGAACATTGCCAGTTTGATCTGCTTATGCTAAGGATGTGCATACACTTTTACAGCGCAAAAGTGTGATTACGGCTTTCTTGTGGCTGTTGCTGAAGGAGCCAGAATTTACCCCAACATGTATTTCCACGTAGCAATACGCATGAGGGCACTGCTGAAACAATATTCACTGTGTTGCTAAAATTTAATAAAGAAGAAAAATGTTTTGGTTTCTTCAGTGATCCATATCATCATTCAGCATGGAGAATTCATCTGTTAAAACATTCAGCAGAACCTTGCCTGGTGAAAGCAGCAGGCTATTGCTTTCTCTGTAATAGCAAGGTATCTGTGATTTCTGCTTCACACATGCTGCCCCATTCCATTGCACTTGCATTAGTTTTATTTGCAAGTACGTAACATGCAACTCAGGAAGCATCTTCTTTTTAGTTACTGTAGATCTCAGGAAAATTGTCTGACCTATCTGGCTCTCAATCACTTAAAGCAAGATATTCACATTGCTAGCTTTGATCTCCCTATTCTTTAGAAAGAAAAATTGAAAGTGCTGACATAAAAAGATTAAATCACATTAAACTGAATCAAAGAAACTGTCAGCTTTTCTACTTACTAGGAAAGGACCAGGAAAGTAATATTCTTAGCTAAATTAGGTTTGGACTGATGTATGAGTTGAACAGCTCCAACAGCAGCCAGATTCAACTCCCTAATTTAGGAGATTTCAGACCCCAATTATTCAAATTTCATAAGGACAAACAAGCTCCAAAGGCTCCCATAACCATCCCAGTCAGGGTACACACTTTCCACTACCCTGAGAGAAATTCACCATCTTTGGTCATGACTGAATGAAACCAGGATTTATTTTTTTTTTTCCTGGGGCAGAAATGCATTCAGAAATTTAATATGAAGCAGGATGCAAAATATCAGTTCACGAGTTTTGCCATCCTGTCCACTATTCCCATTACCCCACCACCTTTATTGAATTTGTGGTCTTTTGATCTAAGGTTCAGCCCTACAGTTTATTTTTGCCCACCTTTTTCTATAATTTTATGAAAGTTAAGATAGGGCCTGAAATAATCTGCACTACAGTTGGCAGAAGCTCTTCTGTTGATTTAGACAATAGAATAGTCCCTTAAAGTATGAAAATCATCTCTCCAGCTTCGATTTTGAGCATTTGAGAATTTCAGTTGATTTTCTAATTTTGAGCTTAATCCCAGTTTAAGACCCAGGGTGAAGGGAATACATTCATACTAAGGGAAACTACAAGTTGAAATACCATGAACCTTCCCTATCAAAAGTCTCACAAGGAAAGTTACTGTTTTGAATCCTCAGCTGTCTTTGATTCAAAATTCAGGAGTGTTAGAAGAAGAGGTATTTCTGCATGCTCTGTGAATTCAAGGACTATTTCATCATTAACATAAAAATGGCCTTTTCTGTCCGGACTCCTAGTTTAGGACTTTTTTATTATTTATTTTTTTTAATTAAAAAAAATCTTCAAAAACTGGTCTTGAAACACATATTTCAGGAATGCAGCAATTCAAGTAGATGGAAAATGTCTTCTGAGAGAGAACCCAGTATACTGGAACTCAATTAGATTTTGACCTTCTTCAACCATAAAGGATTGGGAGATAAACATTGTTTGCTACTTGCCTGAATTAAATTGGGTCTCCTGAGATGCATATGAAGCAATTTTAAAAAAGAAAAACACTGTTAACTGAACTTACTCAACCATCAGTCTGAAGTAAACCTTATTTACTGTATTCATCTATTACACTAATATGATCTTTCACATTTTAATAAAAATGACATTTAATTAGTGTTACACAGCCAAACCCTGAAAAAAGCTCCCCTATCTACACATTCAGCTAGGCCACCATTTTTCAGTTTCACTACACAAGTCCTGTATGCTTTAATGCTTCCCTTGGTCTAAGAAAGCTGCAGGACTGTTTTATTAATTCAACTCCCTGTCACACTTCCTAGGCAGAAATAGGCATTCTTGTCACAATTCTATACAAATGGGACTTTTAAGCTAGGCTGCCTTATGCCCGAGAACTGACACTCTCCCCTTTCCCAAAACCAACCTTCTAAATTTCCTCATGTATTGTTCATTTTTTAAGGACTTGTGATGGTTGAAAGACAGAGATATTAGAGATTATTAAAAAATAAAAATAGTATAAAATAAAAAGAAAAAAAGCCGATCAATCATAATGCCACCAATTTATAGATATAAACATAGCAACAGGGAAGAAAAAAAAAAAAGCCCTATACCCAACTTCTTGCCATACTTTCCTTTCTATTTTTCCATCCCAGCAACAACTCCAGAAGCTTTCTTCTGTTGAGTGGATTCAGACTGTGACTCAAAGATGCTTGGTTGTGCCTTGTACATTCAGTTTCTTCCACCCTAAGCAGGCCACTCTTAGCATACCCCCGTTTCTGCCGAAATTCCCAGCATCTGCCTGCTTTTTCTTTTGCCCCCTACTTCTTTCACACACTGCTAAGACTGAAGACTGACCATTCTTGTTCTGTTTGTAAACCTGAGAAACTTCACACTCCCAGCCTCATTCAGAAAAAAGTTAATTGCTTTCACCCCAGACACAGCCATCCCATTGTACCAGGGTAATAAAGTAATTTCATAAACTCACTTGCTTTGATCTATAGATACCTACAAGTCTGTATGTCAAGTCTGTAAATCTTCACTTTTTTTTTTTCCTTTAGGACTTCATTTCACCTTTATAAAAATAGGCAACCTGAATTCTAATTTTAGAAAAGCAAAGTGGGACAAAACCGCAACAACAAACCAAGTGTTAGTAAAAGCATTAATAAGCAGTCTTCTGAGTCAGCTTGCAAAGCCTAAAACACAAATACTTTTTTATTTATTTTTTTCCTGTTGTTGTTGTTTAATATTTCATCACTGTAAAGCAAGGAATTAGATCATTAGCACTAAAAAAGATGATGTTTTAAAATCAGATTTTTCAATCTCAAGGTATAACTCCCACCTACCCTGCCCACCCCAGAACCCAGCAATACACTTCCAAGTCAGGAGTTCTACAATTTCAACTATTGAGCAATATAGTCCAACAAAAGTGATATCAGCTACTTTTACAGGGTTGCCAAAGGGCTTGACTTGTAAAAGCCAGCAGCTTACCCCAAGAAATTTTTCATTATTTTTTTTCCACAAAACAAAAGGAGTTTTTATTCATTAGAGTTCACTTCTTTTACATGTGCACAGGCTGAAGGCTTTGGCATTGCCTCATAGGAAGTATCTAGCACCAAAATACACAATTATTGAAAAGTTTATTGATCAACGTTTGAATGCTTAGCTTATTTTTTTAATATGCCCCTTAAACAGAATTTTGACATTTTCTTAAGAAAAAAAAAAAAAAGCTGGGGAAAAGGAAATAGGTCATTAAAAAGATACTTGAGAATTCCACCAGCAGCAACCTGTAGGCGTAAGGGAAAAGTCATAGTCAAGTACGATTTATGAAGCCTTATTAAATTTACTTAACATAACTGGGAAGCAGACTAGTACACTAATACACTCTTTAACATAGACCCTCGTGGAATATAGTGCATCCTTTATACAATAAAAAGGCTAATTTAGCTTGTCACAACACAGATCTGAATTAATGCAGAAGTCAAAAGGCTCTCAATTTGTGCTATTAAATAAAAATATTGGGTGATAGCCTAGCTATTTCAACCATTCAATGATTTTTTTTCTTGCCTTGTTCTTGTAAAAATCAGTTATTAAGTGTGCATGCAACAGAAAATTACTGTAGTCAAATGAATATAGATCCACCACAAAAAAATAAAAATAAAAAAATAAAAAATCCACTATACACAGTGACATTTCAGATCAGCTTTTTTTTGTTACACAAAGCTGCATTAATTAGGCCATGTGTATTATAAAATTCCAGTTCATTTCAAAGCATTACTTTCTGGCAGATTTTTGGTCTGCATGTAACTAGTCCTGTTTTACTGAGAACTCGTATCATTCCTTCTGGACTACAAATGCCAGCTCACCTCTGCTCCTACTATATTCTTCTCACTCACAAACTGTTAAAAGCTGAAAGTTTTATTACATAAAAAAAATGTGTGTATATATACACAAACATACACACACACAAATGCTGCTGAAGCTCTATCCTGTTCTGAGCCTAGACTGGCAGGTGGTCTTGATGAACGATGGGAGGCTCCTGTGAAGAAGGCGAGGTACCTTGCTGTTGTGTAGCAAAATTAATAAATACCTGTAAGGCAAGAAAAAAGTAGGACTTTCAAAATAACAGTATTTGAACAAAAACTTTGGAGACGTAGCTGGTGATTTTTTTCAGTTGCTTTTCTAAGCTTTTCTGACACAAAAATTAATAGTTTATGCTGCAAGAACCCCCCTAGAGATATGTTTTGTAAACTCTATAAATAATCCCTCTTCACCTCTCCAGCTAACACAGTGGTTGATGAACTATAAAAACAGTGGTAAAATGAGTTACCAACTTACATATGAAAATCATATTTTACTGCTACACAAGTTACTGAGAAATAATTGTTTTACTTTGCATTTAAATGGCATGCCAGAAGAACTTGAGCCTGCTGTTTCTATCAACCACCATCACACAGATGAAGGTCCAGATATTTCAAGGCAAAGATATACTTCTGAACACTACACAGTAATGATTCAACAACTCATGTGCCTCCTTTATATATACATTTTTTTTTCTAAACAGATCTTACTACAGAAAGACTTGTTTACTTTTAAATCACACAACTATTTGACAGCAAGGAATGGAGAGGGAAAGATGGCTATTCTTGATTCAAATGATCATATTATTCACATGCAAACAAACAGGGTGGATAATAAGGGTGTTTGTTATTCAAGAGAACTATTTTCCTGTTTAAGACTGACACTCAGTTAGTCAGGGAGAAGAAACAAGAGTAGGTGACTGAGGTGATGAATCACCATGAATAATGCAGAGGAAGTAAGCTTGAGTGAACAACTCCTGAACAATCATCAGGCTGGAATCACCGTACATTCAGCTATTCGGTGAATAGATAATTTCCAAGCAGTTAAAAGATTAGTACAAATCAGAATATTTCACTAATGATTTGCACAAGGGTAAAAGGAATATGTTCACACCATTTATCATACAAATTAATATTTTGACTAGATGTGACTGTCAGTTTGCAGAATACATAACAAGAAGTTGCATACAAGAATGCTCTAACACATCACAGCCACTCAGAAATCCCACCCTTGCTATTGTTCTCCTATTCCTTCTGCCCAAATAGGATTTCTTTGTTGTTAATAGTGGGGTCTCTTCTGTCTGTTTGTGCATTTCCACTGTTCTCTATTGTGCAGCATAATACTCACTGCAAAAAAAAGAAAACTCAAAGGAAAATGTCCTGTAAGCCTATGGTTTACTGTGATTTACAGACTTGCTCAGTCTTTTGAAGGGTGTTGGTAAGATCCCAACTTTTATACTGTGGAGGGTAGTTCACAGTCCCGCCTTCTCATCCCACACAGAATGGGATGCATCTAAGCAGTAATTATGCTTGCACATATAACACAAGCATGTGGCTTCATGTGCTGCTTTGACTGTGCTCACCTGCAGTGTAAAAGCAGTAGGGTTCACATGTTACTGTGTAGATCTGAGATAGTCTGGAACTGCTGGTTTATCACATACATCCAGCAAATGATTTTAATGCATCAATAATTACAGTAACACAGAAAGAATGTTTACGGTAAAAAAAAAAAAAAAATACCTGTTCCAGCGTGGTTTGGTTAATGGAGTAGTGTTTGATTTGGAGAAAATCTTTGTGGTTCTCTAGGACTCTGAAGAGCTCGGCTAAGCATCCCTCACTTCGAGGGACATGGTACTCAAGCAGGTTAAGATGCTGTCCCTATAAAAAAGTAAAAATAATAAAAACAGATAAAAGTGAATGCACACGATGATGAAGTTGTATTTGCTTTAACCAGTCTGGTTTCAGTAGACCTTCACTGCAAATTAACAATATGAGCTTTTAAATAAGAATATATTTTGCCTGCATTGGTAGCTAAATGAAATGCTCTACTCGGAACATATGTATTTAATGCATGTTCTGAGATGACATTTTGTTAATCTCATAAAAGATATATAGATTTAGGACTCTTTTATGTTATAGGATTCAAATTTAATTGATGGTAGCCCTGATACAATGGAGTTTGGGAAGACATGAGTTTAGTTACCAGTAGGCTTACACATACCCACTTTGACTATACACAAAATGAAAAAATATTGGATTCCCTCATCATTATGTAATCAAGTGGCTGGTATCTAAGAAAGGGAAATTTTCTGTTGATCTGTGTGCTTGCTTTGAGCTTTTGTACATCATAAGATTGCCTTTGATCCTTGCACTGAACTAACACAGATATAAATGAAAACAAAGGAAAATTTATAATGTAATGGGATAGGCTATAAAAGAATCCTTAGTAACAATTTCTGCAGTAGGATGCTCTTCAGTTTTATTTATTTATTTATGAAACTTCATTTCAGCCAGAGAAAAGTCTTTCTCTCATAATTCTATGCTTTACTGGTAAGTTTCCTGGGAAAATATATGTATTTAAAAAAAAAAAAAAAAACATATATATATAGAGAGAATCTAATTAGTATAGGTCTTTTGTAAGGTTTCATATCAAATAAAAGAATCCCAGTAAAGACAGAGTTGCCAGCTGTGGACCTTAACTACACTCTCAGCAAACTCACTTCATTCCTAATACAGGTGAACATAAAGGCAAGTTTATCTTAGTCAACAATAAAATCACAAGAAAATTATTACTTAGAGAAAGGACCTATTTGTTTATGTTGCCTAAATGACCATTTGGAGTTGATTTAATCAATATTCCAAGTCAGATTTTTAAAAATTGCTTAATAGGAAAATGAAAAAGATGCACATGCATACTTCTCCAGAAAAAAAAAATCAATATATATAAACATGTATACATTGTTCTTATCAGCCCACACTTAATCCTGTTGTAGAATAATTACTAGGATGAGGAATTTCAGCTGTACCTTAAATTGTGCTCCAGGAAAATGCAGCTGTAGACAGTCCAGAATCATTCTTCCAGAGCTTATTTCTTTGCTCAGCCAAACTTTGACAGAATAGCCATCCCCAAACCTGAGAATGATACACAGAAACATAGATCCAGTCATCTACACTATGAAGTCAGGAAGAATATATTTCTTTTTTCATTTAATTTTCCTGTAATGATTATGGTAAATAACATCATGTACGCCTATTGCATTATCACTGGGATATTAGCATTATACTATAAAAAGCAGACACTGATTTCAATGAGAAAGTTGTTAAATTAATGGTAACAAATAGAAACAAACAAAAAAACTTTGTTATCCATAGGTTTTAGTTACAATACTATATTTTATTATACTTTGTACCTTAGGCTAACTAAAGTATACTTTAATTACAACACTGCTTTGAAGAGTTATCAAAAGAAAAAAAAAGCTATGAAGTTTTCTAGTTACAAACAAAAAAAGAAATCCTTTATTTTAACTTTTCTGATGATGTAACACTATTTCAAACCTTTTAACAAAGCAGGACAGTTTTCATTTCAGCAAATATGTGTACAATATGTTTTTACAGATACACAAAGTACACAGGTATTTAGGGAGATGGCAAAATTAATGAATTTTCTTTAGCTCTTCGGCCACACAATCTGTTTCAAAAAATAATTTAGGAAATGAACTTCTCTCTTAATATAGATGTGATAAAAGTTAAGTAGAGGCAATCTAACCAACACATTATTTTTTGTTAGATTTACCTGTTGTTGAAGTTCCAATACATCTACCAACACTGAAATCACATCCAGAGCCTCACACGTGTTGCTTAAGTGACAGAAGTTATGCAGCACTGTGGGCAAGGGCAGAGCTCAGCAGAGATGGGGTGACTCGGGGCTGCTGCATGCCTCCCTGCAGCTACACACCCTCCCGTAGTCTTCACTGGCTTGGTTATTCACTAGGGAAAAAAGCCCAGCCAGAGCCAAGTTGGAAGAGCTTTCCTCTCACCCGTGGCAATGCTCTCAGCATGGGTTTTTGCTGGGACTTTACTACTGGCACCAAGCCACTGCTGCTCTCTGTTGTCCAGGAGTAACGGAAAGGCAGATCTGGGAGGGGGACAGGGAGCTCTGGCTGCGTGTCCACATCTTCCCAGAAACCTGGTGGTTCCTCTACCTTCCCATTCCACCACTCCCATATCCTTCACTCCAATGTTATTTCCTTTTTTTCAAGCTCCAGCCCCAAAATTACTCATCCCCAAATCCTTCACTCCATTCTTCTATTACCTATCCTCCCTATTGCTCCCTCATGCCAATGCCCCTTCCTGAGTACACCTCTGTGATTCAGGGTAGCAACCGAGTTAATTGGATCCGACAGCTATGAAGTACGTTTTCACATGATCAAAGCAGAAGTAAATATTGTAGCATACTCTGTGATGCTGCCCTTTTCAAATATAGAAAATAATGTCTACAGAATCTCAATCAAAGTGTAACAAAAATAATAAGGACTATTTGGAGACATGTCCAGTTTAACCACTGTCTAAGTAACTGCCAGCTAAATACGTCACATGAAGCACCTTATGTCCCTCATCTATAATGCATATAGAGCAACGTAAGGGCTTTAACTTTTATTTTATGCTGTACCTCCATTGTTATAAAGCCTTTGGTTGTTTTGCTTTTGGAAGGGGTGAGGGAGTTGATTTTGTTTTTAGCCAAATACAGCCGCTGAACCAACTGAATTATAGCAAGAAGAAACATTCTTGATTCAGTGTCCTGTTTGCTAGTTCTTGAAGGACATTATATGAATAAATCCTCTCCAGTCCAAGCTGCAGGGTACCAGCTATTCACTGAGCAGCGTGACCTGACAGATGAACAGTGCTGTTACACTAAAGGGATCCAGAACAGGGTAGAATCCAAAGCAGTGGCTGGGTGGTTTGCTTCACAATGATTTACTAACACATAATAGATCTCTAATTAAATCTTTTAAATGCATAGCATCCTCCCTGCAAAAATACATATGACAATAAAAAAGATGTTACAAAGATGGATATAGTTAACAAGGGTGTTCAGTTTAGATGACAGCCAACCTGAGGCAACATTTTACAAGAGATCACTGATTCTGATCAGTTTTCTGGCATTTCTAGACATCCACTGTTGAATCACAGTTTGAAAAATGCTGGCTTATGGAGATGCTCAATGGTCTTGTAAAACAAAATTGTTGCATGAAATGAAGTTTCCAAAGAAAATGAATCAAAATTCTGATTAGCAAAGACCAAGAAGCCTGTGCAACTTCAGTTTAATTCTAAATTGTGAACAGCATGAACACCAGCACAGTACAAATAAAAAGCTTTAAAAGATTTTTTTCTCTTCTCGCTAGTCAAATTACGATGCTTCTATACCTTGATTTTATAATTCACTTCAGTAAAGCAGCTCCCATTACAGAGTAAGCTGATCAGCAATAAACATTTCCCCTTGCTATAATCAGCAAGCTGCTTTCCGTAGCACACTGAGACAGTGGAAATTGAGTTGACCATTCTTTTTCACTCTGTTTTCCTCTCTGAATCAGACTATATAATTAATTCAGAAACCCAAAGTGGAATTACAGGGAAAAGCACAATCTGGTTTGATTAGCACTGTTAGAATCAAACCTTTAACAACTGATAGTTCAAGACCTAAGGAGGGAAACATTATCATTAAAATGGCTTAAGTTGAGCCAGCACACCTGTTCAGCAGCCATCTGTTGCAAAAGAATCACCATCTCTTCAAAGCTATTCAACAAAGATATTTTCCATTGTTAATTTCTATCACTCACTTTAACAACACCTGCATTTTTATTTGTGTATACACACACACAAACACATATTTTAACAAAAAATATTTTTGCTCTTCATCTTTTCTCTCTTTTCTCTCAGTCAAGCTAGTTGTTTAAGCTTGACTTTCACTTAATCAGCAGTTCTAGGAGAATTATTTGAGTGCTTTACCTACTAAAATGCAACCATGAGACTGAAACTAACACATACATTCCCAGACTGATTTTAAAGTAGTTGAGTATTAACAACAGCATCAACTGAAGAAGTATGAACTTAGCAAAGACTACAAAATGCATCCCACTGCTCCACACCTGTAATTGCATGGGTCTTCAAGGTCACTGAGCAGCTCAAATAATGAGGGAAAAATGGAACTTAAAATGGCAACAAGGAATGAAAAAATTTCACAATTGTAAAATGGAACAATTGGGAATTATAAAACAGGCTAAAACTTTTCAGCACAGAAAAAAAAGATGTCTAGGTGGTAGAAAGGTGCCCCAAATCATGACTGGCCTAGACAACACAATTAATGATTGCTTCTTCACTCTCCTATGATCCTGTTTTTCATGCAAGACCAGAGAGCATCAAATTGAATTAGAGCAAAAGGAATTCAAATTCAGTAAGAGGAATTAATTTTCCATATAGCACATGAAAACCGTAGAACTCATTGACACAGGATATGCTGGATGCCAGGATTTGACATGAGCTGAGTAAGAGATTAGGGAAGTTCATGGGGGGGGGGGGGGGGCGGGGAGGGGAGGGGAGTCCACTAAGGGCTCTTCTGGTTTAGGAAATCTCTAAGCAGCAAATATCTGAAGGCTTGCTGAGTAATCTGGAAAAGTATCTTAATGTGCCTATCTGGTCCTGGTACTTTTCCCTCCTGGCCAGTATTAGACAGAGAGGATACAATGTTAGATGGGTCTTTGGTCTGACCTTGTAGCTGGTAGTAAAAATATAACAAAGTAGAGGTCAGCCTGGGCTAACCTCCCAAATGGTTCCCCTGTTTTCGGAGGGGGTTTCCAGCCCTTGATGTAGCCATGATGGCAGCCATGCTGTCAATAGTATAAGGATAGATAATATTAAGCTAGTTCACATGTATGTTCACCCAAGCTGCAGTCACACAACGGACTAAGGTGTAGCCAGATTTATGAGCAAGCCCCCCAGGCTGCTTTCCTGGGGCTCCTTCTAGCTTTGCAGTAGGAATGGAAGTACATTCATTTGCCAAAAGGCTAAAAATTCTCATAAATACCAAGTAGAGGGGCTACCACTTTAAGCAAACCAAGTAATACTAACTTCTCAGTGTTCTCTTCTGCCCATTTTTCAGAGGTCCTGGGTTAGAGATTTGAGTGGGAATAAGAAAAGTTCCTGAAATACAATGCCTTGTACTCAGATGAGCCTACACTTGGATGGTCAAAAGGGGTCCCTAGAGGTACTAACACACTGTTTTTCAGAGCTAGCCCATGACATCCTGTTTTCTGTGAAAGGTAAAAAATCAAGTCCAGTATCAGCAGACTTCTTTCTATTTGCTCTACAATAGTCTTTATTATATCTCTATTATAGACAATTTCCTTTAAAATTGTTAGGAATTTGCTTGTTCACAAACAAACAAAACCTAATCTAGAAACCACTGTTTTAATCTACAAGATAGTCAAGTACGACCAGCTCCTTGAATCACACTCTTTCCAAACCCATAACTCTTCTTTCCCCACACCAAAATTGCTGAATGTAACCCCAGGAAATCAAGAACATGGCCATATTTCCTAAGCCTTGATGAAAATCAAATCAAATCAAATCAAATCAAATCAAATCTTATCATCCTTATGTTTTTTGTTGTTGTTGTTTTGAAATAAACTCAACAAAGATTACATTTCCTGGAGAATATTATGCTATTAAGTTTTGGCATCTGTGTGTGTATATATGTATGTGTGTGTGTGTTTGTGTGTGTGCATGTATGTAAGTATATATTTATACACACACATCAAAAAATTACAGCTCACAAAAAGTTTACTTGTGGAAATACAATGTGCATACTTTATATAAGCACTAGTCTGAGTGATTAAAAGAATACTCCAAAATGACAGTATTGAATAAAAAATAAAAAGAACATTGGCACTTAACATTTGAAAGGAAATGCATCTTTTAGAATATATGCCATAAATCAAAGAAGGAGAATAATTTGTTACTGAGCTGTTTACCACGATGCTTGTTTGCATTCATTTACAGACAGATAAGGTTCTGCTTTCCATAAAGTCTCATCTAGACAAGCCAACAGTTATTCCAATATGATTACTCAGGCACAGGATACAGATTCAGGTCATTCACTATTAAGTGGTAGAGAAAGACAATATCTAAGAAGAAAGGTTTCTAAATTTGAGGTATGTGAAATACTTGCTTTATTTTTAAAAAAATGTTACTATCAAATGCAAAAATAACTTGTAAAACGCAAATTCATTCTGCAATTATTCAGAACAACCTTAGTGCTGCTGAACAAACAATAAAAACTTAATTAGATGCAATAACAACTAACTTATAAAATCTATCTTCCATATACTATTCATAGATTGTTTCATCTTTTTTTAATTGATTATGATTTTTCCAGGATAACAATAGAAACATAAAAACAGCTATTAAAACAACAAGTTATACTTGTTCAAGTACATTGTACATGCATTTGTGTTCACATATACTCCAAGCTTTCATACAAAGTCACCTAAAGTAAATTTCTATATTCAATAATATCATTGCAATAACAGTGATAGTCTCAGATTATGAACAATGCAGGGTACAATGCTACCTTGCTCTCTGAATTTCAGGCTTTTAAATGCTTAGGTATGATTTCCAAATATGTGGTAAAAACTTCAAAAAATCTTATTAATTGTATGTACAACTGTATGCACACAAAACCTGTCCCTGTACAAACGTATGTATATGTGCTTGTGTTTGCATATACAGGCAAGTATCAGAGATCTGTTACTCTTTTTTTACTTACATATTGCATTCCCTGAGAAATAGGAAGAGCAACACTGTAATTCTATGCAAGGCTGATGGCGGAGCCTACAAAGAACCAGAACAACAGTTCCTTAAAGTGCCTTCTGGGGCTCAACAGTCAAAAAAGCAGAAGGAAGTAATATTATCTATGTGTTTCTGTCACTGTTTTCTGTTTGTTTTTGTAGTGATTTTTTTTTTATCAGAATATTATACACTAAGATGTCTATTGAAAGGACCTTACCAACAATTTAAGTTCAAATTCTCAAGTTCAAAAAATGTTAGAATGAAGGTCAGCTCTAAAATCCACATTCAAACAATTGGAATATCTGCATTATTATATAAGCTTTAATTGCATCACTGCATAGTATCTCTTATAGAAATCCCTACCGTGAAGAGTTTGTAAAATAAACTGGAGTTAAATGCTCAGAGAATTGATTTTGTTTACTGAAACATCCGGAAAATGTTGTAAGTAAGATAGCAGACTGCTGAGTAAGTGCTTCACCGTTCTGGTGGATGAGAATGGCTCTGTGGAAGCAAATCCTACCCTTCCACTCCAGTACACCTCTGTGACCCGTGGTAATTCACTCAGACCACATTTTTCACTACTGCTTCCTACCCTGCTAAGTGCCCACCTTGAGACCTAGGGCTCCAATCTGCAGAAGGAATTCATAGTACTTTCATAACACTCACTGCTACAGCTGAAAATAGCAATGGCTTTGTAGTTTTGAGAATACCAAGCACTACGTAGTGTTAAAATATTTAGTCATAAACTGCTCAGATTGGCTACCCAAAACCTTTTAACTTTAGCATATTTGTCATGCTCCAGTTACATCTCTATAAAATGGAGATAATTATTTCAAATCCTGTTTCCTGGAAGTATCATTGAAAACATAGATGTTAATATTTACAAAGCACTGTTCTAATGAATGCTGATAATAGTATATTTAGAGACAGTTTTGAAAAATGCCTAGTAAAGACAGATCACATGCTAGGGGAAGAGAATACAAGTATGCAGCTATACTGCAGTGTCCTGCAGGAAACACCATATAAAATTTCACCCCCCAAAATTGCATTGTGATGTACATACAGAGTAGGGCTGAACTAATGTTGCACAAAGTTTTTTATGAGTATGAAGATAGCTCTGATTTCTGAACTCACAATGCATATGCTTTTAAAGTTGTAGAACTGTTTTCTTAAAGATTTCCTCTGGGAAGATTTAAAAATAGCTATATTGCATGAATACACATTTATGTTGTCTATCAACAGGAATAAAAATTATATTTTTGAATATCATCACTTCTACATTTTATGGCATGTAAGAAAGTCACTGCAAATATTCCTGTTAGTATGATAACACGCTGTCCAATGATGGCTGAAATATTCATGAGATCTTTAAACTTAATCCTTTTTTTTTCCATTTAAGAAATCCACATGCGAGTTATCTTGAGAAAAGCAGTAAAATATTCTTAATCAACCTTCTAAAAAAATGTAAAGTGTAAATAGCTTGGCAACACATCTTCCATTCTAACTGCTATAACAAATGGATTAATTGCTGGGTAATTTAATCAGATGGCTTGCTGATACAATTTGAACAATGACTTGATGTGTGTCCAGCACTTGAAAAATTGGTATGGATTTTTCAGCTAAAAGAAGTCTGTCCAGATGGCCCTAAAATGAAGAATGGTACTCAAAATGTTGTTCCCATAGGATTGGCCAGCTGTACCTAACATGAAAATGCTTCTGTGATTTTTTAAAAAAACATTAAGTATAATGGAGAATACTGGAGAGATCGTTTAGATGTAATCCATTCACAGTTTAGAGTAATTGACTCAGTTGGCAGGAGTCAACTGAAATTCTGTTTTAATAGGCACAACTGCTAACACATCTATCTCATACAAACTATATCTAGAACTAAGATGCTAACTTTTTGGAAATTACTCTTCAATTCATTCTTCCTGGCTAACACCTCTTTTGGCCTTATTCAGAAATTTGCCACCTGAAAAAAAAAAAAAAAAGAGCTCTTCTAAAGAAGTCTAATACTCATACCACTGAGAAATATTTGAGGGTACTTTAAATATTCAAACAGATAAACAGTCAGGGCTCAACAGTTGGGAATAAAACCTAAAATACCTTCAATTGTGGAGAGGAGACATTTTTGGGTGAGCACTTGGTAACAGGCTTGCACAAGAGCTGGAAAAATTAAACAAGTCTCACACATTAGAAGCAGTATGTGTCACTTTTTATATCCCTATGAAGCTTTTATGCACATTAAAAAGCACATTAGCATCTTCCTGGAGCTCACTCATAGCCTTCATAGCAGAATTTTGTACTGCCATCTGACAAACCTGTATTCAGTCCAAGACTATGGTCTTTTGCATCTGCCGAGGGCTGAAAGTGTACTGAGAAAGAAAGCTGAATCCTTGAAACTTCCCACCACAGCAAAGAAGGAAATTTAACAGGGCTCCAAGGAAGACCCATTAAGACTTCATCAAACATCCATCAAAAAGGCAATCATAACTAGACTTTATAGGCTGGAATGGTACTAAAGGAAAAGCAAATAAAACAATTCTGATGGTTTCCGTCAAGACAGACAGAATCCCCACAAAGAGAAGAAAAATGTTATTTTAGTGAATGTAGCTACATATAAAAGAGGAAAAAAAATCCTAAGATTTTAATACTATCACATGTAATATTAAAATGTGCTTCCATAGTAATTTCTTAAAATCTAGGACTCATTCTATCATAAATAAAACCTCTATGAAAGTGCTCTGGTTTAAATGTTTATACAGTGTTTACATTTCTTTCTTTTATCCAGTCAAAGCTAGATTAGGTTACCTGTAATTGATTTTTAAGTATTTGTTCAATCTAATTTGTAGAAACAAATTGAAGATAGACCAAAGATATCAACAGCTGCTTATAAATAAGAGAAAAATAAAAAATCATGAGTTGTAAAATCTAACACAACACAAAACCATAATAATCTGCAATGATGGGTCCCATTAATTTCTTTTGGTACAATTCCTGCTTGTTAATATTAATTAAGTATACTGCCAGTATGAACACACAAAAGCATCATCAAGAAAAAATTTCTATAGTATGAGTAATTTAGATCAAATCAGGTGCAGGAAAATTAGTTTTTCTTGTGCTTTTTTTTCACTTACATTGCTTCATGAAAGAGTTTTGTTAAATAAAATGTAAAGCAACGGGGTTTTTTACTCTGAGAAGGTGGCAGGGACAAATACACTAGACTGTGTTAATGCAGGTAAACACTGAAAAAAAAGAATTAACCAGCAATCATACCAGTGGATACGGCTGTTAAGGAAAGTGTTCTTCAGCTGGCAGACTTCTTTCCAAAGAAAAGATTTAGAAATTTTTATGGTTTATCATTTTAGAAGGAAAAAAGTTTTGCTCCATATGAAAGTATATGACAGGACTATCATATACATATCACAGGGAGGGAAGGAAAATGGGAAGGAAGGATAAACTCTTTCAGGTCCTGGACGTTTTTCAGGACGATAAGGATAATCACAGTGGAAAGTGAGAAAATGACAATTACAATAATTTAAATCTTAATTATTTCAATGGTTTGGAGTAGTAAGCAAAGGAATCCTGCTTCTCTCATGCAGATGGAGAAGTCCTCTGCAAGACAGGCACATGGTAGCATATCTGGAAATTGTCCTAAGATAGGTTTGGAAGGTGAATTATACAGAGGTACTAGACTTCTTAAACCCTTAAGAATGACTGTATTTATTAGGTGTGTGATAACCTGAAGTCTATGATGGAGCACTGTATGGACAAGTGAAGAAAACCACAGTCAGTAGGTCTGTCTGGAGGGAAGACTGGAAACTAGAGTAAGTAACATAATAATAGCAATACAAGGACATTTTTTGGCTTCTCCACAGCACTTATCAAAAGTTTTCCAAAGAAAGCATGGAAATCTCTTTACTGTACATTTAATTTAAAAAAAAAAAAAAAAAAAAACAAAAAAAGCAGCTTTAACAGCTGCTTGTATATGAGGTTTTAAGACTACACTCTCTACAGTTGTTTTTGCTCTCAGAAGCCAAGAAAATGAATTAGGCAGTCAGAGAGAATTCAGACAACTGTATAATTTTAATTAAATCCTTTGGTAAAGCTAGTGATTATTTTATCCTAATAAAAGGTTTTAAAGTTTTAGAAAAATTCAATATGTTCCTGAACAATAGGTGCGGAAAATTTGGAGACTAAATCAATCAACAAGCTAGGAGTTAAAGGGATTTTAGTCTTGCCTTAAATGAAAATCTTCGTGCAGCTTCACCTACACAGTTTCAATTGAAAGCTTCAGTGATACAGGTGTCCAGTGCACATATTAACCCACATGAATGCTACTGATTTGCTTTAAAGTCATGGCAATACAAGAAACACAAACCTGCTGGTAGTATGTAATCTTAGTTTTGTTTTATATAGAGAGAGAGAGATTTAAAAAATAATTACTATGAATACGACTACCAAACATTTTCATCTTGAACTTGGTTTGGAGAGCTTAAAAGAGGAGCTGATACAGCATTGACTTGTGAATGGCTGATCTGTGAATGTCTTGATGTTCTTAGAATTAATTTGAGTATTCTTCCAGCATGTCACATAGTTTATTCTTCTGCACTGAATTTTTTACTGTGATCTGAAAGAGGTATATTATAGAATCATAGAATGGTTTGGGTTGAAAGGGACCTTAAAAGCCATCTGATTCCAACCCCCTGCCATGGGCAGGGACACCTCCCACCAGACCAGGTTGCTCAAAGCCCCATCCAGCCTGGCCTTAAATACCTCAAGGGAGGGGGCATCCACAGCTTCTCTGGGCAAACTGCTCCAGTGCCTCACCACACTCATAGTAAAGAATTTCTTCCTAATATCTAATCTAAAGTTCCTCTCTTTAGTTTAAAACCGTTACTCCTCGTCCTATCACCACACTCCCTGACAAAGAGTCCCTCCCCAGCTTTCCCATAGGCCCCCCTTAGGTACTGGAAGGCTGCAATGAGGTCTCCCCTGAGCCTTCTCTTCTCCAGGCTGAACAACCCCAGCAGCTCTCTCCACCTGAAAGAGTATCTAGAGAGAGAGGATAGAAAAATCAAGAAATGTCCTATTTATATGAATATGGTGTGTAATTATGAGTATGTTTAGGATTTCTTACTTCCAAAAAAAGCTGGATGAAAAGATGCTGCTAAAGGAAGCATCAGGAGGGGCAAAACAGTGACAAAGTCACTGAGAGGATAATGGTGAACCTAAACTTTGTGGAATGTTCCCCCCTCATGGTCAAGCTGAGGAGACACACACACCCTCCAGAGGAACTGAAATATTAAAAAAAAAAAAAAAAAGAAAAAAAAAAGAAAGAAAGAAAACAGAAAAAAAAGAGAGAGAGAGAGAGAGAGAGAATGCCCACATTTATCATAGCTATCTTACACACTCAACTGAAGTGCCTAAGAACCTAGTAATACTGTTTTCCCTTTTCGGGGGACATGCATATCTTCAAAAAGCATTTTTACCTGCCCGAGGTCTACATTGTCTTCTACAGACATCTGTCTCTTACTACAAAAAGAATAAGGGTGCCTGCAGTCCTACTAAACTACTTCAGCTAGTGGGATAATAGACCTTTCTATGTTTTGAAATTTGGCCAAAATGTACTAGATAGCAAAGAAAAAGAGCTAGAAACAAAAGAAGTGGAAACTCCTGGAGGGCTTCTCCTGCCTCCAGAAACTGAGGTAACTACTCTGAATGGCATGCAAACATGAATATGACCACAGGGAACAAGCACAAATATGGAAGCAGACCTCAGTTCTTTTCACCATCCTGTTCATAGGTCTGAAGGTCTATTTTGCTGTTAAAAAAAAAAAATAAAAATTGGAAGGAAAGAGTACATTAAGGTAAACATGATTCAGGCCTGCCATGCTAATGCAGCTGAGAAGCAAGAGCCTACAGTTCTGTCCAAAGGACAGAAAGCCAGAAGTGCCCTCAAGGGACAAAAAGTTGTATGAGACTACAGAGTGCTTTATACCCATAACGTAGCACAGTTTCTGTAGAGCTTGTTTACATTGTCAAGTGTATCTGTACTCAAGAGTGCTAAATGCTGAGCTGGTACAAACCATTGTGGCTTTGCAGCTTGTAAATGAGCAATGCCATTACACAGCTGGCTGTCTGGATGCCATAAAAGTTCTACTTATCACTGAATGTATATGTTCTATCTCTAAGTTGCAGCAGGTCTGCCTTCCACTTCTGGTCCTGTTTTCTTCATGGTGAATTCAGCCCATCCTCTAAATAAACATCCCCATAAACAGATGTTAAATTAACTTATGAGCAGAGTTGAAGCAGAAGAGATGCTCATCCACACCAGGAAAAGAAAGCAGAAAACTATAGCATAAATATCTAAAATTAACAGTGAATTTGTCAGGAGACGGTAATGGTTCAAAATGCATTGTCTTACTGTCTGCTGACCTGTTAAGTGCTTCTTTCTCTTACGAAAAATTATCACAAGGAACTAAAGGGTATCCCATTGTATCACAGAATGTTGAAATCTGACAATGCATTTCTCAGGTTGAGTGCAGAAGTGCTTCATTTAGATACAGATCTGTCTTCTTCAATTACCAATGAAGACTACAAAGCATTTTAGTAATGCCATATGTCAATTTAGCTTGCTGAGATATCCTAATTGGCTCCTTTTTTAACTTCAGTGATGGCAGGAAAAGATGTGCTTAGCAGTCATAAGTATTTATGCCTTGGCACTACTAAATATCTAGCCAGTTCTGAGACTGAAGGTATCTGCAGAAGATTCAATGTTGATATATAATACCTGTTTTTAATGTGCTGGGGAGAACCAAGACACTTGAAGCTTCCATTCACCATAATAGCAAGCCGTGTGCAAAGGGCTTCACATTCCTCCATACTACAAAACATGGTGGAGAAAAGAAAAAGGGGTTAAAAGAAGACAAGTGAAAACAGAGAACACTATTTATACCTACCTTTAATTAAAATGGAAGTAATCTGAACAGCTGAAAAAATAGGTACAACAAAACCTTTGGCTTTAACGGCAACAGTTGAAATTGTAGCCCTCGTTGGTTCATACCAAAACATAATTACCACATGACAGATAGAAAAGAGCCTCAAAACTGAGTTTATGGTTTTAGTCCATAACTAATTTGACCAATCTAGCTATGATACAAAGGTTTTATTACCACACACCTGGTAGGCAGTCTCAGAAATGCCACTGAGTGTGAGACCATTATTCCCTGTAAAACATGTTTGTGGTCATTTTAAGCAAAGGGATAGAGGGAGAAAAATGAAGTTTGCTCAGCTCACCTCTTGCAAAATATATCTCCTTAAAAAGGAAAGTTACCCTTAGCCTGACTGCAGGACAGAAGAAGATGCAATACACTATAGTCCAAACAGAATTTAGGACATGGAAAAGCAACTGAATAGAATAGCACGATTCTGTTAGATATGGCTGCTTCAGATGATAAAGAATAACTTTGACTTGTAAAGCTTAGGGCAGATATGCTGCCTTTCTACATATTACACAGAATTATGTAAGCATTTCTTCCAAAGTATTGCTTCAGACAGGACATCAGTCAGGACATATTCATCAAAGAGTTGACTTCTCAAAGAGAAGTCAAAGTTGTCTGATGTTCTTGCAGTTCACTGTGCTTACTTCCCCATTGCCTCTGAGAAAGCTAAAAAGTCTTCTTGAATGCCTCAGCCATATAGCAGTCCAAATTATAGTATTTACTGAGTGAGCAGGGAGATTAAGTACCCTCCTAGGAATAATTTTCTTAAAATGGGACAGGAATAGGGTGAAAACTGCCAAACCACAAGCCACTATGTTTGAGAGAGATGGGGAGACAGCTAACGCATTTTCCCACAAAGCAGGAAGTTAGCTGAGTCATTTTGGCACGTAGTATGTCATAATGCTCCTCTTGGCATAACAGTTCCCAGTTAGGACAAAATAACACAAATTTAGGCCTGTATGGACAGTCAATACAACCACATGCCTCTCCTGCCTCAAAACACAAGTTGCACATTTTTTCTGAAAATGAAGTAAATAGGTCTCAAAAGCCAATCTTTACACAGGAAACCATTTCTATACCTCGGTGCATTTACTTGCTGATATGCATAAAGATTCATTTCATAAGAAGGAATACTTTACTTATGAAGCAGCCTTCAAGAGAATAATCTCAAATAAATCTCCAATGGCCTTCAGCAAATGGTATAAAATAATTTCTCCTTCATCCAACCTGGCACAACAATGTCTGATTAATTAGAAACGAGATGTGTACACTATCACTGTACTTATAACTGCTTCAGCCAGAAGTCATTAATTTGTGGAGCTGAATGAGCAATTAGTTACAATTTATTTGATGGATTTATTTATTTATTTATTCTGTTCACAGCATATTAATAATGAGACCACACATCTCTTCTGTTTAGCTGGTGTTTGACAACAGAGGGTTCTTACTATGACTGGAAAGTTAAAGCAAAATTTACTGAAGATGATTTAATTCACACTGTGTAACTTCTGTTCCCTAATGAGTGAGCTGGTAAACACTTAGGGATCAAATACAGGTATGTGCTTTTGAAGATTCAGTTTCTATAAACAGAATTCTTGAAACTTCTGAATGCATTTTTTTCAGCAACAATGTCGCACGCACATGTACAGGGACAACAAATAGACGTTTTGAGAACATCTGAAAAATTTAACATCTAGCAAACCTATAAGGAAGTTTTGCTACATTCTGTTATTGATTCATTTACCTTTCAAATTTCATTTGGCCAAAACATCATGTTGCTGTTTTGATTAATCATTTTTTGTCCTTTCTGGGCATGTTTTCATGACCTTCAATCAAAGACATTTTATATATAATTATACTGACTATACTATATTCCCTAGGGGAACATGTAATTTATTCCATTCTACTATAGACATTACAAAACAGTTCTGATGTTTTCCCCAATAAAATGATGCACCAATAACCATACCAAAGAATTGACAAGATACACGCTTCCAAGAAGACAGGGTCAATCCTTCCATTTCCAGCAGTGGATACAGAGAATAGCTGAGGTATGTGTCTTTAGCATACTACAGCATTCTCCTTCAATACACTCATGCAAAACAAAATCATTAATAAAATCAGAAATCAGAAAAGGGCTTTCCACTCCCATGTTTCTAAGGATTTGTAAAGTGGGCAACTGCAAAAGGATAACTTTTGTTCTGAACAAGAAGAGATGCTGCAACATTGAATGGAAAGAGCATAGAAAAGGGAAGAATCACTGCATCATCTTTCTGCCTGTAGCCTCCTTAAGCCACAATCTAATCCTTGAAAAATGTATATGGAAAATATTTATGATTTATGTAAGTTCAACTTTCATGAGCAGGAAGGAGTTGCCATAAGATACCAAAAATAGTGAATATGAGAGTGAAAAAAGAGTGAATATGCCTTCAGAATATGCTCCTCTGCACTCAGTTAAGAGCAAGTGAGGAAGGAGAATAGGAATATGCTTGCTGCTGTAATAAGGGTCGCACCTGTGGGATGTCAGCACAGCTGCACAGCCATCCTGAACTTCCTTCAGAATGGTTTTCCAAAGGTAGCGTTTAGAGCAAGGATCCATCCCGGAACTGGGCTCATCCTATGGGAAAAATGAAAATAATGATACAGCAGCATAGGAAAAAGCAGACTTCCAGCCCAGCATGGACAGAATTCACAGTAACAGTACATATTTGTCTCTTTTTAAAAACTATGGTTTGGGGAGATAACTGAAAAGACACCCTGATCAGTTTTTTGTGTTAGTACATTTAACTTCATTTCTATATTTATAAAATGCATTTTTTTTTATTCAAGAGATGTGTATGTGTGTGTGTGTATATATGTAATATATATATGTATATATATACATTCTGCAAGGTTTTGGTTTGTGTCTGTTCCCCTACATGCATAGCTGCCATGAGCACAAACAAGTGCTGAAGAACTCCTGTAACTCATAGCTGCTTGCTACTGCTCACCCCATACAAGGCATGGACAGTATGTTTGGACTCTACATCCTCCAGCTGTTACTCCTAGAGTCCCTTTAGAAAAACTCCCACCCATGACGGAAAGAATCCACAGAACTAAATAATGACCCAACCAGCGCTGCCCAATGCAAACTCTCTGACTTTTCCTGTTTCCAACTCAGATGGCTTCCACGGAGAAAGAAGCAAAGCTACAAAAGGCTACATTTCCCCTTCCTATCTAATCCTGCTGTACTCAGTAGATCATCCTGCTGTACTCAGTAGATCAAATTTTGACCTCTTCTACTCATAGAAACATAAGAAATGGTATCTTATTGTCAAAAGCTATTCTCTGTCACAACAAAACTAGCGAGAAGTCTCTTTAACTCTTTAAACTCTTTAAGTTAATTTTAATACTGTACAATTTCATGAGGGCTGTCAGCACCTTCATGACATACCAAATTAGGATAGCATGGGCTTGGCTAATGTATTTGCAGCAAGGACTCCTAGCTGAAAATTGTAAGCAGAGTTATCAAGAAACAAAGCAAATAAAGCATCCTGTCTGATGCTGATTGTGGTGCTTAGCTACCAACAACAAAGGTGAAAAGGAATTCCGTTCAGCCTCTTAACTGTAGAGGGGTAACAAAACAAAGATTAAAAGCAGTAAAACTGAAAATAAAATATAATAATGATAATAAAAACTACGGCTATCACCTAAATTAATAGCTACAATCCTGGATGCGAGCTGGAAGCAGATACAGTAGTTTACATTGGTGCTTTTGCTTCTCAGACAAAAAAAAAGGGAGAATTTTTTTAAAATACTGAGCAGCTCCCTTAAAATCAGATAGCTTTTTTAAAACCAACCAAATCTTTTAAAGTGTTTCACATGTTTATACATTTCTTTCCTTTTGTCATTACATATGCAATAACATCTGCCCTGAAGGTATGGCTACTTGCTGTAGCAAGCTGTCATAAAAACATTAAAAAACAGTTGGAGCATTTTCTAAGATCAGGAAAAAAGCACTGAATTAAGATTATCTCCTTTTACTAACTGAACCAGCGTCAGTTTAAGCATAAAATGTAAATAAAATAATTCAACTCAGAAGTGAGTCAACATTATGAAGCTAGAAGAAACAAAATATGTCTCATTTTCAGAACATACACAGCTTTGGAAATATAAACCCTACAACAACACCAATTTTATATTTTTCTACTTAGTCTGTGATCTATGACTAGAAGTACTATTTGCCCTCTCAACTCTGGGGAACAAATCACGTCCTCCTGACAATTCTGAAAGGCTGATTCAACCACTGAACTGGTTGAGATCTTCCCACCCAAGGTTGGAGGAAGAGTGGTCTCATCTCTAGTGAAAAAAATATGTAGTGATGACAAAAAGAATACAGTACAAAATTCCCATAGCTTTGTAATTCCATGATCTTCAATACAAAAGACATTGTTTATGCTGGAAAGGCTAGTTTCAAGCCTAAATGAATGGTAGAATGTGGGCACCAAGACAACACATAATTCAATTTAATACCATTCAGGATTAGTGAATCCAATAAAACCATAAAAAACGGACAAATTTATGAAGCATGATGAAGCAAGGAATATGAAAATCCTCAAAAAGACAGGTAATTAGTAACGCCAGCACCAAATTACTCACTAAAATCAGAATCTTCCTTCTTGAGACAGCCAGTAGAAATGTTCATATATATTTTTCTCATGTTATATTCAAAGTAAAGAGTACATACATCATTAATGTATTTTACAGCATTTTTTTTTCTCTTCTACATAAAGAAATCTTAACATAATTATTTATCTATTTGGGTCATCGGATGCTATAATTGCATTTGTACTTGTTTGGGGTCCTTTTTCCTTGCCTATCCCATTGCCCCAAGGAAAAGAAGAAAAAAGAAAAAAGGAAAAACAATGTCAGATTGTGATTTGGAAGCACTGGTGAATAAAATTCATACAAAGTTCATACAGCAAAGCAAACAGGACAGTTGATCACTTGTGTATCAATTACTTCTTGACTGACCAGAAAACTACCTGATTATTATTAAAGCAACACGCAAGACAAGGAAATTCAATGCATTTATCATGTTTCCAAAGTAGCCGCAGTACTGCCTCTACTCACCAGTAAAAGTATTTGGGGTTTACCAACTAAAGCCACAGCAGTAGAGAGCTTTCTCTTTGTGCCAGCACTGTATGTTCTCACCAGTTTGTCAACATGGGCATTGAGATGCAACCGGTTGACAAGGTCTTCTGCTACCTGCAGTTTAGAAATTTGAAAGTCAACAAAGACAAGCCAAATAAGGCAGCATTTAAATACCCTGTTCGTGCAGATTAAAAGCAAACATACAAGTTACTTCCTTATTTACCCCCATTTGCTGCATATTATTACTTCTGAATCATAGAGGTGCACAAAAAGCTACTTTGGGACCCTTTTCCTCCCCACAAAGAATAAGGATTTTCTTATATAGAAAATTTGGCTTTGTCATTCCTTGTAACAGTCATTTGCATTCACTTTGGTTTACCAGCTCAATGATCTAAAATGTTCCTCATTTCACTTAGTTCTCCAGTATTCACCTGATCAAACACCTCAGTGACTGAAATTCAGGAAATAAAATTCTACATCAGCCACAAAAACGGTAATGGCAGAAAAGCAAGTCATGGATCAAATATTTACAGTTTCTTAAAGACAAAAGGTAATTTAGGATTAAATTAGCAGACCTCTGGAATAAAGGGGAAGGGCAAATTAGACCCAGTTCTTGAGTGTAATTGCTTAAATAAGTATTTCTGATCTACGCTGGTCATGCACAAATGTGCAGCAGGAGACAATGTTTATATCCTCTATGGCCTTTCTTCTCTACCAGTCAGAGACAATCCTAATGTACAAGGCTCCCTTAAATACTGCTGCTAAAGAACTTTAAGTGTACCAAGAGCCTTGTTCCACCTATATCAACTATCACTGCTAGACCATCCAAAGAGACCTCATGCAAAAACATGTAGGAGTCTTCTACTCAGCACTAACAGACACCCTGCAAAACACTATGTGTTTAGAGGCATGCTGCTGGGTGGCTCTATCATCATCAGGTGATCAAGTTCATACTATAGCCAATCTGCCTTTATGCTAGATGTAGCACAACCAGGGGATTCTTGTAACAAGTAGTTGCATGATGCTCTAACTCATGTTTCAGATCCAACACCAGAGCATCCACTACAGTATTATGCATTATTTTTGCTCCCTCTGTGCTACCTTCAGCAAAAAGCAAATACTGGAAGGATTAGTCACATCAGATGGACAGTGTTGAGTTAATTTAGAAAATCTAACAGAAAACAATATATCAATCAACAATATTGTGAATATTTACTATCCATTTCAAGTAAACTGCCATAAGCAATCATTTTCATGAGAACTTTATGCAATTTCCTTAGGAGACAATACTCAAGATATTCATGACCCTTCTAGCAAAATTTTCAGTAGTATGCATAAAAATAAAAGACATCTCCAAGAGGTAGTTCTTTGTAGGCAGGAATGATGCTGCAGTGGTAGGAATCTGGAATGCTCTAGCATAGACACTGGCACTGGCATTCCAAAGTCACTTGTGTTCTGTGTACCTTATTGTATAACCTGAGAGCAGTGGATGTTCTCAGACAAAACCTACATTCAAAAAAAAAACCTTAATCAACAACCATCAAACCATCCACAAGCAATTTTATACTGAAAAGTTCACATCTTCTGCTGTTTCAGAGGTAATTCATAGTGTTTTGCTTTCCTTTAGACACTATTGCTGTATACCAGTACCAGTGCTGCAAACTCAAATATTCTGTGGCTTTAGAAACAGTTGAAAGCCTAAGCTTAATTAGAAGATATAACAGCTGAGAGTCTTTTGTTTTTGTTGTTGTGTTTGTTTGGTTTGGTTTGTGTTTTTGCTGTTGTTTTGTTTTATGTTTCAAACATAGGTCTTCTTATACACTCAAGCAGCCTGTAAAATAAATACCTCTAAAGCACATGGTAAACTGCTTATCCACTCTACTAGCTGATTTAACATTGCTACCACTGGAAATGCATGCATGTTAGTGATGAGAGGATTATCCTCCTACAAATCACAGAATCATAGAATATCCTCAGTTGGAAGGGACTCACAAGGATCATTGAGTCCAACTCCTGGGTCCCCAAAGGATCACCCAAAAAATCAGACCACATGTCTGAGAGCGTTGTCCAAACGCTTCTTGAACTCCAGCAGGCTCGGTGCTGTGACCACTGCCCTGGGGAGCCTGTCCCAGTGCCTGACCACCCTCCGGGTGCAGAACCTTTTCGTAACACCCAGCCTGAACCACCCCTGTCACAGCTTCAAGATGTTTCCTCAGGTCCTATTGCTGGTCACCAGAGAAAAGAGATCAGTGCCTGCCCCTCCACTCCCCCTCATGAGGAAGCTGTAAGACTGCGACGAGGTCTCCTTTCAGTCTCCTCTGCTCTGGGCTGAATAAATCAAGTGACATCAGCCACTCCTCATATATCTTGCCCTCCAGACCCTTCACCATTCTATGGATTCTATGATTCTAAAGTGACCTAAATGATAATGAAAATGTCATCTGAATGAAAGTAGATATATTATACATTAGATATAGTGTGGAAGAGCCTGCACATCTTCATTATAACTTCATTTATCTGTATAACCAGTGGTGTCTTCTGGTTTGCATCATAGTGTACCATAAAGTAAAAATGAAAATCCCTCTTAAACGACTTTAAGTGAAATCCAGAATTGGACATGTGACAAATCTTCAGATACACACAATTATGCAAGACATTTACAATTCTAATGGTTTCCTTCCTTTAGTGAATATGAGATATATCCACAATCACCTTCTCTCCCTCCTTGTCATATTCATCATGATGTTCTATTTCTGGTTTCAATTACTTTCAGCAGTGAAGAGTGAGGAGATACATCAATTTATTTAGCAAGTTGGTAACACTGAGGCCAAATGAAAAGACGCAGTTATACACAAATATATATTTTGTGAGTGCATTTGAACCATAAAGATGTTTTACATCTACTCATGCCTGTAGTCATGAATTTAATCTTTCCTCCCTTTCTCTTCCCCCCATCCAGATAACAGAATTTATATCTTTAAGATAACAATTTCCCTATTTTCCAACATTCCTTAAACTGATTTATTTTTCCCTAACCAAGTCTAATATCTAAAGAAAAAGTGGTTTTCGTTTTTGTTTTTTCCAGATTAATTTAATAGTTCCCTCAACTTTGGAATACTCATTGGAATAAGTCCTTGAATCTGTAAAATCTAAGCCAAATCCCTGAATACTTTCTGCATTTCCTGAAGACTACTTGCATTCCAGAAAAGGCAGCAAGTATATTGGGTTTACATGGCAAGGTTTTGGTAGCAGGGGGGCTGCAGGGTGGCCTCTGTGAGCAGAGCCGAGCAGCTGCCCCATGTCAGATCAGAGCCAGCTCCAGCCGGCTCCAAAAGGGACCCGCTGCCGGCCAGAGCTGAGCCAGGGAACGATGCTGGTTGGGCCTCTGGGAGAGCAGATTTGGGGGGGGGGCAGAACTGCTGTGTGACAACAGCTGGGAGAGAGAGGAGTGAGAAGCAGCCCTGTAGCCCCCAAGGTCAGTGCAGAAGGAGGGACATGTACAGACCCATGTGGGAGCAGTTCTGGAAGAGCTGCTGCCTGTGGGCAGCCCACGCAGGATCAGTTCGTGAAGGACGGCATCCCGTGGGAGGGACCCCGCATGGAGCAGGGATAGGCAGTGTGACTGTGAAGGAGCGGCAGAGACGAAGCTGACAGAAGGGGACTGACCGCAGCCCCCATTCCCCATTCCCCTGCACCGCTTGGGGAGGGGAGGTGGAAGAGGGAGGATGGGGGGAGGGTGGTTTTAGTTTGCTTTTAGTTTCCCACTTCTCTAGTCTCTTAGTGACAAGCAATAAACGACATTAATCTCCCTACGTTAAGTCTGTTTTGCCTATGACGGTAATTGGTGAATCATCTCCCTGTCCTTATCTCAACCCTTGAGCCTTTTCTATTGTATTTTCTCCACCTCTTCCTCTGAGGAGGGGGGAGTGAGAGAGTGGTTGTGGTGGAGTTCTGCTGTCCAGCTGGGTGAAAACACCACAGCAAGGTAACTTGAACTTTTGCACACGTTAATATTTCTAAGAGTAAAGATTAAAGTAGGCATGGTGCCTTCTATCCACCAGGAAACCAAGAGGTACATCTGCCTCTCTGAAAAGCAGTAAATGATACTAATTATGTAACCCACAATGCTAATTATTTTCCACTGTCCTCCAAACTTACCTTTAATATTCAAGTAAAACATTAAGTAGTACTGAGAGTGATCAGCTAGTATGTTTTCTGGAAAAAATGGATTGAGTTAGAGAGGCCTCAATTAGAAGTCTAGAAATGTAGTGTATCTATCCTGAGTTGAAAAGCTGTAAGCATCAGCTTATTAATTTTGCATAATTCTGACAACATAAACATAACGTGCAACTCTTTATTATTTTATTGTGAACAAAACCATCGAAAAGCAAACCTGACTGCAAATAGTGAAAGTTTGTGTCAGACCTAACGGAAATAATAAGCATAAGATGAATTCTAGAGTCACTTGAAAAAGCTATACACTTCCAAAAAAAGTTGTTCTATCTGTCAGGTTCTGAGTAAATTTGAATGCCATACAGATTAAATATCCTAAGTAACAATCAAGCATCAAATCCACGCAAAACAGTATTCATTCTGCTTCAGAATAAACCTAAAATTGTTAGATTTCTTCCATTAGGAAAGTGTATCTCATGGTCAAAGTTCTAAGGGGAAATAGTTCTTTATCCCAGATAATAAAACTGTACACTCTAATTCTGCTTGGAGTCTTAAAAAACAAGCACAAAAGCTTTGTGCATGGAAAGAGTAACTGCTTTGACAAGTTCCTGTTTCCAGCAGCGCTAGAATAGAACACATAAGCAAGTCGATGAGGCTCCAGAGTCAGTGCAAAAATCTTCCTGGAGAGTGAACTTAAAAAGAAATCACATTGGCACAGCAAGAAGTTGCCTCTGAAGGCCTGGTGAAGCTTGTTTTGAGATCTGCAATGCATAAGTTTTAATGCAAATGGAATGTGTCAATTAATGCTGTATTAGTATTTGACTTTTATTTTTTTTAGCAAATTGTATGCGGTCTTCTGGAACAAACTGAGATGCTGAAACTTGATATATTAAAGAAATAAAAATAACTATTAAAATACTATGTTAAACCAGCACATGTCTAAATAGTCCACAAGCTCTACTTCCAACTTACCAGTTTTGCAGGAAAAAAAAAAAAAAAGAAAGTTTCAGAGCAGCTTTAGGAAGCAAAGTAAAACTTCACATTCCATGAAACTTAACATTGATAGCAAATGACCCGTTTTCCTCCTCCTTTCCCATTCAGTTAATTACTGTTTTGGAACATTAAGTGCACTCAACTTTATGTCAGGCACTTAACTCCTGCTGTTGATAAATCTGTCTAGCAAAAGGATTTGATCTTTGAAGTTAGTGCTTCAGTGGATTTCTTCAGTAGCAAGGCATCCAGTAACTCACCTGCCAGCTTGATAATTTATTAAAAAACGAATGTATGTTGCTTTCTACATAGTAATCAAAACCATGTACTCTCTAGAATATGTGTGTGTGTGTGTGTGCACTAGTATCAACACTCACATGTAAGCATTCTGAGGCAAGCTTTGAACACCATATCATAGGCAGGAGGGAATGAGAAAATAACAGTTTACATTTACATAGAGTTGCTCTTCCAAAGCATTCTCAGGCCTTATTTTCTTCATAGGCAACTAAAATGCACACTTTCTCCAGGCACCAGCCATTTCTGGGTTGAAGAACAGCAGCTGTTCAGCACTTCACAGCAATGCCACACTGCTGGAAGGTCCCACTGACAAAAACATTTGTTTTCCTCTGAGATAGCTGCACTTCAGTTGTTGATGAAGGTAAACCGGAGTAGCTAAATAACATTTGCAGGAGGCCTTTGATGCCTTGATTACAAGCATATGGCAGCAAAGTCTGCTCTGTCATCTACGTAGACCAAAAACAACGACAGCTGAAAGGAAGAACGGTCTCTATATCACAGATGTGAAACTAAGGCACAAGAGGTGGCACCTAGATCATCTAAGGTTCAGGATAGTCAGAAGATTGACAGTTATCTTCCCTCAGTGCACCACAGTAACGTAACTCATCTCTAAACAACACATAATTGATTTTAACCCACTTGAATCAGGAACAGTATGTGAGTTACTACTCCTCTTGAGGAACTGTTCCCCATATGGTTTTGAGAGCAGCCATTGGAGTACCTGTGTACTAATTACCCAGAGAATAGATGGAGCTGAATACAAAGTGGAAGCTCTTAGGTACAGCAATTATTCATCAATACTTCTGCATTTGCAAGGGGTTTTATGAATGCCAGATATTTCAAAGAGAGAGAAAAATTCTCATTTTAGAGGAGGTATAGGAAGCCAGGTTATCCTTGTGGCTCCTCACCAAATGCAGACAGGAGACAGCAGTTACAGTGGTGTTCATTTACATATGCACATGCAGAGAGACACCCTGCAGGCACAGCATAGAAAGCTGTTAGTATCATCCTGCTCATTGCAATCTGGAAAATTTCCCAGACACCTGAGATGAGTTCAATACCGCATGGGACAGGTTATTTATGAAATGCAGATCCTTAGGCACACCACAAATCTATCTCCATTCTCGAGGCTCCACACTAGCTCCTGATCCTGCTCCTTATCCAGACAGCCTAGCTGCCTCCAAAGCATCTGTTGCTGGAAACCTACATCATAGGCTCATTGCAACTCCATTCCTTTCTGAGATGGTCACCATCTGCCCCACTTAATGTGCTATTCAGTCTATTCACAAAGGGAGAGTATGTTTCCTCTATATTCCAGGGTGCACTTGCTGAGAGCAACATGTATGTATAAGACCCCAAGTCTGTGAGTTTAGTGAGTCCCCTGAAATTTATTTAAAACTAGGTACTTCTATCATTCAAGTGCTTTTCTGAACCTCACACTCTTCTTAAGATGTCTTAAAAACTGCTTCATTTATAGCACATGGTGTACCATTTGGACATATGGGTTATAAGAATATATTGTAGTTTCTTCTGCAAATGATAAGAAAAAAAGCTTAAAAGCCATGTTTACAGCACTTTAAAGAACACTGCTGTGTAATTAAACAATCAAACTTTGATTCCCATTTTAAATTGCACTGAGGACCAATAGTATTCAATAACTTCTGTAAGAGGTATGAATATTTACTAGCATCATTTTGAATGACTACACAGCTCTAGGAGAGATGCCACAATCTGTTGCCACCTATGTTTCTTTTAAAGCACCACGATAACAAATGCTAGTTATGATAGGCTTTTAGCCCAACTGTTAGATCTGCCAGTTAATGGACAAAACACATAATTATAGTTGAGAGGGCTAGTACATTAACAATTAGCCCTTAATATATTTCCTTTAGATCAAAGGAAACATATTCATGTTTGCAGTATTCTGCCAGTACTCTGAAGCAAAAACTACCGATGACGAGTTAAGATCAGCAAACAACTAAGTAAAAGACTGCAGCATGATTTCTAAGAAGCCTGCAAGAAGTATACCGTTAAAACAATAAGCTAATGTCCAGCCAGGGTCTATTAAGGAGATAGCCCAGTAGAAGGTGCAAAGACTTGTAAGAATCTTTCATATCCCATAACCTCTGATCCAGCAACACTCAACTGATTAGCTTAAGGAAACGTTCAAGATATTGCCTGCCCTGATGCTATTATTGGGGCAAGATAGCAGTTATTTCTGAATATTCAGTGTCCCATTGCTGGAGACAGACCTTCTTCTCAAATAGTACCTAGCTGCTGGTGGAAAAGCTGCGAAGAAACAAGAAGGCAGGCTCAATACACAGACAAGGAACTGACAATAAACCACTTGGTGAACCCTGAGGCAGTAACCAAGAAGACGGTAGGTAGGTAGGTAGGTAGGTAGGTAGAAAAGAGATTTCAGTTACATACAGTTTTGCTTCTGGGAAAAGGAAAAAGAAGACAGACAGCCTTGTGGAAGTTACAAGGACAATCTGGGATACCATACAGACCTAACAGTTACGTGGAACCAATCTATACAGCACAAATGGCCTTGATTTCATATCACGCTTCAGTTTTCACTTGTAAATAGAGATGCACAAGAGACTGAACTGCTTAAGAACAGGCCATATCAGAAACTTCCATCAGTAGAGATAGAAAAAAATAAATTTTATACTATAACCATTTAGTATGTAATTTCTAGTATGAGTTGACTGGTGAGGCTCTTTACAGAAAAAAAAAAAAAAAAGAGAGAGAGAGCTGTTTGTTGCTCAGAACAGCCACATCTGTATCAGTAAATCTAAAAACTCCCAAGTGACATTGCCAGATATCATAATAGCCTTTGCTAGTAAGTTTAGTAAGTTGTTAAACTATTTCCTGACACAGGTTTGGCCTCTTCTCCTCAGACAAATCCAGGAATATTTTAGGGACTGCTCCCAGCAGGCAATTTGAATGCAGCCACTGTCTTGTGAAGGTTAAAGCTTTTACCAGCAGAGTGCTGACAGCTGCCACTTGGCCTCGGCACCCAGGTGCTTAGTTTCTTTACATAGAAATTCAACAGATTTCAATTTCTTCCAAGTATAATTCCATCTCTGAAGAAAAGATGCATGACCTGGCACATTTGGTGCTCCCTCCCAGTCCTCTACATGTGACAACGAAGGTATTGAATCATTCATAAATTTCATTTCCTTTAGAATTTGTGTATCAGAGATTGTATTTGCACAAGTGATATTTCACTATCCTCAGTGATGTTACTGTGTTTGAACTAGCATTAGACAGAAGAAAATATGTATTGTTTAGATAAATTAGCATAACAAAAAACCTTATTACTAACACTGTTAAGATGAAATATTGGATATTCTCACATGTAAAAAAAGCACCCTTTTTTCATAAACTCCATTGACCAACCTGGCTGCAGCTCTACCTGCAAATCTGTTCTGGACTTACCTTACAGATATGCTGCTTTGGAATTCCGCGCAGTATGCAGTAATAATAAAGATGCTCCCAACCCGTTAAAAGTTCATCCAAGGCATCGTGCTGTGGACAATAGCCAATAAGAATACCTTCAGAGCTAGCAGACAGTATATCCATTTCAGATCTGTTTAAAAGAAAAAGAAAAAAAAAAGAAAAAGAAAAAAAAGTTATGTAAAAAATACAGCTCTGGTTTTCACCCTTGTGATATAGAGTCTTCAAGACAAGCACACATCTTTTACTCTATTGGTAAATAAGTTTGAATCTCTTCGCTGTCATCACTTAACATGGTACCACCCATACTCAATGCAAGCTTTTTGTCCCTTTCTCTGAGATTTGTGCTGCCACCCATGCTTCACTGCTCTAAATGTGCATGGATGAACAAACACAGGAGGACAGATCTATGAGAACTAATTCTTACCAGGTTTACCTCCCCTGTACATTTAGTAGACCCTGGTCTGAGGCGATATACTTCAAAACCATACAGTGTTCAACACATTCAATATTAGAGGGGCATTAGTCTTGAAAGAGACAGAGAAACATTGCTGTGTATTCTTTACATGTCTGTATACATGCACACATGCATTGTCTAAACAACAAAAGCCAGAAAACCAAAGCCTATTAAAGACTAGGAAGTTTAAAGACAATACAGGTAAAAATATAAAGTGATTCTGATTTCAGAGACTTTGGCCATCTCTTTGTAGCTGTATGGCATTACTTGAAATTGCATTCATTGCTAAGAAGCAAGCTTGATTGCAAGGGTGTCTCATTACCCATAATGACACTAAATCTATCCTATTTATTCCAACATCTAATCCAACATTCAATGATGCTGATTTACATTTACAGAAAAGACCTGTCAAAATTAAGCTACTTAATTAAAAAGAGAAAATTTGAGTTTTGAAAAAAGTTTTTAAAAGGTTCTGCATTACAGAATGGCTTACCCCTTAGTGGTTTTCTATGTTTCTGGTTAAGAAAACTAAATATATGATTATTAATTTAGACACAATGTAAATGCATTAAATGGAGGATCTACTAATACCAGCACCAGTGAAAACATAAATACGTATCCCCTGTTTCTTAACAACATTCAGGAGTCTGTGGAGAAAAAGAAAACACAAACTCTGCATCTTACTTGATGAATCACAACATCAAAATATTTTAATCCTGTCAAAAGATAAATTATCATGATTATGATGAACCTTGCTGGAGACTAATTAGAATGGACTTTTGCTCTTAATGGCAAAGACATAAAATTTTAGTACCTTTGTAGGTTTGGATGGTGCCAAGGAAGTTAACTGCCTGTAGATATCTCTCTAGGTAAAGACTTACCAAAAAAAAAAAAATGAAAAAGGGGGGAGGGAAGTGCACTCTGTCATTAAACTATATCTACTTAAAGATTATTTTAAATAAGGTATACATAGATTTTTTCCCAGCTCAGTTTCTAGACATACCTAAGTCAAATTAAATGAGTTTTTAAGATCATATTTACCATAAGCTATGGACCGAATAATGTTGATCTTGTTACGTGACCTGACAGAAGCTGTGTATTCTTTATTTAACAAACTCTAACATTGTGAAACTATCTACAGTGAAATGCTGTCAAGATGCTGCTGAATAGAGGGTGATGTGCATAAGGTTTGCTGTACTAGGAAGATTCAGGCAAGCTAACAAGGCTTCTTTTTCTTGCAGGTACTCTCCTTGGAGTCTGGGTTTTTAGTAACATGCCAAGTTCAATCACAAGAGAACAAATCACACTCAGGGGTAAATTCAGGGACATTTACTCAGCATGAACTCTCTATCTGGATAGATACATATAGCCTGGAATGGATCCATACCACGAAGAACAAAAAATAAGTATGCATGACTGCAAAATATAACAGATACCTGATGTCCTTAAGGTAGAACTTGGTTAGACCATAGTTACTCAGTTCGCATTGGGAAATAAAAACACTTCTGTGTCCACAGTGCTAATTGCACAGATATAATTTTAGTGTTGTGCTTCCTATGAAGCAGACACAGCCTTAGATGAACAAGATCCCACCCAGCAACCTTTAGCTTTCATAAAGGAAGAATGCAGTGAGAATACATCATTTAATATTCTTACTCAGCTTGGTCCTTATCTTGCATCTGCATCCATTAGTGATGACCTCGAACACATAAAGCGCTCCCATTAGTAAAGAAATTCTAATGTATCCACTAATGAACTCATGGACCTATTTTTTTTCCATCTCCAGATGCCTTTATCCGTCATAAAGGAGAAAGTAATCTGAATAGAATTTAACAACAACAAAAAAAGCCATATGTGGATTCTAGCTTTTTATTGAAACCTTTTTGGTATATATATTAGAATGCCTACTCTTTCCACAGCAATAACACTGAGTAGATGTCCAAAACAAAAAGGTTGGAGATCATAATTGAGTTTTGTTTAGCCAGCATAACCTTTCTCTGAATACTAGAATAAGAGATGAAAGAAAACCACAGCATAATCTTTAATTACAGTACATATCTTAGGACAGAAACCTGCCTTTATCTCGGGAAATTAATTTTCCTTGGAATTCAGTTAATCTCTCAAATCTCATTTTCATGGGCTTAAATGAAATGAACTTTTCAAGAAGTTACAGCATGATACCCCAAACCTTTTTCACTAAATGATATACTGTAAATGCTTAAAAAAAAAAAAAACCTCTGATGATATTCAGTACACTAATTATATCTTTCTTTAACAAACGTCATGTATGACATGAATACAATTGGAAACATACATTTTTATATTTTCTGAACTATAGATTAGCATGCAGCAAAATGCCAAACTTTTTCTCAGCCTAGAGAAAAGCAGGCCTTTGTTTTCTGCCCTTTTATTATCAACATGCTAGCATTTCTCATTAGACCACTGATGTAAACAACATGAGAGACGGGGAGGGGGGGGAGCTCATTTTAGAAATGAAGAGAGAAAGCACATATAACTACAGATTCCAACCTTTCTCTGCCTTTCTGTCCATAGTACAGTAGACACAATGAATACCAGTGTAATTTCTAAAAACTATAGGATAGAAACCAGACATTTACACAAATACAGGGATTTCTTTATCATTATAAAAACATTTAGGAATGGTAGGAATGGTTATCTTCAGATTCTTTTAGTTACTTTGGTCTGACCTAGTTCAGGCATGGAATATAAGTTCTCTTCTTCCTAGTGAAGTTTCATTTTTAGATTATATTGTTATGCTCAGTCAATGCTTTCACTTACTATTTAATTTTTTGTGTAAAGTGGAACAGCTGCAACAAATAAAACCAGCAGAATGTATCCAGAATACATTATATGTTAAATAAAATTTAAAGATGAAAAACTACATTGCTAGTACACTTCTTGAAAAGGTCAGCAGACTGTATGGCATCCTTGAGAAAAATAGTACAGAGTAGCACTTGAAGCCTTGAAAATATTGTATTCTGTCCCTTTCTATATGCTTTTGTCTCCATTTATACAGTAAGAATTATGATAACTTTCACATAAATCATCCTGAAAAAAAAAAAATCCAGGACTCCAGGACCATACATTTGGAATGCTCATCTTACAAAGTTTTGTACTAACGATGAAAGAAACTTGCCAGCCTTGCAAGGCAATGGGTATTTAGCAAACTAAACTCAGAGGGGGTGAAACCTTCACTTAAATATATTCGTCCATTGATCGTTTTAAGGCATTTAACCGATCCATTTCTTTTGTGTGTTGCAGTACCCCTGAAATCTGATTCCAGTCCTGAAAGCTACCCTGGAGTGGCATGGGCCACTCCAGTCAGAAAGCCTTTGCTGGCACTGAAAAAGAGAACAAAACACTTGAATGTGTGTGAAGAATCTCAGACAAAACCTGCTGCTTTCTGTCACGTGAACTGGACTATCTTCCAGAAGGCTGGGTTGGTTGTTGCTGAGACTGAATTTCCTTCTCATTTGTTACAGTGGTTACCAACAACATTGCTTAGGCAGCTGTGGGTTGACATTCAAAGGTATGACCTCAATTTCAGCACAACTTAGTGCCCCCAATATCAGCCTTTTGGCTGTTTATGAAAAAATGTTTCAGTATTGACTCTGCTGTGCACTTTGGTTCATTTTTGAGTGCTTTTTCTGTGGTGTTTGAATGCAGTTAAAATAAAGGCAATGATATATATGGTACTTACAATGGCTTCTGCAGAGAGATAAATTCCATTAATTAGTCAAAATGAAATATAAATTTACAAATTGCAAAAGTAGTTAGACATTCCATTGTACTCATAACTGCACATTCAATTCAGTGCATACTAATGCTCTATTAACATTATAAAAAATCAAGGTTAAAATATAATTAATGTAACTAAAGCTTAGTTATAATTAAATTAATTATACTGATATACAGTGTAACAACAGCTTTCTCAGGCATTATATTGATGCAAATTTATTCTGCCTTTCAAGTAAAGCTATTTGAATTACATTTTAAATTATTTATCAAGCTGAATATCATAACTATCAAGAGTCCAAGTTGTAGCTCTATAGAAATATTTTACTTTCCCCTCTTTGGAAAGCAGTTCTTTGGTCCTATGACTTTGTAATCCAACAGCTGAGATGACTGACAGTCAAATCAAATAGGATGGGGAGTTGCTGTCATGGAGGATCTCTATGCAGAAGAAAGAGAGAAATTCATGGTAGATAAATTAATTATATAAGGAACACTGCCAAATGCTTCGGGACACTTATGAACAAGATTAGGTCCACTGCAACTACTTCTTCTATGCACCCGCACTACAACCAAGACTGAGTATGAACTTAAAATTGACTACATTCAGCAAACTACAATGGAGAAAACTGCAAAATAGCTTGAGCCAAAAAGGCAAACAAAACACTAAACACTTGTCACATTATTTTACACTGATCTTGACATGACACTTAAAAGGATTTTGACACATTTTCTTCCCAGCTGTCTTTAGCCCTTCTCAGTTGAGGGCTTTACAATATAATAGTCATTGCAGAAGGCTAAGGTACAAACTTGCAAAGGGGAAGAAAACTAAGAGTGGCCAATACACACTTAAAAAGTGGAACAGATATGCAGTATCTGCTGATGCATCAGTCCAGAAGTGAATCAAAGACTAGGAGGGCTCACTTTTATTGGGTTCACTTTGTTCTCCTTTCTTTTACTACTTTGGTAAGCGTCAGCTTTTCGGAGTACATATATAATACAAATACTATTTCTTCAAGCTATTTGACAAAAACAGTAGCTATGAAAATGCTTATGGATACCCACAATAGCTTTCAAATAGCCAGCTCCTGGTGACAACCTAGTCATAGCAGTAAAGCTAAAGATATACTCTGAGTCCATTTGCACCCTTAAAGAGGAGCACATACACTACAGAGAACACAAAAGAAGTGCCATGCAGTCAATCAACTGTTATATTTGTTTACGCTTGACAACTCCTTTGCCTAGACATTGCTCAAAAGTCAGTCTCCTAATGTCTTATAGCACCATTCTCAATAAATACAAGCAAGTAAATTTTATTAAAATATTTTCTTTTCTAGAATATGTTAGAAAAGTAAAATTAAAAAAAAAGTAAATTTAACAACATTTAAACTTTTACTTTAAAAAGTAAATTGTATTAAAATATTTTCTTTTTCCCTTTTTTGCTTTTAATATTTCTGACCTTCACTAGAGGGACTGCTGGTGCTTCAGCGTCAATATTTCATTTCCACATCTTCCTTTGCCACTTTTTAATCCACTTTTAGGGGTTGCAAATATCCCTAACATGGAGACACTTTCTCTATATGATATTATTTTTATATTTCATCTGGACAGGTATGTCACTGATAATGGCAATGTTAATGAGGTACATAAAATAATAAAAAAGGCAAAATCCCCTATGAATAGCATTTTGCTATTACCTTCACAAGATTGTCTGTGGTTAGTGATAAATTCCTATTATTTCTTACTAAGAGTATCTTTATGAGGTCACAGTTACAACCAGAATGGGATTGCAAAGGTTAGATGTTGCCTGAAAGACTTTTCTTCACAAGAATATGAAATTTTTTAAAAAGTAGTTCCTTGGTAGACTGCTTAGCTTGTATACTATAAATGTGCATTCCCCATGTAAATGCTAAGATACATCAAAGTTAGGAACATACTCTGTACAAATATACATACAATACAAATATACATACAAATACATACAATGCAAATATACATACAAGTATCTATTTGATTTGTAATGTATCAAAAAGAAAAAGTTTAAAAAAGATCAGAAGCCTTCCCTTCCCCATAAGAATGTCCCCATCAAAAAGAATGCCAAGAAACTTTAATGTGCAGAAGAGATGAAGCTGGATCTAGCATTTAATACAATTTTCTTCTTAATAACACCCAGTCTTACAAGTCTGAGTGATAGCTTTAATGCATTTTATTAAGCTTTTGTTACAAAAAAAAAAATTCTTAGGAATAAGCTCGTTTTTTGTGGCTTTAAACATTCAACAAACAAACAATTTGGAGGCCAACAAATCTTTTTGAAGTACTTGAAGGTATTGCGAATCTGATTTTCTGCCCTTATAAAAAGGCAGCTCTAGACCCGAAGTACATTTTCCAATTTTCTTTGAGAGTCTAGCTGGAGTTCCCTGAACACGACTTGATCATCATTGTGTGAGGAGCACAGCTCTCTCTACATAACCCCAGGCACCTCCAAGATGTTTTAGGTTTAAGTTCCAAAAATTCTGCTTTGCAATTCAACATGCACTTTTGAAAAGCTGATCTGCCTTTTCTAGTCCCCTGTCCAAAGGTGCAAATGCTGTCCTGTTAAATTCAGGTCTCATTTCAGTGCAGCTGTCTCAATGAGACACTTCTGACTTTTTCATATATTCTGTGAAACTATTACACTAATAATCAGGAAAATTTGTTTTTTGTTTGTTTGTTTTGTTTTGTTTTGTTTTTATATCCAGGATCTTTCAAGAACAGTTTATTCAATGAAACACAACCTGTTATGAATTAAGGATTTTTAACCCACCTAAAACCCCTTGGACACCTGATACACAAACCAGATAGAGCTATGTTCTCCAACTATTTACATTTTTGTGTTTATTGACACACATAATTATTTATCAGCAGCAAATCAATCCTTAGAGAGGAAAGATGAAAGCTGCAATTGTCTGCCTGATGTGAAATGCGCATATTCCTTACAGAACATATTGCAGAGCATAGCAAGTTAAAAGAACAGAAATATTTCCATCATACTGAAGTTTCTTGGTTTTGCCTCTAAATACTGATTTAAGTGTTGCAGCCAAAGATCTGGGACTCAAGCACACTCGTTTCACTTTTAATAACTGTTCCCAGAAGTTGCAACTAACAAAGATGTAATTAACAGTTTAAAGACACCTAAAACTAGAAAATATTCGAGACACTCACACATATATCAACTGTTACACAAAATATTTTACATTTCTTTTTTTTTTCTTTTTTTCCTCCTGTTTGAGAATTTGGTATTTGTCCTTATAAGCAGGATAAACATGACTGCTGCTCAGGAAAGAAAATAGCTATACCTGAAACTGAAGTAAGGAACATCAAAGCTTATCACAAGCATTTTTGTATCTTCTCACTAGACTACAGAAAACATCAATTTAACTGATTCAGAGATCATAATCTTTTTTTGTTGTTGTTGTTTTAAGATTATAAATCAATTCTATTCAGAAAAAAATATGTTCTGCTTTGCATGAGAAATTTTAGCAGTAGTTCAAGTGTTGAGGAAGGGTTCTCCAGACCTGCTGTGCTTAGAATCCTATCTATGCAAGAGTCAACAGTTTTGTCCACTACTAATTTACAGTAGCACAGCAACACAGTGCATCTTAATTTGCTTTACATCAGTTGACAAAATATGAAGCAAGCAACAAAATCAGGAATGACACAATGACACAAATCTCAGCCTCAAACTTGTTTCCCCAGGGCTAGCTACTCTGCAACTGCAGCTTCTCCTTGAGGTTGCCACCTTTATAATATTAGAATAAGTGAGTGATAAGTTTTGAAAACACAGGAATGCTTTACATTCACTTGTAGACTTATGTCTTCAGCTATGTAAGAAACATCAAAACCCGTAAGGTGACATCCAGTTCAGGGTGATGATTAATATGGTTAATGATATTCTGGAGACTTAAATATGACCATCTCCTATGGGTTCTTCTCTAGTCTTCTAAATGTGTCAAATTTCATTACCTATATTTTAGTACATAGTAAATAACATTACATTTTAAATGAATGGGGTAAATGAAAGTAACATATAAGATGGGTAGCAGGCATAATCAAATATTATGTAATTATGTAGCATGAATTATCAGGTATTACTGCTTATTTGAAACTATTATTAAATACCAGAAGCATAAAGTTGACCTCAAAAGAATTATCTCTTTTGCCAAAAATAAATTGCAACATTCTAGTACAAGGAATTAAGGCATTGGTATATTGTTTTATGATTTTTTGAAGAATTACCTTTAGGGGTTCTGATAAAATAAATAACATATTTAATAAACACAGCATAACTGCCAAGACACCTGACAATGAAATATATTCTTATAATTTTATATTGGCTTTCAAGTAGGTATTAAAATATAGGAATTGTCACATCAAATCAAATCATTTGCCCATATACAGATCTGATGTCACATTGTATAGGGAAACCCATATGAAATTCATGAATGCACAGGAAGGACCAAAGGCAAGTCCCATTAAAAGCTATAGAAGAATAACCCTCAAAATCTAAGCAAAACCTGGGAGCTTAAATACTATCTTGAGGACAATATCTTATTGGAAATCATTACAGATTATTGTATTTCTATAAATCTCAAATCCTTTTCAGACACATGCTAAACTTCTGACCTCCACAATATCTTGGTAAGTGAATTCCACAGGTTCCAAAAAAAACAACAAATATTAGTTTTAACCTAATTTTAAATTACTGGTTTGGGTTTTGGTTTTTTTTTTGGTCATTGTTGTCATTCTTGCTTAATATCTGAAAATGTTTGTCTTCTGTTTTGGGAAATTATAAGCGAAAATAAACATCTAAATGTTTCTACAAGCATTGTATAACACTCTCATATTACTTCTTATACTTTTAAGAATTATATTTCCAAAATCTCTTTAGTCATTCCTTTCTCCTGATTAACAACTATTTGACGGTGATTTGGGGAGTTCTTTGTTATTAAGCCCTTTTTACCTGAATCTATTGAACAAAAAAATGTTGTTATGAAAGACGTTTTAAAAACAAAACAATAACAACAACAAAATCAACTTAAGTAGAACCATGTTTAGTAGTGGTGATGGTGTCCACTTTTTCTCTTCTTTTAAGGGTAAACTTTCAAGAAAACAGAATTTTGCTATGACTGAAACTACTTGCATTATGAAATTATATCTATTTATCATTATTTTCATTAAGAAGTGAGCAAATACTGACATATGAAAGCATTTAAATTCTAAAACAAAGACATGTATCTTCACATTTTGGAAATTTCAAAATGTTTCATTTTAAAGTCTTCTGAATTAAACCCTTCACCCCTCATTCTCCAATTTTGAAATGGACATAATTTAAAAAACAAACAAACAAACAAGGTTTAAAATTGTTAACTAGCCCACAATACATTCATACACATACACACATTTTACTTTGGTTTTACTCAAAAATAACTTTACTTTCCCTCCCATGTTGCTGGTAAAACCTGTATATGTTGGTTACACCTAAACCAAAAAGACCATTATTCACTTATCACTCCATCAAAATTATCCTCAATACCATGAGCACTATATCTCTTTTCTTCATTACACAACATATTGATCAAGTAATTAATTAATGACTCTGAAGGACCCAAGTGTCAACATTTTAAAATTATCCACTTTAAGCACCAGTCATCATCCTAAGCCTGGAAACCTTTTGGTGCAGCACTAGTCTGGGAGATCTATGTCCATGCATCTGTACGTACTGTATCTTAAGATTTTTGTTACAACTGAGGCTTCCTGTAGCCTGCTCTTTTGCTACCAGACAACTTTATTCTCAATTAACAGAGCTGTCAGACTTTAAAATGTTGTTGTCATAATCCCTGACGTTCCTGGTAAGGGCTTAACAGCAATGATGCAATATGGATTTAAAAGGGATCAAAACAGGTCCCTATACTACAATATAAAGGACTGAAGACTGCTACTTTTTGATCATTGGCATTATCAATTAGCACTATTCTGATCAAACCCTGTGTTATTTACCCTGTAGGAGTCCGGATAACAGCACGCCCTGCAGATGGGATGATCTCTCCAGTCAGCATCTTAAATGTTGTGCTTTTCCCAGCTCCATTTGTTCCCAGGAGTCCAAAACACTAAGATCAAAAAAGAAACAACCAAACAAAAAGAAACAAAACAAACAAACAAAAAGAAGAAATAAAGAGCAAAGGTGAGAAATTGTTATTAATCTGCTATGCTGAAGGAAATATGTAATATTAATTCTTCAACAGTTTCTCCCCTTTTCATATTTCTTATCATGTCTGTAAGATACTGTATATGGCTATTCAGTATGTGCAATTCCCTTTCCAACAGAAAATAAGTTTTCAATAAAATAAAATATTTTGATTACCTCCTACATTCTTAAAAATGACTTATTTAGCCTTCCACTTAAAACCCTGTCCTATAATTTAATGCATTAGTTATCCATATTATTAAGTGCTAAATTTGAGCTTGGGGTTTTCACATCCAAACTGAGCCAGAGAGAAATATAGTCAATATTTTTTAATGAATATTTCTTAGTTTCTCGTAAGCTGCTTCACTTTGTACAAGTAAACAACCAGTGAACATCCAAGACACTGACTCAGTTAATTCAGAGCCCAGCTGTGATGAATACATGCTTAAGCTAGGACAGTATTTGTATTAAGTTTACAAATAGCACTTCATAACTTTCAAAATACTTGTTTCATGAACTTTCTTATCGATAAATATGTTTTAACCAGCAACATCCTCCGGGTTACTCCAGTTACCCAACAACTGACCTGTAACTGTCTGTATCTCACTGGACCTGTGCTGCCATGTACATTTCTTATATTCATTTTTACAAATGCATCTTTGTAGTTTGGTAATGTCAACCAGGAAAAAAAGTCTTTTCCTTATCAGTATTTTAAATGAAAATTTGCACTTCCCAAAAGGATCTAAATCTTGAAAAACTAAATGCTGTTCTGAAATCTTTAGGATTACCATGATTCAGTGTGAGATTTCAGTTTATTATAATAGTATATTGGTATATTATATACTATATTAAAATATACTGGAATGATTTCAGTATGAGAAATACAATGTTGCCTTGGAGACAAATTCAGAATCCTGTTCACATTCTGCAATTGAGCTACATATTCTTTGCTTTCTCTTTGGCATTGAATTGCTCTGCTACCTCCTGGCATTTCATGTTAGCCGATAAAACAGTAATTTGCTAAAGATAAACAAGATGAAAAAACTCTGATACAGTCTTAAAACAAAAAAATAAGTGAACTGTTGCTTCTTAAAGACCACCACATCTTCTACTTCTATCCAGTTACTGATTTTCAGAAATTACTAAAACTAAAATTGTTCTGCTATCTACAGATCTTTGATTGCAGACATACAGGTCTGAACAACTGCTAGGAATCAAGTGGGCTTTGGGTGGGGGGGAATTTTAATTTTTGAGGGGGTTTTGTTTAGTTGTTTGGTTTTGTTTTGTTTTTCCAAAGAAAGAAAAAAGTCCTCTTTACCTCTCCCCTTGGTATTCCCAAACTTATGTTTTCCACAGCTATGTTCTTCTTACTGAAACCTCCATAACACTTCCTGAGGCTGTACAGAAGAAGGACATCATTACCAGTTCTTCCACCAAAAAGTCGCTGTCGCTCCATCTCTACATCAATATCTTCTGAAGGGCTGACTGTGCTGTTAAGTGAATGCTGACCCCTAAAATAGAAGATACCAAATACCACATGGCAAATTGAACATTGATGTGCTCTGGATAATTCTGTTTTATTTCCCTGAAATCCCTTAAAGCTCTGTGATCATATCTCAGCAGAATCCAAGGGAAAAAGAAAGCACTTGTGTTTTTTTCTGCAGTTTACAATACTACAGTAATATTGGTGGTAGGGGGATGGTTGAGCTAGGTGATCTTGTCCAAAAGACAACCTTTTGGACCTTTTCCAACCTTTATGATTCTGTGATTCTATGATTTTTTTTCTCCTTCCTAAAATTGAAATTGCACTCTACTGTTCATATGAAACAGCAACAGAGACATTCGACTGAGAATGAACTCCACATTGAAACATTATTTAAGTCAGAAACAAGAATGATGAAATGGGGAAATCCTTCATTCAAAGTGGAAGCATGGGACCACAAAACCATCCAGTTCAGATAACTCTGAAGCAAACAAAATAAAACCCCTAAGTGAACAGGATTCCACCATTTTCTTTCTTTAAAAATTAGTTAATTGTTTACTGTGGCAGAATACAAATGGTAATGCACACACCTTGGTTTCTGGAGGAGATCCCAATGGAAAAAAAGCCGTAAAAGAAGAAGAACTGTTCCCTGCAGGGCCATTTCCAAAAAAATCCAGCCCAGGAAATTCATCTCAAATGGGCTCACGTACGAATCTATTCCAAAGTTGCTGGTCAGGTCAAACTTGATCTGGTTGTATGAAAGTTCTATTAAACCTTGGCCTAAGCAGAATTGTGGGAAAATTATAAACGTCCATTTGAGGATTTTGTAGATGTACTGAAAACTCTTAAAATCCATCAAGAAAGAAAAAAAGAAAGGAAGGAAGAAAGAAAAAATTAGTTTTCTCTAACAAAACATTAAGCACACTTACTAAGCTGGATACACCTTTCAAATCTCACTCAAGGCAAACTGATTTTGGCAGACCATATCATGAACTATTTTGGGACAGGGATCATCTTTTATTGTGTTTTAGAGTGTCTACAACCACAGAGTCCTAGTTTGCTGAGGTTCACAGACAATGACAGAACAGACGCATGGCAGTGGTCATTCCGTTTTCTTAAAATTGTAATACTTGAATGCTATTAATTCTAAGTCACCAATTTAACCCTAGTTGAATTTTGGAGGCATCAAATCTGCCTCCAAATTTGAGTGATGTGTAATCCACATTTGTCTTCAAACATTAAGTTTTTGACCTGCTACATGCATAGGTAGTGAAATACACACATTCTGGTTTTCTTCTCCATCAGGTTGCTTAATTACCATCAAGAATAATGAAAATTAAATACATGGACTGAGAATGTGTATTACTATTCATACAGCGCATTACAGATCCTAGAAATAAGCGGATTATCTCTTATGTCAATATTATTCAAACACATTTTACAATGCATATAATCTATTCAATGGACCAGAACAGCTCCCATTATGTGCAAATTACAACTTAATGGTCTGGAAAATGTCAAGATTTCAATTAACAATATTTTTCCATCATTTCACTGCAAGCTTTTTATTTTTTTTTCCTTCTTTTTATAAACAAGTTAAAATTCAAGACGGTAACAAGCAATACGGTATATAGTGGGACAGAAAAATCAGGATGGTTTAAAATGCCAATTTTTTTCTGCTAGAAATGATCTAGTCTGTGCATAGGTATGCATATGCATACACACATACATGTGTGTGTATACATCTCATGAGTAATATGAAGCTAAGGTTTCATACTGACCTGTACTTTGGAAAGTATAGCTAACAAACGAGGTAAGAGAGTCACCAGCATGGTACAAAGGCCAAACACAAAGTTTAAGGAGATGTAAGAAATAAAAGCGACATCTGAACTTGAGAAGAATCGGGATACAAGATACATCCACGGTAAAGTTGCATATCTGAAAGGTTAAAAAAAAAAAAAAAACTTATCACAAACAAGTGAAGCAACTCTTCTGACCAACTGAAAAGGAGGTCAAATTTGGGATATATTTTCTTTATCTAATTACCTTATGATTCTGTAGAAGTACCCATATCTACTGTCATGTAATAGGCAGATATGAACCATTTTTGCATATATTAACTGCATGGTTTTACTTTCACTGTTCCGGAGTTCACAAGCTTCATGGCAAAACCACACATCTTTTAACAAGTGTTTTATGCGAGGATAGAATTAAAAGCAGGCTTTCATAGAAAGAAGAAGAGAACACAAATAGAAAGAAGAGAAAGCCGTGAGAGAGAGGGGGAAGATGTAAAATAAAATGAAAGGGGAGAAAAGGGGGTAGAAAATAGTAATATGGCATCGTTATATGATGTGTTATGGCTTGGTTTATTTGATCTAGCAAAAGCTGGTTTTGTTTTTTTTCTCCTATGATGGGATGTCCTGATCTTACAGAAAGTCCTCTCTTTCACTGTATTTTCTCATAAGCAGTCATATTTAAACATCTGTCTCATAAGGTATGCAATCTCCTTCACACAGATAGCAACTATTATTTGGTTAAGGAAGAAAATTCTTCTTCAGAATGCTTATCCTGTAACTATTCATTTTCCGCATTTCTCACATCACCTGGGACTGCACATAAGAGCAGGCAAAACAACAGCACAGATGAACCATTAGTTTGATTAAGCCCAGGGCTCAATATATATTTATATAGAGAAATCAATACTCGGTTTAATCAGTTATTTTATCTTTCTGTAACTTTTTTTTTTTATTTATTTAATGTGAAGCTTAAGCACAATGGTTATAAGGGAGGACTTTTCTATCTCATTGCACTATTTGGAGACAAATCTTCAACCAGTCCAGTACTCCACAATGGACAGCCTTCTCCCTGGATATATAAATTGCTGGAGCTGTATAAGATTACAGAATTACTGAAAATTGGTAGAACTGTAAAAAAGACAGCCACTTCTTGCCTTCTTGCTACTCTGCACATGTAAGCACTGAAATTCTGACCTGACTGTTATTATTCCCTCCTTTCTGGAAGATTACATACAATCAATTTCTATCAGCAAATGATTGTTATACAGACGATTTTTTGAGACATTTCCAGTGCTTTTTTTTTTTTTTATTCCCCTGAGTGAGCAAGCAAGCAAATCCATCACCACCATCCCTCCCACGTGGAACTTTCAAACTCACGTTTCAGCCTGTTTTCTCACTATCTTTTGCTGAATTGTAATCAATTCCAAAGAGAGAAAATCATGCATCCAGCAGCAGGTGCAAAGCAAGTCTAAAGATTTCTGTTTGTTTTCTACGAGTCATAATTCCATAGTAGCATTTCCAATCACATACCCAAAGAGTACCAGCAGGAGAACAGTGGCTGCCAAATTCTTTCGGCAAGTGAAGGCTGAAAGCTGGAAGGCAATAACAACACCAACACAGAGGGTGACTGGAACCATGTAAAACAGCTAGAAACACGAGAAAAAAAAAAAAGGCACTTAGCAGGGGACTGTCTCTTAGTGACATCCTTAATTAGCATAGAAGGGCTCTACAAATGAACTTCTCCATATTTGCAATATAATTACTCTGTGAATTAGGAAGAATTAGGCAGAAGAGCTCTGAGATTTCAGAGTCCACACTGGCTGTGAAGCTACCCCTCCTACACATATACACACTAAACTTACCCTGACAAAATAAAATCCAGCTACAGAGTATTCCCCTTAATTCTGTTTCTATTCACCTTTCCAATACATCCATTTAACAAGCTAACTCTTCCAGATAATGAGTCCTTATGGGACTATTGCTCCAAAATATCCAATTGTATTGTGACAGTTGTGACAGTGTATTGTACAGTTTCTTGGATCCAGAAAGAGCAGTTTCACTGATTTATGCTTCAGTTACAGGATACTAGTAAAGACACAATTTTGAAAGAGACGTTAATGAAGGACTTTGCGTGCTGATGAAGCAAATGACATTTTTTTTAATAGGAACAGGCATAACATTTACAAGAGTTACAGCCATTAGGCAACAGGGAAAGCAATTTCTATTTAGTCTCTTGATATAATGGTAACCAAATACTTATTAGTGTGGTGATGTGATTGGTACAGGGGATTCATATCCAAACAGTGAAGAGAGAGGGGCTCTGCTCACATTGAGTGATGGCAAGATGTGAAAATCTGCGCCTGGTTCTATTTCCAGCATCTGCATGCTCTGTGCATTGAAGCTGAGCTCACTAGGGCAGTGACTGCCTCCACTTCCATGCTATATAACATTTAACTTTATTCTAATATAGCTGAGATTCTGAGATGAAACTGCAATAAAGGCAACAAATGATTGCAATCAAGGTCTAGCTAAATACTCAGTGTAGCACAGTATACATACTGTAAAAGTAAACATTCATACTGAAGGACAATGCAAACCTGTCTATGCTTAAACCAGAAGGCATCATTTCCTTGCCAATGGGAAGAAAACATTTTTTAAGGGAAAGGCAATTGAGCAAAACATAGACTGGTGTAATGTTCTCATCTTGCTCACAGTGTACCTTATGGCACCATCAATGCCATACATAAATATCATACAACACCACTCCATAAATTTGGGCTTCAGTTTATTCTGGAGCGGTTTAACATTGTATAGAAGTCACAAAGCATCTGAGTCCTAAAATATTTCAACAAATGAATATATTCAACTTGTTTTCTAGAAATAAATAACTTTTAACATTAAATTCTATTTAAATAATCTTACTTGAAAGCATGGCATGTTATAAAAGTTAGGCACAAATAAATAATCTTAATTGCCCCTCTATTGAAACAAGCTTAATCTAAACAAAATATCTCTATTTGTCATGAAATCTTCTTAGCAGTTACACATTTTCTATTTGTTGAACATTGCAATGAATATTATTCATGTGCATAAATACACAAAGAACAGCCTGATTCTTATGACAGTAGTTTTATAAATCAAATACTTCTGCAGGTCTAGTAAAGATTATGCTTCCAATAAGACAGGACACGGCCTGCAGTGCTTAAAATGTGTAAAGGGAGTTCAAATTTGACATTTCATATATTCATGCGTTCAGTATCCCTAGATGATCTGCGGCACAATTAGCATTTAAAGTAGTGTCTGTTCTTTCCCAGATCATGATTGATCATGCAGTACGATGCTGAATTTGTGAGAACATTTTGAAAGGAAGAGATTGGCAGAAAATAACAAAGAGCTGACTTCACTGCATAAGGAGAAACTGAATGATGAAGGACCGAGTTTTTAACCAAACCCTTTCATCTGACACGGCACAAAGATTGACTGGCCAAGTAAACAACTTTGGGATAAATGTGCTCTTACTTCAAGCTTGCTCAAGTGTGAAAATCCTGATTTCAAGCATGGATGGGTGAAGCTCTACTGTTTCAGATTTAGAATATCTTGAATGAGAATAGAGTGTTCCAAAAAATCTCTGTTCTTGACCAGGCTAATTCATGTTTGCATTGCCTATGCCAGAATCCAGACCTCTCTTCCATTACCCAGTGAGTTAAACAAAGTGCAGAACATTTCTTTCCCTCCTCTGGAGTGACGAACCTTTGCATTACTTTTGGATAATCCAGGGTTCCAATTTTTCACTGTTACCTCTGAAACAAATCTCCCAAGCCAAAACACCTTCTTCAAAAATTCCTTCTAAAAACAGTTACTAAATGAACAATCAACATGGAGCACAAGGGTTCTCTAAAAGGAGGAATTCTATCCCTTTCCCACAATTAGATGCCCTAATCCCAACTTCCAATTTCCCTCCAAACACTCAACTAATACTATAGCAAGCTTCATTACAGGTGAGTTATGAAAACACCTTTCAGGAGGGGACAAACACACACAAATGTGTGTATTTATATATATACATATAAATGGAGAAATTTTGCCTTTTTTTTTTTAAGAGACACCTTTAGAGAAGATTTTTGGAGAAAATTTGGATAATCTAGACTTAAAGGGAAATTGAAGGACTTACATTATATAGCTGGTGAAAAGTGAGTGACTGAGGACTATCATTGCATTGAGAAAATTAATTCTATTTCACCACCTTTGCTTATTTTCCTCAATAGATATCAACTTCTCAGACTTGAAGAAGGTAAGCAAAAAATTCTACTTTATTTAACTCTTTTGGCATAAATATGATGCAAAAATCAGGTCTCAGTGGCATTCCTGTCTTTACATTTGGTTAGAAGGGTAAGCTTCAGGGAAAAATAATAATTTCCTTAGTATTTTTGAAAGACAAATTTTTCAGATTTTCCTATTTGTTAATGAACTGCATGCTAACAATACTGTTTGTAATGCTAAGAATGATAGAAATTACTTTGCTGGAGAAAAACAAACTTGCAGGACAGAGACTTTGTCCATTTCTGATGTAGGTCATTCTGTGAAAGTGAAATCATAAAAGAGATTTTCTACTGTCTATCTTGCCAGAAATAGATACTAGCAGGGAGTACTTCTCATATTATCCACCAAAAAAACAACCTAATTATGCCTTTAAAGTAGCTGACTAGTATCTTCAGGCTTCTCCCATAATATGAAAGCTTTTGCCAGTGGCAACTCAGAGCACTGAAAGCACAGTAACTCTTGTCATGTGGAAGTAACTCTTGCTCTGTGGAAGATCCTCTCTGTCTAGGTTGATTAGCCAGTTTCCTTTTATCTGTGAAATACTGTAGGTGCCTAAAGCTAGCATACACTTTACCTTCTTACAATTCAGCTTTGAAAAATGGAGAACACAGTGCCTGCTTTATGGAATTTTATCTCACAGTACTAAAGTAGGAATGGAGTCACAATATTTGTTAACACAAGAGACAAAAATTGTTGCTCTATACAACTCAAATCTTATTTACATGTTTTGCGACCACATCTTTTGCTGATTTGTAGCAAACTAGTTTAAAATTTTCACATACTGCCCCACAGGATACATACCATATCCCAGCAGAAATTAGCAAACCAGTATGTTTTGTAACCCAGGCCTGTGATGTGTTGCAAACGTTTTGTGCCAGATACTCTGTCTTTCACTATGGCACTGCCAATGGATGCAGTGAGGATGGAGAAACCCAACATGATACACAGTGCTACCCCACACTGACGAACATTCTCCATTCTAGGATACAAAGCAAAATGTTGTAATGAAAACACAGTGAAAAATAAATAAATAAATAAATAAATAAATAAAACATTTTCAAGCCCAACTCTTTACTGAAACAACACCACACATTAGGACCTTAATCCTGCCTGAAGAGACCATGTTTCTACACTGTCAACATCCAATTAGAGAACAGGAGCAAGATGATGTGTTGAGTTACAAAACTACAAAACTATACATTAGTTACAGAACACAGACTGTTTTTAGAAGTTTGAAAAACAAAGTGAAACTTTTGCAAATATTTCTGCCTTTACAAAAAAAAAAAAATAGAAACTTGACAATCATTTAAGGTAGTTAACCTGTTTGAGAATGTCACAACCTGCTCACAAACACTCTGTAAAGTGCAGTCAGGATAAATTCAATATTTTTTCTTTAGAAAATAATGTAACCTATCTAATATAAACAGTAGATGATGTATAAACAGCAGGTTAGAGAACATACTTCACTCAGTGGAACTGAATTGTATCTACCAAGTCAACAGCCGTTGCATGGAACATACATGCTTACTGAATTAACAGCTTCAATTGCTTAGTCATTGCAGCTGTTTTTTTGTTTGTTTTGTTATGTTGTTTGTTTGGTTTTGTGTTTTTTTTAAGAGTTTGCTCACATTTTGTCCTCATCCAGCAAGGCTCCTCCGTAAGGTTGGCTGTAGAGTGTGATCCCTGTGAAAAAAAAAATTATGAAAGAGTAAATGCTACATCAAGATTTAAGAGTTCTAGGGTACACAATCTTTGGAAATTCACATGATGATTCACTTACTTTTTGATTTCCATGAAAACAGTCAGTCCTGGAACAAAACAGGTAAAGCATGCAAAGCAGAAGCAGAACTTACAAAAGCCTGAAGTAGAAGAAAAAGGAGAAAGAAGCAAAGCAAGATGAAATAGGGAGTAGGATGAAGAACTGAAAGTAAGAACTGCAGCCATCTCACTGCTTGAGCACCTGTTAACAGGATGTTGATCTTCCATACAAAGTATCACCTTACAAACTACTTGCTGCCCTTGGGAGGAAGGTGGCTTTAAAGCAGCGCACAGGTAAGTCAACTTGCTGTCTCTTTTAGCTACCTCTCCTTGACAAGTGAATAAATTCTGGACCTGCAGGTTACACTTTCACTTTCCAGAACTAGGATTCAGCTCTAAAATTCCTCTCCTTCATTGACAAATTACAAGAACACAAAAACTGAATACTTTGCAAGTATACTTTTCATATGCTTTATTGAATGAGAGAGAAAATTTTACTCTCTCCATGGTTTTGAACTGCTGAAAACACAAATTTCATCTTATAAATGAAATTGAAGGCTTGCTGTATGTAAACCACCAAAGGAATCAGCACAATTACGACTGATGCAGACTTTAGTTGTTCTTCCATATTAATCCTTAAACTGGTATCCTATAAACCACCACCTGAATATTTAGGACAGATCTGTGGTATGACTCCAGAGCTATGTGATCTTGTTTTCTTCTTTATGCTACAAAAATGTTACCTTTTTATATAAAAAAATTAAAATAAACTGTCTCACACTAATGCAAAATTTACTTTCTAGTAGTCTACTTTCTAGACCAGTTTTACTACTGGTCTAAACAAAATACCATTTCTAATGCAAAACAGTAGAATGTCTAAAACATTGTCCCTCAACTAAAATAAACCAAACTGGTGTTGAGAAATGAACAGTCTCAATGATATGCTAAAATGTGGCATTATTACATAACAGTAGCTGACTTTCTTTTAAATTTTATTTCAGGTTCACAAACTAAAATGTTAGCTTCTTCCATTTTACACCTCTTGTCTGTGCCAGACAGAGCCATCTGGGGGGACATTGAGGGAATTTTTTAATAGCTTTGAGCTGAATTGGTGTCTTGAATTGGTCTCATCTATCTTATTCTGGTCATTAGCAAAAGAGATCACCACCCAGTACCTATATGTGACCCCTTTCTCTCTCTGAAACCTCATTACACAAGATGAATGAAAAGGCTAAATACTTAATGAGCAACAGAAAGAGCTCAGCCACCAAGCCGCCAAACCAAATACTGTATCCTGGTGAGTGATTTCCAGAGTCTGGATCTAATGAATAAGCATAAGTACTAGCTGCTTTTCTGCACTCTGAACTGCGGAATTAGGTTCAACAATGTCATGTATTGCTGTGGGATTTGTATCACAGAAGAGACTAAATACAAAACAAAGTAGAATGTGCTTGTATATCTGATCTTCTGGATTAAGTTAGGTTGCTATCGAAGCACCTGATATTTTATCAGTGCTAAAAATATTTTTAGATTGCATATGGCTGATGTTTTGCAGGCAAAAACTGTTCAGCTAAATTAACAACAACACCCCACCTCCCACCCCCTAAAAAAAAGCAAAAATGCATACCTCAGATTGAAACCACAGGGTTTTAAATTAAAAATAGGTCCCATTTGGGAGGCTGAGAAAAATCCTACATGTGCACTGCATACTTAGAGTTTTCTGTTTCTTGGTACAACCAGCTTGTAACAATGTAGCCAACTATGTAAATGAAAATTGAACTTCGGAATTGGAAGATAATTTATGGATGAAAAATGTGGCTGTTTGCTTTCCTTCTTTTCAAGAAAAAGAAGAAAAATAGGGGGATTAGATTGTCAGTGCAAGAGGAAGTGTACAACTGATTAGGGTATTTTTAAAACAAATTTGGTCTGTTCCCAATAAAAAAAAAACTCCATCCCAACAACAATTATAATCTTCCAAGTATGTTTGGGAATGAAATATATTATTAGTAGCCTCAGATGAACTTTACAGAGTACCGCTTATCTGAATGCACTTTGTCATACTTTGTTAGTGTCCAGCTGTATAAATATAAATGTTGTCTTCATTCCAGTAATAGGTGCAATTTGACTAAATACATCTATGCTTTGATTTTTGCCCCCTTAAATTTTCATTCCTCATTTTAAAGACAGAACAATTACAATATCACAAAGACACTGTGGGGTTAAAAGTGGAAAAATAGAGGAGGATGATTAACTCGCATAAAAAAATAGGAGAAGGTAATGATTTTCCAGATATTGTCAAAAACTGTACAGTGAGGCCCAAAGGTAGTTAATAAATCAAAAGAAAAATCAGGCCAATAAGGTTCATCACTAGTAAATACATGTGCTATTTGCAGATGTCTTTCTTGTCATTTGCCTAGAGGAGATGTTTAAAATTTTTCTTTGTTTTTTCTTTTACGCTATTGATTTTTTAAACAACAATGGCTGCTATTTGTTCTGAGGTAAAAACAGGCATATCAGAGAGAACTATTTTTTCCACTGGAACTGAGTACTTTCTGAAATTCCATTTGTGTAAAGCAGAAGCACCATGATCCAAAAGAGCTTCATTCCCAGAAAGTTTTTCTAAGCATTCTCGGTGATTGAATAAATGTGTACATATTAGAAGAAAGAATGTCTTTACTTCATATATACAAGGATTCCTACTGAACTGGAAATGAATAGCCAAAAATAAAATTAAACCAGATTTTTACCATATAGACAGACTGAAACCAGTCTGAACTTACTTTCAGACCTGTTTAGAAAGGGGAGAGAGAGATAGACAGACAGACAGACAGACGATTTTCAGACAATCTAACAACAATGGATGGAAGCTTTTGAAAAATGGGAATTCAGATAATTTCAGAAGCACTAAAAACAGAAAATTAACATCACAAAGTGTTCTTGTGCTTAGCTAAATAGGCAAATAGCAGAAATACAGCTTCTAGGCCTCTTCTTTTATAGCCATGAGGAAAGGTCTAGTTATAGAGGAGCTTCCCAGAATTGTCAAGGTCTTGCCCGCATGGTTAAAAATTTGAATTCTATAACCAAGTTCTTCTCTCCGCAGCTTCAGATGACTGAAATCCTACAGTAAAATTGTTCCACCTCAAAGGCTAGCATTTTTAGAGATTGCAAATCTTAAAGCTCCTGCCCATGAAAAGGAAATGCCCAGGCTTGCCGGACTGTGGTTCCTGATGATTCATATCGCTTTTCCCATAGCTGAAACAAGTAGAGCTGTCATGTGGACTATAGTAGAGAATTATTGCCCATAAAGTGTCCAGAACTGGGGCAGTTTGCCAGGAATTCAGGAAGGTTCTCCATTATATTCCATTAATTAATCCGGACCGATCTGAATCGTATCCCATTGTTCTGCTATTAACTTCTTGACAAATTCAGTGAGAAACGCTAGAAAAGAAAGAGCTATGAAACAGTACTCGCACAACTGCTTGTGCAAATGAATTCATGCTCATAGCATAAGCATAAGTTTGGCCAATTATACATATGAGAACCAAATCAATGTATTTTATAGAAGATCATCTGCATTTCTGAAACTTTTCAAAAAGACCCACAGGGATTGAATGAACCATGCAAAATATAATGGAGACAAAAATGACATCAAATATTTCACAAAGAGTAACTTCTGCTCAGAAACATTTACTGTGCTGGGCAGTAATCTCTCTCCTGAAATCACCACAGCCTGTGTTTACTGAGTGCACAGGCCCCATGAGTAAACTAACAAAATCTTCAGATTACTACATTGCTGTCATAAAGAAGTCTACAGCAGTTGACTTCAGTCCCATGCATAGAAATATACTGATACAACTACAGAAAAAACAGACTGTGAAAAAGAGATAATTGCTGGAGAGAGAGGACAGGAATAATAATAATAATTAATAATAATAATAATAAACATTAAATAGCATAATTAAATAGCATAATACACGCACCTTGGCTTGTATCAGGAATAGTATAGGAAGCAGGACCAGGGAGGTAATCGTACCCTTGTACTCTGCTCAGGTGAGGCCACACCTCAAGCATTGTGTTCAGTTTTGGGCCCCTCACTACAAGAAGGACATCGAGGCCCTGAAGCGTGTCCAGAGAAGGGCTACGAAGCTGGTGAAGGGCCTGGAACACAAGTCCTGTGAGGTGCGGCTGATGGAACTGGGGTTGTTTAGTCTGGAGAAGAGGAGGCTCAGGGGAGACCTTATTGCTCTCTACAACTACCTGAAAGGAAGGTGTGGGGAGCTGGGGGTCAGCCTCTTCTCACAGGTAACTAGTGATAGGACAAGAGGTAATGGCCTCAAGTTGTGCCAGGGAAGGCTTAGGTTGGAAATTAGGAGACAATTCTTCTCAGAAAGAGTAGTCAGGCATTGGAACAGTTTGGCCAGGGAGGTGGTGGAGTCATCATCCCTGGGGGTGTTCAAGGAAAGGTTGGACCTGGTGCTTAGGGACATGGTTTAGTGGGTGATAGTGGTGGTAGGCAGATGGTAGGATCAGATGATCTTGAAGGTCTTTTCCAAACTTAATGACTCTATGATTCTATAACACTCCTTGCAGGCTTGTATCATATAATACTGATGAAAAAGCAAACTGCACTGCATTAATTCCCTACTATGGAAGAGTCCCCAAAATAATTGCTCTTCTTAAAAGTAGCAACCATTTTCTACAGTCAATTTCCATTCAAACCATGTAGATGAAACAAAGGATTACATTTTTGGAAATTTACACGCACAACCAAGATGAAACTTCTCAGGGCTGCCGATTACAATTAACTGAAGTAGGTTCTTGTTAACCTACATTCAGCTCTGTGTTAGAATTCTAAAGTCCTATCAAAGTATTACATAAATACAATATTTTGCCTTTCATTCAATATTTTAAATTTTTCAATTAGTCTGGAGCATGAGGTTTTCCTGCATTTGCTATATTTTTTAGTATAACAATTTCCTCCCTCCCTCTACAGTTTAAAAATAGACGATGAATTTACATAAAGCCAAGCCTGTAATTCACAGAGGGAAAAAAAAGTTCTCTTGAGCCTATGGAAGAGAAAACTATACAATATCATCCAAGACAAAAATAACCCTATCATTTTGGTATAAGCTATTTGCTAGTACATGTATTTCTTTATTTAAAAAAAAAAAAGGCATACTTTTATAATCTATCTCTTCCTAAATTTCTCCTCTTAACTACCTAGACTGTCTTTCTTTACATATCTCTCTCTCCCAATCTACCTGTTAGCATGATGTACTAATTGCTTTCTTGCCTTTATGTACATTCTTATTATGTAAAGCTGCTACGATGATGCTCATTATGTTGAAAACTAAACACCATCTTTGAGAACTTAAAAAACATAAATGACAGACAAATCAGTAAGTTCCAAATGACAAAGCCTCTATTAAACAGATGTACATGGCGCTTATGCAAGGGTATTTTTTGTTTGTTTCTTTTTTTTTAGGATTTTATTTGCAAGCCTTGTATGAACTACCTTCAGGACAAATTTTACTGAATCAGTATTCACAAGGGAAGCACACATGACAGGCAATATCTACAAATATGAAATGATTCAGCTCTAACCCTGTCTGCAACTTTTCATAAATTTCTTAATATAAAATGATTTCTTCCACATCTACGGATTGCCATTACATTCTCCTGACTTAACTGCAACCACAATTTTTGCAATTGTCCTAAAACATCCTTTGTCTATGTCCTTGGTACAGCCTTGGTCACATTATTTTTACAGTGACAGTTCAGACTTCTTTATGGGCACAAGCCAAAAAACTGTGATAGCCACTAATTCCAATCTTTCCAAAGCCCTGCATAAGCAATTTGGAGCAAGAAAAACTGTGACCATGAACATCCTTAAACTATATCAGGGTTTTAATGCTGTATTCAGAGATTAAATGAACACCACGATACCAAGACTTTCTTAGACCTTTTAACCTTCTATAATGGAAAAATGAACAACTTGGGAAATGAGGGGCACTAATTCCCTGATCAGAGTGGGGTGGACTAGATAGCATCTGAAAGTAAGAAACGTGATTGTATACATGTAAATTGACTGTGTGTATAGCTCAGAAAAGGAACTAAGATGTCATTCACAACGCACCATAAGCTACATGTTATTTTGGTAAGATATTTTCTTAGCTGGTTTTCGGAAAATTCTTTTCCGTTCTTTCCTCAATCTTTTTGCAAGTACAGTTAGCTACAAAGTAAGTTGGGGGGGGGTTGTTTGCTTTTATTTGTTTATTTGTTTGGTTGGGGTTGTTTTTAAGGTAAAAGTCTCAGTTGCTACCTCTTACATTGCTCAGGGAAAAACTCTAAAAAACTGAGGGGGGAAAAAAAAAGCATAATCATTTTTACTAGCCCTGGAAGCCATATTAACAATGAAAAAAAAAAAAAGGGTGGGAGTATAAAGATTTGGTAGTCTCTTCTCCTTGTTTACCAAATAGAATTACTAGAATTGCAAGAGACAGGAGATATTTCTGAGAACTGTCCATTTATGCCAGAAAGAAGCATTGGCTTGCAGTTGACCAGCGTTTTATTGTTGTCTATTCCCTACTTTCCAACACTGAAAGCTTGGAAAATTACATCCTCTTGGCGAAAAATAATAAAAACAAAAAATCACATATTTATACACTAAATTAATCTGTTCAAAAAAAAAAATCATGAAACCAGTGCACTATAAGACTTAACGTTTCTTCAGCATTTTTTAACAGGAGAAACTGAATGGGCCAACTGTTGATAATTTATACAAATTTTTGCTTGACAACCCCCTTGCTGAAAACAGCTTGAGGACTGGTGGTAACGAAAAGTGAAGTGCTCCCTTGACTACTCTTAAACCTACACAGATTTTAACTTCTACAACAACCTGCAGTTGGAGTTTCACAGCTTAACTATAAGTTGCAAAAATAACCCAGTTGCTGGTGTTGTATTTACATTTGGAATGCCACTAGGAGCTTCATGCTACACACGCTTTTCACAGTGGAAGAGGCAATAAACAATTAATTGTACCCTCTTCAACTTCTCCATGATCTCCCCCAGTAGTCTCTCTTCCAGGGTGAAAATTTCTGTTCCTTTCCTTACATTGTTCCCAGTTAAACTCATTTTAGATACCAATATTTTAAAAAGGCAGTCTTAAGTTGGTAAAATTAATTCTTTATAAACTTTATAAATATGATGACATTCTGTAGAAAAAATACTGCCATTTCCTATTCTGGTTCACAGGAAAAAGAAAAACATTTATTACACACGCTTGACATGAACACCATGTTGACAGTTATAGGAAAAATCCTGTTCAGTTCCCATTCGGGAACTGCACAACTCAAGACACTTCTCCTCATACCAACATCTTATTGACAGTCTGCAAATGATACCTCTAGATCTTCTATTTCAAATCTAAACTACATGACCATTACTCAGAAAAGAAAGCTGTGTGCACATTGGCGTAGTCTTAGAGACTCGAAATGTTTCATTCCTGCTGGTTAATAAACAAGATAGTAGGTAGTCCACTCCATACTGCCTGGATGCAACTTTTCACATAATCATGCATTACAAGATCTATGGTTTTACAGTAGGAATGAGAGAGACAGTGATATGAACCAGGCAGTACTTTTTCAGCATAGACTGGAGAGATCTAGGGAAAAAGTCTTGAGTGTCTTCTAGATTGCATACCTTCTCTGTAGTCTAATCAGGGCTGTACTTAGGTATAATCTGCAGTTCTGCACTGTGTATCTGAGCCCGTCTCTTGTCTCCTTTCAAAATATCTCTTCTTTCTGTCATGTAGCATACTGAGTCTTGAGCACATAAATCAGTTTGGACCTGTACTACTAAACCTAAGTATCATAATTGTTACAGACTTGAATAGAAGACCAATCTACATTTCTTTAATAAAATGAAATCGTACATATATATTTTTAAAATGGAGATAGGCTACATACTGCAGCCTATATATATAATCAGTTATATTATAAGATATATAATTAGTTATAAATTAGGCTCGATCCACAAGCTCTCGTTTGTGGGCATTTAAAATTGAAAAATTACAACTTTATGAAAAATTACAACTTTAATTTTATGGAACATTTCATAGGTGGCACCTCAAAAATGATTTAAATTTTATTTTTGGTCCACTAACCAGACAGGGATAAGAAGGTTCCTACTAAACGGTGTTTCACAGGTTCCTTTGAAAAGAGGTTTAGAGTTACAGTTTGCAGATCTGGAGACTGTACGGTCACTTTCCACCAAAATTCAGCTGAAATTAGGTCTCTTGATCCCTTCAGCTCTTTTGAAGAACTGAATCTCAAATGAATGAGAATGCTACATGAACCTTACAATGAGCCCTAGCATGAAAGGTTTTTTAAAAAGCCAATGATTTCTATTGAAGTACTGAGATGGGGCAGCAGTACAGCACAAGGCTTTTCTATACTGATAATTTCCATTCTTTGAGTAATTATGTAAGAACTTTTTTTGACCACTGTACTTTACAGACATCGTTACAGATGACTACCACTCCTTTTTTCTTTATATAGAGTTACCCTAAGAGGTAGATAATAATCCTTCCCCTACAGTCTGGCATGTTTAACACATTTTGATGCAGCTGTATACAATAACATAGCTCTACTCGATCAGAATTTATATCTCAAGCTTATGGCAAATATGTTGCCTTTTAATTTTTTACTCCTCTTACTTCATTATTTCATTTGTTATTTGCTCCCAGCTGCATTAACTAATAATTGAAAAGCAGCATTTCAGAAGGAGATTTAACAATATACAAACATCATATTCATAGGCTTAAGGGCCAACAAAAGCTGATTAGTTTTGACCAAAAAAAACAGTACATCTTACCTTCTCTGTTGAAGTGCCTTTCTCACCTATGGTGGTTTTAATTTGTTTTTTCGTTTTCTTAACGTGTTCATTTTCATTATCTGTCACTGAATTTATAACCGCTAGTAAACAAAATGGACTTGATTTCCCCTCCAGTAAGACAGGTGAGGTAATTCTTTCCAGAATAGAAACAGACTTACATGATTATGAAGCTAGATGTGGCTATCCACATGGTACAGAAGATGAGAAAACTTTTTTTTTCTTTTTTTTCTTAAAAGGATTCCTCAACTGATGTCCCAAAATAGACATCCAATCCATTAACTATGACAAACTACTTTAAATCAATCTGGTCAACTTCAATCTATCTTTTTACATGCACCTCCAGCTGACGCACACCATTTTTTCAACAACCATCCCACTCTGATTTTTTACAATAAAATTACATGAAGCAAACATTGTGGCCTTCCAAACATTGCTACAGAGAAGACTACTGAAAATTCTCTACAGGGGAAAAAAAATGAGATCTCTCCCCTAGCAAAGAAAGGATTTGGAGATCAGATTAAATTCCTCTTAACAGTGGGTTTATGTGCCCCATACAGCATTGGAAAACTGTTCACTTAAAAACTATATATATATATATATATATATATATACACACACACAAACACACATATGTATGTATATAAGTACATATATATCGTAATTTTCTGACTTCACTTTCTTGCTAGGATTTCCACATCAGGTCCCTCTCCATTATGTCTCAAAAGTATGATCAATCCATCCTTATTGCACCTCTCCAATAGAGAAACATGTAAATAAATTTCTTTCTAGTTCATAAAATCTACTTCCACAGAGATTTACCCAAGATATTCTGCCAGAAGTTTATATCAAGTGGCAAGATTTATATATGATAGTCCAACACTTCAAGTATTTGCCAAGCACTATTTTGTTTATCATATTTTTATGTCATGCAGAGACATAAAATATAACATTTCCACAACCCTTGGGATAACTGTGATTTTCTTCAATCCTAATGTGGATGATAAATTCCCAAATCCCCATGACAGATATAAAGGTAAAGGTACTTGAACATTTAAGTCCCTGAATGGGGTATGTAGTGCTATAGAAAACATGTCAGAATCAACACTATTCATCAAGTGCAGGGAAACTAAAAATTGATTTTTATTAAAAATTCTCATTAAAATATTTGATTTCATTTGAATTTAAACTTTCTGCAGAACTACATTAACTGTTATTTGTTCTTATAATACATTTAGGAAAAATAAAACTCCGGCCATCTTGAAAACTAACAATTATTCTTTTTTTGACTTGACACTCAGGATACTTTTCTTAATGAATTTCTGTTTTCTAGTACTCAAAATTCCTTTCCCTTTTTCACTGATTTTCTTCTTTATTCCTCCATTATTATAAACACATATGAATGGTATAAGATCAAACTAAGACAAAAATCTTGTTGATGTACAACCTCTCCATGTCTTCTACTGTGCTTACATAGGACAGAAACCCAACTTGAAAGTCTTCAAATTGAAAATGAAAAATTGCAATTACTTCATTTTAACTGGAGAATGGCAATGCATAAATCAACGTGAACATCACATATAAAAAAAAAATAATAATACTATCTACCCCAGAGAAAGACAAACAGGCAGGAAGAAAGAAAAGAAAGGTACTCTGGTATTTTTTCCCCACAAGATATACTAATGGAGAAAAGTAATTGAAGCTCTGAGTATAATTTCACATTTATACATAACCATCCTACTGTATATGATCTTTTCAAATACTCTTAAAAATCAGTCATAAGCTATTTTAAAATTTCTCCAATACAAGCTAATTCTGCTTTAACAGAACCTCAAGAATGAAAGGAATTGGAATGAACAGATGTTAGCCTGAACTATCAAACTCAAGATTTCAAACTGGATTTCAACATCCTAAAAATTCACTGTGTTACCAGCTGATTCTTTGGCTGAAGTTATTACCACATATGACAGTTTGTAAAATTTATGTTTTAACTAGTTCTATACAGTTCAAGGATAAGTGAATCAGAGAATTCAGACATCAAAGATACAAATCTCTCTTTTGGTATGTACAATAGTAAGATATACCAGCCTCTCCAGTTCCTTGAGTAACAGGATGCTATGGGACATTATGTTGCAGTGCGAGTTTACAGGATGCTCTGGGTTTATCCTGGATATTTACTTAATGAGTAGTGACAAACGAGTTCTAAATTCATACTCTTGTGCATTAATCACCCCATTTAAGCAAGCCCCCAGTCGTTTTCCAGGTACAAACACCTCAACCATAGCAAACTAATTTATGCCTACTCCATAGGAATGTCCTTTGTAAGAAACTGTAACAACTGCATATGGCATAGACAGTGAGCTGTCAATTCAAATTTCACCTTATTGCACACTACATTCTTCAGATACATCTTCTATTTAAATTAAAGTTTCATTTCCAAAGCCTTCCAGAAAATCTGTGACTCTGGAATCTGACAATGGAATCATGAACAATGGAACAATCTGGAACCATAACAAATTTTCACATTGAAACTCTATTTAAAAACTATTTTTCAAGCAATATGAATAAACACAAAGGGCTATTACCATACTGTCTCCAATCCACAGCTGGAGGCAAATTCAGCCACAGGATGAAGTTACTGAGTTCATTTAAGTAAGATGGCAGTGAATGGAAACCCTTTTGGTTGTACCATACCTGGAAGAGAGAATAGAAATTGTGAATCAAAAATGAGTTGAATCCAAACATTGATCTGAAAACTCCCATAATTTAAAGAATTACATAAAGATATTAAAGATGAATTCTCCTTTTAAGACACACATTTTTAGAAGAAGAAGGTGATCTAGGCAGAACAGAATCATCAGACTCAAACTAAAAGATGGTAGATTTAGATTAGATATAAAGAAATTCTTTACTCAGAGGGTGGCAAAGCACTGGCACAAGTTTCCCAGAGAAGCTGTGGATGCCCCATCCCGGTAAATGTTCAAGGCCAGATGGATGGGGCTTTGAGAAACCTGGTCTAGTGGGAGGTGTCCCTGTCCATGACAGGTGGGTTGAAATTAGATGATCTTTAGGGTCCCTTCCAACACAAACCATTCTGTGATTCTATGATTTAATTTGTATAGTTCTTTCAACAGAATCTAGCAGGGCAGAAAGTTGTCTTAATTATTAAACTAAGATTCTCCATGTTAATGAAACAGTCCTTTCCTTTATGCACATTTGGTCAAACAAATAATAGAGGAAAAACAATGTGAAAATAATATTGGCCAACTTAACTGGAAACAAAGAAAGATGAAAAAACCTGTTACAAGTGAAGAATATTGATTATTGAAAATCCAAGAGACTTATCAAAGTAATACCTGCAAGTGACATATAGCATAAAATATCAAAGAAAGAGAACATCCTAGAAAATTATGAAAGGAAAAAACAAGGAGACACTGCTTACACAGTGAAAATATGAAACTATGCCATGAAGGACAAAGCCATGTCTCCATCTTCAACAAGCAATTGGTTTCAACATGGTTTCTTGAGCAAGGAGGAAAGGGAAGACAGATAAACTTTAAAGCAGACAACACAAGCCTCTGAGGAGCACAGGGAAGCATTTCTGCTGTAACATACACTTTATCCTCAAATTATGCAGAATCGCCCCAATTTGATTAATGTCTCCAAAATCCACACTTTCAGACCTGAGGTCTCCATGTGCTAGAATCAGTGCTGATAGCCTCGTTATGTCTCCAAACTGAATATACTGAAGTCTGAGTTTTGCTTTCCTGTTGGAATTCAATTCTATTTCTGTGCCTCCTTAACTGTTAAGCAAAGTGCCTTTGACCCTACATTATCCATACTGAAAAACAGGTCAAAGAAAAAAAAAAAGGTATGTTTTCAGTTTTGATGACATGTTTCAAATCACCTTTGATTACTATCCACTCCCTCACTGCACAGCAATATTTCATCTCCCTTTTTTGTTTACGCAGTTGAAAAATTCTTAACCTTTTCCTATTTGCTATCAGCTATTTGCTAATCTGCATTTTGGCCATCTTGAGTTGATGCTGGACAATTTTCACTTTGTGTCTGGACTCTGAATCATATAACAATGTATATGTTTGTTGTTTTGTTTTTTTAAATATAGGTCTTTCTTGCCTTAACACTCTTCTTCCAAGATTTCAGTTTTCCTAAATCCTTTCTGAAATTACCATCTATACAGTTACGTATTGAAAACTTCCTTGAATAATATTTTATCATCACTTAGATGCTGTTCTGATGTAGTCCTTTTCTATATATATATATCAGCCTCTTCTCAGTACTGGTATAATATCCCAAATGTGTTTTTGTTCTTTGTTTTTGTTTTGTTTTGTTTTGTTTTTAATTTACTTGCAGATAATACTTTTTTTTTTTTTTAAACTTGTAGAATCCGTCTACAGTCCTTACTTGGACACAAGGTTCCAGACTTTGTCTGCTTTTCCTGCCATGTTCTTCTCCATGCTTCCCAGTGCAAGTTGTCTAATCTTCAGTTCTATTTCTGTCGCCTAATTGTTCTTTTCTTCAGATTTATTTTCCTGACTACCTATTTGCTTGGATGTCTACATCACACTCTGTTGTGAGGCAAGATCTGAAATACTTTAATCATCCCATTCAGTTCCCTCCCACCTAACCTATATCATGCTTTCATACAGTAATCTGAGCTCCACTGTTGCTTCTCCTGTGCCTCTCACTCTTGAATCTTCTTTGCCATAAGCTCTGTTCAGCATTATTTCACAAATGAGCAACTTTGGTCAAGTACCACTACTCTTTCTTGCAGTAGCTTTCACATTTTCTACTCTGTTCTTTACGTGATATTCACAGCTGCTTCAAATCTCATCAGCATTTTATGTCCCCACATTTAGAGGGAGAAAAAAAAAATAATCCTTAACTGTTTCCTCCTTTGCAAACTTGCATGCAACTCCTTTGTTCTCCTCCAGTTCAATGCCCACAAGTTACTGCACAGACTAGGTCTCCCATTCTTTAATCAAAAGAGAACTCCTTAAAGAGATGAACTGAAATAAAACCTAAGTGTCCTGGGCAAAAGAGCAGATTCTTCCACCGCTGAATCTCCTGTGCAAATACAAACCAGGCCAAGAAACAAACATATGATCAAGGGTAGACGGTCTTCTTCACATACTGATTTCTTATGGTATCTCATTTAAAAAGATTTGTGCAGAATAGAAATTTATAAATATATATTGAAAATCCACTGAAATTCTGCTCATCGCATCAAAAAAGTCAGTTAAGAGAACAATAAAGCAAAAATCTGATGACATGTCCTCATTTAATTGAAGCAGTGTAAAGGTCTCAAGCATTCACAGAATACCTTAGAAATATAATAATGTGACCAATATTCAAACAAAAATACAAAAAAAAAATCCGTAATAGAGCATTGTGTGTAACCATACATTTCAATATCCCACATAGTAATTAGAATTCTTCATCCAAGATGCATTATTTAACTGAATCAAACTACCAGGAAATAACCAAATTAAAGCTGGCTATTTAATTGCTTATAATCTGGCAACAAGCAAAAGGAATAGTGTCTGAGATTTTTCTCAGAAGATATGTTTAAGCTTTTTTTTCTTTTTTTTTCTAAAGTCTTATGGTTTATTCTAAATTGATTGCAAAGCTAAAATACAAAAAAGGAAAAACATTAGTTCCAGCTGAAATATATTTCATCTTTCTTGTGCGTCTCACAGGTAATTATTTACAAATGGCAGGAAAGAGATCAGTATTGGAAAAAATATATAGAATGAGACAATTAATTTTGATTTTTATAATTTTATCATCTATCCATGACTGACAAAATTTGTTCCTAGGAAAAAATACTGTCCATCTCTACATTAACAATAAATTCTGCAAAGACATGTTTCCCATTACTACATGCCATTTTTATCTACCATTAACATTCCAGAATTATGTTAGACTAATATTTTGACTTACCTGTGGCCTATCAAGGAAAAAGGATGAGGAGGGTCAGAGAAATTGCTAATACCAGACAATGGGTATTAAAGTGGAGAGACTTTTTTTTCAAGTGAACTTTGTCTAGACACTTATACTATTACTAGGCAGTAAAGCCTCAAATCCCAACCTTTGAGACTGGAAAAATGCACACTTCAGAATACCATTTGAATAGTACAAGTTGTCTTTCAGGACTATTTAAAATTCCTACATGTTCTTCCTGTATTCAGTTATGTTATATATAACAGCAACTTTGTCCACAACTACCAAAATAAATGAAGGAATATACATTCAGGGAAAAAAAAAAAAAGTTAAGGAGCAGTTGTGCTCCATGCAGCAATGATCATCAATGAATGTCCATTGTCAATGGTTTTAATCAGCCAAGTCTCTGGCATATGGTAAATATATTCTTTCTCATGTGTGAACACATACACTTTCTCTGTATGTACAATGCATATGCAGCACAGTAAAGCAGAAGACTGTTTCAGCATTTGAATACTTGTTTTATCTGAACTGGGAAAAATGTTGTCTGTTGGATTGGAGAATAACATATAAGGATTCAGACATTTTCTAAAATGAAATTAATCGTACAGTAAGTCTGTTCAAATGCAAATTTCTCATTTTACTTCATACAAGACTATGTAAATGGTACATTCACTGTCTCATGAACAAGCCTGAAAGGTCAAAGTAAAAGTCTGGTCATTAATTACTAAAAGGTTAATGCAATAATTTGACATTGCATCAGTTGAAAGCCACTTCCAGGAGGTATTTTAGATAACACAGTGCCCTTTATAAATCTACTCCACTATTTTCTTTGGCTCTGAAATATGAAGCTTACTCACTAGCAATATAACTATAATTTATCCTTGTGCTGATGCCAGGTGGAGCTCTATGCCAAAGATATTTAAAAAAAAAAAAAGAGAAAAAAAGGAGAAAAAACACAGCACTGGCATGTCAAAACAAAAGTCTAAAATTATTAAAGACATAGGACAAAAACAGCAAAAATAGCAGTCAGAAAAACACATCTTACTTCAATCCTCTAGGACTTCAAGTTCCTAATTAAGGATCAATGGAACTGGATTTCAAACCTATGAGAAATCTGGAGGTAGAAGGGGATTACAAATGACCTAAATGAAAATATATATAAGACAAGGTGTGGATATGAGAGAGAGATTGCTATTCAAAACTACAAGGCAAAGGCATTGTAAACAGTCAACAATCTTGCAAAATGAAATGTGAAATTATGTTGGCAAGGGAGAATATCTGCATCTTGTTTTAACTACAGTTTGCCCCAAAAGGGATTTGGGATAGAGCTTAATTATACTGTTGCTTCTCTTCTTCATTTGCAAGAGCAAATAAAATCTAGTGTCTATAAAATAATATGAAGGAAGCACCTTCCTTTCATATCCTAATTTGGAATCCATAAGGTCAAGCTTCACAGCTTCCTCTGGCAATAAATGTGTTTTGCTTGGATACAGAAATAGAGGCCTCACTGAGATTCTTCATAATCTCCTCCAAAACTCTCTCTCCTCATTAATGGTCTACATCTGAATGGACCTCAAAAGAACCTTTCAAAACATTCCCTATGGAAAAAAATAAAAATAAAAAAATGCTTTGCACTGATAATTCCCTTTTAGCTTCTAGATCCTACTCCAAGTTTTCACACTGTCCTTCCAGTGTGTACCAGAATGTCTCAAGGAAAAGCTCCTGACTTCAGTTGCACTTAGAATAATCCTTCTGTTCCTGGCTCTTGGGAGAAGCTCCAAAGAGAAAACAATGGCTACATGTAGCATTGCAAGACAGAATGACCCACTGTCAGAAGAGATTCATATTTCACAACCTGACCAATTTCAGCAAGGTGCAAGTTCCTCTGGGATAAAAAGGGGGAAGTTACTCATATTTGAAAAGAGAATTATAAATGCAAGGTAGTACACTTGTCATGCAGAAGTAATATTCGCAGAAACTCTATCTTGATTTTTAAGGATTTTTCATCTTAAGGATAAGAGGGGAAAAAATAAAGAAAGAAATGTAGCAAAGAAAAATATTTATTACAGAAATGAAACAAGCATCAGTAACAATTAATTTCTGAGAAGTTCAATGGACGTTTTTCAATTCTGACATTAACTTTTTGTAGAACACAAACAAATAAAGAAGAAGATTTGAACTACCTAAAAAAAAAATTAAAGGTGAGCTCAGACAGACTTTGAAAGAGGTTCACAAGAAAACTGTATCATTCAACTCATTTAAAATTTTTCAGAACACAAGGGAATATTTATATAATTATGAACAGAGAAATGGACTACACTAGTCAGAGAGTTTTTCTCCCAATTTTTTAATGCAAGGATTTCATATAATGATTTATTATTTGCTAATTGCAATGAAGTCTGGAGACTGAAGAGGTAATACATACATACATACACACACATGCAACCCTTACCTTAGCCACAGGCTTGGATTTGATCTTATTCAATTTTTGTTCTTGAAATGCAGAGACTTTCCTCCCTCCAAAAGACCAACCACCATATCTGTTAATAGACAATAAGGTAATAGCATGCCTTAAGCTCTGCCTTCCTTAGCAATCTTTTCTTGCAATGATAAAGTGGAAATATCTATATTAACACTATATTTTTCAACTGAACTCACTGCATGGCAAGAAGAGCCAGTGTATACCTGGAAGCAATTGTCATGCAGCTGCTGGAGGAAGCTCTGAGAAGTCACCATGGAGGGGACTCCACGTTACCTTAGCCTGGCCGTACACCTTAATAACATCCAATAAAGGCAACTGCCCCTTACACACCCAGTAACACAGACGTGATTTGGATTAAGAAGTACTGTGTTTTTTTTGTTTGTTTGTTTGTTTTATATACATAAGGGATAAACCACACAGACATTTTAGGGTTACCTTGCTTTGTTGGAAGACCTCACTAAATATTCTTCCACAAGGAACCCTGAAAGATTATACAGAATATGTCCTTTCTTATTCTTCACATAGAGAACAGAGGTGTTGAAACTCGGACACATCTGGAAAAAAGTATAACGTAAAATATTTAATACATAAAATAAGTGCAGGGCTCCTTAAAAATCAGTGGCACTACATTTAGCCATTTTTTTAAAATTTGCACATAGTTTTTACAGCATTGCTTGTCAACTGGATTTGCCTCTTTCAGCTTTGATAACTTTTCAATAAATTATGTGTGGTTTTATGTTTATAAGGCATTTCAAATAATTGTAGCTGTTATCTACACATGAGAACCACCTTTGATATCTCTTGCAACCCTGTAAGTCATTTTTGAAAACATCAAAACTTAAAAATAAGTTTAGAAAGTTGTATAGCAATGAAAAAGGCAATGAGACTTCTATTCAATTCCTGTTCCTGAAAAGAAACAAAAAGAGGCACTACATGAATCTGGATGAAAACAAAATTTTGATTTGTGCAATATGCTTCTAAAAGTTTCACTGAGGGACTGCAGTAGAGAAAAAGGGAAGATGTTTTCTAGCAATTCAGTGGGACATTCTCACAACCAAAGAAAAAGAGACAGGTATTATGATAAGATACCTGGGAAACCTCATTAAGTATATAATGCATAAAACCTGAAAATTTGTAATGCTTATTTGACATCTCAACCATCCACAAGCTAAAATTCACTCTTTAGTGAAGACATTCTGATTTACCATAGCTCACAAATAAAATTTTTGTCCCCATTGTCAAGTGACTTCTCTCCTTTGAACTTCCACAGTTAATGGGGCCTCTCCCTGAGCTTGAGTTTCAATTGCCACTTTATTTAAGCTTCTTGTATTCTAGGTATCTTTCTATAGTATTAGAAGAAAACTTGTTCCTTGCCCAGAAAAAAAAAAAATAGTTCCCCCTTCCACAAAACTATATTGCTATATTTCAGATGCAACTCTTACTGTAAATAACTTGTCTCTTTCATAAAGATATAAATAGTTGATGCAATAGTCCCATCCAGGCAAATAAATTAGACGGTTCAGACTCAGTTTCATATTCCCGGTTATTATTCAACCTAAGAATAAGTCAGCTGGAAAACTCATCAGTCAAGGAGGTCAGAAATTCATTATATTTTTCAAAATCCGTTCTTTCCTGAAGAGCTGTTTTATTTTCAGATATACAGTCCAATGCAAAAATAAACTCTTAACAATTACATCTTAGTCAGATGTAGATTCCCTGGTAGCTTGACCTTCCCTTTGGGAGTAGGTAGTCTACCACGTAATCAAGTTTTATCCTTGTTTTATCTGACTATTTTTTAAGCAATGTCCTATATCAGGTTTAAAGTTCCATCTGCTGGAAATAGTTCAGCTGTCTTTGATTCCTTTTACTTCAGGTCAATCTATAGTCTTCTCTAGTATGTATATATACATGCACACACACACACACACATAGATATGCAACAAAAGCATGCACGCAACCTCTTTCCCTGAAGACTTCAAAAGATGTAGGCCAAACATTAAATGAAACAAAGAAATATCTCATCAGAAAAAAGCCAGTGCTCTGAGGGTTTACTTCCTCATCTCTTTCTCTACCTCTTCAAAAAGAATAGTCAAAGTATTATATAACACACACACACCATTTTTACATAAATACTTGCACACACTTATACATGGACATACCTCCTGTTCAGACACACATCCACATGAATCCTGGGGTGAAGAAGATTCCATCTGCCAACATGAATTATTTTTTCTAATGGGAATAAACATAATGATAGACACAGCCATTATGAGAAAGAAGTACATGACTCTACAGAAGAAATCCACAGAGTAACAAGTATATCTGTAATCTTGAGCAAGTTCTTAGTATTTTGTCACAGTAGCAGCTGTGTCTGAAGGTATATCAATTTTGCTCATTTGAATCAAGGTGGATTCACAACAAATATTTATGTGGGTAAAGCAACAGATGAGCTACATGCTTTGTGTTTGCATCAGTAAGTTAACTAAAGCGTGGTAGCCATTTTGTACTCCTGACTTTGGACACCTGGAATTCTTCCTACCATTGTAATTATTGTCTAACCTACATTCATATGGACAACAGACTTGATCAAAATCCTCCTGAAATAAATGGGAAAGCTGTCGCTAAATTCTAAGGGATTAGAATCAGACCTTTAACAGTGAAGCCTACTTACATATTCTACCTAGATACTAGCTCCTCCATCAAAGAGGATTTTACATTAACCTCACACTGCCAATAAAAGCCTAAGACAGTCCACACTACATAGCAAAATATATTTAATTTACCACTTCTTTACAACATTTGTTTTTATGTACTATTTTACCTTTTTTTTTTTTTTTTTTAGGTATTCAGCAAAATTTGTTCCTAATCTCAACTTTAGGCTAATTAATTTTTACTGTTACATTTCATGGAAAATATGTTAGATTTATTGATTTCTTCACTACTTTCATAGTCTCCATTTCAAATTAGCAGCAAATGTTAAATCAGTATAGAGCATTTTGAATTAGTTACATTATACAGTTACCCTTGCTTAGAATGCATGCATGTGTGGTCCCAGTCAAAGAAATATCTCAGTAGAATCTGAGAAAGGTTTCCTAGGTTATCATCTTCAGTGCTGTTCAAAGTGGGCCACGGCATCAGAGGGTGGAAAGGGGAAAGAAACACAAACATGTTACAATGTCTAGTTCTATTAACTTTAAGCCTCATGATTCTACATGTTTATCAAGAAATTTAAGAACTATCAAATCCATGCATAGGAAACATACCAAAACAACAAAATGATCTCATTTCATAAACTGCTTGTGAACATGTAAAGAAACCTCAATACAAACATGCATTCCTAGCAGCACATTTTAGGTAATCTATGTTTCATTTATAAATTCAAACATCATCACATTATCTTTATGAAGGTATCTGGATATTTGTCCAGTAGATAAAACAATCTGTGTGATATGCACTTAATACAGAACAATTCAGAGATGACATATAGGTACTGTAGATAAAAAACTATAATATGAAATAGTCTAGTTGGTTTCAAAGCTTAAAAAAAAATAGAAAGTGGAGGTTCATTTAGAAGGGCACCAAGCTTTCTTAGTGCTCTATGGCACTGTCAAAGATGAGAAATTTTGAGAAAATTACTTCAGACCTAATCAACTAAATAAGTTGAAGCATGTAAATGCTTGTTTAAATGCACTTAGTCATTTACATATAAATGGTCATGACTTGTATTGAAACAGATTGCCCAATCCAAACTGCTCCAAAATCTTTGTCCTTTTCTCCAGCAAATCCTTTGCACAATGTTTTTCCATTTTTATGTCCCCCTCATAATAATCTATTAAAATGTGCTAAACAACTGGAACACAAAAATAAAAAATAAAAAAGTAACCTATTACAAGAAATATTCATTAAAATATGAGAACTCAAGGGTAAAGATCCCAGAACCCACGATACTGATGAAGATTGATGAGCCCCTTACCTAAAGAAGGATTCTGCATTTTTGTAAAGTCTTGGTGTCAGCTTGAGAGAAGGATAAGCAATAGCCAGCGGCTTCACGCTAAACAAGGCCATTGCCAGTGCAACAAAGACGATGGGCAGCAGCATGTTTGACAGACTTCCTCTCCAGTCTCGCCTGGCGTGGTGAAACCTCTTCATCAGAATGGCAACTATTTGTGCAAGAACAAGACTGGCTCCACACACACGTGAGGCCCCCGTAAGTGAGATATCTGTGTGACAAAACCAAAACAAAACAAACTTCTGACAAACAAGGCAAATCAAATTAACCTTGCTTATATTACATTTTCAAATATAGAACACAATGGCCTTTTTGACAGAAAAGCAAAACTATACAAATTTAGTATTCTCCTGGATGAAGCAGTACGAACCTCTCCCCACACACCATTAAAAAATAATTAGCTCTGCCTACAAAGGGAAAACAGATCTTCAGCCAAGGTATCTTTGTAGCTCCCTGTACGCAGCTAAAGGAGTACTGAATACCTATTGCCCAGAGGTCTTTGTACTGGCACAACTATTTCTTGTGCATTGCCACTTTTGCCCCTAGGCAAATGACTGACAAACATGGCCTGTATTAGCACCAAGTTTGTGACCCACTTTGACTGAAATCAGTGGCAACTTTTCCACAGGATTTCAACATGACATCTTCAGAGTATGTAACAGAGAATCACAGAAGTGAGAGAGGTGGATTCTTGTAAAAACATTCCCTTCATTCTTGTGCCTATAGAGGACTGCTAACAGTTACTAATGTGCTCGTCAAAGCAATTTTCTTAATCCCAGCTCATGGGCTGTCCCTCATATTCCCATGGGAGTGTTTCTGCAGCTTATTAACATCTCACCAAACACACATTTTTCTGATATGCTCTATCTGAATTTCATTTTGTTGCTCTTTGTTAAACACTTCTGAGAAACACCAATCCCTTTGCCTCCATTTTAGATCCCAATGACTTTTAGGTATGTGCAGGCTATTACCACCATCTCCTGTGGCCTTGCCAAACTGAACATACCTTCAGCCTCTTTTCCTCCTTAGAGTATAGCAGTCTCCCGTAGATTTATTACCACAGGTATTTGCACTGTAGCAAGACTAAAGAGACTGTTTATCATAGTGCTCAAAGACATACCATATTTTACGATCCCTTGTGATTTGTCTCTTACTGCCTTCTATGTACTGAGACAACTATAAACAGCATTTCCAAGTTACATTTTAACAACTGCTTGTATGAGAGCCTTCACATAACTTCAAATTAACTGCCCTTCACTTTGCACTGTTTCTTCTGGTTTACTAGAATTTTAATCCCGGAAGACAGAGCTGTGGGATAAAAGAGGGGAGGAGATGGCAGAAAAGACAAGTTGAATTCCCAACAGAGTAGCCATTGAACAATGCAGCTCAAATTCTGTGCTCTGTAACAACCAGTATGTGGACTGTAAACTTACGATTTCTTATATTAAAAATTACATGTGCTTTTTATGGAAGATTTTAATTAGTCATCAAGTAGACATGTTATGTGAAATGGCAGCTTCTAGGGTTTGGGCGTACAGAAGAGGAGGAAGTCAAGTGTGACTTCATGGTGACATGGGATACCTTGTGAACTTCCCAACACAAAGACTTCTGGAAAAGATAAAGATCCCATCCACCTTCAAGATAAGCAAAAAGGAGGATCCTGGTAAATAAATGCTGGTCAGCCTCAGTCTCTGGGATGGTTACAGATGAAATCTCCCAGGAAATCACACCCAAGATATGAAAAACAAGGTGCTTGGGAATAGCCAGCAAGGCTTTACCAAGGTCAAATCCTGCCTGGCCCAACTGAGAGCTGTGAAGACAGGACCTGTTTGGTGAATGAGGGATGATCAATGGACAATGTTTCCCTTGACTGAACACAGCCTGTGACATGGCCTCCCACAGCATCCTTAGAACAAATAGGGTGAGTAAGACTACAACGATGACTGACCATACTGTTCTGCGCCACACTATGGGCTAGAGTAGCAGTACTGGGTCCAGCCAAGGAACAGTTGGTTACTGATGCTGTCCATCAGAGCCAATGGTGGGGAAAACACTGGCTGACATTTCTGGTTAGCACATGCATGTGCACACAGCCACACCGGGTGGGGGCCTGCACTGTTTGGAGGTGACTGTGGGGCTCGGCACTGGGATGAAGGACACCTTCCAGCAGGATTGGTGGGCAGAGTCAGTTCAGCAGCAGCACCCAGGGGCCCTAGTAGCACCAGGGAAAAGGGTCACTTCTCCGGGAATAGACAAAGAAGAAACAAGCAAAAGATGGAGCACAGGAAACTATGACTCAATAAATATATGAGGAAAAAAATTGCTGTCATGGAGACCAACACATCTCAAAATCAGGACAAGACCCTGAATAACCTGTTCTAACTTGACCTGCCTTGAGTAGGTGGTTGGACAAGATAATCCCCCAAATGTTTCTTCAGACCTTAATAGCTTCTGTTTCATTCAGATTTCAATTACTTCTAAGTAATTAATTTTGCTTTTATTACTGGAAAATAAAACTATTTATTCTTTTAATTCTGCAACTGAAAGGCTTTTTGTTGTTTTTTTTTTGTTTGTTTGCTGTTTTTTTTTTTTCCTACAGATTCCCATAGAATAGAAATTCTGTCTGTAAGCGGTTCTAATCACAGATGTATCTTACTAATTTGACAGCTGGTAGAAATAGGAGTTAGGATTTTGGTCCATTATGGAGAAAAAAGCAACAAAATTCAGATCCTGGTCCAGTATTGAAGTGCCCCAATCAAGAACAGTTACATTTGGGGTTTGGAATTTGGCTTTTCTCTAATTTAGGTAGTAGCAGAAGACAATCTTAGTAAAAAGAAGAAATTCTTTTTTAAGCAAACTTCTTATGAATGTATCAAGCTTTTTGAATTATTATAGTGAGATTTTCAACAGTTGACTCAACACAGAAATTGAGACACTTGGAAGCAGAACAATTTGCAAGGGATGGGTGTTTTTAGAATAAATGAGATCCTGTAAGCTTTTCCAGCTGAGCATCCCTGAAATTGTAAAATATACTATCTCTCATTTATCAAAGCAATGAAATGCTGGAAAAGGACAGAGAAGCAGCATAGAATTGAAATATCTGCCATAGTCCCAGACCTGTTCACAGATTATAAACTTGAAATGTGAGTGAAAAATGCTTCAAAATATTTGCCCCTTTGAATTTCTGAAAGAGGACTATGACAATTACTTTATGGGGGCAGAAAGGGAAAACAGTTATCATTCATGTTATTTCTTGGCAAATGGAACAGAGAGAAATGATAACAAATTAATTCAGATTGCAATAGGAAGAGAAACTGTCGCCCTGAATCAAAACAATGGTTCATTTTGTCCAACATCCTGACTTTTACTCAGTATTTCTAAACCTGGCCAGCCAAGATATATCACAAGAAGATACATTATATTAAAAGTATTTATTTGCCTTAGGCATTTTTTTTCCTTTTTAAAATTATTGTCTCTTCTAAGATAGTATGTATTTATTATTTCAATTTATCCACAAGGAAGGTGTCAAATGTCTTTCTGAATCAAATTTCAATCTTTGTGACCTTAAATTCTGTCATTCCACTGTGTTTCAAGTTAAAAAAAAAAAAAAAAAAAAAAAAAAAAAAACACCTTGTTCATCTGTTTTGAATTTATTCTGTTTGATGGAACTGGATATGCTCCTCAATCTTGCTCTGGGGAGATAGATTACAGAAGTTCCCAATCTATCTTCTGCATAAACAATCTCAAGCTCTCAGTATCCTCTTATAAAAATCTTTATAGTCCTAATCAACCTCCACCACTTGCTTCAAGTCCCCTTATATTACTGCTGTATCAGTCTTGAGACATACTGTGTTCAGCACGGCTGCCTATCACAAGTGGAAGCACTACTGATTTATACAATAGCATTATGCATTCTTATACTGATCACTTGTGTTTTCTAGGCATTGTACAATTTTGTTTGGCTGTAGACATGCAGTACCCAATATAACTTTTGAGATTCCTTAGGTATTAAATCACTTGGAAAAAGAAAAACTAGAATAGGATTTATACATACACCTGACATTTAACCTTTCACTATCACATTATTCAATAATCCTATATGCAGTATCTACTTTACTTTTCTTTTAACTAGAACCTACAAAATTATGCTTTGCTTTATAAAGCGTGTAAGTAATTTACCATCATAAATGAAGCACATATTTATGGGAACAATTTCTGATTACAACTGGCAATCATACAGTCTAGAAGACTAGAACAAGACCAGCTGACCTCTCTGTTATGAAGTCAATTTTTATGCAGAAAGCTTATGGAAATATTCTCATTAATAATTCAGATCACAAAATTAAAAATCTGACCCAAATGTTAGAAGCTGTCTTTCTTGACTTATGATTGCAATTAAATGCAAGAAGTGCAATTATGTTCACAATTAAGTTGTACTTCCCAACCATCCGGACTCTCCTTTATATTTTGGAAAAGATTCTTGGTGTTTTCCAATTCTTGTAATTAATATCAGGGAAACAGAGCAAGTCCTAAAATTTCAGAACAAAGATTCTGAAAATCCTTATCTATAGACTGCTCTACAGTTAGTGGTAGAACCAAAAATTAAAAATTCAACTTCATGTTCTGGGCCCTGGACTTCAGAATGAGTCTCAGTGGGCCTGAATATCATTAAGACAGAATAACTGAGATCTAGGTAACTATAGAGCTCATCAGTAAAATTAACATATTTTGAAGCTAAAGCACAGTTTTCTGTCACTAGACAATCTTGTAAGGAATCCCCTTCACAACTCAAATCTCCCAAGTCTCTTCAAGCCAGACGGTTGACTGATCAGAGAATTTCCTTCCTTTATCAAACACATTCTTATTGCTTAAGATGCCATCACTTAAGATGTGTAGGGCACTGAGAGAACAGCATGAAGTACACAATTGATTTGTGATGGAAATCCAAGAAAGAACCAACATAATCAGAAAAACATATTAAAAAACATATTGAATACTTTCACCTGCCTCCCCCTTCCACCCCCCCATCCCCAATCCAAACCCACAACCTAAAAAACCATCCTCACAAAAGGACAGACAGCAGATAGCAGACTTGTAACCTCTTTAAGCCCCTCGTTTTTGCATTCTGCAGAGAAATGAGCATGAACAAAAAGCTCATCTGTAGCCAAGATTAGGAAAGGAATAGGGTAAACCTCATTCAAACTACCTAATTCTCCATTTAGAAGAAATGAATACTCGTGCCAGGCCTACCCACAGCAACCTGTAAGGGACTGGAGAACTAGTTACGCACCATTACATTTAAATCTCAAAGAGATGGAAGTACCAGAGGAAATGTATCTGTCCTTCACTGTCTTAAAGAATCATAGAATGATTAGGAAAGGAAAGATACAGCCACAGAATCACAGATTCATAGAATGGTTTGGGCCCCAGCTTTCCTGCAGGCTCGTTTTATGTACCAAAAGGCTGCTATAAGGTCTCCCTGGAGCCTTCTCTTCTCCAGGCTGAACATCCTCAGCTCTCTCAGCCTTTCTTCATCAGAGAGGTGCTCCAGTTCTCTGATCGTCGTGATCGGAGGCCCTCCTCTGGACTCTTTCCAACAGGTCCATGTCCTTCTTGTGCTGTGGGCCTCAGAGCTGAACACAGTACTCCAGGTGGGGTTGCATAAGAGCAGAGAAGAAGGGGAGAGAAGAATCACCTCTCTCAACCTGCTGGCCATGCTTCTTTTGATGCAGTCCAGGATATGCTTGGCTTTCAGGCCAATGGCATTCTGGGGTGTATCAGAAAGGGTGTGCTTGGTAGGTCAAGAGAAGTTCTCCTCTCCCTCTACTCTGCCCTGGTGAGACCACATCTAGAATATTGCATCCAATCAGGGCCCCTCAGTTCAAGGACAGGGAACTGCTTGAGAGAGTCCAGTGCAGAGCCACGAGGATGATTAAGGGAGTGGAGCACCTCCCTTACGAGGAAAGGCTGAGGGAGCTGAGTCTCTTTAGCTTGGAGAAGAGGAGACTGAGGGGTGACCTTATTAATGTCTATAAATATGTAAAGGGTGAGTGTCAGGAGGACGGAGCCAGGTTCTTCTCGGTGACATCCAATGATAGGACAAGGGACAATGGGTGCAAGCTGGAACGTAGGAGGTTCTGCTTAAATATGAGACTAAACTTTTTTATGGTGAGGGTGACAGAGCACTGGAACAGGCTGCCTGGGGGGGTTGTGGAGTCTCCTCTGGAGACATTCAAAACACACCAAGACACGTTCCTGTGTGACATGATTTAGGTGTTCCTGCTCCGGCAGGAGGATTGGACTAGATGATCTTTCAAGGTCCCTTCCAATCCCTAACATTCTGTGATTCTGTGATTGCCAGCTCACGATGAGCTTCTCATCCATCAACAACCCCAGGTCCTTATTCTCAGGGCTTGTCTCAGTCCATTCTCTGCCCAGCCTATATTTGTGCTTGAGATTGCCTCAGCCCAGGTTAAGGACCTTGCACTTGGCCTTGTTGAACCTCATGAGGTTCGCACAGGCCTACCTCTCAAGCCTGTCCAGGTCCCTCTGGATGACACCCCTTCCCTCCAGTGTGTTGACCATACCACACAGCTTGGTGTCATCTGCAAACTTGCTGAGAGTGCGCTCAGTCTCACTGTCCATGTCACCAACAAAGATGTCAAACAGCACAGGTCCCAGTATTGACCCCTGATGAACACCACACATTACTGATCTCCACTTGGACATTGAGCCATTGACTACAACATTTTGAGTATGACCATCCAGCCACTTCCTTATCCACAGAGTCCGTCCATAAAATCCATGTCTCTCCAATTTAGAAACAAGAATATCATGGGGGATAGTATCTAATGTTGCTCTTCCCCTATTCACCAATGCTGTAATCCCATTGTAGAAGGCCACCAAATTTGCCAGGCATGATCTGCCCTTAGTGAAGCCATTTTGTATGTCACTAATCACCTCCTTATTTTCCGTGTGCCTTAGCACAGTCTCCAGGAGGAATATAAAGTGCTTTTTAGAAGAAGTGAAAGTGTAACACAAGGAGGAGTTAGAGGACAATAAATCTAAGCTCTGTGGTGTTTGTTGTTGTTATAGTTGGGGTTGTTTTGTTGTTGTTTTTTTTACCGTTTCTTGCTGACTTTTTTATTTTTAAACAAGCTATAGACAGAGGTGAATCCAAGCAACAACATTTGATCCTGGACATCACTGTCTGCATCTGGGATTTTCATTCAGATTTGTTGCAAGTAGAAAACACGTTGTACAGACTCACATAAGGCACATAATTAAACGGCAATAGAAAATACATTGCTAATATCCACTAGGGAAGAGGAAAGAAACAAAAGAGGTATAGTGGGTTTTGTCCCCTCCCTTCACTTTTTTTTTTTTATTTTAGTCTTTCACAAAGCACTATCATTATCTGAAAAATATACAGTGCAAGACAATACATGCCAAAATGTTAGTTTTTTGGATACTAACTGAATTACCATTATCTAGATTATCAACAGCTCCTTAAATTGATATACTGCCATTGCTGACACAGGTCAATCTATTAGAGGTGAAACTATGCAGTTACAGCTTCGACACTACAGGCATCTCTACAGCATGTGAGCACCCCAGAAAGATTAATTCCCACTGCCTCACCTCTTCAACATTTTACAGATTACTAAGTGAACTTTGAAGAGAGTCCATCTGAATCCACCTCCTCCTACAGCAGTCCAGCATCAGTGAGTCCATTTCAATTTTCATTTATTCCTTCTTCTACCAAATAACATGGTATGTAGTTACTATACAAGTATGAGCAAGAAAAACTGATAGAAGCCAAGACATGAAGTCAACAGAGTTGGGAAACATTCATCCCATCTTTAGACTTGAGTGATTCAGAGCACATGACAGCTGAAGTTCCCTACTTAACCACTGAAATGAAGCAAATTGGAGCACATTAAGAAAGAACAGAAGGCACACTGTTACATGAAAATGATTCACAAAAGAAAGAAGCAAAGACAACCTAAATGAAATCAACAATGGAAGAATTTTAGAAGCTACACACCTTTCCTATCATAATATAAAAGATATGAAATGTTTTATAATGGTATAAACTTGCAAATATCTACAAAATCATCCTAACAGGAGATTCCTAGTGTAAATAAGAATCCAACTCAATGTTTTCTTAGTCTTTCCAGGCATGCTGGAGCCTCATCCACATCCAGAACATCATCCTTTAATTTCATCTCTTTTATCAAGAACTTGTGCTTTTTCAAACTTAGAACATACTATTGCCTGCATTACATAGACACATAGCTGAGCACCATTAAATGTAATCTAGATATTTCTTAGCAATTATACAAATTGGTTACAAACTAAACATAAGATTGAAATTTTCCCCTCCTTTACATCTTCAGACATTTATGACAATTTATAGTATGCATGTTATACTTCTGTTATAAAAAGTATTAATTAAGGTATCTGTAATGCCCAAACAAGATACAAAGAAGGTAAGCCAGCCTCTTAAATTCACATATAACAGATACTGAAATATACTTAGCATTTTCTGATGGTCTTCACTATCTCACTTTCTATTTAATGCAAGAATACCCTGCCTCATACCACTGCAAAAATCCATTAAGCTTTCTCATCACTCATACCAAAATAACAGACATAGTATAAAAGTATACCTCACGAAGTATAAACGTCACACCATGCAACAACACCTCATGTGTGGTAATAGATAAGAATTTTAGAATAGATGTGTATCGCACTCACCATGTGTTTTAAGGGAAAACTTGGGGAAGCAAGAGTCCAATTGACATTTAGCTGGTAAATGTGGTAGCTAAAAAGTCAGTAAACTGAGTTCTCTGCTTTTAATTTATGGACCTGATTTATAAATCTTACCTTCCCAACCTATACACCTGTTTTATCTACTCATTGCATTCAGCCTCAAAAGTAGACTGCAAGCTGTCACAGGAAGTGAGAATCTGCTTTTTATTACTATTAGTCCACAGGGTGTCTGGAACAACAGAACTTGACTTTAGATTGGGTTTCCAAGGTACCACTGCTAGTAAAATCAACCATAACAGCCACCACAAAAGCTAGGAAAAAAACACCCTAGTTTCTGCTGAAGTGTTAGCTGATGTCAAAATACCACTTGTTATTTTTGCTAGTACCAAAATGGATAAGCATGTACCCATAAAAGAAACTCATCTGAGCATATAGTCATTTTGGATTGTAACACTTCGTGAGTGGTAAAAGCACCTACTTCAATTATTAAATAGATTTTGTGTAGAATAATTTTATAGTACAAAATACTTGATTTCTTCCTCTTTTCCAATCAGAAGCATGCAACTGCTTCAAGAGTGTAAAGAAATGGTAAACAATGGTGCTGCCTACCTACCTATTATCTTGCAAACCCCAAAGAGAATCAAAAAGGGGTTATTACATATAGAACCAAGGGCCATCTAAACTAGTCTGGTCTTGATGGAGAACACAGTGCTGAATGCACTGCTCCCACCATTCACCTTTTGAGATAATTTCCTTTTCATTTTAGAAGCTGTATTGGGTTAATGCAGCAAGGGTTTTGTTGGTTTGAGTTTGTTTGTTTGTTTGTTTTCCGTTTTCTTTTCTTTTTTTTTTTTCGGGCCAGGGGGGGAGGAGTGCAGGAGCAGCCTCTGTGAGAAGAATCCAGCAGCTGCCCCATGTTAGATAAGGGCCAGTTTCAGCCAGCTCCAAAGGGACCCGCTGCTGGCCAGAGGCGAGCCAATAAACAATGTTGTTTGTTCCTCTGTGAGAGCAGATTTAAGAAAGGGGAAAAAAAAACACGGCTGTGGAACAGCAGCTGGGAGAGAGGAGTGAGAATCAGCCCTGCAGTCTCAAGGTGAGTGCAGCAGGAGGGCAGGAGGTGCTCCAGGCACGCAGCAGCAGTTCCTTTGCGGCCTGTGGAGAGGCCCCTGGTGGAGCAGGCTGTCCCCCTGCAGCCCATGGGTCCCACACAGAGCAGATCTCCACGCTGAAGCCCATGGAGGAGCCTCCGGTGGAGCAGGTGGATGTGGCCTGGAGGAGGCTGCGGCCCATGGAGAGCCCCCGCAGGAGCAGGCCCCGGGCCGGAGCTGCAGCCCGTGGAGAGGAGCCCACACAGCAGCAGAGGGTCTGGGGGGAGCTGCCGCCCATGGGGGACCCGTGCTGGAGCAGTTTGCTCCTGGGGGATGGACCCCGTGGTACGGAGCCATGTGGGAGCAGTGCTTGAAGAGCTGCTGCCTGTGGGAAGCCCACGCAGGCTCAGTTCGGGAAGGACGGCATCCTGTGGGAGGGACCCCACATGGAGCAGGGGCGGAGTCTGACGGTGAAGGAGCAGCGGAGATGAAGTGTCAGGGACTGACTGCAGCCTCCATTCCCCAGAGCCACTTCGGGAGAGGAGGTGGAAGAGGGTGGATGGGGGGAGGTTGCTTTTAGTTTGTTTTCTGTTTCTCACTTCTCTAGCTTATTAGTAATAGGCAATAAGTTTCTCTAATCTCCCTACACTGAGTCTGTTTTGCCCGTGATGATAGTTTGAGTGATCTTCACGTCCTTATCTTAACCCTTGAGTCCTTTTCATCATATTTTCTCCCCCTTTCCCTTTGAGGAGGGGGAATAAGAGACCAGTTGTGGTGGAGTTCGGTTCTCCTACTGAGTGAAACCACCACAGAAGTGTAAATCAATACTCAGCTAAACTAAACCATCCAATCCCTGCCTCTAGACTAAGGTAATAACATTTCAAGATTGATTCCAATTTAAACAATAGGGCTACAACCTACAGTCATTCTGCTGTGCTTGGTGAAGAGTCACCAGCCCTGGGGGTGTTCAAAAGATGGGTAGATGTGATGCTTAGGGACATAGTTTAGTGGTAGAATTCACAGTGCTATGTTAATGGTTAGATTGATAATCTTAGAGGTCTTTTTCAACCTAAATGAGTCTGTGACTCTACGATTCTATGATTTAGTGAAAGAGCAGAAGAAAAGCACAAGCTGAATGTTCTCTCTACCTCAGCATAAAACATTCAATTCAAGCTTTAATACTAAATATTAAATACAAAGTGTTTTCAAATTTGACAGATTAAATATAGCAAGGATCGAGGGAACCATATTTTTGAACCTGGTGTTTTCAAATACTTCACACTGGTAACTCGCTTCCTAGCAAGGGGTTGTTTAAGCTGTGGCTGTCCAGTTTTGTAGTGCAGATGAATTTTATTATGCAGCTGCTCAGTGTGCAGTTAGCGGCCTTTGTAGGCAAAACTTTGGAGTCAGTGTGTAAAGCACTCTGGAACAAGCCTCCTGGAATTGCTCAAAGAAAGCTGACAACAAATGGAGCAAACTTTTTAAGCAGGACCAGGATGTCACCTCAAAAGACAAGGGTGACACTTAGCCACTTTAACTTTTACAACTTAGGCAAGAACTAGCTTACTGTGAACAGAGTACTTGGTCTAATGTATTGCATCATCCATAATTAAGAATATCTTAGATGCTATCTCTACTGGAGTTATTCTATTAACAATAAAATCATATCAGAATTTCTGCAGGGAAACAATTCCAAACTGAAGGATGACTGAGTTTTGCAAGAGGCTTGTTTTATTCAGACCCACAGCTATAGCAAACAATTGAAAAATGTATTTGATGAATAGTCTCTGTCCTCAGGCATCCTGGTAACTCATAAATAGTGGTATTAAACTGCTACAGGGATCTTGATTAACAGAGCCAACTGTTTCTTTTTTTTTTCTAATGCCTCCAGTGAATACGGTAACCTGGACAAATTGCAAAACAGAGAGACAAACAGAAAAAAAAAGTATGGATGGAAATTACCACCAATCACAGAAGTACAACACAAGGTTATATATTGTAAAGTTGCACTTATATATTTCAAATGAGGAATTAACTGGCAGCAGTACAATATACAAATCTTATTAAGTTGTCACCTTGTGACCTATATAAAGTTATTGCCTGAACAGTTAGCAAAAGGAAGTGCAGCCCTAAGTGCTGGCTGCTTGGCACGCTGACTGAATTTACTCTGGATATTTTTCCTGTAACTCCTAAACCAGTTTGTTGTTAGCTTTGATAAATAAAAATCTTGTCCTCCTGCAGAATCTAAAAACCATATATGCGATTATTGGTAATGCCCTCCCCTGAAAACAAGAAGCTAGCAATTACTCCTGTGGTTCTAGTGGTAACAGTATGAAACAGAAATCCAAATAAATCAAGAAATCTTAAACAATACTCCAGCTCAAAACTTTATCAGCAACCTCAGGAATGCAAAGACAATAATTTTCCCAACAAGGAAAATATCAGCACAACAACTGAAGTTAATCCAATGATTGTGTAATTAAATCATAAATGCTAAATTGAAGTACTAAAATGCCTTAGGAAAACCGACATTATTAACAAAACCGACGTTATTAACAAAAAAAAAAGGGGGGGTTACCCTTCCTATATGTTATGTTCACTTTCTACACTCTTACTTGGTTAAGTACATCACAACAGAAATATTATCGGTTCCATCTAAACTATACAAAGTTTGTTTGCATGTGATGAATGATTTTTGAGGCACTTAGTGTGTTCTACAGGGAAAAAAAATGCAGCAAAAAAAACCCTTATGTTCCCATGGCATGAGCATTCTTTCAAAAACTTCTGCCTGCCAACATGGAAATTTAAGTTTAAAAGGCATTCTCAATATTTTTGAATGTTCAAAGATCAGATTTGAGACCATCTAAGGAACCTGAAGGTGCACAAATCCATGGGAACTGATGAGCAGGGTCCCAAGGATCCTGAGGGAACAGGATGAAGAGGTGAAGCCACTATCTATCCATCATAGTTGTGAAGTCATGGCAGTTCAGTGAAGGTCCCACTGACTGGAAGAGGGGAAACATAACCCCATTTTTAAAAAGGGAAAAAAGGAAGACATCGGTGCCCAGCAAGACCATGGAGCGGGTCCTCCTGCAAACTATGCTAAGGCACATGGAAAATAAGGAGCTGACTGGCAGCAGCCAACATGGCTTCATTAGAGCAAATTGTGCTTAACAAATTTGGTGGCCTTCTACAACAGACTTATAGCATTGCTGGATAAGAGAAGAGCAACTGACATCATATACCTGAACTCTTGTGAAGCATTTGATTCTCTCCTGCTGTTGTGGTTTAACCCAGCAGGCCGCTCAGCACTACCCAGCCACATACTCACTGGCAATGTCTGCTTGTAGCCCATAAAGCCAACATGGCCAGCAGGTTGAGGGAAGTGATTATCCCCTCCCCTTCTTCTCTGCTCTTGTGCAACCCCACCTGGAGTACTGTGTTCAGTTCCGAGGCCCCCAACATAAGATGGACATGGACATGCTAGAACGAATCCAGAGGAGGGCCTCTGATCAAAGATGATCAGAGAACTGGAGCACTTCTGCTATAAAGACAGGCTGAGGGAGTTGGGGTGGTTCAGCCTGGAGAAGAGAAAGCTCGAGGGAGACCTTATAACAGTCTTCCCGTACCTAAAGGGGGCCTACAGGAAAGCCGGACTTTTTACAAGGGCACATAGTGATAGGACAATGGTTTAAACTAAAATAGGGTAGATTTAGAATAGACATTAGGAAGAAATGCTGTACTCAGAGGGTGGTGAGACACTGGAAGAGGTTGCCCAGAGAAGCTGTGGATGCCCCATCCCTGGAGGTGTTGAAGGCCAGGCTGGATGGGGCTTTGGGCAACCTGGTCTGGTGGGAGGTGTCCCTGCCCATGTCAGTGGTTGGAATTAGGTGATCTTTAAGGTCCTTTCCAACCCAAACCATTCTATGATTATGATTCATATAAACAATTTGCAACTGCAATACCTGTTCAGAAGAAAGCACACAAAAGTTCCAAAATCATGTTCTAGAATCACAGCAATAATCAATCCAGAATTAACATTTTTTGTGGGATTTTGTAATGCAAAAAGAATTTTCTTAGTGAAGTAACAGAGACAAGAGAACACAGACACTCCATGAAGCTTTTTCTGTTTTAGAAGGAAAAGTAAGCATACTTGGTCTTGATAATCATTTCTTTAAAAAATTGTGACCATTTACATTAAGTTACTTGCATGATTGAAGTTAAAGGATCTACATTTGTAACAGCAAATAATGCAACAATGCAACAGCATTAACAAAGCAAAATGTTTTAAAATAATTGTACGCATATGTGTACATACACATACATCATCTATAAAATATATATATATATATACACACACACACAGGCACACTTGCAAAAAATAAAATCTATATATTAGATACTCAACCTGTAATTTAAAACAATGCAAGGAACCACCAGAATTTACTTCTGCCACCCCTTTACTACTGCTTCAGCTATTGCCCTGGCTGGAAGATGAAGGCTGTGCAGTGAGTGAGGCTGCCATTTATTTTTATGCTCAGTAAGTCAGAGTGACAGGACCCTGAGAGACCACGGCAGAATTGCTGGATACAGATTTTCTACATCAGACAGTTAATCTATACTTATATTATATATTCCTATATATTCCACATACTATACTTCCACACTGAACGCTACAAATCATTTACATAAAAACTTAGCCTATTATTTCACTTTCCTTCCTCACTAGAAGTCTTTCTCTGGTGATTAACCCAAAGTTTTTTGGCTGCATGTACATGAATTACGGTAATTCCCTTTATGCTTTCAAAAACTTCTGCTGTACCCTCATCAATCTTCTCTGTAGAGAGAACGAGATTCTCATTTGAGGAGAATCTAACTCTGGACAGAGAAGACCCAGAGGTGTTGAAGCTGGTGGGAGTTCACATTAACAACCTCATCAATCTGAGGTGACTCATACTCCAATTATATTGTGAAATCGCTAAGAGAACAGGGCTCCTTACATATATGGCTGCAGCTGACTACTTCAGCGCTGCCATACACTCACAGTCACTGTTTAGAAAATAAATTATTCTTAGAATTAGGATAAGTAGCCTGCCCAACATGCCTTTGATGGTTCATACTATTATCCAAATTTCTTAAAGATACAAGATACTCAGACCACCATTTGCCTTAAAATCTGTTCCCATAAAACTGGAATTTTCCCCTACATCCATTGAGAGCTGATTAAATATATTGTTTTGTGACTTACGTTGGCCACTTCTTCTTGCAATACAGAATTAATTAACAAAGTCTTTGTTTGCATAACAATTAATAAGCAAGCTTAACACAGACAGGCTGGCAGAAAAATGTCATCTGTATTGTCAAATGTGCTTGTTTCCCCTCAGAAAGGTGTTTCAAATTTAGTTCATACATTAAATCACCTTGTGCATTTTTGTGATTGATATGACATGAGTGAACATAGAGCTTTTGATGCTGATGTTTTATAATGTTCATGAAAAGTATTGTAAACTCTTTACCAAAGAGCCTCCTTGATTTACAAATATCATCCTATTTCACAGTACGTTAAGTTTTATTACACCATTTCTCCCCCTTCACTGTATTTCCATTCCCTTTATTAAACCTAAATTTAGAATAGGAAACAACCATTTCTTTAAACTCAGAGATATCCCTTTATAAAGATACGGCCCAACCATACGAGTCTGAGTCCTACCCACAGTACTGCATATTTACCAAGTGTGATTCAAGTGAACATACGGAATTTTTAACATTAAAAAGGGGCCCATAAAATAGAGTAATAAGCAAGACTAAAAAAAATGTCTGCAGACTAGGATGCCTTCAGAAGAACGCAAACAATTTATTTAAAATGATGACAATATTCAGCTGTTGAGTCTAGTCATAAACATTAAACATTTTCTGACATTATATGTGACACTGTTTTAATTATCCAAGAGTCAAAATTTTCTCCAATAGAAAGGCCCCATATTATTAGGGACAGAAATGATCAGTTCATCTTGAACATTAGAAGAAAATGCTATCTTTGGAAAACTCATACTACTGTAAGCAACAGTAAGAGCATGAACAAAAAAGGATATCACCATTTAAGCTAAGAAGTAAAAAAGCTAAGAAGATAGGTGTGGCAAAAAACATATTAACATTACACCAGGGAACTCATCACCTTGTTCTTTAACTTGCAGTTGCCTCTCAGGCAACAGATTGTCACATATTGCATATAGCGAATACGGATTTTTTGAGATGTTGCAAATATGAATAAAAAATGGTATAACACTAAAAAAGCACAACGGCAAGGTCATTCACAAGAGCAGAAACAATACAGGAATCCTGTCTGCCAGCTCTCATCTATCTTCCAAGGAAGAGTTCTGAAGAGCTCACTTACAAAAAAAAAAAAAGTAAGAATTGCTTAGGAATCATTATGGCATGAAATGGAAGACAAACAGTCCTTCAGAGTGGAGAACAAGCCTCCTGAATATTTCATTAAAAGAGAGAATTTTAAAAATACTGTGAAAGATCATAAAGACTGGCAGGCAATACCTTCTCCCTGTCTGTAGCTGTTGTAATAGCCTCGACAAAATATAGGAACCAAAAAAAAACCTTGAATGCAAGGAAAGGTTGGAAAGCTCATGTATACATGAGAGAGCCAGAAGGGAGCACTATCAAGTCTGAGGGAAAACAGCCTGTATGAACAGCCATGTATGGCTGTATGAAAACAGCCATGCTGTCAAGGAGAAGTCAAAGGGCTAATATGCAAGACATAGGAGCTACACAGGGAAGATGATTGGTCACTTGGCAATCAAGGTGCTAAGGAAGTTCATGTACTAACAATTACGTTTGGATTAATAAAGCACTCTTAGTGCATCCACACCTATTTGTATCTTTTGTCCTTCAGCCCCAAGAAATACCTGAGCATGGTGGATGAGCTTCTGAGCTATTTTATTCCTGAAACAGGCATTACTAATAGCTAACACATCCAACAATTTAGATTATGACAAAGGCAAGGCAGCAAGTTACTGGAACAATCAGGTTCAAAATATTTGCATAAGGCAGCAAGAGCTGAGAGATTTTAACATCAAATACAATTTTCTGTTTAGAAGACATTAGAGATATGTAGAAATTCAACAGTTATCGCCATCAAAATTACACACATATCAATTCTGGTGACCCACAAAAAAAAAAAAAGTCTCTAAATGATCATGTTTCATCTGTGCAGAATAGAAAAAGTGCCATCTATTTAATCATAAGATGGGGCAACATGACACTTTTCTTTATGAGTTTTAATTAGTTAGAAACTGAAAATTTCAGTAAACTTCAAACCACAACCTCAAGTCTGGATCTAGGTCTACAGCATAACACATTTCTTCAAGTATACCTTTTAGTCGAAATGAGACCTACATTTTAAGGACAAGGAAAAATACCAAATTACACTGTGAAGGAAAGCAGTTACTAACTCACAAGGGTGACTTTTCAATGGAACCAACTCAATTCCATCAGTAGAATATATTCATGAGCAATTAATGATTTTCAAAGTAGAAATTTCAGAAGGGATTATCATTTTGTTCTCTGGCGCTTTAGTCCTTGCAGAAAACTACTGTCATACTTTTAAATTGAGAACACTTTTTGGCAGGTGGTTTATTATTTTTTACTCTACGGCTGCAGGAAGCAAATGGGCTTTGTGAGGAAGGCAGGCAGGGTTCATTTCTTTGGTTTACCAGCAATAGAGAGACAAATATGAGGATGGAAAGGAGGTGGAGAACAGGAAGGGGATCAATGTCTTGGCATTGTAAGAATACCTCCCTTTACTGAAAAATAGCTGTCTTTGAATTGTTTTTATTAGCCATTTAATGTATGAACCCTTTTAAGAAAGAGCCAAAATTTCTGTACTGTGGATAAGAAGTGGAAAAGGACCAAGTAGCAACAACAAGGAAAGCAAGTGGTAGGGAAAACATTTGGATAACAGAAGTAGTGGATTACAAGTGAAACACATTTGAAAGTAAGATCCTAACCACTTACTTTCAGAAGGATAAAATAAGGAGTTAATAAGGAGTTATAGTTATGCACTTACTCAGAAAACAGATTTATGTAAACTTTAAACAAGTTAGATGATCTGATTTGTAAGATCAAAAATCTTTTTGTGGCTACTGATAGGTAGTATCATAAAGACACTCCATCCTCATTCTATGCTTTAGACACACTTGAACATGTGACAAAAAGAAGAAAGAAGCAAGATTTAGGGTTGACAAGTATAAAGCTAAAGAACTGAAAGAGGAAAAATTAAGTTTTCAACATATGCCAAAATCACAAGATTTCCTGTAAGAAACTAGTTAAAACAACAATAAGCAAGCTGAAGGAAAACATAGTATCTACAAGACTTCTAGACAAGGTATTTTGACACTTCTTTCTCAGTGTCTAGTGCTGAATTTGTGGTAAAGTATCACCTATACTGCTAAATCACGAGAAGACTGAAAAGTGTGCTGCATCTTCTCATCTGTAGTGAGTGTAAATTCTGAAAATTTAAATACCACTCTTCATGCCAGCAGCCACTTCTTTCAAACAGAGCCACAACTACTTTTTGTTCATGCTCTTCTACTCAGAAATTATGTTACAATTTGCAAGATGGCACATTAAAATCTTTCTTACATCTTTTTAAGTGAATTTTACAGGGAAATGAATGAAGACAGTTCCATTTAGAAACAGATGTTGTGATACAACTTCAAGTATATCACAACAAATACACGGTGAACCCTTATTGTGTAATTACAGGGAACTCACTGTCATAGTGGGTTAACAGCTCTGCGCTAAGAATAGAAGAAACCATTTGATCACCAGTCAGCAAACATCAAATTCCACTCTGTTACCAACATGCAGAAATCAATAACACTTCTAACTGTAGCATATTTTCTGCAAAGGCCCCAGAGTTGTGTCAAATGCACCAGGGGACGGGACATGCTTCCCTGGGTAGACAAACTCCAATTGTTAATTAACCTCTAGAAGTGCCAGTCTTCAGCTTACAGCTATTTGTTTCATTTCTTCCTTTTTTTTCCCCTTTATCATTTACATATTACATTTGCCCCTGTAACAGAACCATACCTTAATAGACAATATTCTCTATGTATACAAAGTGCAGGCCTTTAAGCAAATCACCTATCTTCTTTTTTTGATAGACTACATGTCCTAGTTTTGGCTATGACAGAGTTAATTTTCTTCCTAGTAGCTGGCATGGTGCTGTGTTTTGGATTTAGGATGAGAATAATGGTGATAATATGCTGATGTTTTCAGCTTCTCCTGTTAGCTGCCAGGAGATGGCAGGGGATGTACCAGGAGCTGAGAGGGGACAGGACCAGGACAGCTGGCCCAAAGGGATATTCCATGCCGTACGGTGTCTGCAGAACAATAAAACTAAGGGACTGACCAGGGTGGGTTTGCTGCTTGGGACCTGTCTGGACATCGGCCAGCAGGTGGTGAGCAATTGCATTGGGCATCACTTGCTTTCCATATTCTTTTATCTTCATTATTGTTATTATTATTAGTTGCCCTTTTTTTCCTGCCCTATTAATCTGTCTTTATCTCAACCCACAAGTTTTCCCTTTTTTTCCAATTCTCTCCCCCAGTCCGTTGTGGCAGGGGGGGAAGTGAGCGAACAGTTGTGTGGTGCATAGCTGCCTGCTGGCTTAAACTACAACACTACATTAACTGAGTCCCAATGGTACCTTTACATGGACTTCACCTCCAACCTCCAACATTAACTCTTTTCTGTTCCCTTTCCAAATTCTGAACTTTTCCTTAGAAACACTGAAACTTAAAAACATGGACACAAAAGTTGTACATACTATTGTAGCACCGCTTCCATCAATTTTGTACAGATAGTCAAAATGACCTCTTCACATCCTTTCATACATTAAAGTGAAACATTAATCTTCTTAGCAATACTGTCTTAAAATGCTTGTTCTCAAGGATTAGCAAATAACTTTCAAAGTCAGTGTTTTCTAGGATATCACTCCCCATTATGTAGATATGTCCAGCATATGGCTGAATCAAAACACGCTTTATTTACAATAGATGCAGCTTCTCCAGAGGTCTGAATCACTCTTTAGGACTGATCTAACTCATCATCATTACCATTCAGCCAATTCCTGGCAGCAGTTGCAGCTTTTCTGATGAGAAAGATACCTAGTCCAGTATCACTGATGAAAATAGTCAACAGAGTGAAACCCCATGAAATCTCACTGAAAGCTCTTCAGTTTAGTGTTTCCTTATGGTGACTACGTTTTATTCATCAGCTACAATTTCTTAATTAAATTAGCTTTCAGGTTCTTTTTTATAAGCACTGTAAATTATCTCTTAAATAATAATAGGAGCAATGTAACATTTTGCCCAATAGCCTTCAGAATGGCTAACACCAGCTGCTTCACAGAAAGTGTTAAGTAACCACAAAAATTAGTTATGCATCAACTTGCTTCTACTTCAATACTTTCAGTGGCTAACTTATCCAAGTATTACAAATGTATAAGCTTTAATAGCACATCTATAAACAATTCATATTCTATATTATATCACTCTTTGGGCTTTTTTTTTTTAATATAACCAGTCCCTATGATGTTATATATCACTGCGTCAAAAAATATGTCATTTGATCTATTTTGAATTTTCTATAGCTTTGTTTCATTTAAACTTTGATAGTTCCAGGTTCCAATTGTACTTTACTTCCGGAAGAGTTTTGATCAAAAGTTGGTATTTCCCAAATATGTCTAACATAATATCCAACAAAATTAATTCATTTGGTTCTTCAGCAAGATATCTGAATATCTTAACAATCCAATGAATCCACTCTCTACCCTATCATCCACTTTTGCATATGCTCAGAATATTTTGTTATTTATCCATGGTTAGCTACGGACTAGTTATGGACCACTTAGACTTGCTCTTAGCTCTACTGACTGTTTTTGTGCATACACTGCCTACTGTATTTTATTATAATTTTTATTAGTCTCTATAGAATTGGTCTCTCCAAATATCCAAGGATATTTGGCTCCAGTGATTTTGTCATTCAGCCATTACAAGCTGTCTATCCTTTTTTCTGCATCTACAAAACAATAGCCATCAATCATGTGCCCCAGCTGTGTAGAATTTAATTATGCATGTGCATATTATAATATATGCATGTATTATGTCTGCATACATATGCATACCCTGACTTAAAAAGAAAATCTTAACAGTTCTTACCCCCCCCCCAAAAAAAAGGTGAGTTTTATCCCAAGTTTTTTTCCTTAGAATAAAATTTAAAAAATGAGTAAACCTTCTGCAAAGGAAATGGAAAACAGTAGGAGTTACACTGAGCGTGTTTTGTATCCTTAGAGTTAACAAAATTAATAATTTTTATATATATTACATTACAATTAAATTAATAGACTGCTACTTTCCTCTAATATCAGCATTTAGAGAGGGTCAAATAATACTGCATATATTCTACGTAAGTGGTGGGTTGACCCTAGCCAGCAGCTAAGCACCACACAGCTGCTTGCTCATACTCTCCCATCCTCCAGCAGGTTGGGGGAGAGAATAGAGAGATCAGAAGCAAGAAAACTCATGGGCCAATCTAATAACTGAATAAGAATGGAAGGGAAGAAGAAGAAAAAAAAAATATACAAAAAAAAAGTAGACTGATGTACAGCCAATCTCCAAGCAATGGCTACTTCCTCCCCCCCAAAAAAAAAACTCCCCTCAGTTTTTATTGATGAGATTGACATTCAGTAGTATGGGACATGGCCAAGCCTCTGGTCCAGGCTGTGCACCCTCCTGGCTTTTTGGCCACCCCTTGGCCTACTTGCTACAGGGAGGTGGGCAGAGTGGGAAAAAGAGAAAACCTTGACACAGCAAGCACTGCTCAACAATAGCTAAAACACTGGTGTATTATCAACACTGTTTTAGTCACAAATTCAAAACAAATCACAGAATCACAGAATCATCTAGGTTGGAAGAGGCCTCCTGGATCACTTAGTCCAACCTCTGACCTAATACTATCAAGTCCTCCACTAAACCATGTCACTACGCTCTAAATCTAAATGTCTTTTCAAGACCTCCAGGGACGGTGACTCAACCACTTCCCTGGGCAGCCCATTCCAATGCCTAACAACCCTTTCAGTAAAGAAGTTCTTCCTAATATCCAACCTAAACCTCCCCTGGTGCAACTTTAGCCCATTCCCCCTCATCCTGTCACCAGGCACGTGGGAGAATAGACCAACCCCCACCTCCCTACAGCCTCCTTTTAAGGTATCTGTAGAGTGCGATAAGGTCACCCCTGAGCCTCCTCTTCTCCAGGCTGAACAAGCCCAGCTCCCTCAGCCACTCCTCATAAGACTTGTTCTCCAGACCCCTCACCAGCTTCGTTGCCCTTCTCTGGACTCGCTCGAGCACCTCCATGTCCTTCTTGTAGTGAGGGGCCCAAAACTGAACACAGTACTCGAGGTGCAGCCTCACCAGAGCCTAGTACAGGGGGACAATCACTTCCCTAGCCCTGCTGGCCACACTGCTTCTTATACAAGCCAGGATGCTGTTGGCCTTCTTGGCCACCTGAGCACACTGCTGGCTCATATTCAGCCGACTATCAGCCAAAGCTCCCAGGTCCTTCTCTGCCAGGCAGCTTTCTAACCACTCATCTCCCAGCCTGTAGCGCTGCTTGGGGTTGTTGCGCCCCAGGTGCAGGACCCGGCACTTGGCCTTGTTGAACTTCATGCAGTTGGCCTCAGCCCATTGGTCCAGCCTATCCAGATCCTCCTGCAGAGTCTTCCTACCCTCGAGCAGATCGACACACGCACCTAACTTGGTGTCATCTGCAAACTTACTGAGGGTGCACTTGATACCCTCATCCAGATCATCAATAAAGATATTAAAGAGAACTGGCCCCAGTACTGAGCCCTGGGGGAAGCCACTAGTGACCAGTCTCCAACTGGATTTGACTCCATTCACCACAACTCTTTAGGCCCGGCTACCCAGCCAGTTTCTAACCCAACGAAGCGTACGCCAGTCCAAGCCAAGAGCAGCCAGTTTCTTGAGGAGAATGCTGTGGGAAACGGTGTCAAAAGCCTTACTGAAGTCAAGGTAGATCACATCCACAGCCTTTCCCTCATCCACTAAGCGTGTCACTTTGTCATAGAAGGAGAACTGGTTCGTCAAGCAGGACCTGCCTTTCATAAACCCATGCTGACTGGGCCTGATCGCCTGATTGCCCTGCAAGTGCCGCGTGATGACACTCAAGATAATCTGCTCCATGAGCTTCCCTGGCACTGAGGTCAAACTAACAGGCCTATAGTTTCCTGGGTCTGCCTTTCGGCCCTTCTTGTAGATGGGCGTCACATTTGCTAGCCGCCAGTCAACTGGGACCTCCCCTGATAGCCGGGACTGCCAATAAATGATGGAAAGAGGCTTGGCCAGCTCTTCCGCCAGTACTCTCAGTACCCTCAGGTGGATCCCGTCTGGCCCCATCGACTTGCATACATCTAAGTGCTGTAGCAGGTCACCAACCATTTCCTCGTGGATAGCGAAGGCCACATTCTGCTCCCCATCCCCTTCCACCAGCTCAGGGTACTGGGTATCCAGAGAACAACTGGTCTTGCCACTAAAGACTGAGGCAAGAAGGCATTAAGCACCTCAGCCTTTTCCTCATCTCTCGTCACTAGTTTTCCCCCCGCATCCAGTAAAGGATGGAGACAAAGCAACATACCAGCTGGTATGAAGAAAATTAACTCCATCCCAGCCAGACCCAGGACAACAAGTCACCATAAAACATGAGTAGAAAGTATCAAAGGTCTAAATTCAGTGACATATTATTGTGTTTTACTGAACTGATGTCTCTTGCCTCTTTTTGGCATTACCATCAGCCTAAATCATGCATTGATTTTATTCATTTTCTCTACTTATTTAAGAGCGGACATGCACACTGCTCCAGTGCACCACCTTTTCTGGGAGACAAAAGACAGTGTTTTGGTTTCTACGCAAATGTGACTTCTCAAGGGCTCAATACCAGCAAAGGATACCTAACACCCCTGACTTGTGCTTTGTCAATGGACCTCTCTAATCCAAATTCTCTTACAAATCAAATAGCAGCATCCTGTGATCTTCCCAATAATCCAGCTGTTTGCTCCGGGGGGTTTTGAAAATTCATTTAACTACAAGTTTGACTGCCTTTGAATTTGCTTTCAAAGACAAAATTATACAGGTCAAGCTATTGCCCATGGAGTATTCTGGTTAACTTTGACAATGATGGATACCTTTCATGACCATTTCCCAGATCCCTTATGCGTACACTTCACAACTGTCCTTAATGATGAATGACAGTCATCTGCATTGAATGACAATTTTCTACCATTCTCATCACCAAAGAAATGGCGTTATCATCACATTTTCTTACTATAATTTATCAGACTTAAAAAATATAGAGCCTCTGATTACTAGATTTTTTTAAATCAATGTAACAAATAAAAAAAAAATACTAAACTATGCGTTTTGAAACGTGGATGGTAATATACCAAGCTGTTAAGTACAATATACTCTGTTTTCATTACTTTAGGAACAGTAAAATCTTAATAAAAATGCATTGTGGAGAAGACTGTTTTGATTTGAAATAGGTTTGGATATCCTAGCTGAGCCTTGAATAAATGCACAACTGATTGTTAATTATAAAATAAAGGGCTAGCCAAAGCTATGTTTTAAACAGAAGTCTAGTTCTCACCACTCACAGGAGTGGATATGTTATGTATTTAGCGAGGGGTTTTTTGCTATATAGTTACATCTTCACTGCTTCGATAGGGACTGAAACAACCCAGCTAAAAAACTCTCTCAAAAAGTTATCCAATCAGGTTTGCACTTTGTGAGAAAAGGACTCAACTTAGGCCACAGTTCTTGGCACTGATTATTCATTACTGGCAGATGCAATGGAATTTATTATAAAAAATAATACAAGTTTGAGTCAAAAGTATTATTCCCATTACTGTAACAATTAAGGTCATTCATAGACCGGGATTCGCTGTGCCCATGTTCTAGAAAAACAGAACTAAAAGCATGACATATAGAATAAAATGTTGTACTTCTAACCCAAGAAGTCTATAATCTAGGTATATCATCAAATACAAAGAGACTATCATACCTAACTATAGATACATAAGAATGCAAAGAACAATGAGAAAATGTCAGTCAGCTTGCACAAGCAACATTAGCAAACTTGAGGCTGGCATTTTGCAAGGCATCACATTAGTGACTTCTTGGAAGAGTTTTTAAGGAGACAAGCTTCCTAAGGCTTTCACAAATGTTAACGAGGAGCTCCTCCTGGGCTTGCAGGGCAGGAAAGTAAAAAGCATAAAGGAGTGTTTTTTTTTTTAAACAGATGAGCAAGGAAACCTGAAATAACATTTCACTGGAGAGGACAAATCATCATCTAGCATGGGGGGCAACAGATCTTTTTTTCATTATTATTATTTGAACATGGAAGGAAATTAATATACCTTTCTAGTAAATCACAGTTTATATATCTGTGGTATATTTCTGAAATATCTATCCATTATGAGTATAAGAATTAAAGAGGGTAACTAGTTGCCAGGGACTAGTAGGAAGGAGTATGTTAATGCTGATGCAGTAAGAGAAACTGTGTGTGCATGTATACGCATTTTAGAAGGATGTGAAGACAACTGCAAAATGATACAGAGGTGAATCAAAGAAGGTATATAAAAACTTACTACCCAAGGAAGATCACCTTACACATTCAAAAAAAGAATTACCAGGTGGTAGCAGACAGTATTCTACATTTGCTTGTACATGCCTCAACTTTGGGAGCTTTGTGCAGGTTTATCTTTCGGTTTGTGATCTTTATGAATCTGTCTGACTCAGAAGGTACCTAATTTTCTACTTACAGGCTGATTCAGCACCTTTTGCATTGTCCAGGTGTGCTGTCTGTGGAACAAATGGTATCTTCTCCGAGTCCTGCAGTAACTTCAGAAATACCTTTCATGGAATATAAGAAAAAAAATAAATAAATAAATTAGATTCCATTTTCTGTAAACTAATTTTTGTTAAACTAGATGCTGAGTGATCCGTGTAGTCAGACAGTAGTAATGGCTGTTGTAGCCACTCTGCTGGCTCTCCAGAAGAGGTACCCTGAGAATAAGGGGAAAGGAATAAATACCAATAGATGCAGAAGCACCTATGCAAAGCATTGTTGTCCCAGTCACCATCTATCTGCAAAGACTTTTCAACAGACTGGCAGCCCTTATTTGACATTTTATTCTCCTAAGCTGTGGCATGCGCTCAGTTACTGCAGTTTTTACCAAGTGTATAATTACAGCGCCAAGCATCTTCTGATACTGTAGCTAGAAATTTGTGGGCACAACTGGAACTGCTACCAGAGTTCTAGTTGTACAACTAGATCTAATGTACAAAATCCTACTGAACTGAGAATCCACAGAGGTCTGGGAACTGTCCATAGATTTCTAGAAGCCGGCAGGCAATCTCACCATCTCCATTCCCACCCAACAACTCATAAAGGTTCTCTAATGCTGAATTTGAAAAATAGGTAAATTAATCCATTTTAATGCATTTTAATAGCAAAACCACTAGCATGTATACTCCAAGATGGAAGACGTTGATCTGTTGATGTAATGAAGCTCCTGTTACCTAAAATCCCTGTGGGAAACACTGGAAATATTTATTCTTTTTAATAAAAATAATAATCTAAAAATCTGCACTACATTAAAATAATAAGGGTTGAATCTTCCTAAGTGGGGGGTAGATATGCATCAGAAAGAAGCTAATGATAATATTAAAATAAACAGAAGATCACACCAACTTTATAATAATTAGATCTATTTACTTGGTATACACACTTTGCTTAATAGATTTGTGTTACACCCATTACTGCATGATTAACTCTGTTTCGCAATTCTAATCACAAAGTCCTTTGAATTTCATAGAAATGAATTTCATTTCTCAGTCTCTCAGCCTTGATGAAGCCTGGAGTAGTTTTCATAGTGACTTAGTTATTAATACCCACCCCACTTCTTGTAAGCTGAAATGAAAAATAAAATTAAAAATTTCTTAACTTCACCTGAATTGCAATTTAAACAGTGACCTAGGAACTTCAGATTAATAAATAAATATATAAATAAATGAAAATACAGCTACTGTGATCATCTCTAATTGAACAGCAAAATTGTAGCCAAGTTTTATTTTCTCTTGATGAAAGCCTTGTCTTCTGTGTTTGGGTTGAGCTGCAGGACTCTGATTATAACTACACTAAAACTTTTCAAAAACATTAAAGAATCATTTACTTATTTCCACAAAAGAGCCTGATACCAGCTAGAACAAAAAAAATCCTTGTTTCTAAGGAGCTCGTACTGTAGACAATAAAATACGGTCAATTTGAAGTACTTTATTGTTGTGGAAAGGTATTTCTTGATTTGCTAAGGTCTGACTGTTACATAAACCATATTTTGCTTAGTCTATATAATTGCCTTTTAATAGAAATTATTGATTGCATTTGTTACCTGCCAACTTTCAGGAAATGCTTTTGGCCATTAGAAACTGTAAGGCTAGAAGAAATTAAATTCCTACTGAGATGGATTTATTAAACCCTGGAGGGATATCCTGACAGCCCAAAGCCATGTTCTAATTTGTTGCTTTGGGCCTGCTTGCCAATGGCTCCTCTGTACACCAATTCTGTCAAGTGAACCAAGGCAAACTGAACAGGCTAAAACCGCAAAGGAAATGCTCCTGTCCAGCTAGGACAATGTGTACACTACAGGTTGTTGCCTGCACGTACTCAGTTCAGCGTCAAAATTCCTTCTGGGATTACAGACAGATCTTTTCTTCTTTAATCATGTTACATAAGTTGAAGAGAAGGCGTAACTAAACCTTCAGAAAAAAAAAAAGAAAAAAAAAATTTTGCTAATACATACTTCTATCCACTGATATTTTAGCAACACTTCTGGAACCTCTTATCCTACAAATCCTGTGTGTATTCTAGCTATTTTAGGATGGTTTAGGGTGGGAAAGTGTTAACTGATTGCTGTCAGTTTATTTGCAAAAAGCACCTGCAAAAACAGTAGTCAAAATTGTGAAGGGTAACAGATGAAGTAACATAGAAGACACGTGGAAGTCCCTGAAATGTAAGCAACACATGGAATGAAGATCGAATGGAAGCAGTGTTTAACATTTTCACAGGTGCTTTTATAGATCTTTGCACTAAGGCATGCAGACTCATATGAACACGTCCATGAGCAGACAACAGTACTACATACACATTGTTCTATACTTGAACCATGGGCAACAATCAAATACCCAAACCTGGAGGTGGGTGTGGGGGGGGGGGGGGGGGGGGGGGGGGGGGGAGAAAGAAAATAAGAAAGAAAAAAAAAAAAGGAAATATTCATCTTTCACTTAAGGAATGTTTACATTTCATAAAATTCATCATGCCTGAATTTTGTTTGGTGATTGAGCAGCACCAGGGCAAGTATCCCTGGCAAGTCTCTGAGCTTTAGGCCTACATCTGTAATCCATATTTTACCTTAAATAAATTCCCTTTGTAGGAGCCAGTTTTCCTCTTAATATGTTTTCTATACACTTTTTTTTTTTAATTTTCTTCCATGAAGTCCTAGCCTAACATAGCCTTCTGCAGCTACAGCAGTGTTTCCTTAATTGGACTGATGCAGAAGCAGTCTTAGAGCTATTCACTATGGATGACCATTGACCTCAGTCAATGGTTTATTGTTGACCTCAGTCATCTGCTAAACAGGAACACTTCTGACTGTCTACACAGAGGAAGACAGACACTTGACGCAGGCGAGAGCAACAGAAAGCCTGTGCTTCCGTGAAAGGGCTTGAAATAGGACGAGAGTGGCACAGCTCACTGCCAGCCATTGCCCCTGTGAACTGGCTGCATGCCTGACACTGAAGGACCACCTCAGCCGTTCCTGGGGATGGGGACAGTGCTGGTTGTTGAGAAGGACCACCCTACTTGCATGCAGCAGTACCGCCCACGCTGCTACTTTCAAACCACCAGGTTGTGAACAGCTATAGAAAGTGCATTCCCCCCTAGGAAAAAGGTCTGGACAGGTGGCAATACCACAGTGAATCAGACTGATATATTTGTGCCATTATTAGACGTTGTTACAGGCCTCTCAGCAAAACTGCATCTCATTAGAAGATATGTAGTGTTTCAAGGCCAAAATATTTCAAGGAGATATATGGCCTTTCTTGGGAAAGTTTTGGGGCAAATTGACTATTTCAAGGAAGTTAATTTAAAGAAATACTCCAGTAACAGATATGTCAACACATCTGATTTTGTGAAGATGTTTTAATGCTTTAGTTCTCTTCCCAGTGCTAAGCAAGAAAGCAGCAAATTTTGAAATCTCCAGAACTGCCAGAAAGTGAAACACCGTCCTCAGGAGAGCTCTCATTATATACTCAGTATAATGAACCACCCTCCCATTCTCCTCTTTGTTCTGCTATCTTTGGATTACAAGCTTTATGAAGCATAAAAACATAAAGAGTTTTGGGGAAAAAATAAAACGTAAAATGAAGCAAGTATAATATTAGTTAGATTCAAAGATGCCAGGAACTTATTTTGTTAGAACTTCAAAATTTCTTTGAAGCATGAACGGCAGCCTGGCTTCCATTGAAGTCTAAGATTTTAGGGAGTAGAAGTATTCCTCAGACTGAAAAAGAATAACGGTGAGTGCATGAGAGAACAAAAAGAGAGGATAAAATAAAAATTAGAACACATTTCTTCCTTTAAAGTCAGAGTTCTTTGTTTCCAGATTGAATTGTTTGAATAGACTAAATAGCACTATTATGTGCTATCCATTTAGTTGCCAATGCAGAGAGGCTTTTGATAAGAAAATGGAGAATGGAGGTTGTAACAACTAATGATGAGATGAAGAGATGACAGAAATCACCCCAAATTAATGCATTAAATCTTCAAGCTGAAGAATGATACATCAATATCTAATATCATCTTTAAAGCTTTTTTTTTTTTTTTTTTTTTAACCTCTGCAGAAAACAAGTGAAAGCAAGCTCTCAATTGAATAACAGATGTAGCACATGGAAAAAGCATCCATTTTTCCTGTGACAACTTCACATTTACTTTACAGAAACAAATTCTGGAAAGTCTTATGATATCCAATAAGAATGTAATCAAAAAAGGTTCTCAACATATACATTACCTTAAAATCTATAAAGGTTGGTAGTGAATATTATTCTTACTTATAGCATGTTAATCAACCTATATGATTTGAAGGAAAATAACAGGATCTTCCAAGGCAAGCTGTTTGAGGAGAGCTTTTGACTTGCCTCGTACAATTGTAGAGAAGGGACATAATTCACTTTATAAGAGTATGTAATATTTAACAAAATTGTATAATATTTCTTTTTTTTTCCTCCTCCCATTGCCATAGCAAATGCTTGCCACAGCAGCTTACATGGTGTGGTCATATATGACAGAATTGCCAAGGAGACATCTTTTTTTTTCCTTATTTATAACTAAGTTGTATAGAGCTTAACTTCAAAGGAAATCACATATGTGCTGGTAAAGCATTATTTGGTCTGCAGTTTAAAAACAAATCTGGAAAAACAGGTCCTTTATGTTTGTACAGGCTCCTAATAACATCTGTAGTATATCAACATAGTCCTAAAGACATCTCTCAATGGACTGGTTCAGGGTACAGCAACTCCACTTGGTGGTGAATTTGTTAGATTAATTTCTTGAACAATTGATATTTAAGTTTACTTACATTTTTGGGATTCTATTTAAATTTTTCCCTGTAGATTATGTAAGATTAGTAATTCTAAACTTGCAACAACAAACACAGAACTGCTGATACTTCCAAATATCTGACCCTATTAATTCCCATATGTATAGCACACACAGCAAAAATACAATGCATAATTAATATCTGACAGGCCTTCAGGAGCCTCATCTTTATAAAACTGAGAAAGAAAATCATTTTCTCTGGGGGGACTCTGTTGTTCCAGCTGATCTGTTTAGTGTGTGTGTATATACATGTAAAGTATATATATGTGTGGATACATATACACACTGTATATACATTTATATGTATTAGTATATATAATAATAAATATGTATATATATTAGTGTGTATATATATGTAAGTATGCACATCTCTCTCTCCATATGAGTACAAAATATTTTTTTTAGAGATTTCTAGCACAGTTTTGCAAAGTCCTAAGCTTTATAATTCAGACAAATTTTCAGTAAATTATTTTTTTCCTCTCCCAAGAGCTAATTGGACTGAATGTCCAAACTTGCAAGTTCGCAGTTCATTCCGCTGCTAAACATTGAGGACAGCATTGTTTCTGATTAGGTCAATGACACATCAAATTTTCCATTCTTAAATGCAGAAACAAACTTTTAGGAGTTACACAGATCCTCAGGGTTCACATCAGAGTCTTGGAATAAGTCATTGTAGTGGAGTGACTGTTGAAATTAACAGCATAAAGTATTTGATATTTGTTTTTGTACTGGGTCGGGCTGGGATGTTAACTTTCCCTGCAGCAGCCCATACAGTGCTGTGCTCTGCACTCAGAGCTACAACAGCAATGGTATCACACCAGTGTTGTGTCTGCTGCTGAGCAGTGCTGGCACAGCATCAGGACTCTCTCTAACGCCCCTAGGGGTGGGCAAAGATGTGAGAAAAGAAACATCTCCAGGGCAGCTGACCTAAATCAACCAAAGGCATATTCCATGCCATATGATGTCACACTCAGCAATAAAAGGTGGAAAAAGGAGGAAGAAGGGAGGGGTGGGCTCTTGTTGTGGAAACGTCTGTCCTCCTCCCGAACACCAGCTACGTGCGTTTAGGCCCTGCTTCAAGGACGTGGTCAAGCATCGCTCATTTGTGGGAAGTAGAGAGTAATTTCTTTCCTCTGCACTTCCACATAGCCTTTACTTGTTTTGTTTAGTTTTCCCTTTCCCCCTCCCTTTTCCCCTTTCCTTTTTTTTCCCCTTTAGTTAAATTGTTAATTGTTTAGTTAAATTGTTTAGTTAAATTGTTTAATTATTAATAATCTTTCCTTAATACTTTTTTTCCCTTTAATTAAATCATCCTTATCTCAACCCATGAGTTGTTTTTTCCTTTACTTCTTCCCCTCCTCATCTAAGGAGGGGGAGTGAGAGAGTGGTTGTGGTGTTCAGCTGCCTAGCACGGTAAAACCACCACAGTTTTGTGTTGCTTTTTTTTGTTTGTTTGTTTGTTTGCTTTTTAACATGTTTCTCGCAAGAAACTGTTGTGAAAGTTGAAAGGTACAATAAAGAATAGCTGGAAGCAAACACAAGATTGTCTAACAAGAAAATGCGATTACACAGAAAAACTGAAAATACCTCTTCCAAAGTGGTGTCAGAAATACCATAGCCAGTCACATGTAGATGATGAAGGCTTTGATCTAAAGCCTGAAAAAGACCTTTAAAAGAGGTCTTATCTGCCCTTTCTGGAATCACATAGGTCAGCTCAGTCCCACTGTTCTCTTTCAAGAAGGCTTCTGGTATGTGGGTCTGTACCAAAGATGTGACCCGAACAACATGCACAGGATCCTGGATTTCAAACACAGAAGGCTTAAAAAAAAAAAAAAAAAAAAAAAAGGTGGGGGGAAGGAGAAAAAAAAGTTAGCAGAAGTGGACTTGAATTCATACAGGAAAATCTCCACTGATGAAACTGCATCTAACCTGGGACACGAAGACTAATTCCCAGGAATAAGAACAGTAGAATTGTAGCTAAATCCTTAAATTCATTTTCAGAGATGTCCCCTTAAATTCATCATTTTCAGAGATGTACCTATATTTTTTTAAGTAGAATAATAACAATAAACAACAAAAAAGCTGATAAAAACATGTTTTGCTGGCTCTCTAATAATCTCTATCACATACTACTTCCAGGCAGGGAAGAATATGCACAGAATTCCCTTGGAATATAACCAGCTATTTGGCAGGCTCTATTAAGTTCTGCACATTACATTTTTAGTATACCTTTTTTATGAGTGTTAGACTGTGTCCCTGGCCATATGTTTCTCTTAGATAAGAGGGAGAACCGCAGCACCTCAGCTGGCCCTGCTGCAGGATGGCAATGCGATCGCTGAGCACCTCTGCCTCATCAAGATGGTGGGTGGTAAAGATCAGTGTGCAACCTGCATCAGAAAGATTAGTACATGTCCACAAAACCTGGCTTCCACAGAAATAAATCTGGCTTTCAGGAAGGTCCTTTAACCTGAATGTAATGTGTTTCAGGTTCCTTCAAAACATAACTGCATGACACAAACAAAACCTGTATTCAAGATTTAGACTCACCGTGTTAAATTCAGGTCTAAACATGCTTTGCCTGGTATTACATGTAATGGTTTAATATCGCCTACTTTAAGTTCAAGCTATTTTAAGAGCTTAATAGATTCCTTAAAATCACATAACTGCAGTGTCTGTTTCAATGGATCATTCACTGTGGTTTATTACAGCTAATTGACTGCTCACTTGCTGAAGACCTTGTTTCCCACAATCCATTCTTAACCTCATGGCACTTACAAGATTAATGTATCAGACTGACTGATGAGTATATCTTTATTAGAAAATACATGCATCTATCTACAGATATGTGCAAAATGGGAAATGAAAGACAGAAAAGATCTTTGAGAAACAAACAAAAAAGAAAAAGGTAAGAACCTACAGGAAAGGTCTAAAAACTAAGCTGAACCTTCTGTTAGATTAGGCATCTTTCTGTGAGATAACAAATCCTGTAATCTCGCTTGGCTGCTTTAAAGTTTCCTGACTTGATTACGTGTTACCTGTGAAATTAACGTATTTACTTACGAAAAAGCAATACTAATATTCAGACTATCCCCATAAATTTTATTGAAACAGAATTCCAGAAAGGAAAATAAGGAAAAAATGGTGTATAAAACTTTGTACCTGCTTTGTACTTCAGAAGAACATCCCAGATACTACGTCGGGAACATGGATCTACTCCACTGGTGGGCTCATCTAGAATAACAGTCTTTGAGTTTCCAATAAAGGAGATGGCAATTGACAGCCTCCTTTTCATTCCCCCAGAAAGGGCTCCAACAGGTTTGTACTGATGCTCCGATAAATCCACATCTTCCAGAGCTCTGAAATAGGAGTAAAGTATCTTGAGCAATTTTGTAAAAGCTTTCCAGTCACATCATGTCCACCCAGAGCAGAATTACCAAGAAAAGTTGTAAATGAAAAGATAACACAACACTACTATGACTGATTATAGAGTTTGGTGACAAAAATTAATAGAAAAAAAAAAAGTGAGCTATAATTTCTACCTACAAAGTGAAAAGCCCATCACCATCTGAAATATAGTTTCTGGAATAGTATTATGCAGGATAAGAACAGAGAATAATTTTGAAATTAAGTCAAATAGAATAAATACAAGCTTGTCCACTGATTATAGCAAACTCTAGATTATAGCTTCTTAAACCACGGGTAAAGATGGTTATTTTCACAACTCAAACAGTGCTTCAGTTTTGCAACTACATAAACAGCTTAAAAAATGCCTGTAGACATTTGAACATTGGAAGTAAATAATAGGGTAATGCTGTTTGTTTTGTTTTGTTTTGTAACACTGCCTTTTTCTTCCCTTTCTCTCTCTCTCTCTCTCTTTTTTTTTAAGACATGTTCCTGTGAAGTAAGCAGATTAACAGTCCCCAGAAAAGATGACAGTACCTCATGTAACTCAATCCAATCTGCCCGGAGGTTCCTGTGTTAGAGACTGGTAGGTATCTAACACACACTGCCTGCTCAGCCCTGGCCCTCCGCTGATCTCACAGCTGAGCAGGGTATAGACACATATCCACTAAAGACAGCACTGAAAGACCACCAATTTATTTTTCATCACACTGAATATCTGGTTATTGACCAAGAAGCTTTCAGTTGCTATCAACGTGGCAAGCAAAATATAAAAGGATCAACAGTTCTAAAGTAATCTCCTGAATCATCTGAGTGAACATGCAACTTAAACCATGATGTTTACACTGAGCAAGTTTTTCATTTTTAAGGAAACAGATCTCTATAGTTGTTTTACAGATATATAATGCATGAAAATGACTCAATCTCTTTAAAAGCCATCTTCTTTTTTTTTCTTAATAAAAAGCATTTTTTTCACTGTTTTGTTATTTTTCTATTTTTTATGAAGTATTTTAAGGTATTCATTGTCTTAATAAAATACAATAACATTTTCTTAGTGGCAAGGCCTGCAGAGTCCAGAGTATACTTATGTGCCATTACTAAGACAGACCGCTGCTGAAAGCTGAGCAGTCTAAGTACAACTGCTGAGCAGTCTAAGTACAATAAAATACAGAATATTACTTTGCATAAATTTTAACCAAACACTATGTTTTATTTTCCCTTGTTGTTCTAGGGAGTTGTTTTTAGAGAGATTGCAGTGTCCCATGCCAGAGATTTTTCATATCAAAATTTTCAAATAACAGGTTTTTATAATAGCTACTAAAAAGGAAGGCTGCTTTGCCTCAAATGTGTCTACGTATGCCTAGTTGTACATTAAAGAGAAGTCCCATCAACTCAACATTTCCATTGACATGTGGAAGTACTCAGCCCTCCACACAGGCTAGCCTGCCTCAGAAGGTAAACAGAAAGTATTTCCACCGGCACACTACTAGAAAAGCATACATTTTGTTACTAAATTTCAGAAAATGCATTTTGCTATTGGTGAACAAGATTTCACCTTGTAGAGTTTACTGATAGTTTAATATAAATGATGCAAAGACAAGATCTAGTCCTGTAGCAAATTAGCAGCAGCCTGAAGACACTACCAAACACTCTCAGCCTGACAAGTGGCAAATCCTTTGAGGTCGTGTCAAAGCTCTGCCTTGTTTTTCCTATTGTATTGTTTGTTTTTAAACTCTTTCACTTAAAAAATACATTTAAAGTCTGAATTTGAGTAAGGAAAAAGACAATCGTCTATTAAAAAGATTATAACAAACACTGTCTTCAGCTGCCCTTTCAGGTCGTCCAGTCTTCCCTCTACTGCAGGTGAGAGAATACAAGATGATAAATAAAGCCAATGTTGACTTAACTGAAAACTCTGGGTGAAAACAGTTTAGCTTCCATCTGCCTATCCAGCAACAGCAAGTACCTCCAGGAGGGAGGTAAGGCAGACAGCATGAGGCAGGAACCACCACAGCTGTTACCAGGATAACCATCCCCACTCCAGTCAAAACATGATTATTTGATGGTTCTGAGTACCAGGTTTCTAAATATCAATAGTTTCACTGCAAATATATGCAAGTAAAGGTTAGAAACTAGGAAATCCATTTTCAAGGTACAATTTCAGAACACAAAGTGTGATAAAAACTCACAGAAATCAATCCTGCAGTTTCTAGTCACTTCTATTTGCAATTTTGCTTTATCACTTTTGTCCAAGTGGTTTTCAATAGACACTACTGATTTACTTGACAGATTTAAACACACAAAAGGAAAACTCTTACCCACTGACTTGCTGGTTCAACTGTTTGTTTGTCCAGCCAGGTGCCTTCACTGATCCATAAAGCAGTAGATGTTCTCGCACTGTTAGTACGTTGAACAGGACATCATACTGTGGGCAAACACCCAACTCTGTCCTGATCGTAGCCAGATCAGTCCGTATGTCCTTTCCATTGATAATAATGGTGCCAGAGCTAGGTGGATACAGACCAGTCAACAGTGATCTGTAACAAGGGGGAAAAAAAAAAAAAAATGGCATAATGACGCTACTACATAGCTCACACTTGGATTTCCTGAGGCATGTCCTAGCATCTTTACAGCAACACCAATGCAACTGAACATAATTATAGGAATACTGCTAATGTGTTTGTTGTTGTTGTTTTTAAATCAGCAGCTCAACAGTCCTTCATTTCCTCTACTTCCAGAACAAAAGCCATTTTTCTCAGCCAGATATTCCATTATTTCCTTTTCCACTTTTGTATTCTAGCTGATGAGTTATACCTAATGGAGCCCATCCTGCATCACTGATTTTAGTAAAGTTGATCAGAAGTAACATAAAGGTAGAAATACACGGAATTCTTAATAGAGACATTTTTAAAATGCCATTTTTATTTTATTTCAGTTTCTGGCCATCTGTCAGGAAGCCCCTTGCAATGTCTAGGAACAAGGCACAAAAACCCTTAAGATTCCCATACTGTGTGATAGGAGTGCACATAGGAGGCCAGAAAAGAACACTTTCATGAGATGTGTTCATTTCCACAATCAAACATACTCAGCTGCTATTGAAGCTGCTTCTGAACAATTACATCATCATATCTGTGGCACAGATGACCCAATTTGCTATTCATTGCATTGCTTTTGTCATAGATATATAGCTATAGCTTCCACATTTCATGTGCTCTAGGATAATATTTATTTAAAAAAAAAAAAAAAAAGAGGAAAGTTCAGAGGCATTCTGAAGTAACAAAGCATATCATAGACCAGAGGAGACGATAATACCATTAACTGGCAGACTTACATGACTGTTGTTTTGCCAGCTCCATTAGGTCCCAAGAGCGCTGTTATTTGACCTCTATGGAAAGTGAGGCTGAGATCTTTAACAGCAGCCTTCTGGCCATCCACAAGCTCTTTGGTGAGAGACAACAGCACAACACCAATGGTAGCTCCTTCTGTGCAAGCACCTTTCCAGCCTGGAGGTACTGGGTCTGTAAGGGTAAAAGCATCAGATCAAGGGATCGCTGAATCGAAACATATATATAAGGGGAATAACAAGTTAACTTAAACCCTGTTGCCATTTACCAGAAACAGGAACAGATGTTCAGATGCTCTGAATTCACATAAACTCCACTGAAATCAGAGATACTGTGCCAGTTAATATTTGCTAAGAATTTGGCCAATTTGCAGTTTTAAAAAGCAACCTAACACAATTATGCCAAGTTGTGTGCATGTCCACACACATGTCCATAGAGTCATAAAAACGTGTTGTATTTCCAGTAGGAAAAAAAAATAAAATAAAAATAAAAACACTAATAATCATCTTGCTTAAATCATTGTTTTTTGTTAATATGTGAAAATTGTAACTGTGTCAACTTCTATATATATATATATATATATATATATATGACAACCATTTCAGACATATAACATTAACATAATATTAACAGGTATAGCTAGTTAATCCTCTGAATTCCCTCAGTCAATAAAGCAAAGCAGATCTCTTTGTGAAATGATTCAGAGCAGCAGTTCAGTTTAAACATAATTTGAGGTCTTCCATTTAAGTAGATATCCAGCATTTTTCTAGCCATGAGGTAACCAGGCTCAGCAAACTGATGACCATGTGACCTAGATCAAGATGTCTTCTTATGGCAGGAGAAATGTTGGCACAGGTAACTCTACTTTCCAAACATAAGCATAGTCAGTCGCCAGCCCCCTACATACATGTTTAACATGTTGTATTTTACTGACTCACTACAATTGAAGAATCTGGCAGTGAGAAATATTTTTTTTTTAAATAAAGGTAAATAAAAGTGGAATGTTACTCCAAAAAAAAAAGAACTTATTATGGATAACAATTATGAGAAGAGAGAATTATATATAACATATATATATAAAAACTGAGATTATGAATTCAAGGATTGGTTTAGGCTGTGAATTAAGAACTTTTTTTGCTCATTCTACAACCATTTCTAAGTTTAGAGAGCACTTTTGCCAGAAGTGCAAGGTTACCTTCTACCAAGACATTACCACCTACTATGACATTTCTCAGGTTCTTCTACTCACGAAACTCACTTCCAGTTAGCTTCTCTGTCTTTCGGTCAGGAGACTAAACCAATCAAAACACATCATTCTTGCCCTTTCCACTGCTTCCTACATTTTTTAGCACATCTTGGAACTCAACAAATAAGTACAGAGCCAGCCTCAGACAATGCATCTCAAGCAAGCTTCAGATGAAGAGCTCCAAATTATTTGCAAACAGTAGATTGATCACCCTATGACTTATCCTGAGAGAAGCAGTTCCAGGTGTGTACCCAGCATCGAGGTCTCTGTCAGTCCATCTCTGACTATATTTCCAGTTTGTAAGACACCTCATCTCTGATTTTCGAAGTCATTTCCACTCCTGCTGAACTGGCTCTTAGCTGTGCTCTATGAACCAAATGAAGGGGGCTCGCACAGGAGCAAGTCACTTCACTGTTTGAAGCTATTTGTCCATGACTCCATTTATCCCATTACCAGTACAATAAATCTCAGTTCTCATAAAATGGGGAACATTCCTTTGCATGCATGGCAGTGTTACAGTCTGCATACAGGCAGTTTAGGTTACAAGCATGTGACATGTATCAGTAAGTGGAGAAGTGAGAATAACATATCCACAAAGTTGTATGCCACTTTGGTGGCTTGAGCCAAAAACCATGCTAGTAACCTCTCAGGCAGAGGAGTTTTTCCCTGTTTCTACAGTGGGTGTGGAGTACACAATGGGAAACACTGGAAGTCTTCATTTTAAGTAAGGATCAAAGACTATCTTCTCAATAAAATGGAATTGTTCCAAATTGTAGATACTGTGGCACAATTTATATGGATAGTTTATCCAAAAATGTTTGAAAGAACCTCAAGACTTTCTGAAATTAGCACTACTCTGAGAGGCACCAACACATAAAACTGCTGAGTCATTCAGTTTCTTCACCTATGCTACAGACAACTGGATCATTTACAAGCTACAGTAACTTGTAAAATACAACCCACAATGATTCATCATGTTGTTCTAAAGCCCAAGAGGGTATAGAAGAGGGTGACTTACTCCTTCACTCACAAACCATAAATAAAATGTGAGAGAGTCCTTAAAGAGTCCCTGGGGGAGGCGGGGGGGGGGGGGGGGGGGGGGGGAGATAATTAAATTAAATACTTAATTTTAAGCAACCAAATACAGAAATAGCAGAGCAGTGAACATAACTGAAGGCAGATAAAAATGTTGCTACTAGAACAGTCACTTTTAAAATAGAAGGCTAAGAAACAGACAGAAAAAACAGTGATAACAGAAGAGGAAAATCAGAAATAGAAGGGAAACAAGGAACAAAATTATATCATCCATGTAAAGAAGCAGACAGAAAGAGCAGAAGAGGAGGAAGAAAATTGAGCTGCAGGAAAAAAATCCTTAATAAAGCACAAGGCTTTTCAGATTCAATAATAGTATGAAAGGGTGTAAGGAACTTCAGGAGAGCCTAACAAATCAAAGTAACAATACAGGTAGAGGATGAACCCAAGAGTTACTTATTTTACATATTCTTGAAGAGTTTTCATAACTCTTCATAGACAATAGTTTTAGTTGAACCATTCAAGCATTACAAGTGACAGCACAATTAAAAGTATATATTGTTGATAGTATATACTAAGCAATGGAAAAGAGAAAGAAACAATATCTAAAAATATATAATTTAGGACCCACCAATGATAAAATCACGTTGATCAAAATCAACACACCATTCAGAAAAAAATAATTATTAAAATCCTGTTATGATTACAAACCTTTTTCTTGGAAGTTTTCATTGAAGAAAAACATATTAGAATTCAGACAGTGTTTTCTCATCCTCTCTGTACCACACAGGTTCTTCCAATAGGAAACAGTAAAAGGAAAGTACCAATAGTTCCTTAATCCAAATTTTCCTGTATGAAAGAGTACGAAAGAAACAGTTGCAAAATTCATAGTCTTTTTATATTTGTATGTGGGCTACTAATAACCTAACATTACTTAAAAAGAGCTGGTTAGGGCATTTAACTAGCTCAGACTCTTAGCTGAACTTCACAAACCTTAATAAAGTGGAAAAAATTCACTTGGCTGTAACACCAGATCTTGCCATAAAATCATGAAGCCTCAGTGATACTGCGCTTTATCCTATCTCCAAACCAGGTTTGAAGTGTATTAAAAGCAAGGAATTAGCAATATGTAGACACAGACAATACAATCTTGCATACTAGAAAGAGAAAAGAAAATGAACCAAACAGCCTGCTGAGGCAAACAGCCTTATTTTTTATTATTTTAACTATAATCTGTTGCACCAATCATTACAGATTATTCTCCCATTATCATGTGCACAATTTAAACAAATCAGAATAAGAAATACTTATCGTAGCACTCAAATAGAACAGGCAACGTCATACTCCAATACACCATCTGAACTCAGAAGTTGCCTGATCCTTCCAGGTCTCACTGAACAAACACAAATTGCAGCTCATTGATGCTGAATGGCAGGTGTCAATTTAAGCTATATTTTTTAAAATTCAGGTGTATATTCCACATATACCTATCTTTCAAGGCAAACTTTTTTTTTTCTTTTTTAAACAAATACAGAGTAGTTAGGAGAAAAGATGACATACAAATCAGAGGAAAGATAAATTTCAAGCAGTTAGTGGGCCAGTAGGGTATGATTCAAAATGCCTCAACCAACTCAACAATATTTATAAAACTTGCATATTGAAAAAATATCCCACTACTTTCTGCAAATATACTTGGAAGTTAATTACTTCTTTTTATGTATTGGACTGTGAACTGACTAAGAGCAAGATACTGTTACCGGGCACTTCGAAGTCTTAGTGAACTGAAAATGTTTTGTTCTTGGGTTTGATCCCAAGTAGTGACAGAAGATTCACCGTTTTCACAGAATTTTTTTCTCCTAGACTGAGCAGTATTATTGCAAAGTACCAACAAAGTCCTTCAAATATTTGTCATCCTTATAAACAAAACAGACTTCATGTCTGCCTACAAATTCTAGTCCATTTTTTAGCACTATTCAATACTTATTGAATAGGAAGACCCAGTTCCTAAATGCAATCAGACAGTTTGGGCACATCAAAACCTCAAATCAAAAATACTTTTGTTTTACTTGCATACAATGAGGAAAGTCAAATCTGTTCATTCCATTCAATAATTCCTCTATGGATGCTTCAAAAACATATAATATGAAATCTCTGATCTTACCAGAAACAATATTGCTGAAATACCAGCCACCTATAGAATACAAAATGGAGTCGAATAACATCATCCAGCAGGTCAGTCCAAAGGTCATGTATCCTCCTTGTGCCATTGGCTGGTACACGTTATTCCACTGAATACCTGGTAGTAGGAGTAGTAGTAATAATAATAATTTTTAAAGGTCAAAACTAAATCAGTACAGCATTAAAGATCACAAACTCGCCACCAACCAACTCTTCTGTGTATTTAAGCACTGACAGAAAAAAAGTGGAGGTAATAACAGTAATCCTAATGAATAGAAATGAATTACCATGCCTCTCAAGCCTCTGTTTAGAACAGCAGGTGACACTGCTGCTGAGAAAATGCAGAGAAGTTGATGTAGAAAAGGCTATTTATGAAGTTTTAGATGGCCCTTAATTTGGCAATAGAAGAATTATGACTATGAAAAAATGGGGCATTGACCTCTTCAATAAATTGGGCTTTAGGATATACTGCTGATATTACAAAGAAACAGGTTACATTAAGATTTCTATAATGCTAAATCTGAAAACTGTGAATTCTAAGAAGCAAGTATTTGAGTGCACTGACCATGTTCAGAGACAAACTGGAACTACAAACATACTGAGTATGCTTTGTAAAAGTGCAAAGGACATGAAAGGAAGAAAGACAGTGGAGAAAACTAGTACTAATGAAAGTTACCATATTTGTAAAGGGAAAAGTAAAAAGTAACCAAATTTTTGGTTTACAAAAAGCATTACATTTTTCTTCTGAAAAGGGGAAAATACTACTTTGTTTGCAGTAGATTGGGTCATGATATTGATTCTGCAATTCTTTTTCTGTGATTGTCAAGAAGAGCAGTTTTTCACAAGCACATTTTGCCCTTTATTCAGTAAAGACGAGTTATTTTGATGGAAGTGTCTGGTGTGAAATTTTAGTACTTTCTGCAACTGCCTCTTCTACTCGTCAACTTTTGTATCATTACAATATTTTTCCAGTAGATAATGGTTTGAAAAATACACTCATTAATATCGATCTTGCCTTAGCAGCGACAAAATAAAGGCACTACATCCTTTTCTATATTTAGATACATAAAGCAAATGTAGATATTTATCAAGGTCCCTGACATTCATTTATTACTCTTCCGTAACTTCAGCATCAACAGGGGCAGAACAGGGCTTAGGGATAGTAGGGTTCACTGTGCACCTAGCAAGTTTCCAAATATTTTTTCTTCTTAATGCTTAAACACAACACAGTGTTCTCATACATTTCTGCACCTGCACAGTAGCTCTCAGTGGAAATTTCACCAGCTATCTCCAGGCTTACAGAGACAGGTGCACTGTTACTCAGTCTCAGTACAAATAGTAGAAACATACAAGATATTTAACAAAGCAAAGACTATTTTTTCCTACTTTCCAGTGTAAAATGGTTAAATCTTTATGTTAGCATTATGTTGAGAGTAACTTACAAGGCTCTTGCTCTGTACAATATTGTTCTTATAACATCCCCTGTATTATACACTAGTGCATGTGTGAATCCACACACACTTCTGTATAAAACACTCTCTGTGGATATCCTCCAGAGAACGAGCTTTAGAGCCATCACTGACATCAGTGAGGATTCCCAACCATTTGTATTGCGGTTCTAAGCCCACTAACTTACTTCTGGAAAGTGGTACAAGCTTAACTTGGTTTTTGAGAGCATTGTTCTCTCTTATGATCTATCCTGTTCACTCATTATTAGTGATTTTTTTTTTCAGAATAAAGTGAAAAACATTTCCAACTGTATTTTTTTTTAAAGAGTAATAATTATTTTATTCTAACTGGAGAGCTTACCTATTTCTTGACCCTCAAAGAATGTAATGAAAAATACTCCTTGCCCAAAGGCAGTTGTAGACAGGAGACACTACAATACCAAAGGAGAAATAGGATGTGAACATCAAATAAAATACTTCATTAACAACCTCCATGAAACTCGTGATATTAAAAGCAAACAATAAATAAATAGACCACTGTTTCAAATAGGCTAATGGTCATTATTTCCTTTTATGTTTTAACATTACTCCCCCACATATTGCAGTGGTATTTGCCCCACCTTAAAGAGTTCTGCTGACCTAGTTATTAAAATTGGAAAGAATTAACTTTTCACAAGTTTTAGACCATCCTAAATCTGCCACTTACACAAAACATATAATGTGTAACACTGCAACAGCATGTAAAGTAATATACTTTTATAGTAAGAGCAGTGGTCCTACTCATTTTTGTAAGACCAGAACTCAAAAAGAGATAGAGGTGGAAGGAATCCATATACTGGGTACTATATGTAGAGACAGAATTCTTGTTCAGGGAAATAACATTTAACTTCCAAGAAGCAACATAAATTAACCATACTGTATCAGAAAAGTACAAAATGTAAAATGACCAAGTTCCATAATGGATAACATGGAATTATGACTGATAGTCAATAAAAAACACTGGCAAGCTCATGAAGGCTGATGGGGAGATCCAAACCATTACTAAAATTAATAACCATTGTTCAATGATAAAGTTCTGCAGTTTGAAAGTCAGCTGAAATAGTTCATTTCATCTCTCATTTTAAAATAATGCAATTAAATAAGGCTTCTGCAATATTTAACGGAAAAGACACACATCCTACCAGCTGTCTGAAGATAGAAATAAGAGGTATGACATAGGCTGCTACTTAGAAAAAATAATTATTCGCACAGATTACACATTTGTGCAAAAAAGTTAATACTAATTCCCATTAACCAAGTCCCTGCCTCTTATATCCTTAAGTTTTCACCATCTCACCTGATGGCCTCTTCCCTCTCTTCAAATTTTATCCCCTTTTGCACATGCTGCTGCATGATTTTCAATGCATTCAGGATATCTGAAGAGTTATTTTGCAATAACAGTGATTTTAAACTATGCATATTATCTGCTGTCTACTTTTCTTTCCCAGTGGCCCAAAGGGGGAGAAAACAAGAAAATAACCATAATAACAAAATATTCTCCTGCCTTTTTATGCCTGAATTCTGCAGTCTTACATCTGTGCTTACATTTGTGCAAAGGATCGATATATTTTATCTGACCAATTAAAACAGAAAGTACTGAGCAGGAAAGCATTTTCCATTTTTAAAATAGTGTGAACTGTTCCATCAGCTTAATATCATTTCATGTGTGTTCTATTGAAGGAGTGAAGCTATCAAATGTGAAATACAGTTTTATGTGTATATATATACATATATATGCATGTATATATATATATATACATGTATATATAGTTGGTGGTATTTGATGTCCAAGTCAGGGATATGGTATCTTAAAACAGTACAAAGTCATAAAACAGCTTATCTCATATATTAAACAGGGAAGGACATGGAAGAACCAATGTCAGAGAAGGAGATACCTCCAACTTTATTAACAAGATAACCACTAGATAAATTTCTGATCTAACCCCTCATTGTACTCAACAGTAAAATAAATTCCTGCAAAAACAATGAGATGGGGTAATACAAATTCAACAGCAGAAGGGGTCAATTTCTACATGCACCTTGTAAGGGATGACTAGCAAAGACTAGCAAACGTTTACATTAAGTTCTTCTGTTTAATAATCACTGTTATGATCTGTGATGGACAAAGATGCACGCTACATCTACTGTTGACTGACATGAAGTGACCTGACTGTGTGTGTGTGGTTTACACTGAGTGCTCACAGAACAACTGTGAAATGCCCTAACAAATAAAATGAATCCTACTCCACAGCAGGTAATTGGATTAATTAGTCAACTAATAGCTTCTGCAGTTAGGGATCACAGAATCACAGAATCATCTAGGTTGGAAGAGACCTCCAAGATCACCTAGTCCAACCTCTGACCTAACACTAACTAGTCCTCCACTACACCATATCACTAAGCTCTAAATGTAAACATCTTTTCAAGACCTCCAGGGATGGTGACTCAACCACTTCCCTGGGCAGCCCATTCCAATGCCTAACAACCCTTTCAGTAAAGAAGTTCTTCCTAATATCCAACCTAAACCTCCCCTGGTGCAACTCTAGCCCATTCCCCCCCAAAAAGAAGCACTCACACAACCCCTGAGAATCGGCAAGAGTTGTTTATTGCCGGGACATCTTGCAGGTAAGCCTGTGGGGTGTCCGTGGTGTTTGGTGGCTCCAAGCTAATGCTTGCGATGGAGCCTGAGCAACGAATGAGTAGGGAGCTGGCCGGACACTCCTGCGATACTGTTGGTGCTCTCGGATGGCAGAGCACAAAGACATGCCACAGTAGCCCCAGGTCTGTTCTGGCAGAGGTGGATCCACTTCCATCCGTTCCTCCACATCTGGTGGATCCAGCTCCATGGGCTCCATGGTGTTGGGCAGAAGGCTAAGCCAATCTTTGCCCAGGACTGCCCAAACGGGATGCCTTCCATCCGGAATGTTCTCAGGCTAGGATGCTGAACCAGGGGGTCATCCAGTTCCATGTCTCAGTCCCATGCCACTGTCGGCTTGATTTTCATGCATGGGTCTGATGCTGCCATCTGGTTTACGGCCATTATTGGGTCCCGCACTGTGCTCCGGACTATGAGCACGCCTCTGCTCCCTGTGGCTCTCTGCCTGATGTTCCTGACTTCGCCCCACATCACCGTTGCTCCTATGGTAAGGCCCAGGCCCCCCGTCGCTGGGTGTTTGAGGGGCTGGCCTGTTCCCCGCATCGTTGCGGTGCCAAGGGTACTGCCTGTATCTGTCTGTGTGCTGGGCGCCAGAGGTCCCTTGGGCACTGGTGTCTCTTGTGCCACCGGCGCTATCCCTCCACCCATGACACCTCTCCTTCTGGTCAGGTGCATTCCTTCTTGGTGCTTCACTGTACTGCATCGCTGTCCTCACACACCAAGGAGGCCTGCTGCTCGCCTTGCTCTTCTAGTCTTCTTCCTGCCGCACAAGCTGGCAGTCAGAGGGCCTAGATGCTCAGCGAATGGTGAGCCAGCTGCAGGGGTCTTGTTTTATAGAGCCTGCAGCAAAGGCAGGGCAGTGGTGGCCACTGTGACCTCAGCAAGCCTCTGATGGAGTGGCCCATGCGTGGCCAAAGGCGGCTCTGTTGGGAGCAGCCTGGAAGATGCCCTCACGTGGACAAGGAGGAGGGTTGGGGGGGGCTGAGGGCCCCTTTTGTGGGGCTGGCTATTCGGACCATTTGGATTGCCAGAGAGAAAGGCTGCCCCTCGGCCACAGGGACTGCCCTGCACCTCCCATCCTGTGCCCTGGGTTTATTTTTAATACTGATTTTTAGGTAATTACATTCTATTCTTTACGGAAAAGAACAGAAGCAAGGTGCATCCTCAGTCCTAATTCCCATGTGCGCTTCGTGCTCTGAGTGAAGAATTTCTTCCTCACGTCACATCTAATCTAAATCTCCCCTCCATTTGTTCAAAGCCATTATTCCTGGTTCCATGGCTACACTCCCTGATAGAGTCCCCCTCCAGCTTTCTTCTAGGCCACTTTTATGGGTAAGGTTAAGTGGCAAAAATGCAGGACCTAGCAAATTGCAGCCTTATCTACCTTGTTCCACACATTCCACATGACATTTTCCAGCTCAGGCTCTAGCCTCTCATCAGTGTAACACAGAATCATTAAGGTTGGAAAAGACCTTCAAGATCATCTGGTCCAACCACCACCCTGCTGCCACTGTCACCCACAAAACCACATCTCTGCGCACCAGGCCCAACCTTTCCTTGAATACCCCCAGGGACAGTGACGCCACCACTTCCCTGGGCAACCTGTTCCAATGCCCGACTGCTCTTTCTGAGAAGAAATGTCTCCTAATTATTTTAATTGTTGCAGAGCAGTGCTTACACTGAGTCAAGGACTTTTTGGCTTCTCACACTGCCCTGCCAGCGAGGAGGCTGGGGGTGCAGCAGGAGCTGGGAGGGGACAGAAGCAGGACAGCTGACCCCAACTGGCCAAAGGGGTATTCCATACCATGCTGGACAATTAATGTGGGGTGGCTGGCTGGGGGATGGGAGAGGTACCGGCTGCTCGGGCATAGGCTGGGCATCTAGCTCTTTCTTCATTTTCTACACGACAACCACAGGCTCACCAATTCTGCTCTGGCAGTTCTTCACTCTTCCTTCTAAATGGGTTCTGCTGTGCCATGCTCACACGCCACTTTGACAGCTCTGCACGTGGTGTTTTCCCAAGCTGCACCATAATCCAGGGCATGGCACCACATCCACCAGCCAGCTCAGGGAACAGCAAGAGCAGCGGTTCACTAGCAGCTAACATAATCACTCCTGGGCCAGAACTAGGCAGCTGCTGGGTAATTATCATGAGTTAAGGAACAGTTTCTGTAATAGCAACAGCCTACCGTAACTGGACTTCCTTAGTACTCTGTCTCAGGCTAAGGACTAAACAGCTGTTGGACAAAGGAAAAGACTTCCATTTCTAGTTTAGTTATATGGGGGGTTACAGCATATCCATCTAAGAAAATAATTTAACAAAGCTAGTCCTTTTTTTGGCAGAGATCTGCACACATAATACAAGAGCTACTAAGAGGCCAGATGAAGTACATTTTCACTTCCGCAAAGAAAAGCTTAACTTAATCATTCAAGGGTAAAGTAACCAACAGTCTAACATTTGCAGCATTAGAATGCATTAGCTAGGTCTTTTGTGTTCCTGGTTTTATTAAGTTTTATTACCAGATCATGAAAAAGTTTGAAAACCAGTAATTTCAGTGATCTACAATAAGTAATGAAATGAGAAGAAAATCATGTTAAAACTACTAAAAAGGAGAGTCATTCTTAACTGCAGAGTGCGGGAAGCTGCAAGAGAAACTCCCATTAACAGTAAATACAGCAGATTAAAAATATCCCTGCATATTTGTTAACACAGACTCACTGAGATTTCCCTGCATTAAGGAGAACCATCAGAGTTCAAGTCATTTTCTCCTCCTTAGCATCCTGGGCTTACCTGCTGTTGATCACTCTCATGACTTTAATGCCATTCACAAAAAGCTTATTTTAAATTTCAGATCTGCCTGTGTACACTGTGAATCACAACAGAGAGTAATAGATAGAAGGGTATTTAGGAATATGTCCTGTGCCAAATCATTAACCAGACTGCTTTCCAAAGCTGACTGGTGAGCAATTTTAGAAGCTGAACAGAAGTTCCTCAATTAAAGAAATTTTGAGGTGCACAGTACATTTACCGTTTTAAACTATATTACTGCAACCCACAGCTTCAACACAAATGAAAAACAAACACACTCAAAAAATCACCTTAGTTTTAAGATCTCTTTCAGGAAAAAGTGTGTCTAAGCAATTTGGTACATTAATCAAACTGGGGCATAAGCAAGAGACACTGCAAGAGGAAATACAGCCATGACAATAATTTGCACTTTTTTTAGACCAAAAATATTAGATGATTCTGACAGATTATTCAGGATAATATACCCTACTTATATACAGCTATTGAAGAGCTAAAGCAAGATAACTTCTAGAATATCCCTCCAATTCAAAATATCCTGATATGCTATTTATTGAATAATTGAATAAATCTACTATAATATCACAAGTTTTCCTCCAAACAGTTAATGACTTTAATGACCAGTATGCTATCAGAGAACATTACAAATATTTTGAAGCCTAAATATTAAGAGATATTATGAGCATGAGGAATATAACTTCCTTATGTTTTTTTGTAGGTTTACAAAATTTCCCTGAAAATTTATATTTGATTTCTTTCTACATTCAAAACTTTTGGTCAGTTCAATACCTACTGAAGAATGACTTATTTCCAGTGAAACACAAAAGCAAAAAAAAAAAAAACTGGGACAAAATAAGTAAATGATAGTCTAAAGTTTCAGAACTATGGAAATCCATAGTATGGTTGGAGAAGAAAAATTAGAAAAGGAAAAGAAATATTTACCATTATAATTTGCTTGATGAAACTCAGCTGGTTCTGCAAGACCAACAAAACTATGTATGGTAAAAAACTGATCATATACACAAGGCTGGCACACAGAGCTGCTGTATTGGCACTGCTAAAAAATGCTCCCAAAAAATAGCTTAACATAATAACTGTCACTCCAAAATCCAGGAGGAAAAGGAAGATGAGGAAGCCATTGCTATAAGCAAAGATACCGCTTGCTTTCAAAATGATGGCCAGGGCACAGCTGCTTATTGTGAGCACAATTAAATTCTCCAGAAACCAAGCAAAGAAATGAATGGCTGGATGTACTCCCATTGTCTTCATATACTGTAAGACAATACAGCAGACAGACTTGAAGTTAGGACACAATATTTCTATTTCTTTGGGTTTTTGTTTGTTTGTTTGTTGTTTTTTTTTTTTTAAAAAGCAAAACATGTCACCACCAAGACACTACTGGCTCCCCAGAGGATGCCATCTTCCCATTAAATCACTTGTCTTCTTGCCCTGTGCTACCCCTTCTGCTGCCCTCTCCTGAACTGAACACTCAGTTCTGAGCTTACCACACATGAACACAAGAAATCCCAGGCACAACACAATTTTACATAGGGTTGTAGGACCAGATGTGAGATTACTGGGTTCTCCAGAGAGCAGTTTGCCTTTATATACTCTAAAAAGCACCAGGGATATCTACAGGACTGTATAAACACATATTTTCCCAGCCTATTGCTAAACTAAAAGAAACTTATAGATATTTTTGTAAACCTTTATGTATTAGCATACAAATAATAATTTAGCCAGCTATGAGATATCACCCCTCAGTTTTTAGAAAATGCTTTTGGAAATAAGATACTACTACTTCTAATGCATTTTTCATAAGATTATCAAAATGAACTTCACAGAAAAAAAAAAAATCCAAAATCCCTCTTACAAAATCAAAGATTAGAGAAGTTAGATAACTCCCCAAATTGGAAAAAAAAAAAAAAAAAAAAAAAAAAAAGAAAAGGAAAAAATGAAAAAAAAAGAGAGAACTAAGGAGGATAAAGACCTGTATAAGTTCTCAAAAAAAAAAAAATTACAAGGCTCCATTCATAGTCAAACAGAATTCAGATTTGTGTGTAGTAAGAAATAACATGAGACAGTCTTTCTATATGTTTAGCACCTGCTAAGACTAGTTGTTGATATAGTTGAAGTAGTTCTGTCTCACTTTTTCTGTCATCCTCCCCTAAATTTTTGAAAGCTACATAGTACATGGGAAATTTTTAATTTGGCTTATGAATGTGTATGATATTAGGCCACATACGGCAAAACATGAAAAAAAATCCAAAATAAAAAACACTCTAAACACAAAGCCTCATTTTAAATAAGTTTCCAGATTCAAATTTTATGGATCTTTTGCTTGTTGCTTTTTGTCTCATGGAAAATATTTGCACACTAGGAGGGCTGATGCTCAAACTCAAAGCAGTAGCGTTGTGAATCTGAGTTGCCAGTTAGAATCTGAACTTACTGCCAAGAGGAAAACCAAGGAAAAAGCAAAAACAGCTGCATTTATGAGTACACAAAAGTACCTAAATGTTTAAGTTTTATATTTCGGTACACTCTAATAAATACAGTTTATTTTCAGAGACTCAGCTCTCTCTTACCTCTTCAAGATGAATTTCTCTTTCATAAACCAGCTTGCGAACCATGCCAGCGACAGAAACCATCCATGTTAACATCATCATAAGTGGGAAAAAAAAACCTATATTGTTCAAGAATCTATGAAAGAATATATATACAGTATTGTTAGCTCCCACACCTAAAAGATTTTTTAGCAGTTTGTTAATAGCTTAATACTGTGACTATTCTCAAAGTATACATAAAATAAGATCTGGCATGAGCAATAAGATTTATTTTTATTCAGGTTAGGTGATTCACTTATTTTTCATGCAACAAGCTAAATATATGTATTAGTACTATAAATTTTATTTCCATGTGTCAGCAATAGAACTGATGTAATCTCTCTTCCGGGTGATGAGGCTCCATTCATAGTCAAACAGAATTCAGACGTATGCATAATAAGCAATAGCATGAAACAGTCAACTTTTGCTCCATTGATACATTTCTCACCATTAACTAATTTTACATTCTAATACTCAGGATGTTACGATGATTTTACAAAAAATGATCCTACACTTTTTCTTTTGCTCAAATCAACTTTGCAGCATATTTCATCACATACTGGGGACAAATTCGGTGTTTTCACATAGGACAACTGATAATAGAAAGGGTGTTTCTTTGCATATTCTGTTAGTTGCATAACATATTGACAGTCTTTGTCCAGCAGACTACTCTGACCAAAGTATAGCTGTAGACAGCTTGTAAGGGGTCATTTGGCAGACCGAAGTTGCATAATATTTTGTCACCTCTTCTCTTAACATTTGCTGTTTTGGTATCATACACATTCATTCAGTCCTATGCTAGAAAATGCATTTATCCATTACAAAGATCTGGTAGCTTCTTAAGTCCTCTAAGTGTTAACCCAATAAGAATTCTATAATTGAATTAAGAAGTAGAAAATTTACTTACAGGTCACTGGTATGACAAGGGTAAGGCATGGCTTGCACCTGAATTGCTGGCTCTGAGATATCTGACCCTGTCTGAGCTGAAATGATTGCCCTTTCAATCATGTCTTGAATAGGAATAAAGATATGGTTATATTTAAACCCATCAGCTGGCAGCTTCTGGGGGTGAGATTTCCACACTGGGTTCTTAATCAAATCCGTTCTCATGCTGTAGAGAATACTGGTTCTAATTGTATATGAAATGTGCGATGGAAGGAGATTACTAGAATCTGGTGTCTTGTTCTTTGGTGCATTGAAGATGATACCTGACACAAGAAGAAAAAACATTTCATACTCAAGCCTATATGACATGTTATTTACATAGCTAACTCCTGGCCAATTATCATATGACAGTAGGATACACTCACCTGTTAGAGCAGGTCTTTTAAAATTTCCCAACCCCCATTCAAGAATGGTAGGTTTCATAGACACCAACATTATTTCATTCATATTTATTCACAAAATAAATGGGTTTGCAACAATCCTTTTTACCTGAGAAAATTCCTTCTGAGATTTGTCTTTTTGAATCGTAGCTTATCCTCTTTATATACAGATTTAACCCTGTTTTATGTACAGATTTCTGGGAGACTGATCCCAATTCCACATGTAAAAGCACTACAATAAAATTTGTCCACCAAAGGATTACAACCCCTGGAAGTGGGTGACAAAGAAAACAATACCAACCCACTAAAATTAGCTTTGATTTCTTAATTTCTGAGTCAGTAACATAAATTCTGCTTTAACATAGCAGAATTTGCATGATTATCTTCTCTAGCTCAGTAAAAAGTGTAAGTGAAAGCTGTATCTGTAGCTGGAAAGATTAAGCCAAATACAGTAAGTTGGTTGTATTTTCTTTCCGGATGACCAAGACATTCTAGGATTTCTTGAGGAACGTGAGAAACTGATCTTTTTTCCTTAGGAAAGGAAAATGATCTCTCTGACCACTTGGCTCTCAGAAGGACATCACAGAATACTTTACTCTGCTGTAAAGACTTTTTTTCAAACTCATTTTCCCATTTATGTAAGCATTTAGTTTTCTAAAACATTCTTCCTCTTTTTTTTTTTTTTTTTTTTTTAGAAAGACTACATGCAACTCAAAGCTACTTATGCGAGGAGAGAAAATGTGTAGCAAGAAAAACATTCCTGTCTTCTAAACTCTTCTGTATAATTAATTGATTCACAACAATAAGAACATAATGCAAAGGACAGACAGTGTAATCCCAATGAGGAAAAGAAATAACATCAGTTGCCTAAGAACTATTTTACTCAAAATAAACAATTTTTCTAAGTTGTTGGTTTAAGAACTTATAATTTATTTTTATTTTTTACTTTTTTCCCTCCTTTTTGCAAAGCCAAGAATATTAAAACTAAAATTCAAAATGAGAAAAAAACAGGTGATCTTGTCCTAAGTAGTCGAGTTTCCCCAGTAGTGTATATTTTTATTCCCTTTTAAGCTTTTATGACTCTGCTTTTAAACGTTTCATGAGAAATCACAGACTCCGAAGATTCATTTGGCATTTCCACAATTGAAACAATGTACTTAGTCTTTACTGCATATATTATAGCAATCAAATGTTGGGGAATATCTCTAAGTTAGATGTGCTGTATTTTGCCTGTATTATGTGCGTTTTAATACATACTTTCAAATTGTGCAAGTTTAACCTCTTATCAACAAACACAGACAACAACTAAAGTCTGATGTTTTCTGTAATTACACATTTTAAATAAGATACTTACTAGCCAAAAAATTATTTTGCTGCATGAGTTCACGAGCTTTCTCCTCCAATTTATCAACAGACTCAAAAGGCTGGAAACGATCCAGTAACACACAGGAAGAAATATTTACTATGAGATGTGACAACAGGTCAATCTGTTTACTTGCTGAGCTGTTAAGCATCTTGTCCATCATAATTTCTAAGAGGAGGAAACAAATTGGACTGCCTTAGTTTTAATGAATTAAGCAGAACAGAAAGGTATGTTCTCACTTGCACATCCTGTAGGAGAAAATATCCTTTGTATTAAAAAAAAGGGATTTAAAAAAAAAAAACATAGTATTATTGTGAACTTGTGAAAGTGTAGTTCATGTTTCAGCAGCTTTTACAAATCTTTAGCTACACTTCCCTTCAATTTCAAAACAACAAAAATATAACAAGTTCTAGAAAAAGGACTTTTAACATTTCTTCAGCCTTCCGTAACTGCTTCCAAAAATAAAAAAGAGTTACTGTACTTCAGACCAGATACATCTTTTTAATGTAGTAATGTATTGGCTAGCTCTTATCTTCTTGACACTACAAATATTTCAAGAAGTTCATCATGTAGGGTACAAGCATTTTGATTCAAGCCCTACATTTAAAAAATCATCAGAATAAAACTAGAACCTCCCCATTTGACTTTGATCGTATTTACAGATCCAGGGTGAATGTATACCTTAACTAATACTGGGTTTCACCAGCACTGAGCCTTTGGAGGAATCCAGATCTCCACCCATTTTTAGAGAACTGTGTTTTTTCCTTAAGTTTAAGAGAATAATCATAGGGATAGCATGAGCTAGAAACATTGTAAATTCATCTGGATTTAATAGAAACATCTGAATTTCTCAAGTAATAACACATTATAAAGCATCCAACGCAAGCTTCCTTCTTAGACTCACTTGAACATATAGGCTTTAAAAACGATGGGTGATGACCTCATTTGCTAACAGTGGTGACAGACAAACCCTGGATCATCGATGTTATTTAACAGCAGCACAGGAAATATTACAACAGGAAGGCAGATAAGTGGAAAAAGATGGACGTATGAAGTAGTCTGGGGAAGAGACACAATTACCAGTGAGAAAGTATAAAGATTAAAAGGAGTAGAAACCGAGAAACTGATAGTTTAGAACTCAGAAGACAAGCAAGCAATGACAGGGTGAATTCATGGGCTGAGAGAAAAAACAGCCTCAAACAGAGATACCATATGTCTCTTATTTACTACTATGCTTCAGGAGTACAACAAAAATAAATAAATACATTGCTACTTGTTTCATCACATTAGAGAGAACAGAATACTTCTAACATTAACCCCAGGTAATAGGGTTAAGCTTTAATTGATTTTTATGTGTTTCTATATTTATATATATATGTAGCTTTTTATATAAACAAAAAAAAATCATGAGACCTTTTCACCATCTGATCTTTATAAGACCTTAATTTGAAATATTTTTTTAACTTAAAAATAATAATAAATTATCTCATGAATTATACTATTGAATATTTTAACATAAGAACTAGTGTGTCTAGCTTGTGACTTGTTTGGAGTACAGCTTACTTAAAATGTTTCTGGAAGTAAAATATTGTATTTCACAATCTGGATGGACTTCTGTAGTCTAACATGTATATAGAAACAGATATAATCCACAGGAAAGGTTGAGAATTAAGATGTTGTTTATCTTTTATATTTCTTATTTATAAATTTAGCAACTCAACAAAAATTTGGTGAAGCTGTTTTCACTCTTACCTTCGTAGTTTGTTCTCCCACTTAGGTTGTCTAACCTACTATTAAGTAATTCAGAGGAACTATAATTGTTTTCTATGAAACTACCATGTAGAAGTGCTATTTAAGTGAAAGGTTGCAAGAAAAAAATAGGAATAAACCAGGAAAGAGTGAATTTAGGTCATAAATTAGGAAAAAAATCTAGTTACCAGATGATTGTGGTGGTAGCATAGGTTTGAGTGATGATGTTAGAGCTATTTTTTTCTTTTTTTTTTTTTTTGCTTCCAGCTTTCTATGTATGCATAAAACTATTTCATGACACTGAGGGCAGTAGAGGAAAAAGCCAAGCAGGGAAGTTGCCTGGATTTTTTTATTTGTTTTGATTTTTTATTGTTATCTTAGCTGCTACATCCCAGGTCACACACAGCCCACTCCATAAGGGAGATTCCTTTGTAGTGAAAAACACTGCACGTCTAGAAGTCACAGAAGAAGGACAAGTGGGAGACTCAGGGAACAAGGATGTAAAAAGAAGGCCCTGCCACACAATCGCCTCCCCTTGTGCCTCTTGAGAGGTCCATAAAGACTGCTCCCAGAAAGGAGCTCTAGTTCTAGCAGGACAGGTTTTATATAAAATTGATTATACCAAAGAGATTATGGCAAATTGCTGGGTTGGAAGGCAAGCATAGAGGAATAGAGTTACCTTGCTCACACTAGGGTAGTTTAGAAGGTGAAGATGTGTTTAAAAAGAAAAATACAATCTTTTCTGCCCCCAATTCAATATTTACTTTGTACATGGTTACTGACACAATAACCTGTTTTAGAAACTGGTAACTTTGTGAGGTCCCCTAGTACAATCATTTAATAGAGCAGATAGAATATCAATCCACTCAGTGTCCTATGAAACTTTCCAACAGGAGTTGCAGGGTGAAGAAAATGTAGCATCACAGTGAAGTTAAAAAGACACAAACACAAACACCTTGGATTTGAGCATAATTAGACAACAGCTTAATGTGAGCATAGATGTAAAGCCAAGGGAATATTTGTTTTCATTGGAAGACAAAATACATAATCACACAGATTAGGTGATTTTAGAAAACTAGATCTTTGGATGGAAATAAACATATCATGAGTGGTAAAACTAATAACATATGTGGATACATTTAAGAGTTTAATTGGATCCAAGCAAGACAATTACAGTACTAAAAAAAATGGATGCAGTATAAGACTAACAAAGTTTAAAAAAAAAAAGCATAAAAAGGGAGGTTTACAATAACAGCTGTGTATGATTATAGACTAAAAATAAAAATAAAAAAAGCATATACAAAAAAAACCTGTAAAAATAAGATAGCACGGTCATTTTTCAAAAAGCCAAATGCTAAAGTGAATCTATAAGAAGAAATGTAATCAAAGTATAAATACAGAAGAATGCTATGGCACTCTGTACCAAGATCAGCTTAAGAATGGCATAAATGCTATCATCATCTATAGCCTGTATTGATTTTTCACTTTTTATATGATACTTTTATCAATTGTATTGCATTAAAGAAATTCTAGTTTCATAAACTATTCTACTTAAATGATTTCCTGTATTCACAATCCAAGATTATTAACCATTTATTACAGTCAAATGTTCCTAACTGCTAAAAAGCTATAGTTTGAGAAACACATGCATGGATTTCTGTGATGAAGTTCTCTGCAACAGTGAAGATATACCTGATGACTCAAAAGATCTTGGTTTCTTCCTAATGAAACAGTTTGCCCATAATCTCTCGTATAATTCCCTGTGCTAGGTCTGTATGAGCAAAATACATCTATTGATCAACTAATGCACTGAGACAGTTATATTTCCAGCAGGTCTTGTAGGTTAAGAGACTTGCTCTGTTTCCCCTCCCTATATCTTTCTGATTACATGATTCTGTTTTTATTTTAGTTGTATTCTGGTCCTGTTTCACCATGATGGGTGAACTGTGCTTGACCCACACTAGCCAAATGCTCAGGGGTTAAGGTAATATTTCTGAGAGATGGCAGATAGAAGTTTGAGTCGCTCATCCTACAGAGGATACTGTACCCAGAGCTCTTAATTTCTGGATTAAATTCAGGACACTGCTTGCCATGGTTTTTGTTTGTTTGTTTGTTTTTAGTGAAAGTGCATGCAGCTAGTACTAGCCTTCAAAACAAAGCCTTCAAACCAAGGCCATCAGTTTCAATTACATTGGGTACCCTGTGCATGCAAAATAAAAGCCAAGAACTTCAGTTCACACCAACCATGATGGCATCAGCTCAGGGCAGTAGTACAATTAAAGACTGAGTACACAACTTCAGCATTTATAAGCTCTCAGGAGCTTAAATGGCTTTTGTTGATTTCCTGCATAGAAACAGGTAACAGAGTCCAATAAAAATTGCACTTCAGGTACATAAAATTTTCTTAGTTTTGTTTTTCAGATTCAGACTTAATTCTTTAACTGTAGAGCAGAATTAGCAATCCATATTGCTGTAAAGCCCCCCCCCCCCTTTTTTTTTTCTTCCCCCAACAACAAGGGCCACACAGACACTTCATGGAGGCATCTCAGCCCTCCCCCAACAAATGGCTGGAACAAATTAGTATCTGGCTTATAATTATCCTACTGCTCACTGACAACAAACTACACAGATCTATCCTCCCTACCACTATCGTCTCCTGAGAAGCACCTAGCTCCCTTAGTGCACGATGTCACACTGTTATTACATTTTATGCTACATCTCTTTTGTTCTCTCTCTGCAGTCCTCATGATCATAAACTGTTCTTAAATAACATTAGACTCTGCCTTGGTATGGACAATTCCTTCTAATGCTGTCAGCAACCATTTTCTTTAGAATGGACCTACCTACTGACAGACAGCAGGACACATTGAATGTTTTTTCCTTTATCAGATTGTTACAGTTCAGTTATCAAATTTAAGTAACCTGGAGGTCTGGCTGCCAGAAACTCAGCACCAGAGCTGAAATGGTGCAGCCAAGGGTGGTGGTGACCATGGGGACACTGCTGGTCAGCCTCATAGTAGCCTGACTAAGGACGTGCTCATTTGCGCCCATATCTCCGCCTGCAGGGTGACATTTTGGCATGGCCACCATCCCCATGGTCCTGCTTGGCCAACCCAGGGCTGAGTCTGACCCTAGTTACTCTGTACTGACCTAAGCCTGCCCTGGTTGCCCTCTGGTAGTAACCATATCTCGTGCTTTGCTGGGGCTCTGGGAGATGACAGGGAACTATTTCTCACTAAAAGAAGAGATACAGACAGCTTTTGCATGTATTGATTAAACATACAACGTACCCAATCTGATTTTCCATTTATTTCTTTTTAAAGCATATAGATTCCCCTCAAAATTATTAAAAAATTTACTGCTACATAAGGGAACTGTAGCTACCACGATTACTTCTTCCCTCCCTCCCTTTAAATATAGCTCCTGTGTTTTTAAGTCTCCCGTGACAGTTTGCTACTTCTAATGCATTATCAGATTTTTCCAGTGTTTCAATATTATGTAATGAAAATTATCCACACACACACACAAAGACATTTAGAAATACAGGAGACTAACTCACCAATAGAAGATAAAGTCTGGTATTTTTGTTTCATCTAATTAGGTAAAATATTGAAAACTAACAGCATAGTTCTAAGTTTAAGTTAAAATTTAATAAGGGTAATCAGTACATGCACTTTCACGTACCATATACTTGCATTTTTTGAAAGAGCTTTTCCACGTCAATATCCAGGTTACTTTCTACAAAGTGCTTTACAAAATTGTTTTGAAGTGCTTCCTAAAATAAAAAGTTTTAGATGTTATGTCATGTTTGTCTTCACTAAAGAAATACAAAATATATGTATGCATACATGTTCAACCCCCTTATAAAGATTTTCTCCATAACACTGGAGAAATTGCTTAACTTCTCCATGTCTTCAGTCTTCCACCTTTCATAGGTTAACTCCACACATTTAAAATAAACAATAGCACATATACTCCCCATTGCTATAATTCACTGTCCTCCTTTACTCCCAATATTTTAACTGTGAGTCCATTCTAATATTCTTGCAACTCTCCTGGGACAGAAACTCATTTTCTTTTCCTGCAAGACTTTTGGGGCATTGAACTATTAGCACTGGCAGTAGCAAAATAAACATCTTTAAAAACTAGCAGTTGGGAATTCGTTTTATATTGTTTTTGATTCGTTATCTCATTTGTCATGTTCTAAGGGGAAAAAAAATGTATTAGCACTACAAGAGCATCCTGGCATCTGCAAGTCTCGTGCCTGTATACTAGTAACATTCCCTACTTGAACTTAGAGTAACCGTTCAACTGGTATGTGTAAGCCATGACAGGATTCTGCTTATAGAATCACAGAATATCCTGAGTTGGAAGGGATCCACAAGAATCATCGAGTCCAACTCCTGGCTCCACACAGGACTACCCCAAAATCAGACCATGGGGCTGAGAGCGTTGTCCAAACACTTGAACTCCAGCAGGCTTGGTGCTGTGACCACTGCTCTGGGGATCCTGTCCCAGTGCCCAACCACCCCCTGGGTGCAGCACCTTTCCCTAACCCCCAGCCTGACCCTCCCCTGTCCCAGCTCCATGTCGTTCCCTCGGGTCCTGTCGCTGTCCCCAGAGAGCAGAGCTCAGCACCTGCCCCTCTTCTCCCCTCGTAAGGGAGCTGCAGGCCGCCATGAGGCCTCTCCTCAGTCTGCTCTGCTCTGGGCTAAACAAACCAGGTTACCTCAGTCTTTCCCTCTACGTCTTGCCCTCTAGACCCTTCACCATCTTTGCAGACCTTGTTTGGACACTTTCTAGTAACATTATGTCCTTTTTATACTGTTGTGCCCAAAACTGCACACAGTACTTGAGTTGAGGCCGCAGCAGCACAGAGCAGAGCCAGGGTACGGCCAGCCCTCCTGGCTGCCAGGGCAGCCCAATCATAACAGCCTTTCATGTTTTCACAAGGAAAACATGTCATTTTACTGGTATATTAAAAAAAAAAAAAAAAAAAAAAAAAAAAAAAAAGGTAGAATGGAGAAAAGCCTAATTACAAGTTGATCTTCATTTTGTTTTTATTTATTTATTTCGAACAGTCACTATTTCCCACATCAGTTTTTTATCAGTTGCATACAGTGTCGGAAAAAGCAAATGATAAACACACAAGTTCCAGAAGGTATTATTTCCTCCAATCTTACATTTGTTTTAGAGAAGTGCATAAAGCTTGTACTTGTTTTATTTCCCCTACTGCCTGGTAGTACTGGACAGTGATGTAACATTCCTTTTGAGTATTTTCAGCTCACAACTTGGTCAGTATCATACTGTAGGCTCATAACCTAAAGCTAATCTTTCTTTTTTTCAACTCTTTTTAAACCCACAGCCAGACAGATGGGCAGCTTTACACGTATAGAAATTCTGACTAGGTCAATTAATTGGAAAATAGGAAACCGTCCCACAGTTCACCAACCTGCAGCCGTGAGACCATGAGGACATTTCCACGATTTTTAAAAACTTCAGACATCCTAAGCCATGTCTGAGAATAAGTCTTCAAGTGTTCCACAAAACCAAAAGTGAAATTAGCCTAGGAAAAAGAAGACATGGAGACAAATGAAAAAACTGTGCATAGCAAACTATAAGAAACAGGAAGAACTTCAGATCTTCTACAACTCCCTTCCATTTCATTTGATAGTAAATTGTAAGGGTATCCATGTTTTCTTTTTCTGTTTTAGAAATGAGAAGCATTTGTTGCAGTCTCTGAATACCAAACAAATCACACATTACAGGATGCCTTTTGTTTATGTTTCTTATCTGAAGGATCATAAAGACCTATTTATTTTACAATGTCTCTTTCATGCAGAATATCATAGAGGTGCTTCAGAATGCAAGAAAAATACAGTTAGGACATACTTAAAAGAAAGATTCTACAGACCACGTGGATCTTTTTTTCTAACATGAACATGTTACATGAACATCAAAAAAAATTAAAGTTGGAAACAGTCTGGAAAATAAAGACAACTGACCAAACATACTCTATTTCAAAATAGTGTTAGAGAGGAAGACCTGAATGTAGCAAAATATTCTGTGGCCCTGTCAAGCAGAGGCTGTAATTTTTTTCTGAGCCACCAGCAAATAACCATCAATTTTTTCCAGACTGTTTTAACAGATCATAAATGTACTCAATATGAGAAAGTATTGCAGTATGTTTTTGTTTCAATTGGTATTATCAGTCACACAAGAGCATTTAACAACCAGATCTCTCCATTACAATCTAGCTTTGTTATTATGGTAGAGATCATGACATTTCCCAGCAAAGAGTTTCTCCAATGAGTTGTAAACTGGAATTTGGGATCACACTTTTTGCAATAATTCCTATTAAAAGTACACGTTTTTTGCCATAGTATTTTAAGTGTCTTTTGCAAAATCCTGCTCCTAGCTCTCATCTCTCCTTCTCTCCCAGAGATGAATACTTAAGTACCAGAGAATACAGAAAAACACTTTGTGGTATTTCTCTCTTCCCATTTGTAGCACAGAAGCCCTCAAAGACAGTCTTGCAGACAGTCTCATTCTCCTGAAGGAATCTATGCATTTAACTTATATGAGATTGCATATTTCACTTTCCGAGGGAGACTGATCCTAAATGTTAAACTGAAGTTTGGCATCAAATCAGCTAAACAAGTTTTTCTCTTAACAAGCAACACAGAAACCTCATGGACTGAAAACCCAGACCTTAACATCAGGATCATGTAACCCACTGTCCAGGCTCGATGGTGACAAGCTGAGGGAAACCAGAAAGGCTGCAAGGGTAGCAAAGAGCCAAAATGGGAGATTTCCGTTTCCCCAGCGCAGAGCAGGAACATCAGGTCACACTGCAACATGAGGAGATTGAATTTTAATCCATTATAAACTGTTAGATCAAGCATCTCACCAGGGAGCTCAGAAGAGCTCAGATCGTGGTGTTTCTTGACTTGATTCTGAACAGCACAAAGGATTTTTTTTTCCTGAAGTCACTTCAAAGATCTGCAGTAGCTATAATGTGATTGCATTCAACCTCCTTATACAAACAATACGATCCAAAAAGTCTACTGCAGCAGCATGGATTTTTGAAAAAGAATAATTTCATATGATGCAGAAGCTTATTTGAAATAAATTTAAAGCAGCAGTTGAAGGGGTCAGTTTTATGCAAGGGATAAAGAGACTGATTAATGGGAAAATAGTGGAAAACTGAACAAATACATACTGTTTATTAAAACAAAGAATTGAGAAAGACCATTTACATGCCTATGTATGCATGCATATGGACTACACAGCAGAAAAGTATTAGAAAACATCCTTTTAAAAGATGAAGTTACATCCAAATGAGAAAACAAAATATGAGAAAAATTAACTTAAAGTTTTGGAAGTTTAACTTTTTGCTTCCTCATTCAACATGGTAGGCCTTTGGAATGTTACCATGTCAAATCTTTCTACATAGAGTACACTTTAGAAAATCTGTCTCGAATTGAAGCAGTAGTAAAAAAAAAAAATAAATACACTTTGAAGAAAAAAAAAAACAGTCAAAAAAAACAGTCATGTAAATTAACAAAATGAACAATAAGTAGTTTCCAGGACCAGATAACATCCAGCCAAGAATTCTAAAAGAGTTCAAGGATGAAACAGTTGAAGTACTTACTGTACCATAACTTCCTGATTAAAATTGCCCTTGATATCAGGGAACTGAAGAATAACAAATTCAATGCTATTCTTAAAAAAGATTCCAGGGGAACTAGGGGACTACACAGACTAATGATTTTGAAATCTCTACTAAACAAATTTTAAATTTGTTATAATAAATAAATAGAAATTACAATAAAGGATAACAGTAGAAACAGAGAATAGAAGTAAACATAGTTGAGAGATATAAAATACTTATTTTTTAAAGAGAAGTTGTGCCTCATCTCTCTGGAGAAGTTAAAGAACAAGCAAATAAGTAAGAGGTAGATGATGCAGAATACTTCGGCACAGAAAGGGTGGATGCAGAGTTTACACGAGCTCAAAAACAAAGTGGACAAATTATAGCAGTAAAGTCTTGGAGGAAATTCTGACCTACAAGTCTTTGGAAGGCTGGGACAGTATTTAGGGGGAGTATCACTTTTTCATGTGCTCTTCAGCAAGTCCCTATACAGGCTTTATTGGCTACAGTAGGAGTCAGGACTCAGGGCAGGATGAACACAATCTAACTTGGTAAAGTGACTCCTACAAGTTTATATTCTAATGAACAGTTGGAGTTTGATATTTAATACAATTTCCCTTCAAGTTCTCTTCCTTCTGATCAATGAAGATCCATTAAAATAAATATTCTGTGTAACATTTAGGCTGGATATTACCTTTGATTAAAATTAGCTTTGAATATCAACTACGGCCCTTTCGGGACTGAATACATTTAAGTGCCTTCCTGATGCAAGCATAAATAAAAATATTCTTTGAGCTTATTTAACTGCCTTTATAATGGCATCTTTTAACAGACTGACAAGTCAGGTGTGCTTATGCAAAGCCAGAAAAGCTAAGTGAGCCAGAATTTTATTTCTGAATTGTGTTGTTTCTTTAATGTACATATTCCAACTGTACCAGTTACAAAGAACTGGATCACAAATCAGCTCATCACTGGCAAAAAGTTCAACTGTGAAAATGAGGATCAAAGACATCACACATTGTATTCAAATTCCTGGATGCCAGTTGCCACTGAACATGGTTGCTCTAAGTCAGCACTGCAGCATGCATCTATGATGGTCACAGTTATTCTACGCATCCAAACTGTTGACTTCTTAGAAGGTAAAGCCACCAACTTCACAATTCATCAAAGAACGTTTAGTTGCATAGTCTTGAAACAAAACAATTTATGTGAAAAGCTTACAGAATATATCTTATTATACAAACGTCAACATTCCTTTCAGTTTTAATCCTCTGCTTGTTTTCTTCTAGTAGACAGCTACCACGTGGTCACATTGTCTAAAGTAAATTAGGACTTCTATTCCAATTTCAGTAGGATTGTGTAAGGGCTAAAGGGTCAGCTTTTAGTAGCTATGTTTAAGATACCTGGGCCATTATCTTGCATTTGAAATTTGTTTCTGTTGGAGAAATAACTGATAGGCTTGTGTAATAAAACAAATATTAAAAATGTTGAAAAAACTTTCCTAGTAGTTTTGTATTTATAATATAAACAGGCACACATCTGTAATTGTTTATTCGGTCTAAAGAATAGGGGGTAAGAGAAAGGAGATTATACAGATTCCTGAACAAGCAGATGGAACTTTGGGGATCCTGAAAATATTAATGGACATTGAGGTAAAAGCATCTGCCAGAATCTTTGTATAGTTCCAGAGCATTAATATATATATAGATATAGACATAAAAATAAAGTTAACTTTATTATGAACTCTACTGATACTTTTAAGAAACCTTATTTGGATTTTTTTTTGTCATTTATCACAACTCATTCTTTATAGAATTTCCATCTATAAAAATCAAGAACAGCTTCATTTTCAGATGACTAAAATTTTTAAATCTATTATACTCATCTCCAGAGAGGTGGCCTGTTGCTCAAATTAAGCTATTTAACTGCAAAATATGAAATCGTTGAAACATTACTTGTGATTCACAGCAGAAACTATAAAGTTACCGTGTGTCTGCTCTCTAGTATGTGCTATTTGGCTTAGGTTTTTATCACCTTTTAGAGCATAAGTTAGACCATCACACTGTACTCCATTTACACAGGAAATAGTTACCATCACATTTAAAGTTACTACAGTCTTTCTGTGTACCATTTACAGAGGAGCAATGCTCTTTTCTAGATTTTAAGCAAAATTGTCATTCCTGCAATAAATAATATTCTGAGGTTAAAATAATATATTTGCAAGATAAATGCAAAATTAGCATAGAACTCTAAGCTGTACTTTCAAGGATTTATGATCTCTTCTTTTACATAAGTGCTTCAAAGCTAGTCATGAACAAACACGTATTTGTAGATAATTATGCTCAAACCAGAGTACCTACCATACCAGACAGTAAAATTGTTGACTAATATCAAGTCATCGATGTTAACATATATATGGCAGCTCAGCCAACAGTATTCATACTACTAGTGTTAAAACATGATCAGAAAGGAAACCAAGATGCACTGTAGCTTTTTTTTAATGCAGCTCAGTAACTCCCTCCAAACAGGCTTTCCTTCCCAGGGCATCCCTTCCCCAAAGTTTATTTTGCTGCCCCATAGAGTTTATCCTAAAAAACATGTTCAGGGCAAAAACTTACTTGTAATATGTATATTCTGCACATTGATAACAACATGTTTCACACTACACTTCTGCTAATGTGTTCTTTTTAATCTTTCCATACAAGGTTTAAGTGACTTTGAACAAAATTATTCTTTTCACTCCAAGGTGAAACCACTGTAACAAACAGAATAAAAGTTAAGAGAAATATCAAGCTTGAAGTAGAAAGGTGAGAACTTGAGGGATAGGATAGATCCAGTTTTCTCGAAGGCAATTATCCAGATGTTTTTACCTACCCTGAAAGAAATGGACCTTTAAAGTGAAGCACAAAGACAAAAATCAATAAACAGAAATAGTGTTTCTTTTGATACTCACCTTCTCTATCACCAGGTCAATCATGTTGATATTTGAATTGTACAGTATCTTTCCATGTAATAAAGGTTTCAGGAAAGTCCATACCAAAGCCCCATTAGAAGACTGTAAAATCTCCTGATAAAGCTTCAAGCAAAACGGAGCTGCAAAAATAAAGACAGACTCACAATTAAGAAAGTCAATACAGGTAAGGTTGGCTTTTATTTATTTATTTAATCCATTTTGAGTCTTAATTTAGGATCTGCCACAGCAACATGCCAGATATTATCAACTATCACTAAGCAATCACTACAGGTCCCTGAAAAGAAATTGTTTAACCACAGTCTAAGATATCATTGAGGTTGCAGAACTCTATCCATTAGACAAGCAAAAAACAATCTAAAGAGCTTTTCACATTCCTGAAAAGCAATCTGTGAACTCCATTTGTCCTAAGTGCTGCATTAGTGCATTATAGAGTGGAAGGACAAAAAACCTCTGCACACAAAATGAATGCTGAGGAAAAGAGTCACCTTAAGGAACCAGACTCACCCTAGAATCTCAGTTGTTCTATACCTTTCTATACCTACTTATGAAAGAAAGATAACCCTTCATAAATACGGACTTCATTTGCATATTTTCATTAAAACTACAATTAAATTAGATTAAATTTAAAAAAAAAAAAAAAAGAAAAAGAAAAATGGCATTAGACTTTGACAACTAACTTCCTGATTTGAAAAATATAAACATCATTCCTTAACTAAAAAATATCTTCCTACACCAGATTGGGTTATTAGTGTATTAGGGTGGCAGTATATCCTTCAGAACATATACCAATGAAGAGCCCCCAAGATATCCCACTGCACTTGCATAGCACTCAAGTACAGGAAATGAGTTGCCTGTGGGAAACATTTATATTTTTATGCCCAGCTCATGTGCATTACTTTAAAAAAAAGAAAAAGAAAAAGAAAAAAAACATTATGAGTGGATTTATAAATATGTCATTTAATGTCATTAACAATTCCTTAAGGAAGACAAATATTATTGTTTTTAATGGAAAACTAAGCCAATAACATTTAGAATCCCACCAAAGATTAAAGAAATAATTGTCAGAAATATATCATTTAGAATGACCTGTTCTTTGCCCAGACTTTTACTTTCTTCAAGGAAACATTCATTACTAAGCACAACCATTGCTAAATGACAGGAAAGAATTAAGAGGCTCCAAACTGGCCAGTCAAAAACAGCAATATACTAAAAGACACAGAAGACTTGCTAATCTGAGTTTGCTGTGATTTTCCCCACATGCAAGTGAACAAGGCTAAGGCAGAGCTCTGGCTCCTTACTCAAAGTGCCTGCTGGTACAGCCAAGACTGCAGAAATAGCACGGGGACACTGAAGCACTGAAGTTATTTGAAATATTAGCATTAACCAGGCTGAGTCAAAAGTATGTTGAAGAAAGAGAGCAGAGGTGAAATTATATGAGAGAAGAGACTTTCTGGGCACTTGGTAAATAATGGACATTTCAACTATTAAAAAACTCGTTATCCAGAGGGTTCGCTTATTTTACTGCACAGTACCACCACAGCATTGTGTTCACAGAAGGAAGGCATGCAGCAATAGATTTTCAATCTCATATCTCAAAGATGTATTTTTAATACGAAGTGTTTTTAAAAAATATATATAAAATCTAATAAATATGTCTCTAAGACAGGAATATTTTTATTCATTATTTGAAAGGATAGGAAACAACCAGAACTATTTGTGTCTCATCACTATTTTCTCTCAGCCATAAAATTTGTATTGATCATTCCTTGTGTTCAGGTTTACAGTATCAGTTGAGATGTCAGATGGTATATAAACATTTCCTTTTAATAGGGAGAAACTTTTGCAAACTGTGAAAGTATATAAGCAACTTGTTATCAATAGATTTTCTCACTTGAGTCTTCAGGAATGCCATATTTTGCCATATTGTCCTCCAAGAGTCCCGTGATTCTGGGCATGTCAATGAAGAGGTTTGCGTTGCTGAAAAATGAAGATTCTTCTCTACAGATTGCCTTGATTACAGACTCCAGGGATCCAGCAGCTGAACTTCTGAACTGCCCACCTTGCAAGAACTAGAACAAACAGAAATACAGATGAACCAAAGTTGTTTTTAGTAGCTTCAGGGAGTAGCCCTGGTGTTTTCTCAATATGGCATCCAAGGAGATCAACAGAATTAAATTGTTGAAACTGCCTACAAGAATGAGGGCCTGCTGTGCTCTTTTCTGTTCTCCTGATCATCTTTGTTGCCTGGGGGTGGCAGGGGAGGTATTGCAGTTACCAGGGTACTGAATGAAAGACAGTAGTATAGCCTATTACATTAACTTTTAAAAATACTGTGTACTGGGTAAGCACAAAAGGAATGGAAATATCAGGACAACTGTACTAGCTATTCCCTGTTTCACAGTTTCTGCTCTTCTGGTAGATGAGTCCTGTCTCACAAGGCAGAAACAACTGTAATCATTTACATATGAATGCTTGCAGTGAAAACAGTTGTTAAAATGAAAAAAAAAAAGTGCACATGCCATGAAAACCCAGTTTTCAAGTACATCTTTTAACTTGTTGAATGTACTTCTAGTTTTTGCATATCTTGAGTCATACCAGCATTTACAACTGCCATTTGCTCATGACTAGCATACATCTAGTGAGGACAGCAATCTGACTACTTTTATGGCTTAAGAACCATCATTAATCATATTCCTAGAATGTGCAACTTCATTTTTCAAATTACGTGCTCAGTTGTAACTGGTAGTTCATGGAAGGCTTCACAGGTGCATGGCTGTAAGAGGATACAACTGCAAGACAACCTGCTGCAAAAGTATAGCTGAAGGATATATTGGCCCACCTGATATTCATTACTGTTGCAGATGCATGTCAAGAAAAACATAACTGGACTATCAGATATCATTTTAAGACTGCACAACTAGCAAATAGGAGAAAGATTTTAATATATCAACAAAACATATTTAACACTGAAATAAATGAACATTTGATTCGCTGAAAAAAGTTGTGGGTTTGTTGTTAATCTGGCTTTGTTTTTTTGTTTTTGTTGTTGTTATTTGAGTCATTTTTCAAAACCGTACAGCACTTTACATAAGCAATAAATCACATTTTGTTATGCTATTAGAAACTTTTTATTACTAGCAAGTATTATTCAAAACTCAGTGTTGGTTGCCACCAGAACCTAACTGACATACACTTTCAGCATACAGCATAGTAAACAAGTGGTATCTGGATTTCATAACGTCATCATCTAGCTCTTGAATTTATGTGATGGCATGGGCTTCACTAGAGGAATAAACTTGATGCATAATGCTGAATAAGAGTGGTTTTGAATCCTTATTTGTGACTATTTGTACCAGAAGGGTAAATGTGGCTTATTTCAGTCAAAGAGCACAAACTTACTAATTAATTCTGGTTCCAATCAAAATAACTTGAAATTCAGATAATGAATATTTACGCAATGAACTGCCACCAACAGACTAAATCTACTTACTGTCTTTCAACTAAATATCCACTGACTCCATAAGATACGTTTCCTAAAAGTTTGCTTTGATAAAGTAGGAGAACTATATAGGATGCATGTTCATAAAAAATTATCTTTGATCCACTTTTTCTAGTTTAAACTAAATAAAGTAGGTAAAATCAAGGCTTTTAAATCCAGACAAGTAGCCTCTCACAAACAAAATAAGCCATTTGCCAACAGACTCATGGAAAATGAAGGTTGGCAGATTAAAAGGCTATCTGGAACTGGATTGTCAAATGGGTGCAAAAAACGCATAGCATGGGGACTTCTGACCTAATTGGACAGTGGAAAGAATATTACTAGCAAAAAAAAAAAAATTGTCTGGGGTAGAAATGGCAACTATTCAATAAAGTAAACCCAAAAGTCAAGCCAAACTACATATTGCAAAGCAAATTTAAACAAAGTCATGATTATTACATGAAGAGATGAAAGAAAAAAATGACATTTTCCTGAAAAAGCAGAGGCAGATTTAAAATAATTCAAATTTCAATGAAACCAAAAGGATAAAGGAAACAATGCAGAGAAATAGATATTCCTAATTCTGCAGAGGCAAAACAAAGTCTCTATTCTACTGAAATTTTATCAAATTTAAATGTCAACATTTGAAGCACATCTATACTCAATGATGAGTGACGCAATGCCTCAGGAAATAATGGTGATGTTTAATATGGCAAGGTATCACAATACATTTTAACGGGGAGAAGAGTTGCAGGCAAATAGTATGTGAAGAGTAGAATTTACTGCATTATCAAAGTATTGTTCCAGACCAACACAATACATTTATTTGGGAAGGCAGGTGAATTTCCTGAAAAAGAGTTGATCTATCTCTAATCTAAGTAAACTCTAGAAACTAGTTAACCTTCTTATCATAGAAAACATTGATTAGCATTCATTCAATAACTATATAGTAGGTAAAGAATGGTCTTGATACTGCAGGGATCCTGTTAAAAAGAAAGAAAATATTGAATCACAGAGAAGTTACTAGTGGTTTTCTTGAGACTGACCTTAAGTCCATTGTAAAGAGTTTTTAGCCCTGAAAGGAGAAGTGAGTTACTGAAATTTGCTACAATGTAAAATCAGAAGGCACTCAGGAGAAGCCAAATATGATACCCAGTGCAAATTATTATTTATCAGCTGAAATCATTATTTGCTATTATAAAATGAAGTTTACCTGGGTTTGTTACTTATCCTTGATGAAATAAGAGACATAAATGTATGAAGCTTATGGAAAAGGTGAATGCAAGATCAAGAAAGCCATTTTAGCAGCCATAGACATGAATGATCAGAACTACAAGAGTCACCAGCCATACTTGCTCTCAAAGACTGTACAGATTTCTTATCACCAGCATTCAAGATTGACCTTAACACAGCATGTGATGATGTGGATGTCTGAGACAACAGCAAGACTGTTATAAGAAAAATAAATAAATAAAAAGCAAAAACAAACACAAAAAGAAATCCATTTAACCTAGGAAAACAGGGAAGGACTATAACTAGCCTTCTACAAACACGTGGACAAGTCAGAGAAGTTATAGTTGCTAAAAGACATTTTTGATACAAGAACAAACGTACTAGCCAGAGATAAATTTAATTCAGAATTTTATACATTTATAACTCCGGGAGGCTTCCTAGTAATGATAGTTTTAACACAGAACTTGTTAAATTTAGCATGGGGATTACAGAATGAGGTTGCCTTTCATTAAGTGACAGCATTCAGTAATTCAGCAAGTCCCCTCCAGCCCTGGGCTTATCTATTCATGAGTAACACACAGGCCAAAACTTCACATTGGAAAATAAGCAAATAATTTCTAACAGCAAGCAAACAAGCTAAAATCATGATTGAAATCAGCAGTGTTTTTTCCTCAAGGGAATTATCCATTCACTCAATATAGATAACAGCAGAAAGCGGCTCTGTATTCCAATTACTACTGGGTGGCAAATATTGAGTTTTTACATCATCTTTTATTACAACATGTAACACACCAGTTCAACTTCACATTTTACAGATATTCAAATAATATTTCTTACTTTTCATTTTGTTCTTGAGACAAAAAAAAAAAAAACTATGTGCATAACTGTTGTTTTTTTGGTTTGTTTGGGGTTTTTGTTTGTTTGTTTGTTTTCTTAAATCATACTAAAACATTATTTTTTTCAATTAGCAGTTAAGGAAGGAGAGAAGCTGTCTTACTGTGTGTTTAAGGTCCATATATTTTTACTTTAAAAAGCTTTACATACTTTATTCGGTAATCTTTCTAGGCCACTGAACCACTTTTCTTTTGGTCATCATGAAAATAAAAATCCAGAAGAAGGAACTTCCTTGGAAATTGAGGAAAATATTTAAGGAAAAAGGTTTATAAGTAGTGTCTGCATTTTAGCAACACACTAATTTAGTAGCACAAATCAGGCCACTATAGAAAAGACAAGAAGTAAATAAAATAATCAGGAATTAAAGGTATTTATTGGAAAGCAGAAAAACGCAATTGAACCTGAAACAGAAAAGATACTTAAAAATAACCAACTTTTACTAGTCCACAAGAGTTAGAGACAGAAAGGTCCTTGAAAACATCACATAGTTAATTTATTAACAAAAGAAATAGGCACTGAGTGTTTTAATCCTCCACAAACAATTAGTTGACAAAAAACAAACAGCAATTTCTAAAAAAATAAAAAATAAAAAGCTAAGGAATTAAAGATTGTGTCAGAAAGCAATCAAAAAAAAATGTAAAAAGGAACAAAAATTCTGAGGTTAAATCTGTGCTCTATTACAGAATAACAGGGGTTGCCATAGAGCAAAGATTAAAACTGAGACCAGATGGCCCTCTGCTGTTAGATTCATTCCTTTGCAAACTTTTTTTCAGTGACCTTTTGGGAAGTTCTATGAGATTTCACTCTGTAAAGGAGACTTCCTTTGTTGGAAGTAAAATCTTAAATCTGACATAATTAGACCTAGTTAAAGAAGAATAGAAAAGATGAAAACCATGCCTCTGATGAAAACCATGTGTCTGGCAGTCAAAGAGCTACTCCAAAGAACAGATGCTAAAAAAATATAACAAATATGCACAAAACAGCATTTTACAATATGCGACTTAGTCATACAGATTAGTAGCTCATGAGAACATTCAGATCACTAGGAAAAACAGTATTTAAGGCACTATTTATCAGGTATGGTAGTCACTAACCATTTTGCAATGTTTACCACTAAGGGATCTTTAGAGTTTAGTGCAATTTTAGTACCAGATTCAACCCTGTCTTCCACACATAGTAGTAAATCCATAAGGTAATGCCAGAGAGGTCAATGGGTCTTCTTATGGAATTGGAACCTCCTCAAAAGGAGCGATCTTTTTTCTGATTTATTCAATACTAATACATCACTGTGCTAGTTGTACAGATGTGCACAGGAACTATCCTTAATAGCAGGGACAAAAGAAATATCATCTCACTTCAGGCAACCTTTAATTTTAAATAGCAAGCAGAGCTATGACACAAGAGTATTAAAACGGATAAAACAAGAATTCTGTGGCAGATCCAAGAACTGCACCTTATTCCTTAAAAATCAAAGGTATTTCTTATTAAAGAAGTAGTTGCTAGACAAAGAAATAGCTTATTCATTTAAAAAAAAAAAAAAAAGTATGTCTATGTCCAAATCACAGATAAACATGCTATATTATTAATCAGTAGCTTAACACTATATTAACTTTGGCTATGCTCTCATAAGTTACCAAAAAAAAAAAAAGGTATTACAAACAACTCATTGATGTGGTCTCAAAATTACCAGAGTGCTTGAAAGAGATCAAGGTATATAGGCTCTCTTTTCTCTAACTTTCTAAGATAGAATTTCTACTTGTGTTTCTCCTTACTTAGCACACAACCCTAACAAAGCACCTCACAACGGGAATTAAGTCTGCGCAATGAAAATCATACACATACCTGCTGCAATGTGTCAAGCACACCAATGTTCTGAATTGGTTGGAGGAACACTGGAAGGTTTTCCATGGCATGCTGAACTTTATTGAGAAGGGAGCTGATACTAGAGACCACATCCAGCAATGTGCTTAGTACATCACCCATCTCAGATGGTATCTTATTCTTGGAAAAGAAGGAAAAATCATGGCAATAAATTCCAAGTAGAATAAGAAATTTTAACCTTCAATGAAACACTCAAAAATATTCTGTTTCTAAAACTAATTACAAAACACTCCTGCAAATCATGTTTAACAAAGCTCCCTAGTACTCTCAAATTCACATAAAGAAAATTTCTCTTATGTTAGAACTGGCCTATGACATATGAGTAATTAAAATCCCAATAATATGTATATAAATACAAAGGTGAAGAGCTGTCCTACCCAACTTCACGCTAACAGCATCTGCAACATTCTGCCCCTTTGGAATTCAATGTAAATGAGAACCTTTCCTTCAACAGGTTAAGGGTACTAAATGCAACAGTTTAATATTTTTAAAATAACTTGTAATTTAAATTAAATCTAGGAACCACTTTAGTTGCTTTAGGAATGACATTAGAAAACACACTTTGCTAACAATCTGTTCCTCCAGTTCTCATGTCTCATACATGATGTTTTTTACATAAAATAATTATGTGCTTTTCACACTCTACTTGACCAAAGTTCAACTGGCCTTTTGCTTTTGCCACCATGCATGTTTTGACATTAAGAATTTTCTCTCTCCCCCTTGTTTTTATAGGCCATTTAAGATGTTATGGTAATGCAGACTGATTTATCAAGTTACCTGACTATGCATGATAATAAAAACAATATAATCTCATTATATACTTCCAGCTGCTTCCTCTGATTATCTTTATTTTATCCACCTGTATTTGACTGAGACACTTCCTACTATAATAATGTCTGTTCCTAATTTTCTTCTCAGGCTTCACCTGTTTTCACACATTCAAAACATAAATATACCATAATAAACTTTTATTTGATTAAAACATTACCAAAACTTCCACAAAAATTTAGGATGAGCTAATAGCATTTTTTATTCTGTACTAGGAATTCATTATGCTTCAGCAGGGTTCAGTAAAAAAGCCCATCTGAAAGAGCACTGTTTTTTCTTCTTTTTCTTCCACTTCCTCCCATAATATAATCCAGGATCTATGGCTTTTGAACAAAATGTTCTTCCTCACTCTGCTATAGCTGTCTTTCAGCTATTTGTACTTAATAATGACCTCAAAAGAGATGAAATAACTGCTATTTACCACAAATCCCACCTAATAATTTTGCTCTTACAAGTAGGAGCACCTTATTGAAAACCTACATTAGATTCCAGATTATCTATAATTACATAGACAAAACAGATTTGCTGCAGACTTCTTCATCCCCTTTATTATAGTTTTGGCACTGTATTATTCTCATTATTTTCCAGGAGTATACATACACTGTCTGCCACCACCACCAGTCTTCCAGGATTCTTCTACCTGGGTAAATAACTGCAGGGCATTTTCAGTTGGATTAGACTGAGTGGATGCCAACAGACTGTCACAATCACAATCATTTGGTTTCATTAAGCATAGTTAAGGACCACGGAGAGGTTATGAATCAGGCTAAAGTCATCTGTCTCAGGTCACATAAAATATGTGGATTTTGCCCTTATAGAAAGACTTATCCTGAGAGCTGGAAAAGCATAATACATTCTTCCTGAAGGAGCCACCTGAATTATGTGTGATTACCACTACAAATAAAATGTGTTCCAGGGTGCTATGATTTCTTCCTAGGAAATAAGTTTGCAATTCATGTAATGTGAGTTCCTATGATGGTTTCAGTTTCAATGATGCCAAATCAGTGTTTCACACTTAGAGACTGACTAATCACATGAACTGCAAACTCTGCAAAAGATTAATAAAACTGCATCTCTGACTTTCTGTTTTCTCTAATGCTTTCATAATTAATTCATCAGTGATAATTTTCCTGAGGAATCAAGAAATGGAATACAGTAGGATCTACCACTCCCATTCAACTGTTATGTTTGTTTTGTGGAGCTAAACGAAGACAAAAAGCACCATGTGGCCAGTGCTTGCTTCCACAGATAAAGAACATCTGAAGCAAGAACTTTATTACATTCATTAACTGAATTATTCGTTTGTGTCCCTGCATGCTTTAGACCACCTTCAAAAGAAAAGCATAAGAACTGAATGATTTATTTTCCCCCATCTTACCGTGTAAATGATATGACGTAAATTCAAATTCTGTATAATCAGTACAAACATGGTATACATGTCCAGTGCTGGTAAAGAACATATTTCTTCTACTGCCAGAGAAGTTTTGTTGATTTCAGGTAGCTGTAGCAACAGGCTAAGTACTTCTTCATCACATCTTCCAGTTAAAGCTCCCACAAAGGCACTGTAAAAAACCTATCACAGTGTATGTATATCAACATTTTTTCTCCCCAAAATGCGTGACCTTGTTTTATAGTCAATAAAATGAGAATTTGTCACAGTAACATAACAATTTGCAGTTGTCAACAGAACTGAAAGAATGAACTATACAGCTCTCTAACAGATTGGTGTGTTCTCACTTTAAATTCTATGTGCCTATAAACAGATGAAATATATTTCTTATAAACATTTATTTTTTCATTTGTGAACAGGTCAATAATTCATTCTATGGGCACTGATACCATAAACAGGTATATTAACAATGCTGCCCATACCCATTCCAACAGATATACATCTTTGCAGCAGAAACACCTGAAGATCAGAATGTAGATGTGTGGATCATTTTAAAATCAAACAATATGGACTTCCTTCTTTCAGAGGGTGCACACAAAACACTTAGGGATGACACAACGTTCACTCTCAGCCAGCTCACATTTCTCAGTTCAACAGTCTTTTGAAGTTTTCTTATTTAACACAGGAAGAAGAGACAAAATCCCAAGCAGACCTTGGGTGAAACTACAATAAAGGCTCCTTGGATTATATTTTTCTTCCTACAAATATTTCACACAAAGACAAATGCTGGCAGCCCAGATATATCAGTACTCAGGGCTCCGCTGTACTCCCTAGGTTGGAACCCACCTGTATTTCCTCCACTGAATGCCTCTGCAGCTGGTATCATCACCCGGTAAGGGAGAGGATCCCCAACAAAATCAAATTGGGAGCCACAGTTGGCTGAGGCACGCAACTTAATTCTTTAATTCCTATAAACATTTTAATCTGCAACCTACTGAATTTCAGATTCTTTTTCTAGAATTTTGTCTTTGTGATTCCAAAGTACTTCCTATACTTTTAAATATTGACATTTTGTATGTGTATAGAGACCAGAATATGAGTGTAGATATAATTCCACTAGCAGCATGAGGTTACTGATTTGGACTTCTTGTTTTAAAGGAAATTTGATTCATGCCCTACAAGAACATTACAGTTTCACTCCACTTTTAATTCATTCAGTATTTTACTTACTAGATCAAGTCCCCCTGAACTTTCCTTGCAGCTTTGTGAGTACCAGAGCTATGCCAAACTCCTATGTTCAGTGAATGAATGCTTATAATCTTGAGATTAAAAATTTTGAGCCAGTTTTAAATACAATTCCATGGCAATGAAGATGGCCAGAGCATAATATTGAGGCAGAAAGGTTAATCACAGCAAGTATGAGCAACTATCCCAGAAGCAAGCACATTAGTACTATACAATCACAGAAATCCAGGGCTGCAAAGGGCCCGTGAGTATCACTAGGTTTATCTGACAGTGGCCACATAAACCACAAAAGTCATGCTTAAATTATAGCTTGAAAAAGTATTTGTATATATTGTATAATCACTAAGGGACATAGGTGTTAATGCTCCAGTTGGACTGAGGGAAAATTTAAGTGCTTATGCACACACACACACACACAAAAAATCTGTATAAATATGCATATGTGAGATGTGTTCATATATCCAAACTCTACATAGTACTCTGGGAAAAAAAAAAAAAAAAAGAGAGAGAGAGAGAGAGAGAGAGAGAGAATAGAAAATCATTTGAAAAGTCAGTCAATTAGCATTATTATTCCAAAAGATCAAAGGTGCACAAAATCCTATTTAACTGAATCACTTCCAGATGACTTCTCTCATTACCATTTACTGGTATCAAAATAACAAGCTAACAATAAAGGAAGCCACATTGCCAAAGGAGCAGAAGAACAAATAATCTACAAGTAGTTATGATTGTCTGAACTGCTTTTTTTAATAGATACACTTATATGAACAAAACTTGCAACTATTTTTGCAAGTGAAGCATTAGTGCCATCCAGTGGCTGCTTGATGGACCTGACCAGTTTATACCAAATGGACCTCCAATTCTTTTCAGTCACACGGGCATTAACAGGAGAGGGAACATGCAGTCAGCTGGCAGCTTTCATGATTTCTACTATATGATTGCAGGGATCACCAGAAAGGGCAGCAATGGCAACTCACACAGTCCTTCACTCAGAAAACTTACACAATCCAGCCTTTAGACAATATTCAACAGACAAGTAAACAGATAAAATGAAGGTAAGGCAAAATACAGGTGAGAATATAAGAACAATGAGGAGCACACCACGTAAAATAAAACAAATCGGACTACTCTGTATTGCAGGACTCAGAAGTGGGAAGATACAAAATGATTTCTTCAGCAGTCTCACCTTCTCAACACTACCAAGATAGCAAAGCTCAAATTCAGTGTCAGCACAAACGAGTGCATGAATCACATTTAGACAAGACTGATGCTACTGTAAGTTTTTCTCTTAATGCTTCATATCGTTATTTTCAACATGTGACAAGTGAAAATAGAAGATTCCACGCATACAAGTTGGCTTTTATTTCAGTTGTCAGAGTAGGCTATGGGTCAACCTGTTAATTTAACACTTCTTTTTGATCTTTTACCTTTGAATAAGAGATACTGGCTTCCAAGATAGTACTGAAAGTTTCTTCAGAAATGTTGACAGAAGAAAGAATGTCCAGCCTCAGCTCAGTAATATTCTGCACACAATCTTTGACTTTCATATCTGGAAGAGAAGCAAAACAATGCCAACAGCACCAATCTGCTTAAGTTCCCAACAGACTGTAGCCTCCTCTCCAGAGTTATTCTGAGAGGTCACAAAGGGCATAAAAATTTCATATCATGTAATTCTCTTCTACATCAAATTTAAAGGTCATTCTCATGGCAGACTGAAGGGCTTGTGCATCTGTTTGCATTATCCTAACAGAGCAGGGGTTACCCCACAACCCTGTATTATGAGAACATATGAAGGTAGTGAAGCAGCCTTTTATCCTTTAATCCTTTAAGATTTTCTTCTTCCACTAACTTGAGTCCTCTCTTCAATGACTCACTGCATATTACTGAATAGGCTAAACTATGCTGTCGTGTGCTAAGACAAGTACATGCACCTGTATAACGTTGTCAACCTCCATAAGCAGCATACCTTTACAGTTTAAAAAAAAAAAGAATGACATTGTTTTGAAAAAAAAAAAAAGAAAGAAAAAAAAAGAAGAAAAAAAAAAGAAACAGCACTGACTTTCAAAAAATTACTGAAGAAAATAACAACTCACCATTCAAAAGATTAAAATTTCTGAGAAAAGCTAGCACAGGATTTTCTGACAACTGTAGCTCCCAATTTTCAGCCAACCTGAAATGAAAGCCTTAGATTCACACTTTATCAGAACTAAGTCATTGACTTCAGTATGTATTAAAAAATATCACAAATAGTGAAACAGTCATGAACTGAGGCAAAAGGGTCATGTTACACTCTGTGCACACTGTGCATGAGGTAGGGACCTCCACACACTTTTCCATACTGTGATTATTTTTAATAAAATTTAAATTTATTTTTTATAAACTTAATAAATTTTAATAAAGTGATAAAAAACCTAGGGATATAAAGCACTGCTGATCCAAACCATAGAACCATTAAGGTTGGAAAAGACCTTCAAGATCATCTGGTGCAACCATCACCCTACTACCAATATCACCAACTAAACCATGTCCCTAAGCACCAGGTCCAACCTTTCCTTGAACACCCCCAGAGATGGTGATGCTACCACCTCCCTGGGCAACCCATTCTGACTCCTGACTATTCCTTCTGAGAAGATATGTCTTTTAATTTCCAACCTAAACCTCCCCTGGCACAACTTGAGGCCATTCCCTCTAGTCCTATCACTAGTTACCTGTGAGAAGAGTCCAACCCCCAGCTCCCTACACCTTCCTTTCAGGCAGTTGTAGAGACCAATAACGTCTCCCTTGAGCCTCCTCTTCCCCAGACTAAACAACCCCAGTTCCCTCAGCCACTCCTCATAGGACTTATGTTCCAGGCCCTTCGCCAGCTTCATAGTCCTTCTCTGGACACGGTCCAGGGCCTCAATGTCCTTCTTGTAGTGAGGGGACCAAAACTGAACAGAGTACTCAAGGTGCAGCCTCACCAGAGCAGAGTAAAGAATTAAGTCTAACTAATCCTACTTCAAGTAATAAAGAGTATAGACACTTCAGATATTATTTGCCATTAAAACACTGGATGCAAGTATATGGCCTAAAAGAAGAACATCCAGGCTCATGTTCTTCCATGTTATTACAGTAATTCACATTTAAGCCTATTATACAAATAATCAGATATACTAGCACAGCAACAATTATAAGGGCCACTTTTATCTGGCAATTCATTTGAAATAATCTATCGCAGTAGTTTTATTTGTTCACTTAAAATCTACTATTTTTTTGCAAGTAAAAAACAAATATTTGAAATTATTCAGAGCTCAATCCTGACAGTTTACAAGCACCATCCCATGTTTCTGACTGTCTGAACTGACCTGAATGTTTAATATTTTCTGAAATATATCCAGCTGCTGAGAGGACAAGGGCATAGCAAAACAGCTTTAAATAATAATAAAAAAAAAAAAGATATCAACATTTTGAGGTAATGGAAAATATTTTTTTTCTTAGTTGTGATTCAAAGCATTCCTTGTGAAGCAGCAAGATGTGTTGCAAATGCTCAGCAAAAGCATAAAGGTTTTTGGAAATATCCAGAATTTTACTAAATTGGAACCTAAATCATTTGTGCATTGTATCTGCTCAATATTCAGCTACATGAACAAAGCTTAAAGAGATTTTGATTAAAAGTATTTCTCCTGTAATCACATAATTTATAACATACAAGCACAAAATAGCATCACTAACAAGAAACATTTTGAGTACCAAAATGTAAAGGGCTTTACATTTGCAAGCGTCTCTGAATGTTCCCCGACATTAGTTGACATTCACAGCTGCCATCAGTCGTATTCTGTAAGGCTCTCAGGAAACTCTCCAGAGTATTTGAAAGTTTCTGGTTTATATACGCCATGCTCTCACAATCCCCCTTGTTGAAAGCAAGCCACATTCTTTCAATGTGCTGCAAAACAGAGCGATCAATTTGTTAGCAAATTCATGAGATCATGTTATTTCTTGAAGTAGAAGGTCTTGGCAATCAAATAAGGCATATTTTCAAATGAGAATGTGGGTAAGGTACTACTCATTTATTCATTGTATTTGCAATTGAAACTGGACCAAAGATTTTCAAGAACCAAGGAATTCTCAAAGATTTCAGTTTTGAAAACAAGTGTGCTTGTGAATTTGACGTAACATCAAGGATGTTCATCCAATAACAGAAATGCCAAAATTTGTGACATTTAATTTCAATAAAATCTTTTTATAATTCTAGGCTAACCATTTTTTAGTTTTCTTAAATAACTGGTCTAAACGTCACTTTCTTTTCAGCAAACTGAGAATTCTGGATACCTGTGTAAAAGACATTTCTTGTTTTATGCTTTGCACAGAATTCAGGAGAAAATAAGTCAAAATTCACATTTCTGATCTTGCTTTATTTTTTCATTTTTTTTTGCAGAAGTATGTCATGGAGCACTGGAGACTCCAGAAATGCATCTGTTCAGCAAAAGACTACTTTGAGATATGAGTGGTGTTTCTGACATCTTGTTTACATTAAAATATTGAATTTCCATTCATGTCAGCAAAATCTCCAGGTAGAGAGAATACAGACTGGCAGAACTATTTCATGAACAGGGGAAGTAAATTATGTACTAAAAGCATGAAGCTAGTATTTTCTATGTGAGTGTACATGCAAGCATGCATGCACATGTCTGCCTGTGATATCCAAAGGGCTGTTTCCTGCTCTGGACAAGTGACTGAAATGCCAAATGTTACTTCTCCCAACCAGTACTGCTGGAAATTTCATGTACTGTTAAGAAAAACAAAAACTGACCTCAACAAGTAATGACAATTGCTATTTTAGTTGGAATGACTCTGACTAAGAACTCTATTTGTATTTAGCTTGATCTTACATCTGTTCCTGTAAAGATTTAAAAGAATAAATGTACTCTTATTCATGAGATTAGCAGTATCGCAATATTTAAAAACTAAAATGAACTGCTGTTTGGTATTGAATGGTGTTTTACTTATTCATGATACAGTAATTTTAGTTATATTTACAGCTGTCAAAGCTCAGTAATATTTACTTAAAAATTCCTTCTGTGTACCACTGTAAAACTCCTCAGAACTATACCCATACAAACCTTAGCTTTGTAAAGCCACTATGGGAAGCAATCATTCAGAGAACAGGAAAAAAGATACTCCTGACGTTAGTTCCCAAAGTTTAATGCATCTGTACATAACACCTGTAGGTGTGGAAACCACTCAAACCTGATAATGATCTTGAACCAAATTGATTCCTTCAATGACAGAGACAAGTAAATGACTCATTATGTCATCTTTACACTTTGTGACAACACAGAAAAAGTTGCTGGCGACAGCTGGTTCTTCTGTAAGAGAAAATGTCCAAAGCTTAATCAGTTAAAAATAAATAAGTAATCACTGTCATCAGATTAACAGTTGACCAAACAAAAAGGGACAGAAAAGTTTTTAAAAAGAAATTTTGATATGTTAAAGGCACTGAGAAATATTTCTGGTCAGACTTATTTTCCATTAGAGGACAAGAAAGGCTTGTTTGATTCCCATTACTGTTCTCCATAACATAATACGAAATTATATGCTTACATCACTACAGAGCTTTTCTCAAAGTGCTGGTCTTGGGCACCCATATGCAAAGAATAAGACTAAGGCATTCAAATTAGAGCAATTTGTTGAAGGTGAAGTTATTCAGCTACAGGTAGCCAATCCAGTGGATCCACTGGGCTCAATTTGGCTCAATCCACTCCAAAGTGTGAGGTGAAACTTCACGTATACACTTGCCCCATTTTTCCTTCCTATCAGCTATAAGCTGCATTAAAAAAAAAAAAAAAAAAAAAAAAAAACCTCTAGCTCATTAAAAAACTGCTGCAACTTGACTCAGTTCACGAGCCTAACAGTAAAATGTCCAGTAGAAAAAGGCAAGACAAAACCTAAATGCCATGCCGATACAGCCCTCTGCTGGGTTTGAGAGTTAAATCAAGGATGAAGAGGTCCTAGTGTGTCAGAGCAAGCGCAGAAGCGCAGGAAGAGGGGAAAGAACACATGCCTAAAAATGAGAGAAGAGAGGAATAGTTGCCAGACCACCTGCTTTCACTGAGATTTTGAATCAATGTGAACATTCTGAAAATCATCCCTTTATGTGATCTGCGTCAAAATATTTTCCTGTGCCATTGCTAGGATTGTTTTCCTGCGTCAGTATGCTTGCCTTACTTGGCATCACCCAAATTTCCTGAATTTTACAAAGGGTTGCTCATAGTAAAGTCTTTACATTACGCTACTAACACATATGGTGACACAAGCAGTCACTACAACAGTAACCAACCTGAAAAGATTTTAAGAATATTCAAAATAGCAAACTGCAACTTATGCAATAGTAGAACACTAGCAGGGTGTAAACGCTCCTGAAGAATCTTGCATATCTTAGATGCTCTGTGGAAAGATTAATAAGAAAGCATTATAAGAAAGCAAGGATATCATAGAAAATTTTCAGTAAGTGACTACATACAATTACAATCACAATGGATCATATTAGGATTTCAAAATTAACAGTTATACGACTAACCGTTAGTCTGACATGCTATTACATTTGTCTGAACTATTTCAGAATCAGAACATAAAATTTCCAGGTAACAAAAAGAAAACAGCAGGTTTTCATCAAGGTAAAATATGATCTGATTTCTTATGACCTTAGGAGTGCAAAAAAGTACTCTAGCAAAATAAGCAAAATCATAACCATTGTTAAGCTAGTTTGCAGAAACACAGAGCTCACAGAACCTATTGATTTGATGGCAAAGAGCAGAACACTCAACAACTCTGAAAATCAGCATTTAGGGAAAATAAACAACATTTCTAACATTGCTTTTGATCTTTCAGTAGCCTGGGCTAATACTGACCATTAGTCTGACAAATTTGTATGAAGTGGATCATTAAGGTCTGAAAAACACATCAGAGTCATGCATTATCTCCATTATGCTGTTTCTCTGTTGGGCTACGTCAGTAGAATCAGTAGTCCCACGAGCAAGACACCCTACAGATCTGTGTTGCAACCAAAGCAACCGTCTTGTGGGATTCACTCACTGAGTATTACTTAAATGCAGCAACACTTGTCTAGCAGTACTTTTATTAAATGAGTTGTCAGTAAAGGTTTCCCAGAAGGAGAGTTTCCTTTGCTGCTAGATTACATATTAGAGGAACCTGTCAAAAATGATCTTGGGCTGAATCTTCCTTCAGAAAATGTATTTGTTAAACTGAATAACTTAATATATGAGCATATATTATTATATATTATATAGTTAATATGTATGAGTATATATATATATATATGTGTGTGTATATATATTAACTATATATCATGGCTTGGATTGGAAGGGACCTCAAAGACCATCTAGTTCCAACACCACTGCCATAGGCAGAGATGCCACCCACTAGATCTGGTTGGCCAAGGGTCCATCCATCCTGGCCTTGAATGCCTCCAGGGATGGGGCACATCCACAACTTCTCTGGGCAACCTGTTCCAGTGTCTCACACCGTTACAGTGAAGAATTTCTTCCTAATGCCTAGTCTAAATATATCCTCTTTTAGTTTAAGACCATTCCCCCTTGTCCTATCATCATCTACCCAAGTAAAGTGCCCCTCTCCACCCTTTTTATAAGCCTCCTTTAAGTATTGAAAGGCTGCAATGAGTTCTCTCTGGAGCCTTCTCTTCTCCAGGCTGAACATCCCCAGCTCTCTCAGCCCTTCTTCATAGGAGGTGCCCTCTGATCACCTTTGTGGCCATCCTTTGGGCTCGTTCTAAGATGTCCACATCTTTCTTGTGCTGGGGGCCCCAGACCTGGATGCAGTACTCCAAGTGGGGACTCATGAGGGCAGAGTAGAGGGACACAATCACCTCCATCGACTTGCTGGTCACTCCTCTTTTGATGGAGCACAGAATGCAGTTGGCCTTGTGGGCTGCCAGCATGCACTGTTAGTTCATGTCAAGCCTTTTGTCCACCAGAACACCCAAGTCTCTCTTCACAGGGCTGCTCTCAATGAGTTCTTCTCCCAGTCTGTACTCGCATATGGGATTGCCCCAACCCAGGTGCAGCACCTTATGCTTGGACTTGTTGAACCTCATGCGGTTCACATAGGCCCACTTCTCCAGCCTATCCAGATCCCTTTAGATGGCATCTCTTCCTTCTTTGGTATCAACTGCACCACTCAGCTTGGTGTCATCTGCAAACTTGCTGAGGGTGCACTCAATCCCAATGTCTAAGTCATTGATAAAGATATTGAAAAGCACGGGTCCCAAGAGAGACCCCTGAGGGACACCACTTGTCACTAGCCTCCATCTGGACATAGACCCATTGACCACTACTCTCTGAGTGCAGCCACTGAGCCACTTCCTTATCCACTGAATGGTCCACTCTTCAAATCTGTATCTTTCTAATTTAGATATTAGGATGTCATGTGGGACTGTGTCAAAAAAGCCTTACAGAAGTCCAAGTAGATGACATCAGTCCACCTTCCCTTGTCAACCAATGTTAATTGATTATATTATATATAATACATACTATACACACATATATATTAACTGAACAATTTTATATACATTCAAATATACTATAGTCACAGTCACAAAAGGGACATCATGTTTGCATAAGTCACCAGCAATTTTAAGTTATTTTCACTCAGTGTTAATATGGGTTTTTAAAAGGAGGAGCGCCAATAAAAGTTTTCTGGTTTTTTGTTTGTTTGTTTGTTTCCCTACATTTATTTTTTCCTTGTACGAAGAACTAATATAATAGCTTTCTGAATTTTCTCACTGTTGTTGAAAAAGCATGTAAATGCTATACTCTTTTCTGGTTTTAAGTGCTCAGAACAAATTCTTGAAGGAGCTAGTGCACAAACTTGAGTCACTCTGTGTACAGTTTTAAAACATTTGTTCATTGAAGACCTGAAACCTAGTCATAGGAAAATGAAAAGAATTTGTAGTTTGTAAGTTGTAATAAGTTGTAATAAGTTTGAATGAAATCTGAAGACATTTCTAATACAGTATATCTACATTTGGACATAGGAAGAAAAAAAATAGTTCCAAGTATCTGTTAATATTCTACTCCACAGCCCAAATAACTGTTTCCCACCGTTAACTGTGGGTTCAAGTTTTCAGAGTTCCAAGGTTTTTAAAACATTAATATTTTCAAATATTTGGTTCTATAATAATACCCAAAAAATCACCTTGAGTCTCAATACAGATTACTAAACACACAAACAACCTTGTCCAAACAATATAATTTGATACCAAATATGTCTGGTCTGCACAAAATAATGTGAAACAAATAAATATTGTTTTAATCAAAGGAACAAATCTGAAAAAATAGTAATTAAAGATTAGATCAAGCTGCTTACAAAGAATTGTTTTTTCACTGCTGACTCTCAGCATACTTTTAAAACAGTACATAGAAAATGCTCACCTCATTTCTGCCATTATATCCTCATAGAAATCCTTTAGTAAAAAGGGCATTTTGTTCCTGTCATGTTCTGTGAAAGATGGAAAGATCATTTGCAGGATCTCTTGCAAGATCTCTAGAGTTCTCTTTTGGGATGGAGTAGAAATTTTTCCATATTGTGCATTATAAAAAAATAAATCAATCAAGTCGACTATCTGAAGCTCAGTATTGTTTGCATGCCGAGCTTCTTCTGTAATAACAAAGTCAGCAATCATATGAAGGAGACTGCTTTGCAAAACTGAATTAGCAATATAAGTATTATTTGATATTTTTCTGCCAAGATGACCATCAACAAACAGTGTACCAGTGTAATCTCCTTTAGACTTATTTTGGAATAGTTCCAGAAACTCAACAACATTTTTGACAAACAGCAGTAGATCTGATGAATTTTCATTAGCCGTAAGGAGGATCAGAGTTTTCATAATTTTAGAATAATTTTTATTGTTACACTCGCACAGAAAGCTGTTCACAATCTCTTGTATGTCTTCAAAACTTCTTAACATAGCCTCTGCAGATGATATGTTAAATTGCTGCGTGAACACATGAAGAGTCTTTGAAGAGGACTGTCCATTGGCTACCCTTAGTAATTGAAACTCTTTGTCTATCACTGCAAGTAAGTGTCTAGCATTAAAATTCACCAGTAAATCTTCTATACTTTTAACTATAGGCAACCAGACGTTCTCAATGTTATCAGATATATTACTGTTCCCATTTAAAGCAGCTAATACCATAAGCATTGAGTAAGCCTGGCTTCCAACAGAAGATATTGCCATTAAAGGATGAACTATAGAAAGAAAAGAAAGGACAGCTTCTGCATCCAAGAGTTCAGAAACTTCACTAGTCATTTTCTTGACATCAGTAAGAGCAGTCTTTATAAGTGATATTCTTGAGTGTCTGTTCCAATTTAGACCATCATAAAGATTATCCAGCTGTTCAAGAACATCTTCAGCCATCTTCATTTCCTCCACTTGTATATTGCTCAGAATTTCTATGACCTGTAAAGCCACTTGTCTCTTTAATGTGGAGGAACAGTTTCCTGAGTTTGTATTATTTGCTTGCAGTGGCACAGCATAGAGGAACAGTTCATCCCAAAAATCCAGTAGCTCTTTGAGAACTGAACCATTTACACGATGGAGCTCAGAAAACTTCAAAAGAATAGAGTTCCATTCTTTAATCTGATGAAAAAAGCAAGTCAGATTGTGAGTGATATCTGTCTGAAAATCTTCCAAAGTGCATGAGGAATTGTCATTCACAGTGACGAGTTTCATTTCCTTAATGGCATAGAAGATTGCATTATAATTCAGAGAAAAATTGCTTTGCGCAAAGTCACAAGGTTTAAAAGTGGGATCACTCTGAGGTGTTACTGTTGTGAGAGCCCAGCAGAATGCTGCAGAAAAACAAACTGAGGCCTCTGCAGGTTCATCAAGCATATCTGTCAATGTCTCCAGTAACATCAGTAGACTTTCTACTTGATTAGAGAATTCCTCTTTTGTAAACATTGGCATTTTTGCTTCCTGAGTCAGTACAAAAGCGTATACTTCGGCTAGTGCTTCTGTGATGTTTCCATGAGCTAATCTTTCTGTAAGGCTGATGACATCAAGGAGGAAATGAAACATCTTTTCTACATCAGAGAGCTCCTCTCCTTGAAAAAGTCGTGTGACTTGCCATAAGCTGGTCAGGTTCCAATTACATGACTTGTTCTCAAATGCATCCCACCAGTCTATTAAGAGCCCTAACTCAGAGCTCTCAATATGCAAAGGTTTGACATTTTTAAAAAAATTATCCAAGCTCCTCTGGACTTGTTTAAATTGACCTATCAAGAACTCAATATCCATGCTCTTTAGATTTTGCACCAAGGTTACAACATGCCCTAGAAACTCTTCATCATTTCTTATTGGAAAACCAGTGAGACTAGAAGACTTGAAATTTTTGAGTGCCTTTTTTAGCAGTTCAGCATTCAGAGGTACTTTTTCTATCAGTGTCTGTAAAAATGTGTTGTTGTCACCCTGCAATTTATGGGACAAATTTGAATCAAGTTTACTAATCACATCTTGAAAGAACTCCATCCAGAAACCAATATTTTTCTCATCAATTTCAATATCCAACAGAGAGGAGATGTTTTCTTGAATTTCAAAAATTTCATTTTTCAGAAGAGTTTTAATTTCTGCCAAAATTTCTTTTGAGGAAAGCAGAACTTGATGGAAGGGTTTAAGGAACATCCTTAAAGTCCTGTTAGATCCATGGACTGATGGACTAAAATGGGTATCATTTGATGTATAGTGTGAGTACCCCATTAAATTGTTGACAGCCATTTTTATTAGCCTTCCAGAGTTATTTAAGAGTGTAAAAATAAATTCAACTACACTAGTGTCATCTTGAATGTGAAATTCAGGGAGAATGAATTTTAAAGTTTTTGCTAGAACATTGAAATATACACTTACACAAATCACATCAGAACTAGTTACAGAGCACTCAGGGAGAATTAGATTAAAAACAAAATTAACAAAATCTATCCTGTTCATTAGCTTAGTATCTGTCTCACTGTTTCCCAAAGATTTCAGTAGAAATAAAACATGTTTTGCATTTTCAAGGTGAGACGGTGATTTGTATTTTTCACTGAGATTACTAAATCCACGTATCCACCCATTACAATCCTCTACTTCATCTACTATACTGTAAGAGTTCAGAAAGACATGGAGATGAGATGAAAAATTCATTTGTGAATAGTTTAGGTCTTTCAGAGTATTGTCCAAAATTAATTTGGTAATATTCTTGAAAATACTGACACAAGCCAAATATTTGCCCTGAGGTGCATTTCTTAAGAAATCAGCTGTGTCTTTTATCTCAGTGAGAACAAATTCAAGTTCTTTTGGGGAAAGCTTGAGAATAGCAGAAAGTGAATTTCCAATGGAAAATACACTGGAACCCTTTTCTTTTCCTCCAGATCCTCCTAAAATGGAAGTGTCAAGCCAAGAATTCAAAAAATCTCCATTACCAACCTTCAGTATAGATTGCTGCAATTCAGTTATCACGATTCCTATCATTTCTAAAATATCATCTAAACTGTTACCTTTAAGTGAGCTTGTGGCATCAATCGCATTTTCAAATACACTTTGAAGAATAGCAAGGAAAGCTTCAAAATCTTTACAGTCATTTAAATCACCACCTTCAACTATGATTTTCAACAGATGCATTGCTGTTGTAGCTTCAACAATAGCCATATTCGTTTTATTGCACAGATCAACGTGAGTTGTATTTAAAAGACTTTCAGAGAGATCTGCCAAATCATTCCTCAGATAGACAAAAAAGGTGGAATTTAAGTTTAAGATTTTGGACGCTTCTTCAAAAATCTCTGTCCAGGTTTGAAGCCATGTAAAAGTGCAGTGCAAAGCAGAAGGCACACTTACCTCATCTCCTAAGTTTGTTTTATTAAACAAAACACTGTCCAATGGAAGCAGAAGTAGGTTATAAACCTCTGCTGAGTGATTTAGAGAAGTAATGTTTGATAGATAAAAATCAATGCATCCACTATTTATCAGGCATTCTAGGGAGAAATCAAAAAATTGTTCCAAATAACAAAAGGCAGCCGTTTCAAGCTCTTCATCCATTAATAATGTTTTAAGGTTGCTCAGAGTATTATAGACAATTTGCACCTCTTTTTTCCCTTCCTGTGCAAGAGACTGGGCCTGAAACTCTGTGTAATTGTAAAAGGTCTGTAACTTTTCACAGAGAGACTTACTGGTGAAGTTCCAGAGAAGATCAAAAGTTTCAAACAGAAAATCAGAAACTCGGTCCATATCTTGGAAATCATGCCATGCTTGAAAAGATGAAATATCTTTTGAGGTCTTATAAAGAAATTCAAACAAAGTGTTATTGTCAATATTTAGGAGCAAATCAGCATTCTGATACAGAGAGAAAAGTATCTGAACAATTGAGTCCACACTAATACTGTTTAATTTTTTGATGCCTTTGAAGAAATTGGGAACAATTTCACCTAACTCTTGTACTTTATATATAAAAGTTTCATTTGAGAATAATGAAGAGGAGGCATTACTCAGTCCATGAACTGTGCTGAAAGATGCATTGATATGACTTTCTGTCAATGATCCAACCTCATAAAGATTCCTTCGGAAGTTTTCACTCAAGTGTTCTAGGCGGTTCAAAGTAGTAACATTGAAATCTGGCCAATCAGTTAGAATATTTTTGACCAATAGCATACTTCTATTAAGATTTTTTTTATTTTCTGTAATGGAGAATATAAATCTAGATAAGGTCTCCAATACTTCCTCCTCTTCCACTTGACTTATATGAGAGAGCATAGAATCAAGTTCATGGGATATAATTTTCACTATTTGCCAGAAAATATCTGTCTTCTCCTTCATCCAAGATCCATGAAGAGCCTGGAAATTTTTTTGCAATTCATTATGGAGGTCTGAAAGTGCAAGTGAGAAGTTTGTGGCAGATTCCTCCCCCTCAGCAAAATTTTTCATCCATGTAATCATATTATTCAAAACAGTTTCCATTAGAGACTGGAGGCTTGAAAGAGCTGAGAAATCAGTCATTATCATTCCTTCTATGGCTTCTGCAAGATGTAAAAGATGATCCATTTCCTTTTCACCAGAAATCCATAAATTTTCTTCTGTCTTCAAAAACTCTTTCACAGATGTCAAGTTCCTGAAATATTAAGCACATTTTTTTCTTGTTACCTAGCAGACAGACAAGAATTAGTTGAATATATTTTTATAAATAGAATATAGATGCATTTACTTAAGTCAAAGAAAGTTCAACAATCATTTAAATAGCAGTCACCCATTAATTATTATAAGACCTGAAATAGCTCAACTGACTATCACTTTGATTTTCAAATTCATGGCTAAAAATACTGAAAAGCCACAGCCATATTCAAGTTGAAATCTGAATATAGGCATCTAAGTTAAAGAAGTGTGCATTTGTCAGTAATCAAGTCTGTAAGCCACAATTGTCCTTTTGATTTAAGCACTTCACATTTTCTGCTGCTGAAAAGAGCAAACATTTTATGCTTCACAAATGAATTAGTTTATAGAAAGGAACTTATCAGTAAAAGTGATCAAAAATTCTACATTCCAATGAGTTCTGAAGAAATATATATTTTTTTTTCATCACAATTATTTAAAGTGAAAACATTTCTGTTTGATGACTGATAGATGAATCCATTATTTTAATATCAGGGAAGTGAGGGGAATGAAATTACACTTAAAAGTAATGCTCCAATTGATGTTTTCATAGTGTCAGTATTATTTCTCAAAAGGAAAAAAATGCTTTCATTTTCGTATAAAACATTACAACTCTGTGAAGCTGGTCTGGTCAAGACTGAGCTGCATGGAGGAAGGAGTATTCCAATGTAAAGGTCACAAGCTGAAGACAGTTTATCCTTGAATATGTTTTTTTTTAATAGTTTAAAAGCAGAAAACCACACACTATTAAAAAGGTTTGTGAGGGACTATGTCTCTGTTACTGGAATTACTTACTCTAGATAGAAACCAAGATGTCAAACATTGAAAAGAAAGCATTCCCCATGTAGAATTTGTTTCTTAGACATATAAACAAAGAAATATACCTTGCACGTATAATACAGAAAGACACAGTAAGCAATTGGGTGATTTTGTTAGTAGTGCAGCATAGGGAAAATAGTGCATTCTTTAGAAACAGTATTTCAGGTGAAATACAAATCTGTGTTCACAAGCATTTTGTTTATACTCCAAATTTTAAGAACATCTAAGATTTTGAAAACACAAATCAGAATTTACTTGCTTCTAGAGTCCATTTTAATCAAGTTACTGACCTCCCTGTCAAGTTCTGCTTGAATGAAAAGCACAATATGACCTGTCTAACAGTGGAGGCAATATTCAATATGCAACTAAGGCATATTGAAGGCAACACATAATTTATAAACTTTTGATTCTTCATCCTTTATTGCACTGATGGTGGTTACTTCCATTTTACAGATTAAACCAGGCATTGAGTTAGTAAAGACCTCAATAGCAGCATAACGAAAAATAAAGTTCAGAGTCCAGAAATGTAACTTAGAAAGTATTCTCATCTATTAATAACTGTGATCACCAACATAGCAAGGTAAACAGTTAACAGCATTAAACAACACAGGCAGCAATGAACAACTAGCTTGAGGCATTTCTATAAGGCATTTTTTTTCTTATTTTAACAGAGTGATGATTAAATGGCTTCCGTTGTACTGTTCATCAGGGCTATAATGTATGCAACAGTGATAAGGAGGCTTTGTAACAATACACAGGAACTGTCAGGACTCCATCCCATTTCTTCCAAGTAACACTGAGCAGCATTAGCCATATGGTGAAAAAAAGGCATGGTAATTATGTTCAAGAATTACAGTGTCTGTCCAAAGTGAAGGTGGTGTAAAGGATTTGTGGAAAACACCATTAAACAAAGAAATTGCACTGACTAGTTCAACCTTACCGTGACCAGGAAATAACTGAGGAATAATCTGGTAAATCTTGCAGAAATGCTAAATAATGACCTAAGATAGTCTCCAAACTGAGCTTTTGTCTAGAACATAGAGATGCTTCTAGTCCATCTGCAGAGAAAATACAAATTTCAACACCAAAAGACATCAAGAAAACTTTATGTACAATTATGAACAACTTGATAACTCCCACTGAAACAACCTGAAAGACTCCTACCAAACTCAGTAGTACGTGAATTTGTGAAGAGAGAGAAATACAGTACATTTTAAAAGAAAGAAACATGCAATTTTTAGTAAAGAGTTTGATCTTAGTTCTACTAAATGATTTAAAGGAATGAAATACAGAATCAGTAAATATCAGCTCTACATAAGACACATCTATATCAGCCAATTCCTTACAGAAAAAAAAAAAAAGGAAAAATAGAAGAAGATATGTTTTGAATTATACATGAACTGCAGAAATACTCGGAGGGAAAAGAAAAAATCAGTTTTATTATACAAGAGTGCACTTAGTGCTGCAGTCAGCACTGAAAGAACATTAATATTTCTTTTTCCTTGGAATTTCAGTAAAAAGAAAGCAGTTATTACTGCCTAGTTAACCAATCTGAAACTATAATAGATTACAAAACCTATGCAATCAATTCACATTTGAACAGTTCACTTCACTAACACAGTTCTTTGATTTAAAAAACTGCTTATTTTTGCATTACATTCTTTACCAGCCCACTTACAGGTGAAATATTCAGTACATTTCTGATTAGCTCAGCAGACAAAATGTTTGGAAAAACAAATCTTTAGCAAGACCAAGATCTTCCATAGATCTCAAGAATTTAATAAAAAAATAAAAAATAAAAAAAATGCAAGAATTGGGAGCACAGGAAAAATACTTAAAGAAAACAAATGGGTGATATTGGGGAGGTCATTTTCTAGACCTGTTTGGATTAGCCATATTGTGCCATGCTTCATAGCTCATTTGTACCATAAAATGTTCAAAAGAGCAATGCGAATATTTAATCAGAAATAATTCTGAAATGGTAAAAGCTCTCCCATTCCCAGAGAGATCTGAGATCATTCAGTTTTCCACTGAAAATCAGTTTTCCACCAAATAAGGAAAAACTAATGTATTCCAAAAAAGTTATCAGCAGATGGGCCAGGACATCTGGAATATCACAGGATGGGATGAAGGAAATCAAGCTTAAAGTCCTTGCCTTAATTTGAAACCAGCCTAGAAACACCTCTACTGAGTGACCAGCTTATGTGGTCTCCCATTTATATTGTGGAATTAAGAAGTTTTCCTTACAGGATATGGGAAACATAAATGGCCCACAAATATAAAAATCTTCAGCTTTTCCCTTGATGAGGAATAATGTACTCTAAAACAAACATAGAAATTTCAGAATAAATCCTGTGCTGTGGGGTAATTATTTCCTCACCTGACTGACCTTCTGTGGAGCCCACTTTCTCGTTCATGTATTGAGCTACCTTGCATGTCCACTGGACAAAAGTTGTTAAATCCTTCCAGTATGGATTTCCCTCAAAGGCAAACAAGATTTCTTCAAGTGTATTATTAATTCTGAAATGATACAGAGAACAAAGCTGCCATGGTTAAAACAGTGATGACAGAGGACATCCATCCAGTAAAAATATAACTCCACCTTAACAGAATTATGCTCATGCTTTACATAGCTAAGCAAGAATAACAAAATCCTATCCTATTTTAAAGCACTCTATTGATATACCATTTTGTTTTTAATATAGCCTCATTTAACACCATTAAAGTAATTCTATGGATTTCAAGCTGAATAATTGCAAATAACAATCAAATTAAAACTTAATAAAAAGATGAATGTGTTTCCACTGAATCAGAAGAACAATGACTGCTTTCTGAACACATCAAGCAATCTCAGGCTGCAGTACCCCTCCTAGTATACTTTGTAACTCCCCTTTGATGTTTCTTGCACCTCACACGAGCCTTTCAGATCCAGGTTTCCAAGAGTCCCTAGCAACACAGGGCCAGAGAAGTATGCAACAGGAAGAAAACAGGGGAGAAGTAGTAGAAAATACTTAGATGTAAAAAGATAAAGGGAGAAGAAGCTTTTAGAATCCTAGATACCTGCCTATTCTTAGCCTATTTTGAATCCCTTCCCCAAAAGAATACTCATACAAATCTTCCTCTACTTTCCTGTTTCTGCTACAGAAAGTGGTTTATTTCGTGTGGTAATCAAATGCAGAAAGCAGGAGTTTAACCTTTTTATCTATTCATTTACTCATTACTATACCTACTCCAGGCTGGCATCAGCAAGAAGAGAGTCAGGATCTTTATGTATTAAAACACTTCCAAAATACATACAGTGAGAAGAACAGCTCTTCCTGACAAGAGCTGAAATGGACATCCTCCTCAGATGGCGCTTCTGTGCTCAGCAACTGATTAATTACACAGTAATAATGGTAACTTTCAGCTAGCTGCTCTTCTATTTCTTGCCATCCCAAATAATCATCCGTTATTGAATCTGGCAGGCTCTGTTGTCCATGCATTACTTTCTGCAGAAGCAGGACCTTTCACAGTAAAGAGAACAATTGTTTAAAACCAGTAAAAGGTAAGCACTCCAGAGATTTTGGCCCTGGTTCTTAGATTTGCCGCCAAGCACCTTCGAATCAGTTTAAATAATTAGTTACCAATCACTTATTAATAGCAAACCCTAAGAAGTAATCTACAGCCCCTGTTAATATATTTCATTTTGTGATGGCAATATAAGTAAGGCACTGCAAGCTTTAAACAAAAAGAATTCAGAAATACTTACAGCTTCCTTTAGCGACTGGACCTGGTTGCTTAGCTTGAAAACCACCTCTGAGTCACTGTCAGGACACACATGTATGGCTAAAACATCAGTGATAGCAGAGCCCCGTGGAAGCTGCAGGGCCTTCTCGAACATTGTAAGCACATCATCGCATACGTAGGAAGTGTTGCTCATCAACATCTAAAAAGTAGTGAATACACTGTGTCTTTAAAAATGAATTTAAGGATAAAGTAACAGATTTAATTCACACTCCGTGTTAATTCTCATGAATGTCAGAAGATTAAAATAAATAAATAAATTAAAGTTGGACCAAAATGCTGCTAAATAAAAAGTTAAATACTCTACTTAGCCAGTATTTTTCACTTCTAAATTAAGCCTGTGTAGCTTTATGCAAACTAGTATGCAGACATTAAATAACAACATACCTGTTTTAGCTCCACAAATAGCTTTCTGATGTCTAGATGAATGAATCCATCTCTTTGGGTAAAGGGAATCAGTTTTTCCAGGATACGTAATGCTTCTGTAAGACAGTTCCCCACCACCACATACAGAAAATATTTAACCTACAGAGTAATTCAGGGGCTGGAAGCATCCTTCTGGGAAAGAAAACTATGCACAACATGGTTTGAAAGACACAACAGTTAGAGACAAAGATTTCATGTTGCACTGGTACTCTTACATCATCAAAATATGACCCTGTCCTCTTTCACAGCTATACCAGAGTAGCTCTAGTGACTTCAGCAAGCTTTAGTGATTTTTACGAGAGGAAAATAAGGTCCTATGCAGATTTCTAGCTATAAACGCTGTAAATAACATTGGACACTTCCCATATGTAATAGCTGATTTAGACGGAAAATTCTTTTGAGATGCAGAAAATTTGCCTAATTCCTTAAGGACCCAAGGAAAACTGTAACCTCACCCTTCTCAAATAAAAGATAACACCAGAAATGCTACTAGATAACGTTAGGGGCTGCTAAATCTAGCAGCCCAACAGAGGCAAGGCTGTTCAGGATGCATGTCTGTTAAGGGGGAATAAACGTGTACATGTCCACAAGGTGGATCCCTCCAGCCCTCAGGCACTCAGTCTGCCCAGCAGCTGCCACTGGACCCCAGTTGCTGGCACCTGGACATAGTCTTGCTCCAGCTCCTGGTGCAAATGTCCTCACTCACACACACAGTGGATTCCTGCAATAACTGCCTTTGGACAGTGCTACTGACAAGTACCCACCACGCAGCTTTACCTTCAGTGAAGTTTAAATATTGCGTTATTACATTCCTTATAGCTCCATCTACCAGAAGCAATCTCTTCATAACAGGCCACTGAGGCACAGACTGTAGCACAGCCTGCACTCTCTCCAGATATAGGATTCTGTAAATAAAAGAAACAGAGCACAGAAATGTTGTGCACTACAAACAAAAAAGTAAAGCTGCTGAAAATTATGTTTTGTTTTGTGCACTCACTCTATCACCTACTCTGTATTTTCTTACAGAGCAGCGGTATAGCAGTGTCCTTTTATAAAAAGAATTTAAATTCCAAAACACTACTAAACTATTGAGCAGTTTGACTGCAGTCTCTCTCTTTACAGAAGATAATGGATTAATGGATTTTACAAAAGCCTTGGAACAAGAAAAGAGCAAAAACTAAAGAACCCTTCTGACTTTGAGCAGTCATTGATCAGTCTCCCACGTGAGAAGTTCAACTTGTTTTCATGGACAAGTCTACTTTTTTCAAACTAATTTCCCTAAAGGCTGAAAATGCTAATGCTATGAAAGATTTACACACAGTGATCTCCTTTCCTCCCTTTTGCAGCAAAACATGGAGAAGTTTCCCACATAAAAAGTTGATTTTCTATCAAGACATTCATTGTACTGAAAAAAAAAATGCTTCTAAACACTCAAAGCTGGGAAAAGGAGGCACTGGCTGCTATTCCACCAGAGGCTGTGAGGTTAAGCACAGGAGTTATATATTCGTTTATAAACCCCACATTTTTTCCATTTTTCTATTCAAACAGGTATGTTTGGAAATGGAAAAATGACGGTGTCATTAAATTAAAGCAGGAACAAATACAGAGCCAAAGGCTGCCTGATCATCTCCCACTTGTGGGTGTGCTAATTGGAGCTCCTTATATCCCTCAGAGTTATCCTCAGGTGCTGATTTGTAAAGCATGGATCATTCCTCCTATGCAGGAAGTTTTAAACATGAACAAGCAGAGCTATTATGAGCTATGCTAAACCAAGCCCTTCATTATAATCACAGAACACCCTGAATTGGAAGGGACCCACAAGGATCATCAAGTCCAGCTCCCAGAGCGATACAAGTCATACGATGTTCATTTAGAAAGACAGAAGGGTGCATTCCTGTACACTGCCTATGCCTTCGTAAGGCTCTGACAACTTTAACAAACATTTATTAGCCCTCTATATCTACAACTTTTAAGTCCTGTGTAGTAACCTTTCCAGACATGTATTGCAAGTATTGTTTTAAAAATAGATAGGTAAACAGAGCTCCTAAAAACTTTATTTTGCAGAAATCGACCAGAACAAACACCTTGATTTCATTTTAAAATATATGACATGAATCAGAATACCTGCAATTAAAGCACAGTCAATCTTTACAAGCTTATAGTTGCACTCGTCCTGAAATGAGGATTGAAAGCATTTTCAGGGTTGCAAGAAAATAGTTTACTACTAATTAGTGATCAATTGCCTTTAAAAAAAAAAAAAAAAAAACACCCTTTCATAGGGGAAGATTTGGACTGTGTTAGCAAAACAAATTATTCTGCATAAACACAGAATTTACAGCCATATCTTATTAACTACCTGCATTTGCATTAAGTGATAACAAGTCAAACAGGGAACACACATAGCATTACGTTATAATTCTGTTCTCCATAGTAGGTTTCTTTTCAAGATCTCCTGCAAAAACCAACATGAGTGTGAGCCCTACAGCAGAAATCCAATACATTTCAGAGGCACTGGACTTGCTGTGCATTAGGAGATTGATATTATAGCATACATTCATGGGAAGCATTAATGAGTCACAGCAACTATTTGTGGGAATTAGACTTAGTAAAACAATGCAAAGAATTCGGGTCATAGTCCAAAATGCTTAATTATACACAGCTGCTAATTTCTGTCCTGATAATGTACTCAGGTCCCCTACTGAACCTTTAAAAAGGTATACTCAGAATCACGGATTAAATTTCTTGTTCAGAATGTGTATGAGTTATAAGAGTTATTTGACTGCATAAGAAGTTTTGAATTACAGAATAAAAAATAAAATCACAAAACAGCCAAAAATCAGAACAAGATTAAATGTAATGTGAAAATAAATATTGAAGCTAATGTGAACTTTTTAACGCAAGTTGCAGAAAGATAAGTATAACTTACAGATTATGAGATGGCCTATATTCTTCTGAAAAATAGGCTTCTGATTTCTCATTCCATTGCTTGATCAGGGTATTTATCCCTGAGACAATTTTTCTGGCTTCCCTGTCATTTAGCAGCTGAGACATTACATCAACTATGATTCTTTCAAGTTCTGAAAGTAGTTTCTGAGAGCGGTTGCTGCTGAACCATTGCTCTAATACCTAGCAGATTGAAGGAAAAACAGAATGAACCTTGTTAGATAATCAAAACTTTCTTATTTAGACAAACACAGACTTTGCTTTTTGTTGTTTTCCATTGTTGTCATTTTTGTTTTTGTTTTTGTTTTCTGATTTGTCTTTGTTTTTTGTTTCTTTGCTGTTGTTGTTGTTTTTTGTTTGTATGTTTTTTAATAAAAAGGGCAGCTTCAACATTTTGGGGGTCCCATTATACAAAGAGATGGAGAAGGAGCCTGCATGCTCCCATTGTGTAGCCTAGAATACAATATGTCAAGGCCTGGCAAAACCCTCAGACTGCCCTTATTTTCTCCCCCATTATGCCTTCTAAGTGCCTAGTGGTTATAACAGATTTTCACTATAAAAGGCATCCAGCTTACCCAGTGACTAGCAGCTTCAATTACATCCTTCCAAACAGTTTTAAAACCATGCCTGACATTATTATTGGATTTACCTATGGCCAAAATAGTCATTACTTTTGGCAAACACATTAAATGGTGACTTCAAGTCATCACAGATCAGTAAAACTAATCAAGAGAGAAACTGACAACTACATTTTTAAGGAAATAAATGAGTTCTACATGCTTACTCTAGATCATACTGCAAAAATCTCCAGAGCAGATGATATACAGTTTAACGTTTTTTTTAATGTTAAACACACACACACACACGCACACAGACTAGTGTTAAGGCAGCTAGGTAAGTGTTCTCCTAAAGAAGCATCTGGCTTGTTTATCCTATTCTCCACGCACTACTTGTCATCATAGAAACTGCATGACAAGCTGTTTTGCCAGAGCAGAATTTTAAAACGTTACCCTGGAGATTTACTCTTATCCTCCTCAATACACTTCAGCCACTATTGCCTAAGCTGGTGGAGGAGAATTAATAAATGAACAATATACCATAGTCTGCTTTCAGTTTTGTCCCAAATTCAGGCCCAAGTGAGACAGTAAATGGGTTTTCTTTCTGTCAGACCTCTGCAGTGCAGTCTATTTCACCATGTTCCCTATTACATTTCAAATCCATGTTTGAGTTAATGAGAAAAATATGATTAAGTAGACAAATGGTGATAGATTATACTTCCACTGTAACAATTCTTATAAGAAAGATTACTTTCTCTTATTAGTCAGATGAAAAAAATCATGGCAATAATATTTTATACCTATCTCGGATCTTTTAACTGAGTCACTGTTGAGAGCCTGCATGCAAAAATTAGGAATTTAATCAAATACCTCATTAAAGTGTACCTGTGCATAGAGTTTGAGCTTGCTGACAGAATGGACAAGATACAGTTTGGCCTCATGCCATGTGGAAATACAGCTTTCTTCATTATTCTCTTTGTTAGCTTCATCCCCTGGCACACTGGACAGAGCAGAACACACAAACTGGTCCAGTGTCTCTCCTGTGGGAATCTGGCAGGGACACAAGAAATTGATGAGTATGTCAGAGACTTGCTGAGTGTTATCTCTGATATCAATTTACTTATCTGATTAAAAAGAAAATCACATAGCCTCCTTCAGTGACAACAAAGTCCAGTTAATCCGGCCTAGTGTTCTTGGGTACTGCACATACAGAGTGTTGTGTAAAATAACAGTGTGGCCCCATTAGAGTTCATACTTCTACACCAGGTGGAGTAATGAGATTTGTCTACACAAGGAATTTTCATCCTGTAGCTACATCAGTGTTGTTATTTTACATTAATTTCCAGGTTGACACTGAAATAGCTTGCAATTATACAGTCCAATTACACTAGTATTCTGCCCTGGAATAATTATGTAGAAGCAACTTCACAAGTATAAAAACAACTGATGTATAAAGCATTCAGTACAATGATACATCTTAACTAATGATTATATATACAGTGGACAAGTTTTAAATTGAAGGTGGCACTTCTGAGCTGTGTGGACAAGGGGACAATTTTCCTCATAGCCTGACTTCTAAATTCCATGTTGAAAGATTTATTCTTCCACATCATATAAATTTTATCAAAGCTTGTAAAAGTCACTTAGTACATCTTAAATCTCCCTAATAGTGTCTTTCTGAGGTATTTCCCATCCAAACCCCTTTCAACTGTGACTAGGAAATGTACTGAAAGTTTTGCAGGTGTTTTGACACCACACCAGCTTGGGCATCAGATAGAGAATTGAAGTGTTCAGAACAGACATTGACCATGTTTCCATACTTCTCTTTGTACTCTTTGAAGGTCTTCAGTGTCCTACTATAAGCACACAATATGAAGATAATAAGCTTAATCTTTAAATAGCTAACAAATATTCTGTCAAATATTCTGTTCAGTTGGTCACACTGGCCATCAATGATATTTCATTAAAAGGCCATTCAAAAGGGGTTTGATTGTTTTTGTTTGCTAATATAATTTACCTATTTGTGTAAATCATCCATTTTTATAATGATCTCTTCTCAAGAAGAGTTCCAGACCATACCTAGCAAAAGAAAGGACTTCTGAAAATTACCAGCATGTTCTAGTCAAAGACTAGACTTCAGTAGAAATTCAAGAGATGTTTCAAGTGTTCTGCAGCTCAAACTAGAATATCGCAGGTCATTTTGGTCTAGTAGAAACATTAAAAAAGCCGTCACTGAGAAGAAATATTTTCTTCAAAGTTTGACATACTGGTCATATATTTGAATAGCCCCATTGAGACTACTCATCAGTCAAGTACATTTATATCAAGACCATACAACTAAGAAGAAAGAACTGCTGATGTACCTTTATTGAGGCACAGAAGAGAGAGGCTTTCTTTGTCCATCAAACCAGAAGAAAAATGCTACCTGTCAAAAGAATCCAGGCAGCTTCAAATCTGGGCTTTATTTTAAAAATTTAATGGAGCGAAACACAAAATTTACTTCCCCTGTACTTTCAGTAAAAACAGTATTTATTCTTTACATCTATAACGTCATTTCTTGTAACCTACAGATTTATGTCAAAACAGGCCAAGAGAAGTGATTATTTCCCATAAGGTCAAAGTAAAAAAGGCATCCATTTTAATTCTCACTACAACTTCTACAAGAGAACACAATTCAGAGGGGCCACACAAAATCTAACATGAATATTATTGAATAAAATCTTTTGTTTGAATCATTTGATTCTTGATATGAAAAAGCACTTCCTTAGTTATAGATGGCTTCAAGTGATTAGTTATGCTATTAGCGAGTCATGTATAATGGTGCAAATACCTGCTGAACAAAGCTTACAAAGTTCGTATTCAATTTCAAGACACAGCTGGAATCATTCATCCAAGTTCTTTACCTTCTGAAAGATGAAATGCTGCTTCTGTCTACCTTTCTAAAATATGATTATAGTTCCTGTAAGGCATGAAAAATCCCTTCAGGGATTTCCTTCAGGAAACAAAAACAGAGGAAAGAGGGACAATGAAATTTTCAAGTAGTTTACCTTTGTTAATTGTGCTGTATAACTTAGAAGTTTCTTAACACAAAGATCATCAAAACCAAACCTAGATTCAAGTTCTGCTCTGACAGCACGTGGATTCCACAAAACAGCCCCTAGAGAAAGATTATATTGAAAACCTGAAAGAAAAAAAATATATAGTTTGCAGCATTCCTACTTTCTTTGTTCACATTGTTTCTTGTAGATTCAGACTTGATGAGACCCATATACAATATTTCCAGCTTTCTGAAGAGAATAAGTTTGCACCTGAACACCTATTTCACTAGGATAAAATCCCTGGTTGCATTAGAAATATGGCAAGGTCAGCTAATCTGTTGGTATGTCACCAGCTGTTGATAGGATCATCATGAGAGGCCCTACACAGTGATTGCAAGCAGACGCAGCAGTGTGCCATTCTGAACTGGTGTCCAGTTATGCATGCATTTGTGCAAATGTACGTATATGGGCTGAAAATGACTTACTGCTGAGAGGAAGGGCACTAGGAGAATACTAGCTGCACTCTGTAAACAGGTTTGCATAAAGATACTACTTCTGTACCTGGTGATTCAAATCAGAAAGCTTTCTGAGGGACGGTATGTCATACCTCTAATGCAGTAAGATGCAGGAAAAGCAAGTCAATTTACATTGCTTTTGTTCTAGCTAGCTTTAAAGCAGTACTAGCGAAGACACAGGGTTAATGATACAGTACATACCCAGCTGACACAAAGCCTTGTCTAGCTCTCAGAGAAACCCGCGTCACTACAGAATACTACCAGGATAGGAATTAGATAGCACACTATGGTCTGCCTACTTTGCTGTCACCGTACCTATTAATTGCACTAGAAATCAACTTCCTGGCATTAAACTTTCTGTATTCTCTATTTTAAAGCTAAATCCTAATTTGTCATAAATATCTGAATATTTGGTGACATGAACATATTGTACACAACACTTCTTTTGAGTTTATAAGCCTGTAACACAACATGAATGAAAATATATTTAAGAGGCCATAGCTTTTCCAGCTTCCTAACATTTGCCATAGCTGCGAGGCAACTGGCAAGTCAAAAATGCCAGCCAGACACACACAAACTTTAAGGCCACCTGTCACTCATTTCTCTTTTGAATAGCTGTCTGTAAAGTACACGAAAGAACAAATAGCAGCGACCTGAGCTGAGGCCCAGGGAATTAAAGTCCACCCTCTGTATAGGGGCTCAAACATATTACCCTTCTATCACTTCAGTCTTGCTTTTGACAGTGGGAGGGGGATTTAGACCACGTACATTTCTTGGCCTGACTTTCCATGCAGAGTCAGCAGCTGCACATAGAATCTAATTGTACGTCTCCAGGCAATTTGCCAATGAAACCTATTCCTGACCTTAATCTTGAGGAGTTGTCCTGTGCCCAGCCTACCTTCTCCAGTTAAACACATCTCCCACAACCAGGCAGCAGATAGTGAAAATGTAGCCCTCCAGCTAAGACTAGAATTTGTGATAACACAAGAATAAAGCTTTAAAATAAGACTGACATAACATGCATGTCCAAAAAAGCAGTGTATCCTTCTATCAAATGGAAGGGATTGTCCTTTGTAGTGATTTAGTCTCTCTAAAATTCACCACTGAAAGATCATTCTAAACATGATATGTTAGGCCTTGCAGTTGTGATAGTCTGACGAAATGTAGTTATTAGTGTTTAAAAAACAGGTCAATAAAGAAATGAGTGACATCATTCAATTCTTGGACCATTTACATTGGGAATTTAGCAGGAATTCAGAGTTACTGCTGTCACGTATTTCCAACATGCTTACAAGTTATGTCAAAAAAAAAAAAATAATAATAATCTGAAGCAAATTCCTTACCTTCCAAGCTCCTATCCTGTACCAATTCAGCAGTTAAATTCAGTGCAATTTTCACTACTTCATAGAAACTCTGGCCAAATGGCATCACATCTAAATCCTTCAATGATGCTAAGGTACTGAAAGTAAAACAAAAATCAAGCTCTGCATACACACAGAACTGAAAGGGCTTGGTGGAATAAAATGAAGCTCAAACAACTGAATACTAAAATACATAGTTATTGCTGAATAAACTGATCTTTTGTTATTTTTTTCATTAAAAAAAAAACCAGTGAGATTTTACAATTAGAGTTTTACTCAATATTTACTAAGGATATGAAATAATACACCAATGTTCTCAGGGAGAAGGGACAGTCAGGGTAGGAGATATGAGTTACACATGAGAGCAAAAAGAAAGAGCAAAAACAGCACTAGGATTCTCCTAGTCATCCCTACAGCAAGACGACGGGATGGCCAATAAAATAAACATTGGCTTATTCCACTCAACCTGCAGAAGCAAAACACATTTAAAGCAACAGAAGACTTATTCTCACAACAAATTAAACAAAGCACTTTACACAACACTGATAAAAATATATCTGTTGAATGTCTTACAACTCCCAGTTTTCCCTTTACTGGGAAACAATCTACATTAACACAGCTATAATTTACTACTTAAAGTTTAAGTCAAATTTATTAGTTATTTCCCATAGTGTATTTCTCTATTAAGCAAATAAAAATCCAGCTTCGTTAGACTGGATCAGCAGTTGCAGTAACACGTATTTCCAACAATATGAGAAAAAAATGCAACACCGTTTAAGTTATCTGAATAGGTGTGAAAAGTGTTGAACTAGGACATGTTGTTCAACCAGACAATCAATTAACCCTGTCAACTGTGGGACATAAAACACAAGGCAATGAAAAAAAAAAGTTTTTGTTGTTGTTTTTTGTAAACCCTTGGCTTGGCTTTGCTTTTTGTGTCTCTTTTTCTCATGGTGGGCTAGTCTCCACTAGATACCTCTGAGAGCACAGCAAAGATAGTACAGCTCAGGAAGTGAGAGAAGTTGTAAGTTTAGGATCCTTTCTGCTGGCTAAATACTGCCTGAACCTCTACCTAGAAATGTATGTCAGAAATCTGAGGACAGTCAAGAGGTAAGCATTGGTTTTCATGGTTTGCTTTACATATTGGAATATTTACAGAAAACTGAAGGGCTCTGAAGGACACCAGCCTTAAAAAATAAAATAAATAAATAAACAGCCAAGTCTTGTCCCATCGTTAATTACCTGTGGGTTGACCCATCTGGCACCCAAGCACCCACACATTTGCTCACTCCCCTCTCCCATGGGACAGGGAAAATATAAAGAAGTCAAGAAGACTCAAGGACCAAAATAGAGACAGTTTAATAGTAAAGCTGCGTATGCAAGCAAAGCAAAACAAGGAAATAATTCCCTACTTCCCATCAGCAGGCAGATGTCCAGCCACTTCCTGGAAAGCAGGGCCTCAGCATGTTATTTGGGAAGACAAATGCCATAATCATAAAAATCCCCTGCTTCCTCCTCCTTTCCCTCAGCCTTTACTGCTGAGCATAGCATTATATGGTATGGAGTATATATCCCTTTGGTCTCTTTGCTCAGCTCTCCCAGCTGTGTGCCCTCTCAACTCATTGCCTGCACCCAGCCTATCTACTGGAAGGCAGAGAGGAAAAAAAGGAAAAAGTCTTGAGACTATGCCAGCACTGCTCAGCAATAGCCAAAACACTGGCGTGCTATCAGCGTTGTTCCAGTCACAAATGCAAAGTACAGCACCATATGGGCTACTACAAAGAAAACTAACTCCATCCCAGATGGATGTATTTGTATTCTGTGCTGTTGATACCTTATATCTTCTCTGAATCTAGCTGTCCTTCACCTGAGGCAGGAAACTTTCACATGCAGAATACAGTCCTCTGGTTTTTTTCTTAATGCTTCACCTCTTGCAATAGAAGCAAGAGACTTGAGAAACCAAATGGAGTCATTTTCCTCATACTGGGTGCTACATAGATATTAAGCTGATTAGAATCCAAGCTGTGATTTTCTTATATTCACATGTAAACAATCTTTTGAACAATCCCAAAGCACATGACAAAGTTTAAGGCCATTGCTAACATGAATCTCCTTCCCTGAAACTCTTAGGGAATCACTGCTGAGCTGGACAGAGATGAAATACAGTTATGAAGGGCTCAAAATAGGTGAAAACTCCTACCACATCACTATAAAAGCAGTATCTGGTCAACAGAAAAAAAATGCCACCTTCCTTGTCCTGATAAGGATGCTGATACTAAATATCCTGTGAAAAGAATGAGAATTTCATGTAAAATATTAAAGCAGAGCATTTTAAGCATTTAAGAGTACTTACTTTTTAATAACTTCCAGAAACTGTCCGACAGCAGCTAACCCATCCTCCATATAAAAGTTGTTCGATTCAAGGTGAGGGATTGAATGCAGAAGGTTCCAGAAGGAAGGTTGCTTGTACAGGTTTTCTACTCTAGAAATCATTTCCTCAGCTTCATTCAAATCCATCTGTATGTGAGGAAAACACATTTACACATGACATTCCCATTAGCAGAAAAAACTAGCAGGTGCCTGCTACTTCCCCAGCACTCTTTAATTTTAAACTATTTCAAACAATTTTTCAGGTTGGAAACGTACCCTCTAGCTCCAGTAATTCATCACATCATTTTGGTCGTACTTTGAACTTACAGCAGTTTTGTTTCACAGACTTTCTCTGCTCAGATGGAAAATGGAGCTAGCAGAAGAGTTAAACAATCTTTCTGCTCAGAATTGTAAGGAGATGCATTACACAATCCCAAAAAGCATGGTCACCTTTAAGACATCTAACACAAAGAGGTCTTTAGCCTGGTGATGAATTTCATAAGTCTAGGGAGTAAAGACCAGCATCCCACCAGGGACATGCCATCCTTGTCTCACAGCTCCTCCAGGGAGAGCTGGGGGATAGATGTCAAATACTGTTTGATGGAAATGGCTTTTGAAAGATGAACTGTTGGGTAAAAACACATCTTTTACAGGACTAAGCTATCAGGTGCCTATGCAAAACACAGGATATTTCATAGTTGCTCATTATGCAGCCCTTATTTATCTAGGTTAATGTTTCAGCAGGGCTCTTTTGGATAATACTAACATGAGCATGCCTTCTACAAAAAGCTTGCATATACAAGCTGTTAATAATGATAGGCTACTTTCGATTAAATACATTCTTAATACTGAAAAAGACTTTTTTCTGTTTTATATTGCAGTCTAGTAATTAAATTTCTTATTGATAAAGCTCCTTCCAATCAAGCAGTTCAAGAGCAATTGACAAATGTTACAATGAAAATGCCATCTCATTTCAAGTTATATAAACTGGAAATCTAGGTTTCATGAAGTTGCAAGTTGTAATCAATGAAGTATAAAGATTTTTTTTTTTTCAATATTTTTAAAGCAAAACTATTGTTCTGTGAAAGGTACAAACCTGACAGCAATGAAAATCCACTACCATGCCCATCCAGCCTCTCTTTTTCTGTTGAGACTGCAAGAGTGGAAGACTAAAAAGAGCCCAAACTCGTGTCACACACAATGCCAACTAAGTTCTGGAAGGAATTATGCAGCATCTTACAAATCTGCCTTCCTTCACTCCCAATTGAGTCTGCTTGCCATATTGACTGGATCATAAATCTGAATTCAAAGTAATGTCCAAGCAAGAGCCTCATCTTTCCAATCTCACTGTATTCCTTTTCTAAGGTGTTTGTTTCTTTTTCAATAATAAGCAAACATTAAGATAAAAGCTCCTTCTAAAATGTTTTGTAATATGATTTTATAGAAATACTCAAGGTCTGGCAGATAGTATTTTAAATTGGTCCTAATAAATAACTAGCCTTCAAGTAGCTGTAGATTTTGACTACAAACAACCTAGACTTGCTTAAATTGGTAATCAAGAAACCACTGAACGTTTATCAAGTATTCAAGATATCTTTTTTTTTGCTCAAAAGCATACCATTTTTTAAAAGGTAGTTTACTAAAACTTGACAGGATACAAAATTCTAACCATTACAATAAAGATGCTTCAAAATCCAGAACTGTAATTTAGAAATAAAATGTAAAAATACTTACAGTAAGAAAAGTGGTGCTGTTATGGAGCCCTGTAAAAATCAGATATTTTTCCTTTACACAGAGGCATTATTAACTTCAAAAAATTCCATATTATAAGAAATAGCAAGTAGTAAACAAAGTGCATTGCTACAGGACAAAACAGGTGTGGAACAAGTAATACACTAGAAAGACAGGGATCCACTGCATTTCTCTGCTTTCTGGTATTTTTACAATTATCACAGAAACAAAAGAAATTGCTTACCATTCAATTATCAGTAAGGCAAAATCATCACAATACCTTCCAGAAGAACGTATTAGCCCCCAGATCACCAGGCATGAAAACAACTGCTTTACCTCAATCTTTCTGCTCAAAAACTGAGCCAGAAAGGCAGGGTAGGCATAGGTCTGCTACAGCAAGAATGTGCAAGATGGATGGGAACAGAAAGAGGAAATCAGAACATGGTGTTTCCTGTCTCACTCTTTTAGTACAAGACTGATTTGTTCACCTGAAGGTCACTATGTATGAGCTGGTGATATTTTCTATCCCTATACTCTGTAGTACAACAGAAATACCAGGGGAGAAAGACTAGGTTATTTCCCAGACCAACAGATCTCTCTCAGTAAAGTCTAGCATACATTCAAAAGTAACTATCAGTATAAGCAACCATATATTCAGATTATTAATCCTGATCTTTAAAACCTTTCCCCATGCAGTACTTTGTTAACTATCAAGTCGTAAAACAAGAGCACAATTTTAGAAAACTGAGAATTATGACAGCCATGATAATAACAATCATAAAAGTGGTATTTTATTTTTTTTCAGATCACCTAAAATTTGAGATTGCCCATTTTATTTTTTAAGATAGATTTTTAAGATTTTTTTCTTTGTTGGATGGCTATCATTACCTGACAGATAAAGCAATTCATTATTATAAAGATAACTACTTACCTGAGAACTTTGAGTTTTCTTCCCATAGCTTTTCTAAAGCCACAGCTTTCTCTGTGGTCTCAGCAAATCCCTTTGCAAGTTCTTGTATCGCTTTCAAGAAGGCTAGATCAGGTCCTGCAAAGCTCTCTGGACCACCTTGGACACCTGAAGTGCTTTTGCATGGAAAAAGAAGGGGAGAGATGACGTCATTACAATCTAGTGTGTATTTGTTGTTGTTGTTTTTAAAACTATTATACATTTAACCACTTTTATTTTGATTAGTTCATTAGCATGCAAGTTGCACTACGGAGCCAAAACCACAGGAAAGGAGGCACTGAAAAATCCCTGAGCTGGAGCAGCTCACCTACAGAAAGAACCCAATTCTGGCAGCAAACAGAAACATCAAAAGAAGTCTTTAACATTTCTGAATTCACTCAAGTTTTCTCCCCGGGTGTATCATGAGTCCAGGTCATGCTCCTTTTATACTGTATGCTGAAGTTTGAGTTTTCATATCGCATCTAAGGCAATACATTGCAATTGTTATCCAGAAACACGGAAGTCAATGTTACCAGATGGAATGTGGATAAGCCCTCTCTCTGGGCCCTGACCAAGGCTGGCACCTCACCCTTTTAGTTAGGTTATTGTAATAACAGTTCTGCCACCTGAACAACTACAACAACAAAAAAGCAGCAATATGAACAGCTGTAAGTCAATTCCATGTGATGTGCTCCTCAAGGTACCATTCTACTCGAAAATCTATACAGTTTGTACTTGGAATATTATGATTTGTTCCTTTTGTTTGTTTGTTTTGTTTTCAAATACATGCAGCAACTTATAAAAATGCTGTTGTGTTATCAGTACTGGCTTTCCACTGATTTTAGCTCAGAGCTAAACCCATTGTACATATTGTTTCTCTCTCCAATACTACCATCTGGTGGCTACTCAGTAACACAACAGTTTTCTGATACTAACTTTAAGGTGAAATGAGAAGTCAAGGAATATTTTCTCTGTCTCCTTACAAGACAAAATTACTTAGAGTATCCCAAGGCACCATAAACAATGGAGCAATCATCTTTAACATGTTACCAGGCAGTTGAATTCTGTTTTATCTCATACAAATTATATTATATTTTAATATAATATAATTCAAATATATCATATAGTTCAAATTATATTAGGTTGAAGTCGTGTAGCAAAAATATCACCGTTTTTCATTAGAAGCACAATTAACTGTTGCATAAGCACCACTTAAAAAGTATAGTAAAGAGTTATCTTCCTTTCTTGTCAGACTTGTATGTGAATGTTAGTTTCCATCGCAATTCTTACCTATTGGTAAAGAAATATCTAATGAGATAGAAATTCACAAAGCACAAACTGGCACTGCTCTCCCATTCTACTCCCTAATTATGCTGAGTTATTTTATCCCATCTTATTGCTTCCATCGGATTCCTACAAACAGTACCATGATCTTCACTGAGCAGGACTTCAACATGAGGTGAGCAAGCACCTCAAAAGGAAAATATTTTGGTTAGAAAAAAAACTTTCTTCCAATTATTATCAACTTTCTAGATGCATTTTTTTCCAGTGACAAGTTATTTGACACATTATACAAACTTTCATTAGCAGTGGTATCTCAACTGATATAAGGCCACACAAACCCTAAGGACACTTTAGTTAACAGTGAAAGGAAAACACATGCAGAAAGAGGTCATGTCAGAGTCCTAAGCTTGACTTAGGTTGCATACAAGACCATGGAAACTGAAAGAATTCAGCATTGTGACTCAAGGGACAGCAGATGGACCCAAATACAAAAAGCTTTTTAAAACTCCAAATTACTTTGAAAAGATTGTACATAACCTACTGCCAAAGCATTAGGCTCTTGATTCTGCTAGAAGTAGGGAATTATTAAAGCATTATTGGACTAAAGCATTATTGGACTGAGACAGATGATTTGAGACCATCCACCAACACGTGACCTTCGTGCCCTTTAAGCTGAAAATAATTTGATTCTCTAACTGGTTATGGTTAAGAATTAATATTAAACACTATAAGAACTATTTAACATTAGCAATTGTTACCTATCTTTGTTGAGTCTATGTTACCAAAATGTTTTCATCCTAATTAGTTAAGTTAGATATTAAGTCACAAAAACAAAACCGTACATAATTGCATCAGATAGGTCTAAAAGTTCTGTTAAAACAGACACAGGATTATGGGCAGATGAAGCAGCACATTTCTTTTACACTCCCTCCTTGATCCTCATTTTTTTCTGACATCTACAGAGTTGTCTGCAATTTTAGGCTAACGGACGAGGAGATAAAAATAATCTTAGAACTTCCAATAAGTTCTTTATTGTTTCAGAGAAGCTTATTTTGATCCCAGCTTGGCCTACTGCCAGATAGATTTTAGAGAAGTCTTTCACCAACTTCAAACTTCCATGGATTAAAGACAGAACAATTTCTCGCCACATTTTTTTCCGTCTTTCCAGAAGAGATTTAAACATCGGGTTTCTGTTGTTCACAGGGTGGCTTTCAGAGTGATTAATAGCTGCACTTTAGCCATTGCTTTTGAAAACTACCACGTATTCCAGCATTACTAATACACCTACAGCCCGAAATTTCTGAGAGCTAGAAACATCGATGTTTGGAAAAGAAAAAGAACAGCAACAGCAGATACACTGAAAATGTGTGCCTTTTGAGTGTGAACAAGGGTCTGATGCTTGACCAGAGTAACAACATCAGTTAAAATAAATCCAGTCAGAACCTTAAAAAAAAAAAAACACTAGATTAGTTTCCACATGATTTTCTACATACATTTTATTTCCCAAATACTCACTGAACTTTAAATTGCCACCTAAATTCATGAAACGAGACAAATTACAATAATCATGAGTGATCAGAGAAGGAGAACATAAAGACAGTATCACAAATAACCTGTGGTGCTTGATGCAGCCTTGCTACCTATGTACAAACCTTCCTATTTCAGAGGCACTGCATATAACAACGTTCCCGGGGAAAAGGTCACCTTTACTCACACAGGAGCACACAGCTAGGCTTATGGTGCTGATGACCTCTTGCCAACACCTGGTTGGACTGATGATGGTGATGAGGGAATTAATAGTACCCTCTCCTCCAACCCCATTGCTATGTTGCACCTTAGATCCGCAAAGCTTGAGTTGATAAAGAGCAGGGGAACAACCAAAAAGCAACCTTGGCTTCTTATTTTATATGCTACAGACACCTTTTTAATACATAGCAGAAGCACATCTGATAGAACAGGCTGACCAGTGTGAACATTAATCAATTCTGTTATCGAAATCTCTCACAAGTAATCCCAGCCCAGAAACCATTTGGCCTCACGTCGCATGAGCAGAGCAGCAAGCAGTTCTCAGAGCAGGTAGGTAGCAAACGTAGTAGATAAGCAGAGTCTGTTTAGCAACCACTTTTCAATCAGAGCAAGGAAAAATGTTGTCTGGTCTACATCTCAGAGCTTCAAAACTTGTTTGCTTGGTAGGGCAGCAAGTTCAGTGGGGCTGGCCCCTGAATGCATAATAAGGCCCAGCTACAACAGAAGATAAGGCAGCAAATGCAACCAGAAATACCCACAAACACCCCTCTCCCAAACACAAGCCTCTCAGCAGCACAAGAGCAGCAGTTCAGGCAAACTGTTTCTGAGCTATTAGCTTTACAGGCATTCCCAGAGGAATTATGTCAGTCAGCTACCACTTGTGCCCCTCTTGTCCTCGTTGCCACAGCCATTTCTCTGGCTGCTCTTGGAGTTGAGCTCAACCTCCTTGGGAAGGGGAAATGGCAACAGGAATGATCTTAGTTTTCAGGTTCAATTTTATGAAACATGTCACAGAGGTTCTATATATTAAACATCTGTGCTAAGTTTTAAATTATTTTCTTTTTAATATGGTATTAGGGGGATCATATTTATCTGCTAATAGCAATGCTATGAGACACTCCTAGTTTCTTCATTCAGCACAAGTTAGACAAAGTTGCAGAAAGATGTCACTGTCTTGCCAAAAAAATATGAAACTAGAGTCCTCAATCAGCTGCAGGAACAGTCAAGACAAGCAATTTTCAGTTTGCCAGTCAGAATACTTGGCTGTTGTACTGCTACTTTCCCAAAGAAACTTGTGCTTTCTGGGGCAGAAGACAGATATTGACTACCTTTACACACACAGGAGTAAGCTAACAGCAGCAGCTGCTAGGAACAATGAAGAGAAAAACCAAGGGACAGCAAAAAGGAGGAAACCAGCAATTTGTAGAAGACATGAATAATTAGAACCAGGGTGTTAGAAGAAGGTAGCTATATCATTTCATCATCATCCATAGTAACTCTTTCCCTTGTGACTTTCCAGAAATGTTTGTACGAGGACAAAAATCAAACTAAAGACTTACATTTATATTAGTTTGGCCCATGACAAAACATTGCAAAAGAGTCAAAAGCCTCTGCATCTCTTTGACCATGTAAAAGCAACTGGCATTCCCTAAAGCCATGAAAAAGAAACACCACTTCAGTCCAAATCACCCAGTTACTTAGAATGACAATAAGAATGCTCATAAGAGCAATTCTTCATTCATCTGGGATCTGAGCTGTAACGTGCAATACCATTTAGACCTGTGATTTTCAGAAGCCTCCTCAGCAAACTCGTCTCAAACTGGCCCCTGCCACCACGCTAAAAATCTCCCTAAAACAGCAAAGCCCGAGCTGTGTTGGTTCCCATTCTGCATGATCTCAGGATGGCCTGGAGGCAAGACATGATCATCAACATCAGTACACATGCTGGACAACAGCTTACTGCATCTGCCATGGAAAGGTAGGATCTTTACCCTCCATGTTGTACCTTCCAAAATGCAATACACTTTTCCATATATATATATATATATGTAAAGAAACAAAAAAAGTGTTGTTCTTAATTGGTTATGGAATGAATAGAAACTCCAGGCATGGAGTCCTTTGCGTCGTATTTTCTCCCCCTTTCCGTTTGAGGAGGGGGAGTGAGAGAGCGGCTGTGGTGGAACTTGGCTGCCCACCTGAGTAAAACCACCACACCCATGCAATCTTCCTGGTTTTCTCTTGTGTGTTGTCCAGAGAAAGTCTGTAATGCAGCACAAGCAAAATGTGGTCTCAGCACATGATGCTGCATGGTGATGGATCATTTTCCACAGCGATATCAGGACTAAGGCTACCTCTGGGCCTTAGTAGGTTTAGTTTCAAATTTGTGAAAGTTTAGCAAACACCTGTTTTGGAGGTAAACAGGTCTTAATATTGATACTCTTAACTACAGCTGTTTAAACACCACATGAAGTTAAGTAAAGAAAAATAAAACAATGTGCTTAGAAATAAGATTTTTGCATCTTTTGGAACATTCTGGAAAGAGCAGAGGAGACAGATGCTATCGGAGTTCCTACACATACTCAGCAATGAAGAGGTCTGAGATACTGCTACATTTAACAGGCTGGAGAATTGCATCAAATTGCTGAAAGCCAGCAGCTTTTGCAGTGACTGAAGACAGCAAAACCTCAGAGCTGTTGAAAAATGGATGCTTTCTCAGGCATCAGAGGAAGGGTCTCATGGATTAACCTGTCAGGCAGCTCAGCACCACACAGCCACTCACTCCCCCTCCCCAGCTGGGGTGGGGGAGAGAACTGGAAAGGTAAAATTGTGTGAGCTCCTGGGTTGAGATAAGGACAGTTCACTGAGTAAAGCAAAAGCTTCATGCACAGGCAAAGCAAACCAAGGAATCTGGTCACTACTTCCCATCCGCAGGCAGGTGTTCAGCCACGTCCAGGACAGCAGGGCTCATCGCGTGTAATGGTTCCTTGGGCAGACAAATGCCATCACTCTGAATGCCCCCCCTTCCTCCTCCTTTCCCCCAGCTGTTATTGCTGAGCATGACAGCACATGGTTTGGGCCAGTTGTCCTGGCTGTGTCCCCTCCCAGCTCCTGGGGCACCCCTAGCCTCCTCGCTGGCAGGGCAGCACCAGGAGGTGGAAAGGCCTTGGCTCTGTGTGAGCACTGCTCTGTGACAACTAAACCATCAGCATGTTACCACCCCTATTTTCATCAAGAATCCAAAACACAGCATCATATGAGCTTCTTTGCAAAGTTAGCTCAGTCCCAGCCAAAACCATGACAAGGGGGTAGATTTTGCAGCAAATCAAAGTTACAGAGTTGATCATAGCCTTCACCTGGCTCATCTCACCAACAGTCTGTTGATGGAGCCTATTGGCCTGGACAGTTATTTGGGTGGTTTATGATTTTCATAGTGGAGGTTCCAGCAGAAGTCAGAGGATTACTTTTTTTTTTTAAGAAAAAAAATAAAATTAAAAAAAAAAAAGTAACTATATTTCAATGTGGTATGCACTGTGAAAATAAATGGGTCAAGTGTCCATGCAGGCTATACAGAGTCTTTGATTTACCCTTGATAAGCACAACATTGTTGATGCAAAGTGTCCCTGAAAATGTCTGTAAAGAACCTGCTATGGCTTGACATAAATCCTCGAAGGGAAGATATTTGATACTGCTGTTCCTACACTACCCCTTCTGTCCATTCAACACAGGGACAGCATAGGATTCAGTTATGTTTGGCTGATCAAGTTGACAATCTGCATTCCTAAGGCTGTTGGCAGCCAGCATAAGCCAGAGCAGCCCTTAGGTTGATTTAATTTATGCTGATGGACCTGCTGGAATAGACTGACCTCGGGATGAACTTCATGTTACCTTTTTACCCTTTTCCTGACATGCTACTTCACGTAGCCTACTGAGTGTATAAATATACATACATGGATGCATTTTATTTTTCAATTGAAAAAAATGAAAGCAGATAATTTTCCTCATCCCTAAGTAGGTCTAAGACTGCCTCAAGGAAATTTCTTCCTGCTTTTCTTTTGAGATGAAATATAATTTGGGCAGTTCAGTAAAAGCAGCGTAAGTGATCATGCACAGCAGTAAATAAAATTCATAGCTTCTAGAGGTTTAACACACTTAAACAGCAACTGGGGTGGTGATGTAAATAAAAAGTATCCTTTTAGGAAATATTTTTTTTGAAAGGCCAAGAGCTATTTGTAACCCTATAACCCAGTAAGATGATATTGCCTCTGCAGGTAACAGGCAACACACTTTGTAGTGAGTTTGCAAGGCCACAGCACAGAGGCTTGTCACTTTTATTTTGTCTGAATCTGAAGTGTGCCTGTGGTTTTGTTTTTTCTGGCCATGTGGCTACAGCTATTTATTTTACTTTCACTTGTCAATGTATAATGCCACCATAGTTTTTAAACACAAAGGAGTAACATGTGACTATTTAATACATAAGATAATTATGACAAATATAGGAAAGCAGCACAGAAGAACACAGACCCTCTATGACAGTAGAGGCCTTGAGAAGTGTGGATTCAGGATGCACTATACTGTAGTAAGGTATGCGATGATAAGAGATTGGGCACAAGCTAGCCCTGGGGAGCCCACGGCTATACACAACTTACTGGTGCTCAGTTAAAAATGTAGAACCATAGCTGTACAAAGCCAATTTCGTGACTAACAAGAAAAAAGAATGAGTATCTAACATGTAAGAGGTACCCTATATATTTGGATGTACCATATAAATTCAGAAGTAACATGGATCTGCAAAACAGTGATGAATGAGCAAGGTACAAAAGCATGTTAGTAAACATAAAAGTGACTTCAATTGCACTCTGGCATGAGAAAGAAGCCATCAACAACACATTTCTCCAGATAAAATGCTCCAAACCATGACCTGCAATAACAATCCCACTGCCACCAGATTGAAGCCATTGACTTTATGAGCCAGAGCAGCAGTGGAAGGGCAAGCACAACCCCTGAGGAAGGGGGTAGAAACTAAGTGGTTGTGTAACAATCTTAACTACACAGTTATCATTAGAATTTATTTTTTTAAAGAGATACTGTTACAATAACAGATATTACCGCATAGAAATGTTTTGTGCAATAATAGATCTGTTCTAATAATGATTCCAGCTTAAATTGTTATGACTTCAATTCTACTAATAAATTACTGCTTTACAGAGACAGTGTTTGTGCATAAACAAGATTTATTTTGCATGGTCTTATGCTCAATCAATACCTCTCTAGATATAAAAATAACTAGACCAGGCTAATCAAAACAAGTATTATGGCCAATTATTGTGATACTGAAGCTTTCCAACTTGCTGCAAGCTGAATTTATTGCTGTCTATAAAACTAATGTTATCTACAAACTTCTACAATAATAAACCATAAAAACATGATGCACATAGTCCCTTAGCTGACTCGAACCTGTAAGATTTTTTGGTAGATATTCTCAGGTTTTCTGAGAATAAGTATACATATATACACAAATATTCTGTTTATCTTACCTTAATTTGACTTTATTATTATATATTTTGAAAGGTTGCTTATGACTACATTCTTCAGTCACATATGGTGTCAGTTTGTATAAATGTCTTTGCATCTCAGTTTTTTCAACACTTTGTAGTAGATGGATGTACTACATTTCTTAAAGAAAGCTCAGTCAAATTCACTTTTTTCTCTTTCTGCATTCTGGGATCCTGTGATAAGGCTCTCTTACAGTCTTCTTTTTCACATTCTTTTAATAAAAAGAGCTTCTGCTACTCCTTTTGGCTCTTTGTGTGTCTTACTTGAGAGCTATCCCTGTTTTGCTTTTCTATGTTTACACCTCCCATCATGTATGCTCCCAAAGTATAAATCCACATATGATATACTTTCTGTTGGTCAGTCTCACCTTTGCATAACAATCGCCTTTCCAATGAAGGATAAAAGTATGGTCTTGGGTGGCAGCACTGAAGGGTAAGAATATCACAAGGTTTCCCCCAGCTTTCTCCAAAATAGCTTTTACTGTCTAATAACAGCAAGAAATTCCCATGAAAAGCAAAGAAATTAGGAATAGGCATGACTAAAGCCCCATGTCTCTTCCATTCATAACAAGACTAAAAGAAACTTTTAGTATGTGGTAACAAAGCTCCTATTCTTCCTCTCTACCAAAAATAAATAAATAAATAAAACCATTTGCTGTAGAGAAAGATGCACTGTGACACTTAAAGCATTGTATAAATGAGTACATCTTACCGTAAGCGGTTGTTTTTCTGTGTTGTGTAACTGGTATTCCTACATCTTGAGCCAACATTACAGAAAAGAGTTCTCATGAAAGGATAAAGGCCCCGACTTGGCAAATCTCGAGCTTCTAAATAACCTAAAACCAAGCAGTGGCAGAATTAAAACCCATGATACTGCAGTTACAAAGCCTGTACCATAACATTGTGCTCTCTTCTTCTAGGAAGTTGCTTTGTCACCTGTGAACAATAAAGTTGTACCAGTGGCAGGTGTTCCATTAAGCACAATTAATTCGCCACAGAAAACTGATAACTCCAATGCCAGACTATGACAACCAGACATTAGGAAGCAGTTTCCGGAAAGCTCGTTTTCTTGGTATTAATGCCATTGCAACATATGCTTGCTAGACTGTCAGTCCAAAATGAGTTGTGACCTAAATCATAATACAGAGTTTTTCATGAAATAGTGTTTCCTCTTTTCCCCCAGGCTTTCATGAAATGACGGAAATGGTACTGTGATGTCTGAATTTACATCCATCAAGACTGTCTAAAATGCAGCTTTTTCATGTTCTCTGAGAATTTAAACCTCAAAATATAACACAGCTTCGTTTATTTTGCAACACAGAGAACAGCTATAGGGTTCCTATTTAACTTTATTTCTCTAAAACATCTAAAATTAAGAAATGGCTGAAACATCATTCCACCTTCAGTAATATAACTTTTCTTTGGCAACCACCACATCAAAATTAATGGAAGAAAATGAGCAGGAGATAAGAAAGCTAGCATTTGGGCTACCACTCTTACTGAATATTCAGAATTGAAAGATGCAGAAACAAGGAATTCACTATATATACATAATTAAAAACCCTAGTTTTATTTAAATTCAGGCACTAATATTTTGGATATATACACCAGAAATTGTACTGTTAGTCAAACCATTCTTCATTCCTCAGTACTTTACCTGATGTTTAAAACCATGAATTTTGTGTTGGGAATGACCAGTGACACTGGCAGATGATTATTCTTACTTAGCACAATCCAGTTCACAATGTGAAAATTTCTTAGAGCACATACGCTGGATCCCTTTCTGCTGAAACAAAGCAGAGGATGTACTCTAAGAGCACCCCTAATGCACTCAGGCCCCTAGCATGCATTGCATACTTGGATCCAGACCACAGCTACTCTAAAGTAAACATATATAGCACACACTAGATTCTCTCCAGATGTTTCACTCTACATATCTATGATTGTTTTACCAGACTGATTACTAAGGAAGTTAAAGCCTGACATTTGCAAAACTTGTAATATCTTACATGGTTAATACTAATCTCTTACAGTACATTATCAAGTAACCAACTAAATACACATCCTGTTTGGCCCTATGAGAATGATGCATTATTGTATGCCCCTTACAAAAATTATGACAACAAAGTACACATTAGAAGCCACTATTGTAATTCACAGAAGTTATTTCATGTAGTAGAATGATGAATTAAACAGAATGAATAAACATTACACTGAAACAGAACATGTGCTATTTCTGTTTTGTAAACTTGCCAAGCTTTCTTCAAAGTACTAACTCTAAAGTCTCCTGCGTAGAATGTACAACTAAGTCACTTGTTAACTGAGAGGTCCAAGACTTACATGCTTGTTTTAAATACAGACTATCTTAAGTTCTTGAAGCTCTTGTGCAATAATATAGCCAATCATCTTTTGTTGTCTCTTCACTTACTGGGTTTAACTGCTACTGCACTTCTTTATTATTCTGGGAAGTCGCCCAATTTGGGAACCCAGCCTGCCATTCCCTGTAAAATTACTAATTAGCAGTACTGACATCTGTGAATAATAGAATGATAAGCTGAATAAAATAAAATACCCTAAGCTATTCTTTTCTGAATGAAGTTAACATTTAACAAGATAAAAGCTAAAAAGAACATGGAAGAATTAAAAGTGTTCATTCTAAGCCCCAGGAAGTGGGTAGGGTTAAGATTAATCTTGTCTAACATCTACTGCATAATTACCTCTCTCTGGGCCAGTCATCTAAACTGAACTTCTTATCAATAGAAAAAAGTAAGTACAACTAAAACCAGAGAAATTCAACTTATTCCAAAGATGTTGTCTAAACCTGTTCTGACAAATCATACCTTAAACTCTATATTTTTTTCAGCCATCTGAATATGGTTTGCTCAGAGCCACAGCTGGACAAAACTTAAACACATTCTAAGGCTCTTTCTACTGACTCCGCTACAATTAAGTCAACACCACTCCAGCACACCCCATTACAGTTTATCTTTAATATTTCCTAAGTACTTCTTCAAGCAGAGGCCAGCAAAAGAGAGTGTAAGTGAAACAAAACATACAGCTTTCCTTGTATTTTGGGGGCTCCTGAAAGCGGATTGCAGCCAGTACCAAGAAGAGCACACAAGGCCAGAGTATTTCAGTGAGAGACAGGACCTGAAAAGGGAAATGAAAACATCATCAGTGCTACAGAGAAAAACAAAAATGGATAAAAAATCAGTTAAATTTGTATCTTATAATCAAATAAATAAATAAATAAATATTTCCTCTACAACTACTTAAGGCAAAATAAAATTGTTAAAAACAAATTAGCAGTTAAGACTTTTTTAAAGTACTTATAACTTTGCCAAATATGCTGCTTTCAGAGTACAAAAGCATTTTTCAGTTCTGTTGATAATGTTTGTACGCATTTCCTTCTGATCAATACAGAATAAGCCTGGGACAACATGATTACAGCTTTCCTACAGCTGATCCTCTTGAGAACTCAGCATTGTGCTTGACCTTGCTGCAGTTCCTCACTCTTCCCTGGTGCCTGCTGTCCTTAACTGTGACCGGTGCATCTTTTCATCCTCCCCTGGGCTCCCTGACTGACGCCACTACAATCTTGGTTTCACCTGTAGTCATCCCTCTCGAAAAGCTGCCTTCGTCATCCCCAGCAGCAAGGCAGTCTGGGCTCAGCTAACAGGCCTGAGGCTGCCCACAGCCACATTTCATGTTACCCCGTCTTTTCATTTCCAGGGCCACAAACTGACATTCAGCAAACTTTCAAAAAAAGATTCACTGATATCAAGTCTATGAAACTGTGAATGATCTTCTAGATTCACCAGTAAGAGCGCTGGGGATGTCCAAATGCCAACCTCAGTAACAAGAATGCAGTAGAAAGAATCCCCTTAAATACCTTCAATTAGAAATATTAAAAGAGACTTTTAACTTCTCTATTGAGGATTTATATTTCAAAACCTTGTCACAGCTTTGTTGTTGACCCAAATCCTACAGTGGAAGCAACTCCTAAGCTTAGGTTTATTAGAAAAATACCGGGGAAAAGTAACATACGAACAAAACCCAGAGAGAAAGAGTGCTCCCTGTGGAAAAGGCCTGTCCTGCTGAGCATAAGGCAAAAAACTAAAGGCTTCATGAAACATAGGGATTCACCCAGACCAAAAACTCTCAAAGCCAAGTAGGAGCAAACCAAAGAACACCAGGCCATCTGCTTTCTCAGTTTCAGGGTACAGCAAGGACCAAGCACAAGGACAAAACCTAGCTGGACAAGGAACCATCCCTCAGGACCCCACAAGGTGACCAGGACAGGGCCAACAATCATTGTCAGCTTTAACCAGCAGTCCAGATCCTCAGTCAACATCATGGTTGATGAAGCAGATCTGAGATGAAGTCAGGAATTCAGTCTGCAGATCAAGGTTGAGGTCCAGTTAGAGTAACCAGAGTCAGCCACAGCCCTATGATCACCAAGCACCACTGAGACGAAGACCTACCAAAGCACCCAGACCAAGTCAAACAGAGCCGCTGGCCCCATGGGTGGAAGCCCCAGGTGAGGCTGCTTAGTCTGATTAAGACCCATCTGTGCCCTCATGGTCCTGGCACCTCTGAGAGGAACCAGGAACTATAAGTGTATTTAAATATGCACTTGATAATGCCCCCTAGATAGGGTAGGGCTTTTTATCCTCTGCCTTTCTCTGCTTCCCACTCTTTTCTCCATAAGCAGCAGCAGCCCCTTGGAATTGTGAGTCTCAGAATGGTTTGGGTTGGAAAGGACCTTAAAGATCACCCAGTTCCAACCCCCTGCCATGGGCAGGGATGCCACCCACTAGACCAGGTTGTCCAAAGCCCCATCCAACCTGGCCTTGAGCACTCCCAGGGATGGGGCCTCCACAGCTTCCACGGGCAACCTGTTCCAGTGCCTCACCACCCTCCAAGTGAAGAATTTCCTCCTTATATCTAATCTAAATATACATTCTTTTTAGTTTAAAGCCATTACGCCTTGTCCTAATACTGTACTCCCTGACAAAGAGTCTCTCCCCAGCTTTCCTGTAGGCCCCCTTTAGGTACTGGAAGGGGGCCTACTGCTGCTATAAGGTCTTCCTGGAGCCTTTTCTTCTCCAGGCTGAACAACCCCAACTCCCTCAGCCTGTCTTTGTAAAAGAGGTGTTCCAGCTTCACGGCCCACTTCCAGATTTGCTCCGACAGGTCCATGTCCTTCTTATGTTGGGGGGCTCAGAGCTGAACATAGCACTCCAGGTCAGGTTTCACAAAAGCAGAATAGAGGGGGAGAATCACCCCCCTCAACCTGCTTGCCAATCTTCCTTTGATGCAGCCCAGGGTATGTTTGGCTTTTTGGGCTGCAAGCACACATTGCCAGCTCACACTGAGCTTCTCATCAACCAGCACCCACAGGTCCTTCTCCTCAGGGCTGTTTACAATCCATTCTCTGCCCAGCCTGTACGTGTGCTTGGGATTGCCCAGGTGCAGGACCTTGTACTTGGCCTTGTTGAACCTCATGAGGGTCACACAGGCCCCCCTCTCAAGCCTGTCCAGGTCCCTCTGGATGGCATCCCTTCCCTCCAGGGTGTCAACTGCACCACTCAGCTTGGTGTCATCGGCAAACTTGCTGAGGGTGCACACTGTCCATGTCACTGACAAAGATGTTAAATAGTGCCAGTCCTAACACCAACCCCTGAGGAATGTCACTCATCGCTAGTCGCCATTGCAACTCTGAGTGTGACCATCCAGCCAATCATGGGAAGCATATCTGGGGACCTCCTGGACTTGCCAAAGCTTTCTCTTTCGAGCTTGCTGTTCTTTCTGTTCAGGGAGTCCCTTTTTCCTCTTGTAAGCAGAACAAACATAACACATTTGAAAGCATGTTTGGCTCAAGAGCTTCCAAGTCCATTGCACAATATCCAGAACAGAGCCCAGGGCACTAAAGTGACTGTGCCAGCAAGTTATTCCCAGTAAAGGTGGGACGTGATACTGATATATAAGGCATATTCACGTTCAAATAGGGAAGGCACCAACAGAAGAAAAGGCACTCAAAAAACAGCAGCCCTTGTGCAGATGTTTTGCTCAGATGCTGAGGGGAACTGGCGTCTGAGAGAGGATGCTATTCTGGAGGACTGAAACTGGGAAGAATGGTGAATTTGGAAATGGAGCTTTAGGATATGGCTGATAAAAAACAGTTTTGTAGCCATTCACTTTAATTTTTATTTATTTATTTCAATGATGCAAAACCATACACGTGCAAAACAGAGGGCATTCAGCATTAAGAAGCATCTCCTAGGGATATTTACATCTTTCCAGGAGTTGAAGAAAGGAACATAAACTGTAAAGAACAGAAGCAGGACAAAGATGACACTCTGTATAGGAGTAGATGAAGGGTGAGAATTGTACCAGCTTTTTCTCACATGCTTAATATTAAAGCAAAGTGAAAATAATATTTAAAATAAAAAAAAAGCATAGTTTGAGGAGAGGCTAATACTGTTTTCTAAAGCTGTAGTGGCAACTATGTACTCCAAGTATTTCACAATGGTTAAATGATTACAATCCCAATTTTCCTCTAAATTAGGGTATCAGAACAAGGACCGTTAGGAGTCACATTTCACCCTTAAGCTAGATACAGTACCATCTCAGCTGCAAACTTAGATGGCAATAAATTCTACACAAAGAATAATTAGAGAACAGTGATAGAAAAATTCAGTAACACAGTTGCCTGGTAGGCTGCATCTCCTGAGCTTCCAAAATACAGAGCTCAGAAGCTAAAGCATCCAAAAACTAAGAAATGGAAGGTATGTTTTACACTGCAGCAACTTCAAACTCTGAGTGAAGTCCAAATATAGCAATTACCTCCACTGCCTTTGAACCATGTTAGTAAAAGGTGGAGATGCTTGCCTGCATTTCAGTTAAAACACCTGCTCTTTAGAGAACACCTGCGTTTTCTTACAGCCCTCTCGCCCTTCATGCTGTGATATCATCTAATGCCACCTGCCGCTTGTGACACGTGTTTCTTCAACAGACCACACCTGTCTTCTAGCTGTAGCTACCAACAAATAACCATGAGAAGACACTCACCTTCTGCAGATCCACCTACACAATATAATACAGAATTGAAGCAGGGTCATTCATTATAATTCCTGGTTTGGGCAATTTTGCATCTCACTAAGGTCTCTATTCAGGAAAGGTTTGCCAGTAGTGCAAACTTAAAATTTACATGAATTAAGATTTTGTCCCTCAAAAATACATGAGGGAAAACTAGACAGCAAGAAGAGAAGTAGATCATTGTGGAGGAGAATAGGAGATACTGAGAAGCCACTTAAGGCACACAGGTTAAAGTCTGAGGAACTAGAAGCATGCAGAATTGTTTGGGAATGGTGAAAAACATAATCAACAGTATTCCTTCCAAAAACAGTGTCTTTCATATTAAGAAAACATCGTTTGAAAATGAAGTTGTCTCTTTAAATTACAACTTAAAGTGAAATATTTCTGAAATGAAAAGCTGTATGTTTATTTAATTGAATTAATCCTGTCTGAAGCAGCCAACATGCCTCATTGCAAATACCCAGATCAACACGGACAAGGGAAATCAATGAGAAAATGTTAATTGCAGTGACATCTCTTTCTCACAGAAATATTCATTTGACAGAATGAACAAATCTCATTTGACAGAATTTTCTTCTTTCTATCTCAGAAAAAAAAAAGGCAAACAGTAAAAGCAAACAATGCCATCTCATCTCATATTTGACTAGTATTTTAATTTTTACTGCTGGTAAAGTAGCTGCCATATTCCTCTGCGTGTTGCAAATTGAAAGGATAAATTAAGCTTTCTAGAGTGGACAAGAAAGGAAATTTAGAAGTATATGTAATTTTAATATACACTACTTGCATTCCCCAAAACTAGATTTTGATCCCAATCATGGAAGCTTTCTTATATCACCACTGATTACCTGTAATGTAAAAGAAATTGATTTTCATCTTCGTCACTGCTACAAACACTGGTAGTTATCTAATGATTATTGAAAGATAAGTCATGACTCTTCAAAAACTTTTATGAGATTACCTGTCTCATTTTGAAATTGCAAAGCATTGCTGTATTTAGCCATCTTAGAGTTAAACCACACTATTGTTCTATACTTGTGTTTTCCACAACAAGGAGACTGATGGCAAAACAAGAATCACTAGCAGCCAGCTGACCTTTCAACGGTCTGCACTGAGAAAGGAAAACCAAGATAGATAGATAGATAGATAGATAGATAGATACACTCTTTCCAACAGAAAAATTAGGATACATTCTTTCTATCAAAAGATTTACAATATTCCTTTTTTTATCATTTCCAAAAACTCACTGGTTGTCTCACACGGCAGAGCCAATTCTTCCAAAAGAGAGCCTTGAACTGGTGTACTGCATGCCCCATTTTCCTTTTTTCTTTTCTTCATCTACTTGGAGAGTGGCTTCTTAAGGACTTTCTAGCTCAGAGTCATCTCACCAAGCACTCTGAACAAATTCCTCAGTAATTGAGTAATTCCAGCACCGGGGGAAGGTGCAAGAGATTTGCCTGCTTGTTGAGAAAAGATGAGATTATGTTTCTGCCTCTTGTTTTGCATTTGTTGAGGAATCTCATCTTTCCTCTTGCTTCTCAGTGCAATGAACAGTGAGGGGATGGGTTTATATGTATGCCTTCAGGCTGCTTAACTCCACAGCATACATTCTGCACTTGTTTCTATTTTTCTGGAATAAAAAATGAATGCAAATAAGGGGGGGGGGGGGGGGGTATTTTATACACCTTTGTCTTTTTCCAGAGTTGAATGACTTTCTGTCACTGTAGCATTAATGTCATTTCATAAGCATATTTTAAAAAGAAAAGTGGGAAAATAAGTGCACTGCCTAACCATGTAGCCCTAAAAAATGTCTGTCTAATCCTAGAATACCCTTGTAAGGACACATGTAGCATTGTGGTGGTCCTGTCACATCATCATATGACTATATTTAATTTTATCCTATGGTGAGTGTTTGTTTGCCAGTTCTTTTTCCTTTCTGAGTACACATGACTTATAAATGGAATATTCTGATGAATCAGAAAACTGTTAATTAATTAGCATGGGGTGAGGATGACTGCCCTGCTCATTGGGGATGTCATGTTGGGCAGAAGTGTAAACCTTCTGTGTGTTTTGCTCTGCCCAGATGAACTGCCTGAGATAGAATCTGATCCCCAAAAGCACTCTCCAGAGTCAATGGAGGCAGGCACTACAGTAGGTGATTCAAGCCACCCAAAATCTGAACCAGGAATCACACATGCATGCTAATTAGGACAGTTCTGTGTCTGAACAAGTGTTCTGTATTTTCCCCTACTGCTGAGTAAATTGCTTCGTTACACTTTCTGCAAATTTTATTGCGATTGAATGAAAGAGACATCTTAACATTCATGGCTATTTTTCCTTGTTAAAGAGTAAAATCTCCAAATACTTACTTAGATAGAGAAGTCATTAATAAGGAATCTGACTTCCACTAGATTTAAGCTAAGAAGGCAATCTAAAAAAATACGAAGTCTGATGCTTCTGCTGTGAGCAATTGTTTATCTGTAGGTCCACTGAGTTCTTCCAGTTTCCATGGGAGAATGTTCCAGTGATGTCTTATGCCCAGTGCCTGAGCTTTCCTTTCCCAACTTTGGCCCTCCAGAGGCCAAAGCTGTGAAGCTTATGTAAACTGTGAAGCTTATATACTCCACTTCGTGTTATACTGACTGATCAACCTGATAAAATCTTTGTATTTGAAATGGTGCCAATTGCCTTTTTTTAAAAAAAAAAAAAATCTGTGGGTTCAAGAAGTAGAGAAATTAATAAAAAAGAGATTATACAGATCACACAAGACAGATTTTACACAACAGATTACTTGTTGTGGACTTATAAAATTTAACATACCAGTAAAAATCTCCTCCCTGTAAAGCAGAAATCACAGATGCAGTGATGGCAGAACAGGACTAATTGAACGCTTATTCTTCAAACAAGATGGATTTCCCTTCCCTTCCCTTCCCTTCCGAAAAATTACTCCACTTAGCCTTAAATAGAAATGTAAATGTCCTCAGGACTGCTGTGACCCCACACCTCACCTCTCCCATCATCCCATGCATAAGGGGTGTTTTTGCTTATAGTTGAGCAATGCTAAAATCTCTGCTATTTCAGAGTACACATAGTAGTAGCCTTGCCCTCCAAGAGAAAAGACGAAATTCTGAGAGAGCTGAGATGAAATTTCTGTGCACAGTCCAAGTATGCATTTTTAAACAAGTATTTGTCAATGCTTGAATGCTGTGAATATGCATACAGGTATACGCATATATTCACATATATATATGGGTTCGCACAGCCATTTTGGAAAGCTAGGGGCCAGAATCTATACCAGGTGATTTGTAGGAAATGATATACTAATCAGTCAATGTAATGAATTTCAAGCAGTTATTATCAAAACAACTAATATGGAAGACAGTTCCTGATGGTATGTAAGCTAAAACAGTTCATGTGAACCATTTGCCAAATTATTTTGAGCAAGTAATTCTGCAAAATCTCTGCTCATCTGACCGTGTGATGTACATAATTAATTATGCTCTATATAATTACAAACTCATAAATATTGCCTTCCAATTTTTAATGCTGAACAACTTTTTCATGGGTACAGGAAACAAGGGTTTTGTATGCAATTAATAGTCAGTACTAATTAATGACTCATCATTTTTACTATATAAGACATCAAACAGACAAAATGACTTTCACCGGGGAGATGTTAATTTCATTTACCCTCGCGTATCATTATCCTTTCCTAAAGAAATTAATTATTGCCTAGTAAGGTGTTTTCTAGTAGTAGACTTCTTTTTCTAGAACAAAATTATTAAAGTAAAAGATAACCTCATAAACATCCACCCAAGAACAATCCCTTTGTTGGCATTCTGGGAAAATACTTCTTAAACAAGCTGCTTTAGAACTGTGAGTTTGATTGTATTATTTGCAATGTTCTAGAAATATGAGAAATACGAAATCAAGCCTCCCTGAAAAACCCTTGGCACAAAAGAGACAATAATATTAAAAATTAATCAGATATGCTGGAAAAGCAACTTGGTTCTAAATATTTTTGGAAAAACATCATCTGTTTTGCTGCCATCCTGGAACCTCTTTTGCATGCTCTAGGCTTCATCACTACAGTGTCGGGCAGTAACCTGTGTAAGTACTACTCTTAAATAGCAAGTTTGTTTAGGAGTTACATGCACAAAGAGCTTACAAAGATTCAAATGCAGCACAGTTGCTGGCAGGCTAAATAAATGAAAAGCTTTCAGGGCTCCTTAACAGAGTGGCTGTAGTCAACAGCAACATCTTGAACACTACAGGGCAAATTAGAAGCTCATATATTTCATTATGTGCTCCACTCATTCCTTCTGGAATGGAAAAAAAAATACATATATGTTCAGAATCAGATCGTCAAGGGAGGACAAACAGAGTGACCTGTGCTCTTTTGTTTCTGCCTAGCTTAGCTTTGCCATGGTGCTGACTTAGATGTTTATTTTTTGCGTGCGTGGGACATCCAGAACCACAGGGGCAGAAGAGGCACCAAACCTTCTGCCAGCATCCAGCTTGGGTTTTAAAACCTGACTACTTTATGATAACATCAGCATGCCACGTCTAGCCTACAGTTTTAATGTATGTTAATCGCAATTCAGTTGGCAAGCACATTCAAAGAAACTTGGTTTTATATGTTAAAGAGATTAAAGGCCAGGAGCTACAAATATTGTTTGGTAGACGGGAATGCAGTCTAGTTGTGTGAGAATATGGCTGGGAATCAAGTAAACTAGCATATTTTCCTAACGCCACCCACAACTTGTTTCTCAAAGCTTGCTGCATGATCACAAGGCTTTCCTTTTAACAGCATGAGGAGCACTACTGGTAAATATCGACATGGCACAGCCCTGTTCTGCAGACAAAGCGCCGGCAGGATGACTGCAATTAGCAGCATCTTTCCTGGGAGAGGCTTCCTGTGTGCAAAGTTAGGATATGATGAAAAATGTTAGTAGTGGGCAAGGCCAAGTAATAGGGTTGATTAAAATGGAGCTCTGCATTGAACAAAGCTGTCCGAATTGTACAAAGAGGCCAGTAGTTGGTGAGAGCTTCTGGGCAGCTCTAGGAACTGAATTCTTGTCATATGACAGGCTGATGGTAAACTTTGGAAAATTTTCTCACAGTTACAAGCTGACAAGAAGCATCTGGAATCAGGTTTCCGTGTTGTGTAAAGCCAGCTTTGTCTGTCCTTTTCTGCTGCTGCATTTTGTTTGTAGCCTGAGCAGAAGCATTGCCCCTGTCAGCACTATCCTTCCTGCTGTTACTGTAGCCGAGAGTTTCAGATTTAATGTTGTTTTGTTCAGTGATCTGCTTTCTCTACATTACACCATAGGCAGAGGACTTCTTTTTAACTGTAGTTTAATTTGTACTCTGAAATAAGATATGAAGTGGTAATTATTTTACAAACAGAGAGCACCTATTTAAGTCAGTCCAACTTAAAAAACAAGAAACTTTCAGGGAAAGGAAACCTCAGCATCTTGTACTAAACAGCAGTCATATCATCAAGTTGCACTACTGTGCTTTCTTGCAGTCACTCTTTGCACACAGATCTGGTCCCCAAAGCTCAGCTGCTCCCAGTTCCAAGAGTGCTGCATTCAGGACAGAAGGGAGTGCTGATGGGCACGTCCACACACATTCATTCGCTCACTGTTTACTTTCTCCCTGCTTGTCAGCGGAAATGAAACACATCTCCAATTCAGCTGTGTAAACTGCAGGTCTTTATGCGTTTGATTCAGGAACATATTCAGATCCACGAGGACTCGAGATGAAAATGCAACTATTACATAACCCACAGATAAGGACTTGAAAGGACTCAGGAAGAAGGTTTAGAAATATATTGCACGTTAAATATGTATAACTACATTTTCAGGAAATACTGAAAATATCCTCAGGTAAGAATTATTTTACTTATTTTTTAGAGGATAAAAGCTTTTATACTCTAAGCACTTTTGGCGATAGGTCATTCCGTAATCTTCATTTTAGGACTTCTCATAACTTCCATTAAAGGAAATCTTTCTCTGAAGTACTTCAAGATACTAAAAATAGAGACTCATTTCTTCAAATCCCTAATCAAGTTACTGCCCATTCTCAGCCTTTTCCAAATGTGAAATAAATGTGTTTTAACCTGCTTTCATCATGGTTCAACCATTTCTTTAAACAGAAAGGTAGGGTAAGGCCAGAACACCAGGAATCAAGAAACTAAGCATCGGTAGAAACCCAGCTCTTTTCTCCCTCCATAACTTCATGCTTCCATCTTAGTTGTATCTTCTGCCTTTCTCCTTGGCTTTAATCCCTTCTGATCTCTGCAGTAACCTGATTCTGTAGAGTATTTCTAGGTAGACTGTGACACAGACAGCAAAAGTGGGCCTTTGGTTTGAAACTGAGTTTTCTGGTGTTTGCAGGATTTGTAGATGTACCAAGAGATGCTGCACCATCTAACATCAAGCATGCATTGCAAGTCCGTTGTAACTTTAAAAATATCACTGCTCCAAATCCTGATTCATGTTCTGCGGCCTACATATGCTGATTTTCTATATGATACAGAAAGAATAATAAGTGGCTGACATTAAAGATTAATTTGCATATAAAAGCCTGTTAAATATTTTAGAATTCTTTACGGACCTCTCTGTAAAACCCACAGGAAGGTAGCTGCGCTGACGGATGCACGCAGCTGAGTCATTTCTTTATCTTTCTGTCCAGCTGCAGTCACTAGGGATAATGCAATTGTTCTTATCAGGGTAGCTTTCTGGCAAGTTTCCTCTGAAGTTAAGGGGAGGATTTTTTTGCATGGAGGATGTGTTTATGTAGCACCTTCTTGTATTAGGAATACAGTATTACAGGATGGTGACCAGTGGAAAACAACAGGATACTTGGTCTCCTTTGATTTCTAATTTTCTTTTTCTTAAACCATACATCCCCTTACTTCACCTTTAGAAAGCACAGAAGAAAAATATTTTAGCAGGAAGAGAAGTACAGTGTCATAACGAACAGTGGGAAGGAGAAGAACATGGAAGGAGAGTGTGCTGGGGCCTCTCTCTTCCAAACCCATACCAACCGACTCCGTGTAGGCTTCTCGTCAGCCTAGAGGGTGGCACGCTGCTTCTTATGCAATCATTTTTATTTCCTTCCTACTAGTCTGGGAACAGGAGGTTGCAGGCCAAGGATGCTCTTTGCCACACAGTTTCCAGGGACCCCGCAGGGTTTCATGCAATGCCCAGGCAACTACTGGGCACAGCTAACCACAGATTTTCCTTTTGTTTTTTTAAGTAAGGGAGGAACAGTTCAAACAAAATGTGGAATTCTTCCCTCCCAACTCCTTCCCTCAACTGGGGGAAATGAAAATAAGCTTTTTTTGAAAAGCTTACCTTTGTTGTATATCCTGAACGTAAAATGAGAAAAACTGTTTTTAAAATTGAAAGAAGACTAAATTAGTAAATCACAGGAATTTAAACCATGTTTGGATAAAATAAAAAATAAAAAAACTATCTTTTCCACTATCCACCTCCACTATGTCCCACAGATTAAAAGTTATCAAATTTAAAATTAGTCCTCGTTAGCAGTTTCCCAACCACATGAGCCATCCCTTCCCTTTTTAATACATTCATCAAATTCTTACAGTTTCTGTCACTTCTTGGTGAAGTCGGTACCTACTACCGCATCACTCCCTCTCAGATCTAACTCTCATGCTTGTTCAGAGAGGGTTACAGACTACTGTCATCAAAAAGAAAATCTACATTAGCTGGATCAGGAACAGCTCTTCTGAGATTTTATTCAGTCTTTTAACCAATGATTACTCCTACAGCTGTACTATCCATTGCAGTAGAGAGAGAGAGAAACACATTTTTCGTTAGTTGACCACATATTTATACTCTAACCACAAAGCAGCAATGACCATGATTTAAAAATAAGAATAAAAAACAACTGCTAGGCCAATGAGCACAGAAAACTTTGCAGAAATGGTTTTGGTAGCACGTACAGTCAATAGGTATTCTCCCTTTTTTCTGAAGACCTGGAAACCATTGCAAGAGTGAACGCTACGTCCTGAAGGTGTGGAGATGAAAACCAATTCAAAAAGGAAAAAAATGTGAGGAAGAAAATGAACTATCACCATGCAGTCCTGCGAAGATGCTGTGCATCTCCTGAATGCCTTTGGTTCCTCTTCAGTCAGCAGGAGCCATGATTCAGCAAAAGATTTCGAGTTCTTCAACGCAATATTACTAGTGTGTTTCCTGGATGCTGATTCAATAGCATAGTTAAAATGGGACATGAATGACCATATTGGGTTAATTCAGGATCTCTGAAGTAGAGATGTTCAACAGCTAAGCATCAAGTCCTTAATGCTGAGGAAATTTAGTCTCACACTTTGCAATTTCGTGAAATTTTAATATATGAAAATAATACTGTTTATTTGTCAAAGTCTGGAAAAAATAAACGGCATTCACTCTAAGTTTTCTTTACAAAGTAAAGCAACAAAGACAATTATATATTTTTTTTAAAATACAATGTGAAAGGATTAGAATTCTTAAGTTAATTTTAATTTGGTGGTTTGCAAGTACTTTGCAAGAAACATTTGATTTTCTTCTTACTTTTTCTTCAGCAGCAGGGATAAATAAAGCTTTTTCATACATTACAGCAAGCTCGTCCTTCACAACAGATCCACTTTCCAATTCACAGAAAAGCGAGTCTTAAATCCCAGCAACACAAAACTAAACTAATCTTAACTGAAGTCTATTCAGCACATTCAGTTTCCAAAGCACACTGAGATAAGTGATTAACTTCCACGGACACATGGAATTCTGTAAGCTATTCTGAGGCAAAAGACCTTAAATGCACAGAAGTTGTGACCATAACTTCAGCTGTGTAAAAGCCTCCTGCTTCTAAAAACCAAAGATGGACATTTCATACTTTCCCAAGACTTTTCTTAATGAAATATCCCACTAATTTCTGCGGTCTCTGCTGGTACTCCACAAGTACGTCATGTGAGCTGCTAATCTGATCCCCTTCAAGACGATTCAGAAGAGTGACACACACTACAGCAGCTAGAAATGAAAAGACAGTATTAGGAATGACATTCGGGCACTTCAGCAGTCCAAAATGATAAACATTTGAACAAATAGCTATGAGATGAGAACGTGATAGAAAACAAACCCGAGAAAACAGTATACAGTACCATAAAACACTACAGGACTAGCATGCTATGGATGACATAAAAAAAGTTACAGTTTAAGACAACTGATCAATAGATTAGCAGAGCAAGAGCTCTTAGGTATCTCCAGATACTCATTATTATATCACAACTCATGTTTTTCTGGATAGGAATTATATTTCATAACTATCCAGGGATTGACTGGTATGAACTGATCAGAGAACTGTCTGTTCTAGCAGACATTTGCCGCCCACTGCCATCTATCTACCTTACCCCTAACTCGAATTCCTGCACTGTAAATCCGGGAGCCAGCAGATAAGCTGCTTCAGCATTTGTGGGAGCCTGGAAAATAGATGAGGATCTTGTGGATCATCTCAGGCTAACCTGCTACTTTTTGATAATCAGAGCACCAAATCCCTCCCTTCACTCAAGCTGATCTCTACCATTGTTCTTCTGTACCTGGGCTTCTGCTGGTGACAGTTTGCAGAGCATGAACAGTATCACACATTGCAAACCTACAAAGTAGAGACAGCAAAAAGGAGCATGCTACCTAACGGCTTACTGATACCATGGGCTAGATTTTTAATCACTCTCATGTCAGTTAAAACAGAAGGTGTTCAATATAAGTATTGGCCTTTTTCCTTGTTTTTGTTAATCTCCTCCTCCTTGTGCCTAAGGCAGTTTGAGAAACATAGATGTTTTAAATTAGCAGATTCTCTGCCAAGGAAAGTGAGAGACTACAGTTAACATGGTAAGTGGGTAGATGCTGTATTGCATCATTTTAATTGGTGTTTTTTCACTAAAATGTACTGAAAATTAACTTGCAGAAAATATTAAAATCTCATTTTATAATTAGGAATGGTTTATTCATGATGCTTTCAAAGATCTTTAACTGTTTAAGAATTACAGCTATAAGTCTGCACGAAATACATCAGTTTTCAATTTGATATGAACGTATAGAAAGTGATTAAAATTTTACTTATATGAGAATCAGCTGCTTGATTAAGTTAACCAGTCGCTTCCAGCAAACTTGAAGAACTGAATGAATAAAACAAATTAGTCCTATAGGGTAATTAGGTACTTTTATGATTTATGTGCTTGCCGAGGGCTGGAATAACTAATGACCAGGCCTAAACTATACAAGAAATATGAGAAGCAGTTTGCATAAGTTTTGAATACATATGACACAAATCAAGCAGTTACAGTAACAGAACTATAACCAGAGATGTTTCATGCGGAAGGTCTATTAAAGCCACATTCACAGTTTTTGCCAGAAATTGCCAGCACTGCAGAAAAAATCCTCTAGCTTGAATAAAGCAAATTCAGGTTAGCTTACCTCTGACACCACTCAGATTGCACATTGCAGCAAAGACAGAAGATTCCATCTCAATGTTTCTGACACCAGAATCATAAGCCGCTTTCAAATATTGCAGCTTCTCTTCTTCATTATATAAGCAGATTGCACCGTCCAACCTGCCCTGTCCTGCAAAGCCATTTTGTAGAAATTTTCAGATGGAGGACATCACAGAACAAATTCAATTTCTAAAATACCCAATTATTGCAGTTTCCCCTATACAGTGTCCAGGTTTTACTACTATTTACTACTAATATTTTTTTCACATGCAAGAGAAATAAGACAAAGTGATTCTTTGCTATTTCTAGAATTTCTATGTATTACTTGCATTTTTTATAATGTGACTCATGATAACTTAATTGGTCTTCTCCATCTTAAACTCCCAAATTCATAAACAGGAAAATGTAACAAGTATTTTCTCCCATGTGGGACGTGTCAGAACTCTGCAACAAACTACATCTCCTTTAAGCTGTATAGAAGTGCTGCATTTTTTCCTGCATGTTTAATCATTGCCTAGAAAAACTGCCAGGCCTCAAAATGCCTTTCTGATAGTACCTTAAAAAGCTAAGAGGTAAGGAGTCTCTTAAGCTAAATAGTGAATACTAACACCATTCTTTGAGAAAATTAGTTTGTTCAAATTAAGACTAATGCCTACAGATAAAATGGTAACACCTTACGTGCAGTATGACACAGTGATTTACTCAGTATCTTTTTGTTTTCAGGAGGTGTATTCCTAAATTCATGTCCCTGAGCTTTTTTTCAGTTTGCTTATGTATTGAAAACATTCCTGATGCTTTTTTTTTCTTTAAGTGTTGCTTGACCCTGTAATTCGTGTCTGAAGAGATACACAAACTGGTATTGTCTACTTCTGACCTATCTTGTAGACTAGCAACAGCATGTGTTCCCCTGCACATTGAACCTTTAGTCACCTCACGTTGCCAGTAACTGCTAGAGAAAGCAGTATGAGGTGCAGTCTACAGTCCATTCTCGCAAGATTTGGAAGATTTTTATTAACAGATTTGGGAGACCAGAAAAGCAACTGAATGTCTATACGCTAATCCTAAGTAAGCCTTGGAGGTTTGCCTCTCCTGTGTAGCAACACTGACACAACTCAGCTAAGTACTGTCTTCAGTTGTGCATGGGAAACAAGCTCCAACATTTCTTTTAGGAAAAAAAAAAAAAAAAAAAAAAAAAACGTTAGATATTGAACCAGTTGAGAAACAAAACAAAACAAAAACAAAAGACTCCTCTTGTACTCTTGGTAACTCAGTAAATTACTGAAATTTTGTGACGGACATACCTAACTGACAAGTACATGAAAAGCGTATAGTGTACTATAGGCATTTCAGAGGACCCGTTTGAGGTGGGTAGAATAATTCCCCACAAAATTAAAAGTTTGATACAGCAAATTGCTAAGCACAGTGCTTGATTTAAAGTATATTAAAACCTAGGTTAATTATAGTTGACAGGACAGCTCAAAGTGTGGGATGTGGTATTTTCATTGGACTGGAACCTTAATGTTAAAATACAGTTCGGTAAGGATCTGTTGCTGCTTACCAATATACTTCTGTTGGCCTGTTGCCAGCCTTACCTTCATAGAAATCCAAAGTGCACATAGTGTTTCCAATGACTGTATTGAATTCATTGATTTCTTTACTGCACTGCATCAGCTCTTTAGCTAGCTCTTCATCTAGATTTGTGCTGCGAATTATGGTTTTTCCCAGAACAACCTGTTCAAACTGAGGTTTGAAGGTGGCATCTACAGACTGCCTAGTGATAACCACTGAGCCTGGCTCCAGACCTGCAGTAAAAAGATACAGTTGCATAATGTAGTTAATGCTTAGTTTCCATAGACATAAAAACATACATCTTGACCCTATCCTGCTTCTTTTAAAGGTGGCAATTTTGCCCCTGAATTCACTAAGGGATTTTCTTTGTGCATGCCTAACTGCTTCAGTTTATTATTGCAAATGTTTTTGAAAGAATAAAATTTTGAGTTTTTCCTCATATATTCTTTCTTATCTCTTATTTCATACAGGGCAGGAATGTCCTTCTCACTCTGTCAGATCCCTTCCGTGCATTTTGTCTTTCCAGAGAAGCTGATACTACCTTTTCTTGCAAAATTATAGAAGCAAAACGACTCATTGTTTTATATGGAAGGACAATTAGGAACAGGAAATAAAAGATACATGATTAAATGTATTCAGTCTCCTGCAGACAACTGTTTTTACCATCAATCACTTACTTTCAAGAGACACTCTACTCCCCTACAGACATTCTTTGGTTTGAAGAAAAAAAGAAATCAAGAGGGGAAATACCTATTCCACCCGAGGTGCCAATGCGAATAAGGGTTATGTTGGAACACTTGGCATGATACAACAGTTTGATCAGCTCGTGCAACATGATTGAAATAGAAGGAATGCCCATACCGTGCTGAAATGAAAGCAGAAATTCATGTTCGACATTCACATAGACAATGCAAAATATATATATGGAAGAAGGAGTTAGATGATATCTCCCTCTTGATACTTTCTTCCAAATGTCTCTTAACTCACTCTGGCAAAAACCCTAACCTTATGGGCCTACTGAAGAAACTTTGAACAGCAAATAGAAGGACTCACACTGAATTTGCAGACTACGGACGAAGTTCAATATTTCTAAAAATCCTGAATCACAACCTATTTACATTCTCAAAATTACAATCCGTGTCCTTTCCTAAGTTTTCAAATGTACTTCATCACAGAACTTTTCTTAAACACAAGGAAAACCCCACTGATTTTTTACCAACCTGAAATACTAGTGACTAGTTAAGCTAAAGGTTTTCAAAACACAATTGTTACTATTTAGTCACAAAGTTCAGCAAATATAAGTCCACCTCAACATGCATGATAATGTCAAAAGAAGTGTGCAGAGCGATACTGCAGTTATGTTGTTGCGATTCAAGTGTGTAATTTATCTACAAATTAAAGGTATGAGTTTTAAAATGAGTTGGCAGCACAAGTCCCATGGAATGCTACTCTTAAGCTATGGGAACACATTTGAAAATGCCACTGTAGGTATTTAGATATGAATGTGATACGGCCATTTTTTTTTCAATACCCCACATACATCAAGTGATCTTTTTTTTCCCATTATACAGGATAAAGAGTAGGGATAAGACAATAGTCAGTCTGCTCAAAACATTTATAAGGCTGTCCCTGCAACACCTCAGGGGTATGCAGAGGGAAAAACAGACAAGAAAGGAATCAAGGTTTTGGAGACCTGCCCTTTTACAAGAAAGGGCTAAAAAGGAATTCTTAATTAGCCAATGGGACTATTTTTGAACATGGCTGAAAACCCTTTAAAATCTGACTCTATTAAGTGTTTAAAAGAAATATGCATTCATATTTTCTACTTTGAACCACATCACTGAACTGTGGCCACTATCTGATGTATGTGAGATATATGGACACTTTTACATTCCAATTCTGTGTTTTGAATGGTCACTTACACTGACTGACAAAACAGGTCCCACTTTGTACATTGCATAACGGTCAGTTCCCGCACAGATGTTAGGATAGTCACCACCTTGGCTCCCAAGTCCCAGTTCTTCAGCTATGTAGGCAATAAAAGCTTTCATCCGTGAAGGACTTCCTCCAACACATACGAACTGGTGTGGATGGAATTCAACAAAACAAAATTACTTGTATGATTCAGGTTATCAAAGAACATGCAAAGATAAACATAAGTATGCAAACACTTTAAGTTAACACAAAGCTATTCGCAGATGTGGTTCTTCTCATAATTATTCTAAAAGGCCATTAAGAAAATTTATGAATATATATTTATATTTCCATACACCATCCAAAGGCTTCATCCTGTTTAAACTAGTAAAATACAGATATTGACTTCAAAGCCTCCGAAAGGAATTCTACCTGAATAGAGACTACAGCATTTGTCTTTTCACTATATGAAAAGAGACAGTCAGAAACTATTATCCCCAATTGATACTGATAGTAGCAAAAACCTGCAAGTTTTATCCCCTTTCCACTCCTTCCTCAATTGGTGATACGCTGCCTTGTTTAATCTTATTTTGAAGACAGCTGTATTCTACCTTCTGCAGAAAAGCCTTAGGCTTGCTGAATGAAATGCAGCTTCTTACCTTTACATCTCCGAACAACGCAGGAAAATCATGGGTACCAGTCCCAAGAGCAAAATGGTACAGGATGTCTTCTTTCATTTTCTCCAGGTGAGGATTGCAAAGATGGATCGTATTCCCTCTGTCAGGACAGCAGCATTGTGAAACATATAGAATATATACAAAAACCTACACTGAATAGATCCTAATTTTGCAAATTCAAGCAGTAAAAGTTGGGAAATCCTACACCTAAGCATGTCTGCACTATCCTATCACACGGAAGCATTTACAACAGTGCAACCTTTACCTTGAACAGTATTAAAGCTGTAAACAAGTGCATGGCATTATGGTGAGCAGAGCAATGGGAACAGGACCAGGGAATATTCCATAGCCCACCTTACCACATCAGCAATCTACAACAAAGTTGAAAAGCAAACTCGGACCTTTGTGTTTTGAGTGATCTTCCTAGCCACTTGAGAAGGGTGGGAAGTTTTGGGCTTTATAGACAGACCCAAAGAGAACGTCTGACAATTTGGCTCACTGTAACTCTGTCATCCAGCCAGGAGGAAAGAATCAACATCCTGAAATCAGCAAGAATTCAGAGGAGCGGAAATAGGACAGGAAAGAAACAAATGGTAATCTGAAGCAAAGAAAACACATGTTAAGAGAAAAATAGTGCAAGAAAAAGGGAAAGAGGAAAATGCAAGAAGAATTCACTTCCTTTTAAGTTGCTTCTTCTAAGGAAGTGATACACCTTAAAAAAAAATCTTTTTGAAGAATCAGGAAATGCCAAAGCAATGAGGAAAAACTGAACTATTTAGCATGTGGGAATTGCCTTCATGGAAAATTTGGAAGTGGACTAAGCAAGCTAAATGATTCATAAAACATCTTCCTTCTGTGCTTGATGTTTCAAGTTCAGTGGAAATAAGTAGGAAAGACTAGTCAATAATAACAGGCTAAAATAAAATACCGACCAATACTTCAAAGCAGTTTTTGAGAGATCAAGAATCAAGCATTAAGTATCTTCCAGACACAAGAAGATGACTTAATAGCTTAATGAATGCTCACTGCAGTCACAGCACAGCTCAGCAAATTCAGACTGCTGTCAGAGGAGACAAACGAAAGAGTTTGCCTGGAGTTTATGCAAAAAAAAAAAAAAAAAAACACTTTGCAGGAAAACTCTGGAGACTAAACATAGGCGTTAGTGTTATTTTAGATGTTTTAGGTTATCGTGTCTGTCTTCTAATTCTTCTCAGAAGGGCTGTGCTTTCCTGTAGGTCCTATGTCTTTATGTACCAATCCTGTGCAGGACATACTGGTTACCTTCAGAAGTCTAAACTCTCCTAACTACCCATACCGAGTTCACTGAATTGTTCCTCAAAGAGCAAAGAAAATAGTTACAATCCCAAAGTTAAATCATTTCTGTTCTTGAAACTCTCTAACATCACTAACTACTCAGCAGCAGCCATTACAGCCAACGCAATACATCCTGATCCACCCTTTTTGTCTCTGCCCACCACCAACTACTGCCTTCAGCAAACAAAAGAGCAGCCTAACAAAGTGGGTGGTTCCTCTCCTCTCCTTCCACCCAGCTCATCCTTTTCTTCAAGAAAGTTATAAACTCCGTGAGAAATAAAGAGTAGGTTACTGCACTTCAGCAAGAAGCAGACAGCCCAGGAAATTGCCAGCTCACATGAGCAGAATTCCCAGGCTGCCCTCTCTGAATAATTCCTGTTAGTTAGGCTTTGTGAGACTCTCCTCCCATACCTAATGGGTCACTAATGCAGATGAAATAGCTGCCTGTGATGGTGTTTACTGAAATGGCTTTTAGGTACAAATAGGATATGACTTGAAATTACTTTGCAATTTGTTCTCAGACAAGCAAAAAATATTTCCTTCTTTATGAGAATACCAGCAATAAAAGCTTCTCTCCAGGAAATAAACTGGAAAAGGCGAGGCCTCTGTTAAAAGTACTGTGAAAGTCAAGTGGTATGTGCCAACACTACTGTCTTCACGCCTGGCCTAAATAGAGCTTCCTTCCTCAGCTGTGTCTATATTTTACCTTTTTCATCTCATATCCAACCAGCAACGCTCTTCAACCCACGGTCTCACTGCAGTTACACACTGTTACTAGCTTGCACTTGTTATCTGTCCATCCAAATCTAATTGCAGACTTGGACCCTGGGGTAAAACGAGCAATAAAAGTAAGCATATTACTATCTGCACATGGGACCAATGCCCAGGATTTACAGTAGAGGCAAAGTTTGCCTGATACAAATCTTGGGCTGTAACTCAATGGAACAGACAATTTATTCCCTCACACTGCTGTAAAGCAAATGTAACTACTGGGGGTTTAAACAGAACATGAATATCTGTGAACTAAACATGCACATATGATTTTACTAAAAGAAGCTGAAAGTAAAGATGAGACAAACAGATTGAAATTTTTGTTCAAACTCTTCAAGCAGGCAGGTCTAGCTATAGGCAGCAACCAAAGTCAACATTTCAATGTGTTAAAAAATAATAAAAGCATCAGCTATGCTTGGAAAAATTCACTGCCATGATAAATGAAAAAGGCTACCCAGAAAAGCACTGTGTAGATACTTGATCTTATAATCAATATTTGTGTCATATACTTTATCTTAAATGCCTGTGTAATGAATTTTACAGTTTGAGGAAGAAAGTAAGTGTGAACTTGGACAAGACAATCAATATCTGAATCTTACTTTGACGACTGTTCATCTTCATTTTTCTTCTCATTTGAGATCCCAGGAGCCATGTATGCTTTAACCTAGAATTACATAAAAAAAAACAAGCAGCATCAGAATAGTCCCAACTATGAACCTAGCATCAATAACAGTGATAGAAGCCTTCTACAGAGATGACACACTCATAAACATTAAAACCAAAAAACAATTCAGCCACACTACAGCTTCTCTAACTCTAGCAAAATGAACATCTGCCATTCCTATGACTGAGCACCACCACTTCCAAAGCACTGACACCGAAACTAACCACCTTGTAACATAATCCCCACCTCACCATGACTTCTGCTCTCCAGTGTAAGCAACACCTGGCTTATGGGCCAGAGAGAGGCAAGTCTCAAAGCTAAGTACGCAGTCCTCTTCCTTCTATACCTCCCTCATGGTCAGCAACAGCTGAACCAGATTTAGTCCCCTTTTACCTCTGCCTCCAGAAGGTCTCCACAGCTCATCTCTAACTGTCATACGCCTGAAACCTGAGTTCCAGGAAACATCTTACTCATTATATTCTCTTTGTCAAACTCCTCCTACTGATCATAAGAGCATTTCTATCTGGCCCAGCCTCAGGGTGAAGACGACTAAACCAAATATGAGTCCCAGAAGGTCCAGCACTCTAGTCCATCATCCATCTTAAATATCTTTTTTTTTCTAATCCATTACCCTGACCTATTAAAAAATAAATAAAATTAAGCTCCCTTCTGCATTTGAATAGACAAATGTATCACTGGGGTTTGGTACCAATACGATGACAGACATAATTACAGGATGACTCATTTGTCATTATTTTCAGAAGTGAGTAAGGCTACGTGCAGAAGTTGGTTCTTTCTGGAAATGCCCTTACAGGAAGTCTTGAATCACAAAGTTTTGCTCTACCCTCCCTTACAAAGAGTCTGACAGCACGTAGCTACCAGAGACAGGTTTTCAACTCGTAAAGACCCAGTGATGACATTGTAAGGAAACAGAAAGCAACTGGTTTTGCAACAGGATTACAAACAGGTGAATTTTGAAAGAACTGAAGAAAAAAAAAAAAAAGATGAGATGAATATGGCATGTTAAAAGCCACTGAATAAAGGAAATGTATTCGAATTTGGAAAGGATGATTATTTTCTTCATCTAAAATGAATTTTATTGAGTGAAGTTAAGCTTCGCATTTACTAGACGCACTAAGTGTGTATCAGAATCTGTGCAAAGGGATGTAAAGCATAAATATCACGTTTAGAAACAACTGCACGTCCTTAGGGCCGCGCGACAGGTGTCAGCTGCTTTGGGGTACCGCTATGGCGGTGCAGCGAGGTGCTGCGTGTGCTGTGGAAGAGATGCAGAGCTTCTCTTGGGCTGTGCCACCCCGAGGTGTATCAGCACGGGGCCAGGAGACGGGGTGAAGGAGCAAAGCGATCCTCATGTGCCCAGCTGGCAAACAGCTGAGGATGAAGAGGATGCTCTTCACCTGCCGCCTGATTTTGAGCAGTATCAGCAACGTCCTCACCCTGCCGAAACGCACGGAGAAACTGCGAGTGCTGTGCCCAAAGTTTCGGCTGCCTCCCTCGGCTGTCTTAACGCTGATGCTCAAGAGCAACGGGCTGATAGCAACGTCCAGCCTGAGATAGGGCGAGGCCTAACTCAACATCCATGTGAATCCTCTGATAGATGTTTTAAGGCCATGCAGTGGCCAGTATTTTGTTTATTATTTGTTTGTTTGTTTTCAGGAGAACCCGAAGGAGCAGCATCTCCAAGGCGGATCTCCCGTTCGGTTCCGAAGGACCGCCACACGCCCCGACAGCTGTCCCCCTGTCCGTCCGCCCCCTGCCTGTCCGTCCCCCCGTCCCCCGGCGCTACAGGCGGCTGGGGGCCCCTCCCGCCGACCTCCGCTGCGGCTCGGCGGGGACTGGGGGCTGCCCGAAATGGCCGGTCGCCTCCCTCCCTCACCTCACCGCCACCACCCGGCGGCTCTCACCTGCCGGGAAGCGCGCCGCGCCCTGCGGCTCCCCCGGCCGCTGCCGAGCCGCCTCCCGCCGGCCCCAGGCGCCGCCCCGCCGCCGTTAACTCCCCGAGCGCCGGCTCGGGGCGGCGCTGAGGGACCCCAACGGCCCCTCATGGCGGCAGGCGCCCTCACAGGTGTGAGGCGGGGGGCCGCGGTGAGCGGCGCTTTATAGCCCTCCTTCTCCGTTTATGGCCCTCCTTCTCGGCGAGAAGGGCTGTCTCTCTTCTGCCAAGTACCTCAGCTTCTTGTTGAGGAGTGCCGACGAGGAAGGGACGCAGCCGGGTGCCGCTGCTCACCGCTGGGACTTCACCTCCCGGCAGCGATCCCTGCGGGTGTTCCTCTGCTCAATCAGCCGCCCACCGCCTACCAAGCGTGTAAAACCCAGGGCAGCACGCTGGGTGGAAGTCCAGTGTCAAAGCGAAGCCCGCTGTGTGGTTTTGAAACATTTCCGTGGAAGCAGAACCTGAGTCAGCTGGCCATTGCACCACCTAGTGATAATGATGTAATACTTAAAATAAAAGCTATCGGCAGAGCTGCAATCCCACAAGTTTGAAACAAGTTGTAAGGAAGCTAGAAAGAGAGACTGAAAATACTCTAATCTTGGCTAATGCATTCATAGGTCCATCTTAAAAATCAGAGACTTGACTTGATGTGTAATCTATTAAGAGAGGTGCAGGCCAAATATGAGTTCTTCAGTAGAAGATATACTTAGTCTAGCACAACTGATTCAAGACAGAAACTGATACAAGTTTAAAGGGATTAAAGTATTATCCTTTTCTGTCAATTGGAAAGAAATCTAAACCAAAAACAAACAAGCAAAATAACCATAAAGCACTCTGTAAGCACGAAATTAACATTTCTCTCACCATAACCAAACACATTAAGCCCAGAATCCTAAAACAATTTTTAAAAACACTTTTCCTACCACAAGCACACTGTAGTTTGTCATAGTAGGTAGTTCTTGGGAGATTCTTCTGTACGTCTGGGGGCAGATACATTGGGCACAAGACATTGCCATGGTGTATTTATCACAACATCATGTGCTGGGACATTTAGAGTCAAACCTCTTAATTTCATAACTCGTACCAAAATACTTTGTATGGGAAAATAAGAGAGAGAAATCCCCTGCATACAGATGTGTTTCTAGCCATGAGGTGGAGGTGTACTAAAATAATTGCTCAACAAACTAACAAAAATCTGGCACCTGTTCAGATTGGCACCTGTTCAAATCTCTAATAGGTAAAATAGAAGCACAGTCTCCCCATGCATCTTCCTGTTTTCTGCTCCTTGATTATTTGTCAAAGTCTGAAAGTTATGGTAGTTTATGACCCAAAATAAGCACCTTAGAAATCTATCTTAATTCTATGGAGGGAAGTTTTCCTTTAAACAGGAGTGTTACCTCCTTTGTTTCAGGGTCCATTGAAAAATCTGCTTTGGCTTTCAAGAGGTTTGTCATTCAACTATGCAAGAGAATAATCCATGTAAATTACTCCTTTTGTAAATAAAGAACAATCAGGTTACCATAGATGCCTTGTCTGAAAAGTTCAATAAATAATGTATCTCTCTGAATTTAGTAACTGCTCACTGAAGTAACCTTTGCTCTCGGTCACCTCCTGAAAATGTTATTTAAAATTTAAATTGTTTTTAAGCTTCCTGTTTTTGTAATCTTTGGCTTCCCATTCTCTCTCTTTTTTTTTTCTTTTTTTTTCATCTTTTTTTTTTGAGGAAAGATGAAAGTACAAAATATGTCCATAAGTGTTATTTCAGAAGCATGAAAAATACACCCCTACATAATAGGATTATGGCAAAACAGATTACAAAAACTGTAACTGGCCCCACTTTTCAGATTTTTATACTGCAGGGATGAAAACTTGCATCTATGGAAAGGACAGCTGTCCTTTCATAATCAAAAGACTACTCTTTCCTGCTCACCACAGAGCATTTTTATAATCAGTAACTCAGCACAGTTTTTCAGACTGTCACCTAATGCACTTTGGCGGTTCTGTTACTCCAGACATTTAGTGCCATTAAAACTATTAATAGGAGGAGAAAAAAGTGCCACTATTGAACTTCTGTTTCTCTGTTTATTTGCTACAGGCTATTGCTTGATATGTAGCTACACTCTGAAATTAATATGCAAAGAACTGCAAAATCATAATACTGGACTGGGTACTTTTTATGGAGAAAAAAAAAACCAGGATTAATTCTACATGTTTTGCTACTGAAATCTGCACCTTCATTGCAGCTATGAGGATTTAGGAAATAGATATGCTGAAGTCAATGACATTTTAGATGCTTAAGATGCATGGACCAATTCAATTTTTCTTTGCATTGCTACACAAAGAAAATTAATGCATATATAACCCTGATCTCTGGAAATATGTTTATATTTATGTCTAATCTAAAAAGACGGCAGTAATAAGAATAAAGTATGTATTCAGTCACATTAAAATGGAAACAGCCATTAGATGTTCCTCCAGTTAAGCAGTTGCATGTAAAAGGAAATTTATTCTTTATGTATCTAAACTGCCAAATTATTTTTAAATCTGCATCTGGAATTCTCTTTTAAAAGTATTCACATATTCAGTATACTTGGATGTAAATCGTAATATAACTGCACTTTTGTTTTATCTTTGGGATTCCAAAGCGATCAGTATTCCAAAAAAATGAAATTATGTCAGTTACTATTAAAGACATTCAGCTCAGAGATGGAGCACAATACAGCTAAATAACATTCTAGCATTTAAAACAAGTAAGGCTAGATTTTTGTGAGCAAGTGCCCAGCTTTTTACTTCTGCCGCTCTCTGAAAACCCTTCCACACTCAGCAACTTCCGCTGCTTTTAAATGGAACTGATGATGAATTTGAAAACTTAGCCAATTTCATGACTGCATTGACTCAGAAACAAATAAAATAACGTAATTACCGGGTGATAAGGTGGACTTAAACAAAACCTTTCCATACTTTAATTCATTGAGAACTTTCTGATTTGTTACGCTACTTTGATTTGATATCTGTTGAAGAGCTGGTAACTTTTGCTGCTGCTGCAGCTCTCCGTTATTCTGAAGGTACAAACACAAGTTCCAGGGTTCACTACTTGCTCTTATAAGGAGAAATCTTAGTCTGAAAAAGCACTTCAGGTTGTTAATATTTTAACTCATGGTACTCAAACTGTGATCTATGAAGACTTGGTTGGTCAACAGTGCAGAGAAAATGTTTCCTTGGCTTGACTAAGGAAAGCTGAGCATACATTAATGGCACATAAAACAAACTTTTGAGAATTTGAGGAATGTCATGTGGTAAATAGCTAACAGTGACCAAAGTAAAAAAAGACAATTTTTAAAGTAGGATATGGCATACACTTTTAAACTTAAAACCCCCATTATAAATATTTCTAAAAACACAACTCTAGTAAAGCAATTGAACAGTGCTGAGTGACCAGAACAGGATCTCAGTTGTCTCTGCCTCATCAGTTGCCTAAAAAGTAGACAGTTCTGGACAAAAACTCCACTATAGAGCAAAAACATTCAAAAGCAAGGAAGATTTACATATCAAACTACACAAACTAATAAAATTACTTTAGGAACCTTTGTACAGATCTGTTCTGGTTTCATCTGTGATAGAGCTAATTTTCTTCCTGGTAGCTGGCATGGTACTGTGTTTTGGATTTAGGATGAGAATAATGGTTATAATACACTGATGGTTTAGTTGTCACAGAGCACTGCTCACACAAGGACTTTCCAGCTCCTTGTGCTGCCCTGCCAGAGGGGGCTGGGGGTGCAGCAGGAGCTGGGAGGGGACAGCTGGCCCAAGGGTTATCCCAAACCATGTGGTACCATGAGGAACAATAAAACTGAGGGGGGATGGCGGGGCGTGGGGGCGGCTGCTGCTCAGGAACAGGCTGGGCATTGTTCAGCAGGGGGTGAGCGGTTGCATTGTGCATCACTTGCTTTCTATATTCTTTTATCATTATTATTAGCCCTTCATTTGCTGTCCTTTTAAACTGTCTTTATCTCAACTAATGAGTTTTTCCCTTTTTTTCCAATTCTCTCCCCCATCCCACTGGTGTGGGGTGAGCGGGGATGAGTGAGCAGCCGTGTGGTGCTTAGCTGCCTGCTGGGTTAAACCACAAGATCCTAACAACAAAAGGAGACCACAGGAAATAACAATTAGAATTCTCCTCTTCGGGTCAGCACTGAACACCCACACAGGCATTCTTATTTTATGGAACAGATTTTAAGGACTTTGGTGCAGCAAGCACATTTAAGTCTATGTGAACAGGCAATCTACAAATTTGTGAATACTTTTAAATGCCCATGCTGTTATTTTTTCGTAACATTACTGTCTCCAACTTTTAAAGTAAATTTGTACTAAGTACCTTACAAAAAAATTTCTACAAAAATAAAATTGAAATTACTTCAATGTATGTTTAAGAACAAATAAAACCTCTTACTCAACTAATTAGTCTTAGAAAAGGTTTAGGCTACCTTGCTGCTATGCAACTTCACACCAGAGTTTCATCATCTCTCTCTTCCCCTTTCTTTTATATTTTTAATTTTTTTATATTTCTTATTTTTAATCAGTTAACCACAAGCCGTGCTTGTAAAAGAAGGTTCTCCTACAATAACAGGAGTCAGAATATCAAAGTGGGACTGAAAAGTAGTACTACCACTGATAGTGTGTAACATTTAAGTATGCTACAAAGACTTGGTTTAATGTTGCAGTTTACCATTCACGGGATCAAGAAGCTCAGCTCTATTATGTTTTTTTAAGGATATTCAAATAAAAATTATAACCTTTTCCAAAGACTGTATTGAATAGATAGCTGAATTTCCAGAGAAGGCATGTTCATATAACAGCATCATTCTGAAAAAGACATCAAATGGTACTTATTTTTCTCAGAACATGAAGCAGCTACTGATGATTACTGCATTTGTATAAAATTTTATAGCTGAATTTCCACTGGTATTAACAATTTGCTCGCTATATATGTATATATAGTTCACAAGTTCTTCACACTGGCTTTTCCATAGTGTTTCCCTCTAATGACTGGTGGGTCTTTCTATTGGTCAGGTTTTAATACTCTAAGTTCCAGCTTTGACATCCCCTGGTACTGTAGCCTACAAAATTATATTTCATCAAAAACTCTGCTTTCATGCTAAAATTGAAAATTTTAAGTTGCCTGAACATAATCCACAAAATAATTTTTAAGTGAAAACTGTCTTAAGATAGTATTTCTTTTTTTTCCCCCCTTTCAGATACAGCTTGATGATGCAACTTAAAACTTTCTTACCTGGGAAAGGTGCTGGTCTCTTCTCCTTGGTCACCAGTAACAGGATGAGCAGGAACAACACGAAGTTGTGTCAGGGGAGGGTCAGATTGGACAGGAGGAAAAAATGTCTTTACCATGAGTGTGGTCAAACACTGGACCACCTAGAGAGGTGGTTGATGCCCCATGCCTGTCAGTGTTCAAGATACATTTGGACAATGCCCTCAACAGGATGATTTAACTTTTGGTTAGCCCTGAAGAGGTCAGGCACTTGGACTAGATGATCTTGGAACATCTCTTCCTACTGAAGTATTCTATATTCTGTTCACAGAAATGCACACTCAGTATTACATTTTAAAATCTTCAGCTCCTGGACTCAGAGGCATACAATGTAATAAGTGCACTCAGAAAAGGAAAATAAATACAATTTATTAAAAACTTCACTTTTTATAGCATAAGCAAAAATATCCTATTGAAATTGGATCCACTTTCTAATGGGCTTTACAATAAAGTATTTAATTATTCACAGCATATAAGGGTATATTCTAATTCAAGCAGATAAAAGAGCAAGTGCTAAAATGTCAGCGTATGTATTTCAGAGTTTTAAAACAATTTTTTTTCAAAGTGCAAAGTGTTTTGCTGGTGTGAGTAAACACATTTAGCATACAATTTATTTTTGTAGTCAAATTCAGGATAAATGTTTTTTTTTCATTTAAAAGGCTGAATGTGTAGATACGCACAACTTAGTCTATGCCACTACTCCCTTAACAACCCACCTTCTGTAAAATATGAGTATAACAGGAAATGCCAACAAGTCTTAGCTTAATTACGTGGCTGAACACTATCACCGATCAACTAGTTCTTTCACAGCATGCATAGCAATATAATTGTCTAAGAAATCTGAATATTTGGTCTAAATGTTCTTTAGGCACTAAGAAGCCATCTTTCCAATCAAGGTTTGACTTCTTTTCTCCTTCAAGTAGCCATACCAGTTCAGTTCTTTCTATTTACATTTCCTCCCATACCATGCAGTTCTCCCTCACCGTTTTTTGTCATAGGTCACAAGTATAATTGTAGTTAAAGAAAGAAACTTGTTGGTTTGGACACACTGATATTGTACACGTATATAGTCAAATTAGCAGCAACAGGACAATACTATGTGACAACAGCAAGGGAGCACAAGTCTGATATAGGAGAGAACTTTAGTTTTGCTCTCTCTATATATATAAAGAAAAAGTCTAGGCGTATGCACTGACAGCTATTCTTTAGAATATGCTGTCATCAACCACAAAGTTCACTCATGTTATAAATCAACTGAACTACTCAATCAGGGATGAGTTCAATCATTAAAATAATCTAATCAGACAAAAGTAAACCAACAAAGATGTAAATAGTGGACTTTATCATAAGCCATATAATGCCTTAGTTTCCCCAATCATCTTTTAAGTTACTTATTACATCCCTGAAACTCTGGCTTCAGTTCGTTGCTTGCAGGTGCTGATTCAGACTGTGATGGCTCTGAATCTGCAATAAAAATAGATGAAAGTACTTGTGATAACCATAAGAATAAAAAGATCAAGTAACATTTAGTTTCTCTCACTCACGTCAAAATGCATATAAATTCCAGTACTTTAATTTTTAACTAAGAATGACAAGCTACATGGAAAGTCTGCAGTATGATACAAAACTGTAAACCACCACAAGAGTTATACATTTATATATGCAATGGGCTGTATCTCCTGTCTGATATATCTTGGACTTATATTATGAAGCAGACAACAGACAAAGCTCCACCTCAAAAGGAAGCTGCAAGGTGCTCATGCTGTCAATTGCTTTCAATAAGCAGACAAAAGTACCGAAGTGCTATCTTCAGCACACACCTGAAAGCACAAAGAGGATGAAGCCAAACTGAATCAAGGTACAACAACATGTCTGGATGAAACCATACTCTCGAAAACATTAAGAACCCTCCTTTTACACTGAGACAAGAAACAGAATGACAAATAAGGGCAATGCAATAAAAGCTGGTTTCATGTTATTTAGCAGTTTGTGAAAGAAAAGCCTCTTGAGAATATGAAGCAACTCTATAGTAAACTACGCAGCATACTGACTTTTCATCAGTCTTTATACAGTATACCCAACATTTTGTTCTCTCTGTGTTTGTGCTATAACCAAACCAATATCGTGATTATTCTGAAAATCTGCAGTTTTCTTTATACCCCAAATGTCCCATTTGAGGCCCACTTCCATTATTTTTGAAACTAAAATACGTTGTTTGGGTTTTTTATTTTTTTATAAATCAGGGTTAGGGTTGGAAAACATTGGAAAAGACCTCCAAGATCATCAAGTCCAACCATCAGCCTAACACCACCAAGTCCACCGCTAAACCATGTCTCTAAGTGCCATATCCACATGTCTCAAATACCTCCAGGGATGGTTACTCAACCACCTCCCTGAGCAGCCTCTTCCCGTGCCTAACCACCCTTTCCATAAATAAATCCTTTCAGATATACAATCTAAACATTCCCCTGGCACAACCTGAGACCATTTCCTCAAATCCTATCACTTTGCATCTGATAAAAGAAAATGACACCCACCCTGCTACAACCTTTCAGGTAGATGTAGAGAGCGATGAGGTCTCTCCGCAGCCTCTTCTCCACACTGATCAACTTCAGTTCCCTCAGCCACTCCTCATTAACACTGTTGTCTAGTCCCTTCACCAGCTTTGTTGCTCTTCTCTGAATGCATTCCAGTAACTCAATATTTCTTCTAGTGAGGAGCCCAAAACTGAATGCAGTATTCGAAGTGCAATTTTTTGTATAAAATATGTAAATTTGTATATTCTTCATATATTTACATATGAAGAAAAAAATACTGTAGATACATTGTTTTTAATGTTAACGGAAGTCCAATAAAATCATTCCAGGAGGTGCTAATTTGTCATAGAAATTAATTTTACTAGCCACTAAACTTTCCACACATTGATCTATCAAGTTCAAGAAAGTCATGTCAATCCACAGCATATAGACAAGCATTCACTGATACAGTTGAAAATAAAATTCTGGAGCTTGCAATACGTACGTTCAATAGCGTTTTAAAAGGTTGCTATATAAAACTGATCCACTCACCTTGTTTATCAAACCAGTGTAAAAAGCATAAGCAAAAGATCTTCGACAAGAAGGGGGATTTTCCCCCTTTAACCTCTATTTCTAAGTGTTTTGGAAGAGATTTATTTTATAGCTACTACTATTGTGCATGACAAAAGCAAGGTCTGAAAACATAAATAAGCACTGGATAACTTTTTAATCCAATAAAACTGTTGCAAAACCAAGATTTTTAATCATGTGGATATATTTATTTTTTAATAAAAAGTGATCTGTTTCATATACATTAGTATTGATGACAACTATAACATAAGTTTTCAGAAAAAATAGTAGGAGACAAGGACTATTCGAAAACAAATAGCAACTATTTTGCAGTCTGCTCAACTTCAAGGAGGAGGATAACTGTGTCTCCTCAGTATTTTACAAAAATATGTCATACAGAAGCCCTTGGATCAGAACAGAACATACTTCTACAACTGTAAAGATGGAAAAGAAAGCCATGAAAGCCCCTGCCTTTGCTGACTACAAGCAGGAGGGCACTTTCCCTAAGCTGTTTGCAGCGTGCTGTAAGCCAAGCGTGGTAATTCAGTAAGTCTCAGCATACTTAAAGAGAAAGAATCAAATTATTCAGGATACCCATAGTTCAAATCCAACTAACACTAAAAGATTTAAAAGAAACAGCTTGCAATAATTTTACCTGTGGACGGCTCGCTGTTTTCTGATGTTTCTTGAACCTTTTTTTTCCATGCAGTATGTTGTTGATACCAGTCAGTCCCATAACCATTGCTAATTAATTTGCTAAAGTTTACTGCTTCACTTTTTCTCTGAGCAGGCCTGTAAATCAAAACATGTTAAAGAAAATAATAGCATAAGTAAACCAAAATTGGGATTAAGTGGTAAGAATGTATTTTGCACAGAAAAGGTAATAGCCTTACATAACAACTTATTTGTAAGCAACAATAAATACACATGCTATATGTCATCATCTTAGAAAAAAACAAAGCACACAGCTGGAACTGATTCAGTAAATACACATGTAGTTTTAAATGACAAAAACCATTCATGTTATTGGAACTTTACATGTATAATACTGGCATAATTCTGGTCCGGTGACCAGAAAAAGTAAGTGAGAAGGAAAAATCTAAGCAAGAACATGTAAGCTGAAAGGCTGATGACATTCATCCTACGTTGTGCAGGTTTTGTCCCAAAATTTGATCATAAGTATACATTTCATTAGACATTTCAATCACATATTTTGCATCATTAACATACTTCTAAAACAGACTATTTTCTGATGTTTATCTCTAATCTATTTTTAACACAAAGTACTCTGGAGCAATTCAGCTGCGCGCACAGATTAGTGTTGTAATCGCTTACTTAGAAGATTAATTATCTTCCAGGTGTTGATAACAGTATGTTTGCTGGGCCTGACCTTCTATTAGGCTACAGCCGATGTGATTTCTGAAAATGGTAGTCCTACCTGTGCCTCTGTAATCTACACTCACAGAATTAACAATGCACACTAATAGTTTGCATCTGTTCACTGGTATTAACAACACATGATTTAGAATACAGTAAATGAGTACTTACTACACAACAATATTTTACCACACAATTGTATGCCTACTTTTCCTAAATAAAAGCTCTGTAAATAACAAATAATAGCTTTACTATATAAGCTAAATTCCTATTTAAAATATTTCACCACTATAGATGGTGGCAGTAAGTACGTTTAGTAGCAGTAAGGATCCAGAAAGGCCATGCACAAATCCTCTAACCTCTGCAAGCTCCCAAGCAGTAATATTACTTGCATGCACAGGCTCTTGCAGGTTTAGGAGTTTAATGAATTTCATAAACATGTTACTTACATAGGTGGGAAGGAAAGCCTATTTTTCCCACTGAATTCCTTGTTCGTAGAAATATTTGGCGTTCTGCTTGGACACATAGTGTTTATAGCTGGGAGTTTTACCTGTGTAAGAGAGACCTTAACTTACTAAAAACAGTTATAAAAATAACTACGTGGCGTCAGAAGTGATAGTTATATGAAAGGCCCCCAAAATCATCAAATTGTACTATCATAGGAATAATATTTCAAAAAGTAAGAGCAGAGAAGTATAAAGGAATAGAAAAAGATTTAAAAGCACTTTAGTTATACCACATAAGATCAGCTGTTTGTTCATTATGTCAGTAATGAGAAACATGCTCATCTGTGAGCTTTTCCCTCACAGTACACTTCTACCAAAAGTTAGGCTTCAAATTCAAACTTACCAATTGCAACCTCTCATCTTGTCCTATTTGCCTGTGTGCAGTGTATGATAACATCCCAGTCTTAATGAAGCCAGTGGGACCAGAAACTAATGTCCAGCCTAATTAGTACTTTTTTTTTTTTTAAATAAAAAAAACATAGGACATTTCATACAATGGGATGAGAAAGCGATGGTGGTATATGAATTTGAGGCTTGAAATTCCAACAAATACAGGTGTACTGAGAAAAGTCTATAAGAATGTATATTTTATTTTTATTCTTTATTCATTATGCAAAGATAAGAAGACACCTAGAAAGATGGTGAAGTGACATCACAAACTCTAGGCCTCAAAGTTAGAGAACCCAAAAAGTAGTGGAAAAACATTTGCAACACACATCAAAGCTGTTTATTTTAACAGCTTTCAAAACTAACAGCCGATGAACGGTCGATATACTTCCCTCTCAAATAAAAGCACTCAATTAAATATCCCCAACAATTCCAATATTTTTCACTAAGAGCTACTTAAAGAAAAAAAGCAAAAAAACAGCAACAATAAGTCTTCAAAGACTATGTACAACTTCTTTCATTGCATAAAAAGAAAGAGTGGGCAGGAACCCTCAAGATGGTATGTACAATTTTCAAAGCCTATCAAGAAAGTTTTTGTGTTGTTCTAATATATTCCCTTAATTAGAACCTACATGTTACTTGACCACCTAATTTTTTTTAAACTTGCAATACAGATAAGTGCCCCATAGAATAAGAGGCTGCTTGCAAAATAAATTAAGATAGGATAACTGGAAGTTAAATACATTGCTCTGTAAATTTAAAAGCACATTAAAGATAAAGATACTTTTCACCTATGTAGACATACCTACCGCTATACATTTAACCTAAAAGAACAAAAATTATGAACAGAGTGCAAAAATTAGATGCATCACCAGCAATTGCAATTGGATTGTGGACAATACAAAACAACTCGTATGAAAACATGCATGATGAAAAGATTCCAAAACCGATGTAAACACACCACAGACTTTCCCAGGACCCTGTGCAGATTTTGTTTAGAAAGGGCAAAGTATATTATTGTTTGAATACATCTGACCCATGAAGAAGCCGGTTTAAAAAAAGTAGACATGAATGTTTGGAGAGCGTAGTTTTCTTATTTTCTGGGAACAAGTGAAGCCTAGTGCAGTTCTACATGTTCTGAAACAGGAAGTCAGTGATGAAGTTCCTACAGACTTCAGAACCAGAGCTGCACCAGAAGAAAAATCCCAGAATTTCAGCTAAACAGACTGACATTTTATTGAAGCTTAAGGAGATGAAAAACTGGAATACCCGTTGAAGAAGAGATGACACTGAAAAGAGCACACAGTGATGCTGGATTAAGACTGGGGTCTGTTGTCCAACATGAAGGTTTAAAAAAAAAAAAAAAAATCAGCTGCCTACAACTGCTTTCAAAATCTGTGAATGCTCATCTGCTGTGGCAGCCCTTTTCTGCTTTACATTTCAAAAACACTATTCTACTGTGCAAGAAAAGTCACTGCTTTTTTTCTCTTCAGCATTAAACTGCACCATTTCAGATCTGACACACCATGGAAGTTCCAGATGGAGGACTCTGACAAGCCTCTATTCAACAGCCATTGAGTTTCCCAAATAAAAAGCAAACCAAGTTTCCCAGAAAAAACAAACTATGTAGGACATTTTCCACTTGGTTGAAGTGCTCTCTCCATTTGTGACGATATAGTTACCAACATAATCTAAGAGTGATTACTTACATTTACAGCATTTGACTATGACAGCTACCAAAATGGGTAACTCCTTTCAATCCACGAAAAAAGTATCATTTCAGAAACGCTTAAAGTCCTTTATCTTGTTTGTGTAAATGCCTGAAAGCTATGAGCTCAGACACAATGTGTTCATCTTAGCGGCTATGCAGACACATTTATTAATTTCACATTCAAGAAACACTAATTGTAATTTGTAGAGCAACTACTTCATTTATACCCAACAATTTATGATGTAATTATAGTCATACCATGAGAAGGTAAACATATTCGGTTGTGGTTTTCCTCAGTGAAAACCCTGACCTCAATACTCTTCCACACGTCTGGGTGGTAGGTGAAGAACAACAGATACTTCCTGCTAATATGGAAAGCTAAAAGCACCTGGGTGAAATCCTAGTTCCCCCGAGATCAAGGGCAAAATTCCACATTACACTCCAAACACATATTTGAGGTTAAATCCTGACCTCAGATGAGTAATCCTTTTACTATAGCATGTACCTATATACATATGCATGTATACACACAGAGTCCTGTATGTGTATAAGGAGTGAAGATACTCTTTTTCCAGGATTCTGCAAGACATAGAACTCCAATGTGACCATAATTATTTGATACAACAATCTGTATTTTTCACCAAGGCTGACATTACAGAATGGAACACCATACCATAGCTCTTCAGACCTGTCCTTCATTAGGAGCAGCAGAGAACTGCAATCAACACAGTGGAAAAATGAGACCTAGACAGTATGGATCAGAAGCACAAAAGGAAATTTTGCCCTCAAGGCGTACAATTTAGTACAATTGTGGCACTTTACCATTACAGATACGAAATGCATAGCCAGATCTCGATTGCATTCTCCAATCTTTGGAAGGAAAAAATGCCAATGTTCAGAGATGAACAAATCACGCCTGGGCATGAAGAAAAGCCTCTCATTCTTCCACAACCGTTCATACCTGCATATCAACTGTGAGCAAGATATGAACTACTCTTTGCAGGAATACATGGGCTTAAGTGTTTGGCTAAGAAGCGTTTACTACAGAAACCAAAGGCTCACTCAGCACACCTCTAGTAAAACTGCCATAAGAAAAAAGCACAACAGAAAACCCTGCTGGTATTGCTTACTCTTACTGACAGATAAGGGATGTACGCCTATGTATGCCTAGCAGAATTCAAGACATTGAGTTCATTAATCTCGTATTAATCAACGTATTAATCTTCATGGTTTTGCAGTAAGATACTAATTCTGATGCCACCTCCAACTGATTTCTCACTCATACACACGCCTCTCTCTTTTGGTTCATAGCATTTTCAACTCACTCAGGTTAGTCCACATGGTACAAAGGCAAAAGGATGCTTCCACCTGCTCTAGTAACCCATCACTTTGCCATGAGTACAGAAGCTAAATCCTTCATGCACAAACAGTTCTCTGCTGCTCTGCTAAATTCCCAGAATAAGAATTATCCCTGTGATTAAGGTGTTAGGGAGGAATCATGGGATCCATCCTGAGGCAAGGGGTACCACACTGCTTGACCTCCAGTCCTCTTCCATGCAGTGACAACCATAACATGAGGAGCAATGGAGATTCTAACACTTCAGAGGAACATGGCATAAATGTTTAAAGCTCCAGAGCAAGGGCCCACTCGGGAACAATGTTTTCCAAACTGAGTAGAGCAGGAACCCTTAGAGGTTAAAATGTTTTTGTAGTTGTCCATAAAGACTCCCTTTGGGATTTCCCTCCATAATTGCATCATACATCTTTCTTCTTAAGGGCTGCCTAATCAGACTGGACTGAATAATGTTGTCCAGACATTCAACCTAAATACTTGAGGTAGTTTGCTACTGCACTGTCATCATTTAGTCAAACAGTAAATTGAATATTGCTTAGAATTTTTTCTGTGGTGGTTTTGGAATCTCTAACCTTCATTATACAAAATGTACAGTGAGAAAACTAAAAACAAAGACGGTTTGGTAGGGCTAGTTGTATTGTCTCACTGGAAGAATCTTCAGGAAAGTACTCTGAACAAACCACGGGATAGAAACCTCTTATAAAAGCAAGGAAGTAGAAGTAGATGCAAAAGAAGCACCATGTGATGTTTCAAGGTACATGAGACACTTCTTGTGAGGGTACAAAAAAGGTACTCTGCAATAGGACAACCATTTCAGAGCTGGTGGTGTGAAGGGGGTGAGAAACCTAAGGCATGAGCCACAGAATCTGTTATCTGAGGCACCTAATTATAAAAGAGTAAGGTTTGGGATTTAGTACCTTAGACAAAATTCAGCTTCCAAAACAGTAATACAGATTACGTATTAGGGCCTCTGCAGATTTGGAATTTGAGCTGAGTAAGTACCATTTATTCACTTTGTACTCTGTGATAAATAAAAAATTTAAGAGAACTTTCATGTACAAGACTGAATGAAACTGGGTCTTGATCAAATTCCACACCTAACAGCAAAAGACCTTCCACCAGTCCCCACATGGACTTGAACTACACATACCGTTACCAAAATCAAATTTGTCTCAGAGCAGTAAAGACAATGGGTTCTTAAGTAAGGGAGCACTTAATCTTCCTCACGTTTTGATCCTCTAAGAGACTTCCATGGCAGTTTGAGTTTCAGGTTTCAGTGCCCTGAGACTGACTGAAAAAAAAGTTTCACCTAAAGGCATCAGCAAGTTATACCTGAAGCATACATCATGCGCATGACTACTTCTGCAGACTAAGACAACATTCCCAAGCCCGTTCAGAAAGACAACATATCCCCATTTACACAAGCAATCATTCTGAATTTGCACTTGTTACTCTCCTCAGCAAAGGTTAAGGACTTTTTACTTAAAATGTCCAACTCCTGCACTTGTAGTCAAGTGGAAGGGAGGTACTAGTTTTCAAGTACATCAAAAGTCTTTCCATGTATATTCAAAGCAATATGGTAACTGAGGCACCCAGGACTACAGAGCCTATTATAAAAATGTAAGCCTTAAATATCTAAATGAGCAGGAGGGGAGGATGAAAGATGGAGGATGGGAGATGGGGTTTTGTCCTGTAAACCTAAGATCATCACAGAAAAGTTCGCTCTAAGCATAGTTTGCCCTACGCTCATTTTGTGGTGGATAAATCTGTTCATAGGCAGCTAGCGTGGTCTCTTTCAGGACTCTCTCTTGAACTTTAAAACAAACCCTTTTTCTGAACAGCCTTCTGTTCCCTCCTCCTCCTCCTCCTCCTCATTCCTTCCTCCCCCAAGACCACTGAACAAGAATTCAATTCAACAGAAGTGAATTTCAGGGGAAACAAAGCATAAGAGGATAGAAACTAACTCCCAGTTTTCATTCACACTTAAATATGTGCAGGTGCAATTGGAAATTGCATATCTGGTTCATATGCTACAACTGCAACACTTTAACATAATTTTACTAGACTGCAACTTCCCTTCATAAGAACCAACAAATTCAGTCAGAAGCATCTGGACAAGCTATGCAAACAAAGCCATCTCCAACATACCTTTTTTTTCTCTGCATTTTCTTTGTTCGCAACATCCCGCTGCCAAACGCTTTTCATATCAAAATCAAAAGGCCCTCTTCTGGTCTCGTAATTACTATGATGGTCATCAGCACTGAACTCTTTGTGAATCATAAAATCTGGTAGAGTGGAAACATAGTTCCTGCAGACAGAGATTTAACACTTGTTTGTACCAGGGATATGTATTTTTCATTTTATGACAAAATTATTCTGAAACACTAACAGATAAAGAGAGAACCCAGGAAGTTATTCAAGATCTCGGCAGACCTACCGTGGCTCATGGGTTGCTGGAAGATTGGAGCAGTGTGAGTACCAGTCAGGCGCAGCATATGCTACTGGAGATGACTTGCTTGTAACAGGAGCGTAGTGCTTCAACAAGTCTTAGGATGAAAAGACAAAAGCTGCTACTTTTCTGACTCTTATTCTAGTTATAAAAGCATCATCTTTTCAGGCCGCTGTTTTACCAAGAAGAGATACCTTTTAGTATTCACTAAGTAACATCTGTCTTCCTTGGTTAAACAGGCAATCAGAACCTTGCAGCACCATGTTTCATTTGTACCCTATTTATCTTCTAAAAGTTTTGACACATTTCTGCTGGTGTCTGTTAATTCATATTCCTGTATTTGTCACCCTGCTCTAAGTGTGCACGCCTGCCATCTGTTCAAGTCTCTCAGCTTCTCTTTCCCAATAAAGGAAACAACAAAAACATGGAGTGTCCTGGTACAAGAACAGAATATACACAGAACCCTAACAAACTGGATGCCATTAGAAAAAAACACTTCACAGACATCTACCAAGCTTTCTGATACAAATTCTTTGTGACAGGATTGTTTTTACCAGACTGTTACTTAAACAGCCCTAGCATAAACTGTAAAGACCTATCTCAAATGCAGCTAAACTGCCAGCATCATCCAAGTAGGTCAGACATAAAGCAAAACTACCTATTTTGATAACAGGTAGTTAATTCAATACACAGCAAGGGTATCATTACAAGCTGACCTCTTATGTCACAGTTTCAAACTTTTTCCCCTAGTTGAATTTCAGAATTTCAGAGGATTCTTCTGAAATGTCTACAAGATTTTTCTACCACCAAACTCAAGGAAAACCAAAGAAAATAATGCTAGAACAAACAGCCAAAAAAGTCACACACCAGGTCGGCCTCCTTGCTTTGCCAGCCTTACATAAGCTGAATCGGTGTCTTTGATCCATTTCCTGCGGCACGCAAATGTCCCTTCATTGGGAGCTTTTGCAAGACCTGGAATCTGAGATGTTGGAGGAATTGGGATATCTGAGTTCATTGGTTTCTCTGGTCGCTTCATGGGCATCTGGTAATAACATTCTGCAGTAATGGAAAAGAAAATTTTATCATAAAACGTAACTGGTAGCATCCCTTTTTCAGGCAACTAACAAATCTAGTCAACCTGAAATTTGAGCAACATGCTGCATTTCAGCATGAAGGTAGAAGAAAAGTATTCTTTATTCCAGGGCACATAGCAAGGGCAAATGCTGGAGGATCATAGTCAACAAAGAAGGCCTTGGTTTAAGTTTTGAAATAGCATTCAGGTTTTCATATGAAATGTTTTAGTACATGGCAACACACACATTCAGGCAGCAGACCAGGTCAAGGACACCAAGAGCAGGGAGAATCACAACAGACAGCTAGTAGCAGTTAAGCCTTTTGTGTCCTTTCCTTCACATCTATCACCAAAAGCAAAGGCAGCATTCTAATTTGTCCATTTCTAGGTCTTTATTTGTAAAATAATCCAACCTGATCCCCAAATCATCCCCTCCTTAATAAAATAAGGTAAGTTAAGCCCTCGCCAGAAATACTCCTTTCTCAACTTTCTGCATGCAAAAACAAACAAGCAAGCAAACAAACAGAAACATCAAAAAACTCTACAAGGAAGGGAAATTTCCTTAAAGGGAACATGAAGTGGCAGACAGGGAAGAAAAAGACAATCTAAGGAATTATGCTATGAAAGGCATACAGACTTACTGCGATGACTCCAAATGCAGTGAATGCAGTTACCTAGGTGTAAGTAAACTATCTTAAGGCAGGCATCCTCTCCAGGAGCTACTAGGCAAACACGAATATGCTGAAACTCATCTCTAAATAAAATGCCCTAAAGAACTTACTTTTGTTGGTACCAAGGGCAAAGAGCCATTAGACTGTTTTATTTCACTACACTAATTGGTCCATCTGAAACCGCTCTACCTCATTATCCCAAATACTCTCATTCATTTTAGTTTGCTGGATTGCCAGTCATTTGGATCTCTACTTTGACAGCTTAAAATGAAAGAGTATTTTCGAAGAAATAAGCCCCTTACACAGCTCATTTACAAGGGAAAATGCCCGCAACTGGTTGAGAATCTCCTCTCTTCTAACAGACTGAACTCTACTGGGATTCACCCATGGTACATAGTGTTTGCGGCTGATTTTTTCTTCCACCTGACAACATCTAGCGGATCTCTGCAAACCAAATGGATGTTCTAATTCAGAGTGCAACAAGTCTGCTGTTAGGAGGTGGGACCAGCAGCCAGGCTTAGAGCTCGGCAAGCACTAGAGGAAGGTAAGCTAGGTGGGAACTAGCCTGTGAAGACAGCCTGACCATGGGGCTCTTGCAGCACACCTGGAAAAAGGCAAATGCTCAGCACCATGCTCCCCCCTGAGATCATCCCGCAGCCCACCAGAGCACCAGAAACCTCTCCTGACACACAAGGGCAAGCTCCTTATATCAGACCTGTATTACTATAAAACAAAACGCACCGCCTGCTGCCTAGACGTAGGAAACTCAAGCCTGAGCCACGTTTGCTTCCAGCTACAAGAGTGGCAGGCTGCAGGAACCACAAAGGCACCGTGGTGGAAACGGGCCGAGGGCCCCTCGCCGTGCCACCACCTCTCCTACCACAGCCAGAGGCAGCAGCCGGACAAAGCAGGGCAGGAGGCAGGCAGACAGCGCCGTACTTGGCAGCGACAGCACCGGGCCGCGCCCGGCCCTGGCCCCGCCGCCGGCCCCCGGCCGCAGCGGCACGCCCGTCCCCGTGGCAACGGGGCGGCTCCGGGGCCGGGCCGCGCCTCCAACGGCCGCCGTCGCCATCTTGTGGCCGTCCTCGCCGCCTGGACGCGGTGCCGGGAGCCCGGGCGTTCGCTGTCCTCCCGGGGTAGTGGAGCAGAAAAGTTACACGGTGCTTGTGTGTGACTTCAGGCTGCAGTGTGGCCTACAGGATAGAGGGAAAAAATAGGATGAAAAAGCTTGTGCATCAAGATGAAGACACGGAGATCTCCTAACAGTTACCATCACAGACAAAAGAGATTCAGCTCGGGGAACATTAACGTAATTTACTCCCAGGTAAACCAGACACCTCTCCCCCAGGATCATCGTCTTGTGCTGCCTCACCATGAAGCCTGATTCAATACATATAGGTGTAGTCTGGGTGGCCCCAGTTGCTCAGCACTTGCAGCTTTATAGAATCATAGAATCATTAAGGTTGGAGAAGACCTTCAAGATCATCTGGTCACAGAATCACAGAATCATGGTCCAACCATCACCTTACTGCCAAGGTCACCCAGTAACCCATGTCCCCAAGCACCAGGTCCAACCTTTCCTTAAACAACCCCAGGGATGGTGATGCCACGACTTCCCTGGGCAACCCATTACAATGCCTGACTGCTCTTTCTGAGAAAAAGGATGTAACTGATGAACCCAGAGTGCTTGTTCTGCAGTGAGAAGAAAGAGGATCGGTGTTTTTTAAATGTGGTCTGGCCCATTACCTACTCTGTCAGTGTGTATGTTTTCAGGTCACAAGGTGCCCTTTGATTTGTTGTCCATTCTCTCCTACCACTGGATGGCTTCCAACACCCATCTTGTCAAGCTGGACAGGAAGCAATTTGAACCAACACTTGGTGGTCTGCTTTGTTCATATGGTCTAACAGTGAATAAAGCATCTGTAGGACTGCAGCAGCAATGAGGCCTACATCTTCTCATGTGTTCAAACTGTCCATCAACAGGTGCCATTCTCAGACCCCAATTACGCTGATTATCCCTGGATATTAGAAGGAAAAAATCCCAGAAACTGTTACCATTTGCTGAAGGATGTGATGACAGTGACATAAGCCTTTGACCTTCTGTGATGCTCACTAGGAAAAAATCACCTTACTAATTGGTGAACTGATGATGGTAGTTCAATAAATCTGCTGCATATCTACTGTCTTCAACAATTTGTGTTTATGCGTTTTTATGAAAAGTAATTTAAAAAATACTCTGGGAACAAGAAGTACTCGCAAGAGTCAGCAACAATTTTACAGTCTACCTAACTTCAAGCACAAAGATAGCTGCATCTCTGAAGCATTTTACAAAAGTATGTCACGCTGATGCTCTTGGATGGGACTGGCATGATTGCACAACTGCAAATGTGTAAAAAAATATATATTAAAAAGAGCCTTTGAAAAGAACCATTAAAATCCCCTGAAGACAAGCATATTTCCCTAAAGCCTATCAAAATGTACTGTAGGCCAAGCATGGCAATTGAGCAAGTTTCACTGTGTTTAAGAGGGGCCACACAAAGTATTCAGGAAACCTGTGGCTTTTACCTTGAGATCCTAACCCTCTTTAAAAACCTCACACTGTCACACCCCAGGGTGCCAGCTATGAAATGCCTCACTTCCAAACAACCTGGAAGTAGAGGTTACGGAGAGAGACAAGGGAGGAGCGGGGCCGCGTGATGGCCACAACATGGCGGCAGTGGCCATTGGAGGCACAGCCCGGCCCCGGAGCTGCCCCGTTGCCACAGGGCCGAGCAGCGAGGGCAGCGCCGAGTGTGTGCTTATTTACCAGGCCAAACTGCAAAGCAATTGAAAAAGTGCTGGTAGAGGCCAGTTCTGCTTCCGGTCTCCCTGGGGTGCTTAGGGTAGATGGCGATTAGGGAGGTTAGATCAGCACTGGCTGCCTGAATTCACCATGACCAGGGGATTTCCAGCATACTCCTACCAGGAGCACATTGGCTGTTACTGCAGGGCTAGCACAGCTGCCCAAAGGTGTCCCTCTTTTCAACCTAGAGAAAAAAATACCCTTTAAGAAATAGTTCAAGTCCCTTACCTACTGGCAAATATCTGAAAGCTGTGACTTCAGATATGCTGGCTATTAGGCAGTTCTCTAAGTGCAATGACAGATCAGATTGATCATTTGAAGGGGAATTTGTCCAACTGAAAAAGAAAAAGAAGGACTAGAAAAACTGAAGGAATGCTTAAGAAGTAAAATGTAGACAAACAGAAATGCAAAGCTACTTTAAATCAAAATTAGCTTATTTGCTAACAAAACTTTAGTCCTTGTTAATTACAAATGCTGAAGGGCACAAGAGAAGGTTGCTGGAATCACAGAATCATAGAATCATAGAATCATTAAGACTGGAAAAGATCTCCCAGATATCTGGTCCAGCCATCACCCTACCACCACTATCACGCACTAAACCATGTCTCTAAGCACCACGTCCAACCTTTCCTTGAATACCCCCAGGGACAATGACTTCACCACTTCCCTGGGCAACCCGTTCCAATGCCTGACGGCTCTTTCTGAGAAGTGTCTCCTAATTTCCAACCTGAACCACCCCTGGCACAACTTGAGGCCATTCCCTCTAGTCCTATCACTGGTTATCTGCAAGAAGTCCAATCCCCAGCTCTCCACACCTTCCTTTCAGGTAGTTGCAGAGAGCAATAAGGTCTCCCCTGAGCCTCCTCTTCTCCAGACTAAACAACCCCAGTTCTTTCAGCTGCTCCTCACAGGACTGGTGTCCCAGGGCCTTTGCCAGCTTTGTAGCCCTTCTCTGGACACGCTCCAAGGCCTCGATGTCCTTCTTGTAGTGAGGGGCCCAAAACTGAACACAGTACTTGAGGTGCAGCCTCACCTGAGCTGAGTACAGGGGGATGATCACCTCCCTGGTCCTGCTGGCTACACTATTCCTGATACAAGCCAGGATGCCGTTGGCCTTCTTGGCCACCTGGGCACACTGCTGGCTCATGTTCAGGCGAGCATCAACGAGCACCCCTAGATCCTTTTCCTCTGCACAGCTTTCGAGCCACTATGCCCCAAGCTTGTAGTGCTAGAAGAGCTACAGAGGTTTTCCTGTCTTGGAATTAAGAGACCTGGAGGGAGATATCAAGCTAACCTGGGCAAACTCACTTAGCCTGTTTAACAAAATCTGTACTGGCAGAGCCAATCAGCTCCACCTTACCCTGACTGAAGCTTGATCATTAGCATTAAGTTCAGTAATATTGTTGGATACTGCAGGACCAAATATTTTAAGTACTTTATGGACTTGCATTTTGTGATGAGGATATAGTTTACATCCTTCTGACTATACAGCCTACTAGTTAACATCTTTCTGACTATAAAGCATATGGCAGTGAACCTTGGCAACCAACCTGCAAACTGTCTTCCTGAAAACCCACATTTTAACTGAGCTAGAAGGACCAGCACACATTGCCCCAAGTACCAAACAACTGTCTTCCACAGAGCCAGTTCCCTGGGATGTGGTTTCTGGCCAAGGACATGTCTGCCATATAGTAAAAGGGAGCAGAATAAACATTGGACTCAGTTTTAACTGTTTAGGCAGGCTTAAACTGGAATCCTCCGTTGTATGTTAGCAGATATACACTATACATCACAAAAACTAGGAGAACCTCATCTAAAGTAAATGCAATGCAAAAGAGCTAGCTTGTCACTGCAAAAATGGAATAGCAAGATGGTGAAAATGGGTAGCATGGTCAGTCTCTACTGAGCTTAAGAGGTTAAGGAAAATGTGTTCAGATCAAGGGATCCCTGCAAGTCAGTTAAATGGGCTGCTGATTCCCATTTATGGCAATTGGCCAGGTTTCCCTCATTAACTCCTCATGATAGCCTTCTGGGATACATACTGGGGATGGGAGTGATGGTGTATGACTTGATAAAATAATTCCTAGAAAGCTGGAGAATGTTACGGATGTGAGCTCGGAGGGATCTCCAAAGCTATCAGCACTGAACCTCAGACCTGAATACATGGGAAATTAGGGTAGGGGCTTGATCCAATGAACGTATTCATGGTGGCTACTCCAACTGTTAGGGATCCAAGTCCTGAGATGATGGTTGCAGTTAATGATCGCTATTTTGCAATATTCCATGTCAACACAGAAGCCCAGATGTTAATGGTAATTAAGGACACTTAAAAAGGACAGCTTCCACTTAGCAAGCAACTAGTTTCAGTTGTAGGCATCAATGGGCAAGTCACAACTCATCCACTGGCCAGGGCTAAATTAACGCTGTGTAACAGATGTAGAGTCCACCCAACCTTATTCATATTTTATGTATGGATATATCGAAGGACCAGTCATGGGTGCACTTGTGGGGAAAATGGGAAATAGGGACACCATCCCGTTTGACCCACAGCATGCCTTGCGTCAACACACCCCTATTAGCTTGTTACAAACAGCTGCCCCCTTATCACCTATCAAGGTAGTTAATGTTCCATGGTATAAGTCACCTTCTGATGCCATCTGTCCTGTTACTGCATTTGAAAAGCAGCTGAAGGAACAAGGAATCATGGCCAAGTCCCATTCCCCCTAAAATTCTCCTGAATGGCCATTACATAAACCAAATGGCAAGTGGCAACTAACCGTGGATTATAATGCCCTGAATGCTGACACCAAACTGCTTCAAGTGTAACCAGTAGTCAATTCCCATAACTCACATGCCTTTCTATGGACAACAACTGTAGATGTGTGGTTTTTTTAATGATCCCGGTGTCTGATGTGGATAGGGAGAGATTTGCTTCTGCCTGGCAGTCACAGCAGTATACTTTTACTCACCACAGGTTTGAAACTTAGTCAGTCCTACCACTGCTCATTCTCTGTTGTCTAAAGAACCAGAAGTAGTAAAATTACCACAGGAGGTCACTGTTGTGACATATATGTCATGTGTATAAGGCAGAGTGCTGAGGACCAGGATTCCACTTTTGAAAAGGTGCTGTTAGCAGCTTACAAAGAGCTAGTAGCAACTGAACCCTTGACCCAGGGAAGGAGCATAAAATTTCATTGCCAAGACCTATTCTTAAGCCCATTCTTGCTGGTAAACCAGTACTTTTAGGTGTAGCACAGAAGGCCACTGTACAAAGGCGTGCACAGTATACCTGTCATCATGAAATTGGAGATGACTTAACAAAAGAGAATAAAGTTGTTGCAGTTGTGGAGCACATAGGAATACCCATTGAATATATGGAGTCTCCTTGCTCTCATATCCGTTATGGCCGAGAATTCAGCCAGATGGTCTGTGTTTTACTGACAGGAGTGTTTGCAAAATACAGGATAAATAGTGAGAAACAGCTGCTACGGTATCTGTAACCAATGAACTCGTACTAACAGAGCAACTAGAAGGTTCTGCCCAATTAGCAGATCTCTGTGCCATAGTACTAGCTCGCAGAAATGGCATACAGACCGTACACATTGATTCCTGTGCTGTATGGGCTGGCGCTATACAACGGTGAGGAAACTGGGTAAAACACGATTGACAGGCATAGAACTGAGATATATGGGGAAGCAAATATTGGGAGCAAATACAAGATATCGTCAACAGTCATCCTATTACTACGGGGCATGTTGCAGCACACCACAAAATGGTGGAATTTGCCTAGATGTTCAGTACTCAAGGCAGAAGAAAATGCTGCCCCATTTATACTGGCAAAGTGGTCACAAATATTGTTCCACTTGGCCAGCTAACCACTTAGCTAGTATAAATTGGGCAGGATTTTGTTCTGCCTTGAGTACTGAATGGTTCAGTAAATGGCTGAATGAATGGCTTGGACACACTGGAGCATACGACTTGCACACCACAGGATGAGGTTGGCCACTTACTAAGTAACAAGCAGATCATACAGTAGCAGACTTCATGATCTCTAAGGTCTTTTGCAACTTAATCGATTTTTTGGTTCTTTTACATGATTCTATATAGTGGCAACCTGTGGATTTGATAAGGAAACTAAAGATTATCTTGTCCAAATCTTAGAAAAGGAAATGTCCTTTGGGGTGTGTGGCAAGTAGATTATATCAGATGCATGACATGCACCTCCAAGTGGTGGAAATTAATTACAACTGTAGATAAAGTAGTGAGCAGTTTCAGTAATGTTTATGTGCATGCACTGCATCCAGATTGCCAACTGAAGCAGGATTAAACCAATGGTTTGCTATACACCCAATGCCACAAGAGATATAATCAGCTAACGGGTCACAGATTAAAAATAAAATACTACAGGAATGTTGTCTCAGGCATGGAGTTCAGTGGACTTTCCACTTACCCTACTTGCCCACACCAGCCTTACCTTTTGCTTAAATATTAGTAGTCTGTATCTGCGACCTGGACTTGGGTGAAGAAGCTAATACATTATAAAGGAGACATAAACGCCACCACCACCATTGCCCAAATGGTCATGACACTACTGAAGGGTCTGTTAAGTTTGTCCTCTTGGACAAGTGTACTCATGAAAATATTAGATAACCCATCAAGGGCTGGTGATGCCTGTTGGGAATTGAGCCATTAGGAATCATTATGGGAGTCTGCAAGCCAATTAACCATTGAGATGATGGCTTGTATGCCACAGTGGTCAATATGCAGTTTGAAATTTCTCTGACTTGGACTAAGACTGGGTTATACCTTGGGCAGCCCACTCCCATGCCTGCAAACGTCAACAACGTAACTATTTTACTCAGAAGTGCACAAGAAGGTGAATTTATGAGTTAGTGCATTTGTGATTTAAGGAATTTGTGAATTAAAAAAATGTCAATTAGGATATTACTAAGTTTGATTTGTGTGCTGAAAGGTGATTGAGACCTTGTTTTATTTTTACCTAATGTGCTCATGAAATAAAGATAGATACACAGAGTACATTGGATTGATATACAAAGTACATTGTCCTGTAAATCTGGCAGATCCAAATGGACTGTGACATGCATGTCATCCAGAATCTGCTACGAGACATTTTTTGGCACACCATTGGTTGTTTGTTTAGCAAGGGATAGGTTTTCATTCAAGTGGTTTCTGTCTCCTGAGTGTTGCTTACCTATAATGGGACAGAGGTATTTATAGGGAGCTGACGCCTGTAACGGTACTATGAAAATAGTTATTGTATGTTGACATTAAAAGGAAGCATCTTGCTAGTTTTGTCAAGCTATGGTGGTGTATTGCTTTCTCCTCTTTATACTCCCATAACATCAAACATAATAATTTATTAGCGCAGGGAGAATAGATGAGACGAGTCAAAGAGCTTTGTATTTCTTAACTTCATTTCTATTTTTATGTTGGGCATTTTACTGGGATATCATTTTTCATTGAACAAAAAAAAAAATCTTTCCTCTGAGAGGCTGGAGTCATGTCATCATACTGCTTCTTGCTTGACAAGTGTGTATTAACTTAAATGGTTTGTTTCATCTGCTCCTTCTGGTGCCTTTGTATTAATACCAGGAGATGATTAAAAAAGGTCTCTTTTCTATTCTATTCCAGCTTTCGAATTCATGATCACGGACATCCTGTATGGTAATAAGGTATATAATTTCTACACTTTTTTTTTTTCTACCAAAAGAATTAAAGAATTATTCATATGCTAATCAACATACTTCATCTCAGTAGAAACACTACAGAAAAGTATAGGCAAACTTTTTGTGTTTGTTTCCCTGTGCTAGCCTAAGCCATATGTTTCATTCAACATATAGCATTCATATGTTTCTTTTTTATATAGCCAGGAGAAGGAGAGCATGTCAATATTCAGTGCAGCTTAATTCTCCCTATAGAAATTATATAATTTATCAAATTATTTGGAACAAGGATTTCTTTCTTAGAAATCAATCTACATTGTCACTGAGGTTTAAGCCTTTAAATGATTGCTTGCTCCTGAGTTGCTGTGCACCAGTTTGCCTTCATATTGTTCACTGCCAAAGTGAACAGTACAGAGTTACTGAATATTGCTAGAAGGGAACTGTGGTTTGGTACCTCTGCAGCAGCCCTTTTGGCTCTTTTTATACGAGTAAAGTAAACCATACAAGGGAGTCTCCCTGGAACCTATTAACTGATGTGACTCCGGTCCACACTCTGTGCTCACTAGACCTAACATTAGCTGTCTTAATGTGATCATATTTCATTGTCATCTCCAGCAATCATAAGCCCTCTCGAGCATCTTCATATCAGCACTGCAAGAGGAAGGGCATGAAACGAGCTTAGGCAAAGGTTTGTGTTTGCTGTATGAAGGAATTGTGCTGACAGCACCTGCCTGTGTCTGTGCGGCCTGCCTGGAGTGGTGCTTCTCTGGAAAGTGAACGATGGCTTTGACAGCTACAATGACACATCATCACTGTTTGTCATGCAGCTCTTGGGAGCCATGTTGTGACCGTAAACCTCAAGTTATCTCTACTTTTCAGGAACTAGGTTTTGGCTCCATGACTATCCTCAGGAGTGAGTCTGATAAGGATGCAAACGCAGTGTTCCAGCAGAGCCACAAGGCAGCAGTATACAAAGCCTTCCTGGCATGAGACCTTCCTCAGACTTCTCACTATGTGCATCCTGTGTGAGCTGGGGAGGCAGATAGATGGACAACTGTCTGTCTTATGGGGTGAGATGTTGGGAGGGGGAGAAGGAGCAGAAGAATTGCAACTTAGTAAGCTCATGACACAATTGAGAAGCTGAAAAGAGCTAATAAAAACAGTTTCCCAGCCTAAGAGAGGTTTGGGGAAGTACAAAGGGGTGCTGTGATTGCTGTTTTGCCAGGAGGTACTATGTAAATGTGATAACTAGTGCTGGTTTTGAGGATGAATGCAATGGCAGATTTTCCATAATTAAAATAGGAAGATTCATTCTAACAGTAGTGTTGTCATTTGAACAGCATGGGAAAGGTGATAGAGGCTGTGTATCTTTGGGGTATGTGTGGCTCTTGGGATTCACTCACACACCAATGTGGCCTGTGCTTGTTCCTCTCTTGGGTGGGGAAGGTTTTACCAACTTGCTGTGCAGAAGTTCTTCAGACAGTGTTGGACTGGCTGCTGGTTAAAGAGGTATTTGTTGTGGTGTCTGTTCTCTGTTATCAGGATGGCATGCTATGGCACAGGCTGCAGCTGCAGGGTGGCAAATGTCCTTCCTCACAGGCTCATAAGAGCAGAAGTACAATACCTGTAGGCCTTCCTTGAGTACTTAGTGTGCTCATATAAAGACTTTGCTGAAAAAGTAATCAGAGTATCATCCATAAAAGCTGTAACTAGCAGATGAACTGTCACCAAGAGAATGAAGAAAAGATCAGGAGGAACAGTACAAGAACCTTTTCCTTGCAGAAAAAGAGCAATAAAGACTGACCCATTGAGTTCAGGATATAATGTAATATCCTTCGACTGCTGCATTAAGGAAAAGTCAAAAGGCACATAAGCTTTGCATTCAGCCAGGCAAGTCATGGTTAAGTGTGTCTGTCCTGCTATAGACGTGGCTATCTTGTCATGATGAACATGTATGGATCTTTCAGATAAATTTAACCTTGACTTTGCCAGCAAACTCTGAGTTCATACTCTACGATAGTATCTGCAATACCAGGTTACCAAGATGACACTGTTTACCATACATATTACCTAACACAGCTAATGATAACAACACTCACAAAAGCAAGCTTTGTCCTAGAAAAAAAATCTGAGAGCTCAGGAGTTGCAGTAGAGAAAGAGCCAATGACTGATGCTTTGAGAATAGGTCCTTCCCTGAGTAATCCTCTTCAAAGAATATCTGGTCCATCCACTTCCTCCTGACTGAGGCTCTCACAAAATTAATCTGTGCCTGGCCATAGACTTGGAGGTTGTGAGATATAAGGAATGAATCAACAACATCACACAAACGTGATCAGCACTGAGACAAAGACTCAAAGACTGATCAGAGCAAACATATCTCCTTTCAATTTGCAAAGGTGATTATGAAGTTGCATTTGTGGCCCCAGAAGAATCTGTTATTTTAAGAAAGCAGGTGAAAATGGTGATGGTAAAGAATTACAGGGACCCCTTCATGTACATGGATTTATATGGAGCCATGGCAATAGCCACTCTGGTTTTCAAGGTGTTCTTGTTATGGATGGGGCAGTTGTAGGAGGTCTTATTTTGTAGCCTGCTTATAAAGTCCAAACCTTGAAAAATGTTTGGAAATAACTAAGACCCACATCATGAGCACCTCTCACATTACAAAAAATGTGGCCAGACACATTTTTCAGGTCATTCCAGACAAACTGGAAATATTAACAGGGCAGGAGGTCTGGGGTTGGTCTTTATCCAAAGGACAGGCTTTAAAAGAAAGAAACATGTCACCTCCCCAGAAGCAAAGCCCACTCCAGACCCTTGAAATTCTTTAAAGAGTGGCACTGGACACCAGCCTGATCAGATCAAGAAGAAAAAGAACAAGAAGACAAGAAATGGTAAACCCAGAGAAAGATGGCCCATTCTGTTCTCTAACTCCCATAGTCCTTCCCCCATAATGCAAACAAAAAGCTACAATAAAGGTGTAGGAAAAGGGGGAAAGAACAGGTCATTCTTACACTGGTGGCCATTATTTTCCATGAGACCCCGCCATAGCAACAGTATTGGGGTTTTCAACTAGAAGGCCATGGGCATAGCAGCATGAGCATGAGGAAAAGAAGGAAAAGTACTGCCAGGGCAGATAATGTGAAGGGTTACAAAGCTCTGAATGTAAAGCGGGATATGTACTTGCAGACAGAAAATCATCTATGCAAGTCAGTCATATTAAAAAAATAAAATAAAATTACGTTATCTTAGTTCTCAAGAACTTTTCAGGTCTTTATATAATGCACAATATACTCTTTATATGCCAGTTCTAAAACTAAACTAAAAGCTTGGGGAAAATGGACATAAATTCAAAAATTCTTGAGATTATCTCACAGGAATGTAGAAATTTGAAAGACTAAACCTTGCTTGAAGTTACTGTTGCCCACCTTTGTTTTGGGTGAAACTGAGTCTACCCACATTGGAAGAGCTGAAACATGGGATTCTCTCCAGAAAAAAATACATTTATAAAATTTTTAATGTAACTGCTGCCAGAGATCTGAAATATTTGTAGTGAATCATGCAGTGCTACATATTGGCCTCCTCTTCTCCAGCTGAGTCAGAATTTCAGTAGGACTAAGCATGGGCAAAATGAAACCATAAAAACCCCTTGTTATTTTTATCTTATGTTTGGTCTACTGAACATCAGAACTAATTAAAAGGCTTCTAGCAGGAATTTAATTTGGCCATAAGAAAAGGGCAACTATCTTCAACTTCAATGGTAAATGCAGTAATTAAAATACACAGGAAAGGTGCTCAGAGCCAGATACAATATATAGATAAAGCTCAGGTGTCAGACTCCAAAATTGCAAAGGAGAAAACATCTGCTCAGTAGCTAACTGAACTTGAAAGCATATAAAATTCACTAGTCGTCTCCCTGACAAACTTGCAGGTTCTACATATGCTACAACTGAAATTCTACATCTGCTAAAATATCTCCTGGCTAAGTTGAGTCGGGATGCTGAAATGATCAAGAACAGAAGCAAAGTCTCATGCTATGTCCAGTTTTCCCTTAGACAGTGGTGTCCGTGTCCATCTTTCCATCATGAACCCAGTGGCTTGCACTTCTGTTAGGGATGCTAAGGATTCACTTTGCTCATAAAAGTACCCAAGTTTCATGGCTGCAGGGAGGAGGTATATTCCAATTATATATATATATCTATGGAAGAATAGCCCTGACTCAGTGGATCAGCAAGACAATTTTATGTTAGCTGTAGGGTCAACAATCTCAGAAACAGAAAGCCTTAGGAGAAAATAGAATCCAGAAGTCCTACCACTGAGCAAATGATGCAGGCCAGTAAAACCCATGCCTTCAGCCATGTATTACCTTCTTTGTTTCTGAACAACTCTGAATGAATGCTGTAACTACGGCTGTGAAAGAGATGTTTAGGAGCAGTTGCTTCCAGCAATCCCTCTTGAAAAGGATTATGAATCCCGTTCACAGTTGTTAGATGCATGTTCTCAGAAGAGAACTTATATTTAGAATGGACAAACACATTGTTCTTCTGCATCTTCTCAGGTGTCCTGTGTTAGTCATGGAGAAACACTGTGTTCATTCTGGTATTACCTTTAAACAGTTCCCTGGTCAACGTGCCAGATTTGGGGATACTTTATATAGTAGCTAATTGTCCTCATGTAATCATAAGTACATAACTAATAGCTTACATGTCTGGGATTTTTATTGCATTTAAATCCGAATTCCTAGAGCAATAGTCTTATTTCAGTCTTTTCAATCCATAGGTTAACTATTCTTCAGAGAATGGAATCCATCGTTTAGTAGCATTAAAGAACTAAGTAAACAGCATGTATAGCATGAAAAATATTCATGGACTCTCAGGAAAACAAGAAGTTTTTGCAGAACTCTAGTTTGTCGTAAAAAACTTGTACAAATGCTATAAGTGGAGAGGAGCTCTGCAGAAAAAGACCTGGGGGTCCTGGTGGACGACAGGTTGACCATGAGCCAGCAGTGTGCCCTGGTGGCCAAGAAGGCCAATGGGATCCTGGTGTGCATTAAAAGGAACATGGCCACCAGGCCAAGGGAGGTGATCCTCCCCCTCTACTCTGCCCTGGTCAGGCCTCACCTGGAGTACTGTGTCCAGTTCTGGGCTCCCCGGTACAAAAAAGACAGGGATCTCCTGGAAAGAGTCCAGCAGAGGGCCACAAAGATGACACGGGGCCTGAAGCATCTTCCCTGTGAGGAAAGGCTGAGAGACCTGGGTCTGTTCGGCCTTGAGAAAAGAAGACTGAGGGGGGATCTTATCAATGTTTACAAATATCTTAAGTGTGGGAGACAGAGGGATTTGGCCAACCTCTGTTCAGTGGTTTGTGGGGATAGGACAAGGGGCAATGGCCACAAAATGGAGCACAGGAAGTTCCACACCAACATGCGAAAGAACTTCTTCACGGTGGGGGTGACAGAGCACGGGAACAGGCTGCCCAGGGAGGTTGTGGAGTCTCCTTCTCTGGAGATATTCAAGACCCATCTGGTCACCTACCTGGGCAACCTGCTCTAGGGAACCTGCTTTGGCAGGGGGGTTGGACCCGATGATCTCTGGAGGTCCCTTCCAACCCCTGCAATTCTGTGATTCTGTGAAAAGGACCTCCTCCTGTGCAAAGTACTGGTCAGACTACACAGCTTAGTCAGCCTCATCCATCAAGCGTAAACACACATTGGGATAGGTTGCCCAAAGGTTTTGTGGAGTTTCCAGTTTTGGAAATATTCAAAACAGTTCTGGGCAAGTCTTGAGCGTATAGCATATATCTAGGCTAGTTGACCTAGCCTAGATATAGTGGTGGAGAAATAGGCTGGAGCAGATGACCTCTAGAGGTCCCTTCCAACCTATATTATTTTATGAGCCTCTCCATCCATGTCACCATCTGGTGGGACAGGAAAGCAATGGGCAAGAGACTGTACCAGTGTGAACACAATGATAGTCCTGAGTTCTTTCCAGATCCTTTTAAGCACTAGAATAACATAACACTTCTGGGTGGAAACAATTTTCTATCAAGACAGCTGTGTGGGCTGGAGCACAATTTGAAGTCTACCTGCTCCTCCCGGTGTTGATGGATTTTATTAAAATCACTTTGAGCATCACATTAGAGTGTCTTTTTCCACTGATATAAGCAGTGAAGCCGGACATTTCTAGGGATCTCTGAAATTCTTGTCCAAAGCATTGTCAAAGTTAAATATCATGTAACTTCAGCATTTGTAACATGAGGGAGATCCTCAAGTTACAAGGCAGAAGAGTGGAAGTAACAGTGTCCTCACTTCTTATCTTTGAATTGTGCATGGTAATTTGAACTGACATTACATATTTTGCTACATACCATAGCACACTGAATGAAAAAAAAAAAAAAAAAAAGTTTAACAGACTAGAAACCACTTGCTGTGACTAAAATGATAATAGATCATATCTAAATTATTACTGGCATTAGATATGTCTCATTTTTAGTTTGATTAATGGAATGTAATTATATCAGAAATGATCAACTCTAATGGAAATTTGGGCCAATGGAGAAGTCGAAATAATTCCATGAGTCTATTAGGACATTAATGAATTAAAAGTATTTAATATTAACTACCAAGAAATACAGGGGAAAAAAATCAACATAAATATGAAATGCTAAAAGAATGAAGAAACTGCTGGGATTATGAGCTGTAAATATTAATGCATTATTTGAATAATTTTATATCTGAATTAATTTCAGAAATATGGTTTCTGTTTTTCATTTGGGAACAAATCAGACTCTAATTCTGGGCAAGCTAAAACCTCTGTAAGTCCTAATGTTTCTATTTAACAGCTGTTGAATAATTTATAACATGCAGTCTTTTTTGTTTACATCTAAAAATAGTAGTAATTTAATACCAAGTATAACTCATTTCATTCAAAATAACCATTATCTCTTTCTGCAAAGGAACCTTATCTGTCTGTGTTCTTGAGCAAGTCAGAAAAAATCTCTACAGGGTTTCTTTGGGTTGTAGATGCCAAGGATAGGGTCTTTCAGAGGGACTTTATGAATCCAAAAGATTGACTAGTATTCACAGTCCTGTGCTGAGTTTCCATTAGCAAGAGAAACTAATGATAGAATAATTTATTTCATGTACTCTGATGTACTGGGAACTAACTAGCAAGAGTTTTTATGTTAATTATATAAAATCTTTGTTCAATGCTGCTGAAAGGACTTTTCCTCCACAGTCTCAGTAGTTTGTTGGCTGTTTACTCAGCTCTGTCTTTGTTGTACATCTGGTAACATGCTTATGGCTGTTTGATACTGTAGGAGGCACTGGGACATTTCTGAGGAAGCTGGCTGAGAATATTCTCCCTGCTGACAATGCTGCTCGAAAGGATGATTGGATTGCTCTGCAAATTGCTGGGACAGTGCAGGACAAAAGCAACCATAAACGAGTAGTTTTCTGAGCACCTGGAGAAAGGAAATAATAACTTAAAGTACTACAGTACTTCAAGGATTTTTTTTTTACTTCTGTCATTCATTTTTGCATTATTTGGTGACATCAGTTCTATTTTATTTTTATTTTTTGTTGTGTCTGATGAATAACATTTTCCCCCACAACAGATAAAGCTGAGGAATTTGATACAGAAAAATTCCATGAAATTCTCCTGAAACCATATTTTTATTGGCCCAGAATAATACTGCTACTGTATGTATTTCTTTTCTGTGATTCAGAATCTCACGTGAGTCATCCATGATTTCAAAGGCAGTCCCAGGAGCTCAGTCAAGGAAATATTTTGGCACCATTTAGCACTGCTCAGTCCTTTGAGTCCTAGATGAGACCAAAACAGTAAAAAGGAAAACAGCAAATGAGTGTCCTTGGAATGAATAAAACGGCATGCATTTATGTCTTTTCTTTAATATCTTGAATTTTAATGATACTACTGAGAATGAGATTCCCTTTACATTTGTAATTATAAAGGAGAGCAGGTGGTGAAGGCTTAGCTTAAAGTGTTAATTAAAATAGCTTACGCAGCCAAGCTTCTGCTTGAATAAAGTATGTCTGAAAGATATAAGACACTCAGTGAGTGCCCTATTCTAGTGAATTATTCTTAAATATAGCTATCTTGCAGCAAATTCATTGGAGATATTTAATACCCAATACACATGTACATTTAATGCCAGAGAAAATTCATCCTCTTGAGTTCATGAAACAAGCATTAGACTGTAGATGTTCTAAATGCATGTTTCTGGAAGGAAAAACAAGTCTAGATTCACCGGGAAGATTTGTATTCCTGACTGCCTTAGTAAGTATTCGCATAAGAGAAAGAGATCTTCAGAACACCAAGGTTCCTCACTCTCTGTAAGTCTGTTGGCAGGCAAGTGCAGGATCATGTCTGTATGGCCTGTGCTGAACTGAAGGAATGCTGATACACCATTGGGATTCATCCCGTGAATTCACGCATCCAGCTCAGCACAAGAGAATTGGTTCAGAGATGGTGCCTCTGCCTCCACCTTGCTAAAAACAGTCTGAGGGTGGTATCTACCAGTCTGCTATACTCAGCTGTTGGGAGAACTCAGCTTGGTTACAGCAGACTCGGTTTTAGATATTTTGTGGTTGTTGTTGTTTTGTTTTGTTTTTTGTTTTTTCTTGATTAGGGATTGAGCTCCTTAAGTCCTCAGCAGCACATCATAGCTACTTTGATACTTCGTAATCACAAATAAAGTTGTTCAGTGGAGCAAGGACTAGAGGACAGTTGTCCATTCATCCTTTGAACTGATCACTGGACTAGTCACACATAATACATTTTTCACAAATACATACATAGTACCTTTTTCATTTTGTTCTCTGGGCCATTACATTTTTAATTGAGTGGTAAAATATGACATGCAATCAAAGAGAGGACTCACAGGTGGCTACTTTTAGTATTTGGTTTAATTTGTTTAATTGGATATATCCATTTTACTTGAAGACCTCAACACTTTTTGCCACAAGAATCTAAATGATAGCAATCAGATGGTTTATGGTCTTTGCATGCAGGCAGTCGTTTGATTTTTGTTTTAAACATAAGTTTGGTCCAGGCAAGCTCCACCTGTCACATTCTGTGCTTTCACAGTTTTTTAACTTAAAATGCATTGATTTGAATTTAAGCAGCAAGTATCTGATACTTCTGAAAATTGAGCCACTTCTTATTCACCTTCTTATATGCCTAAAGAAGACTGTTTTCAATATTAAGTATAGCTGAAAATAAACAATTCAGCATAAGCATGGTATCAGTCAAACTATGTAAGAAATATGCTTGACACCTCTCTCTAATTTGAAACTTGAGAAAATTTTCACTGAATACAAGTGTATGTAAAAGATAGAAAACTTTGTTTTTCACTTTCTGTGTAGAGCTTCTCATTGGATCTGTGTGGCAAAAGTACTTCCAAACAGTTTTACTAGTCAGAAAATCCTAATCTGTCTGTATTTCTGCTCTTGGAAAATATGACAGATGTAAATGCCGCTGATGCAACATTATATGGCCATTTTTGAAAGACAAAACAAAAAGGTTAGGAATGATACAGGGAAATATATCTCCTATTCCTCAGACTCTTCCAGTGTTCTGCACAGTCATCTTTATCCTAACATATATCTCTCCTTTAAAAAAAAATGCCCCCTTTACATTATAGGCTTTTCCTATTTCCCTTCTTCTCCCTTCCTGATCTTCTCCCTTCCTCCCATCCTGAACTGCTATACTAGTAACATCAGAAACGATGAAGATTGTGGCAGGTTTGTCCCTTGCAGTTCATTTTCATGCTGCGAAGAGTTTAGAGCTGTGGTCTAAGAATAAATACATAGGCTAAGAAAAATATATAGTAACAGTTACATGTGCAATCTTTAAAGCATCAGTTTATGGGGAAAAAAAAATCCCTAACCAGGTACTGTAAGCTTATGCATAGAGCTCTGCTTTTTAAATAGCATTTAATAAAAGAAACAAATGAAAAAGTGGGAAAGAAGAGTATCTCTGTCAATACATTACATCTTATATTATTATATACACCTATATTTGGTAGGTCTTGGCATTAAAACAGAAAACATTAAAGATAATCTAGGAAGAAAAGAAGATGTCAAATGCTTTGCCTTTCCTTAAAGGCTCAATATCTCATCCTTTTTTTTCTCTTCTGGAAGGCTGCTGAATCGTATGTGTTAATACCTCATGGTTTGTCTTTCTAGTTAGAGAAATTGTTCTTATACATTGGTCTGCTTAAAAATGCAGTTGGGTATAGTCTGGAAACATAACCAGTCAACTACCTTCATAAATGTTTGCTGATTAATGTGTGAAACATACCTGTGTTGTTGAATGTTTAGTCCCTATTTGTTCACATCTTTTTCACAAAAGATTTCATTTGTTCTTACTGACTCTCCAATAAAGATTCATCCATCAAAGAGATGTCTCCTGTCTGGGCAGGGTTCTCCTACCCTTTCTACCTGATGTCACTGAATGCTTGTTCATCATGAAGTACTGAAAAATTCTGGATGATTGAAAATTGAACTATGCTAAATGCTTCCAATTAATTCTATAGCACAAGAAGACCTAGGACAACAAATTCCAGGCTGGAAGCTTCAGTGTGGAGATATTATGGTAGATTCCAAATGCATCTTGGCCTACCAGAAAATTGAGGGTGACATTGGGGTAGTGGCTGTAGTTTGCAGTGAATGCAAACATGTGAGAGAAGCACAGGAGGGGAAGCATTCTTTCTGACCAAGCATTTCAATGCAATTTCATTGTTTGGAAAACAACCTACCTGGATTATCATGTGAAAGAGTACTAACCAGAGTGTAGCCAAGATGGAGAGCTGCATTTTCGCTTCAAGTTGTTTTCCTTTCCTCCATATAATTTGAATTGGATGTTACTGTTCTTACAGTGTTCACCCTCCTGTAGCTGCAATTATAAGTAACTTGTGCTGTTCTTGTTTGAGCTGCAGGAATGCCTTTTAGATGCTGTAATTATTGTTAAAATGTACTCTAGACCTCAGGTTTTGCTGGGTTTTTATAAAGAATGAGTACAAACTGGGAGCCATTCTATTCTAAAAACTCTCTCTGAAAGACTTAAAATTTTAACACTATCTTTTTGCAATGAAATCAGGTTTCCATAAGGGACAGAATACTCTGCGTTCCCCATTTGAGAAATTTGGAATGAGACTATTTATCCTCTGTTCTTTCCTGCTCCAGCCTTTCATTCCCAAAAGACAATCCCTACTGCCTCTTTCAGATTGTAAGCAGGAATTTGACTACTACAATTTTTCCAAATTTTAATTTCTAAACAAAGCTCTCCTACCTGATATTCTGCTACATTCAAGCCTGCTCTGAGCAAATTAAGTATTGCAGGGAATATGTCTGAGACACTGCCTGATGATTTTATAAGTAGACTTTTTTGTACTGTACACTGTGAAATTAGTTTTGTTGTTTTTTTTTTTGTTTGTTTTGTTTTGTTTTTTCCTTTTTCTGTGGAACAAGACAAGTTAACAAAAAGTCACTTCAGACCAGCATTACTTCAGACCAGTATTACTAGGAAAAATTGATGTGTGTGAACCTAGAAATAAAAGGCAAGCAAGTGCAAGTTTATTTCATCCCCAAATCACCAGCTACTAAGCAGATTCTCCCTAAATCTCACCTGGTGCTTTTATTTCACTTTAAAATGGGTGTAACACAGTATTGAAAATACCTTTATAAATTACAGGTTTACTGGACAGTTTATTCAATCATTATTCCATGCCATTAGTTAGGATTCACTGATGATTTGGTACATTGTTTAGTGAGAACTAAAAGGTGTTCAATACTCTGACTTCTGTCTAACCTCTAAAATGTTATCTGCAAGTTTGAGATGACAAGCAGACCTTTCTGTAGCCCTTCTCTCCCTACTTTGTCAAAAAGCGACATTAGAATCAAGTCATCTTGTGCTGATATGACTATGAATGAATTAAAACAAAAAATAAATAAAATTAATTGTGGAGGTTTAGCTTCAATCTATTGAATACAGAGAAAGTAACTGCCACTGTCCATTCAGATAAGTTGATTCTTCTTTTAAGGATTCTTCCTCCTAAACATGGAGGAATATGCTCAAATGTAAAAACTAACTTAAACTATATGTTAAATAAGGATTTGCAGAATAAACTCATTACATAAGTATTACTTCCCTGAAAGTGACTTCCCTGTCCTTATCTCTGCCCGTGAGCTTTTCCATTGTATTTTCTCCCCCTGTCCTACTGAGGAGGGGGAGTGAGAGAGTGGCTTGGTGGGCACCTAACAATCAGCAAAAGTTAACCCACTTCAAGTAATAAAGGGATATTACCACACATCATGTCCTGCAAAGTAGGTAATAATATGGTAAACTGATCAGAGGATCAGGGTTTGGCTGGATTAGATAGGTAATCAGGTACAAAGTCTCTTCCTAAAGACATCAGAGAAGTAGTCTAATCAAGAGGAAGAGAGAAAAAGAGAAAAAGAAAAGAAAAAACGAAAATGCTGGCAAAAGAATAAATGAGTCTGAACAGGCCATGAGTCATTTTGGGCCAAGTCTGCAACATAAGCCTCAACTAAATTTAGTTGCTATGTAGCTTAAAGAGACTACCTCATGGGTACATCTTCTGCAGTCATGCATTGAGAAATGCCTTAGTTAACCAGAAGGAGAGGAGTAGGCGTAGCATACAGCGTGAGAGAATCCTACTTTTAGTCATAGAGGAAATATGAAATATGAACCCAGCAAATGAGCGTGTTTCTAGAATGAGATTGCTAGTGCTAACATTATCAAGCAAGAAGTACCTTATATGATGATGAGTCAGTGCTTTTTTTTTCCATTAGAAGACATGCTATAGGCAATTAAAATGCTCTTTTCTCATATGTATTAATATCATGCCATTTCTTAGTGATCTCTTTGCTATTATTAGCATGGATTGTCATCACTTCGTAGCCAGTATGTGAATCTATGCCTACATCAGTGCTTCGCAATAAAATTAGGTTGTGCTGTGCAGAATTTCAACATTACATTTTCTGATTAACTTTAATTATAATGATTTTGCAACACCAACATAAGGTGTTCACAGTTTGATAGGTCTCCTTTCTTTTCAATGATAATTGTACCAGAGAATATTATGAGGACTTACATGATCATGCTTCTCAAGGGATTTTAAGAACTTACTGTTTTGCTTTGTCTGACCTCAGAAAATCCTTGCCAAAGTCAGCAATTGTGCATAAAGCTAACAATTCTTTCTTCTCAACTGCAGCACTAATTTAATACCATTCCAGAAAATCTGTGCTTTTGAAAGTCCTATCTTCAACATGTAGAATCATTAGAAAACTCACACATACCAGATGTTAATTACTTTCAGTAAGCCACAAAATATTTGCTCACCTTTAACACCTGCCGGTGGCTAGAACATGAACATGGGTAGTTTAGATTTGTTAGCACTTTGGTTTCTGCATTTCCCCACTTTTTTCCTGTTAATATACTTCAGTGCAGCATTTCAACAGAATATATTGACTGTAGTATGTACATTCAAACACATTGACTTCTGATTCTTCTGCAGTGAAGACTTCCTTGTAACTCCAGCTGATTTTAATATGCCTGCTATCTGTATTCTCCAGGGTACAGTTATAACCTCTTAATCTGTAATACTTGAATGGGAAATTCCTTCACTGAAGCACTGGTCTAAAAAGTTTACGGTCAGCAAGTTATGCTCAGAATCACATATCCATGTGCCTGCTGGCAGAATCATGAATATGTAGTTTATGTTCAAAATATCACAAGTACAAAGGCTTTTTTCCTTAATGTGCATTCTTTTTTCATCCCAGATCAGCAGCCCCATTTAGAAGGAGTGGAACTGGCCATTTTTATTGGAAGCTCTCTCCCAAGTAGACCAGGAACCTGTCTTCTCTAGTTCACAGCATTTTAACTGTGATTATTTCCATTAGATAGCTGCTTGCAGAGTCTTAGACAGCTAGTTAGTAACTTTGGATTTTCAGTGTGTATCCATGTGGTTTTGGTACCAGTGTTATGTTTGCCATTGTCCTTCATTGGTATTTATACCCTAGACTGACTCTATAGAATGAGGGTTGAGCGAGAAGAGAGGAAATGTGAGCTTCTGTTCCAGCAGTAAGCCTAAGGTTGAAAAGGGCTCTGCCCTGTGTGTGCATGACACAAATACGATGGATTCAAGGCATGCTGGGTTTTAAGAAGGGAGTATATACTCAAGGGCATTTTGCTTTGTTAATTTACACGTGTATTTAAAGACTAGGTTTCTGAGGCCCTCATGCATTAGGAGATGGCAGCTTCTACAGGAGCCATTGCTAGTGCTTTTGGGGTGTTGTCGAAGGATATACAGGAAGGTTTGCAGGACTGTGATATGATTGATCCCCCCCAAAAAAAAAACAGTTGGGGTTATCTGTCTGCTGATTCTACTTTTTAAATTGGTTCAGTAATCCATACCATTCCTCCTGAAGTCTGCATGCAAGCATTAGGCCCTGGCCTGAGGTAGAGGTAACTGAACGCAATAAACTGCTGAACATGACATGAGGAATTTCGGGACATAACAAATGTCAGAGTGAGAAGCTGACAGAAGTTAGAGGCAGTGCTGCGAGGAGTTACTGGATTTCACAGGCAGACAAGGGGAACCTAAGGGAAAGGTTTTGGCAGTGGTAGGTGTGTCTGCGTATATGTTGAGAGCTCCAGTCTCCTGTAAGCAGGGACTCACCTCAGCCTGGCACTGCTGGCCAGGACTGGAGGAGTGCCTGGGGTCTCTGGCCTGTCAGGCAAGGAAGGAGGATTACTCTGAGTGCCTGCGTCCAAAACATGTTTTCCCTTGACAGTTCCTATAGCAAACACATGTGGATGCAGTGTTCATGCAGTTAAAGAACACAGACTATGGCACACGGAGCTATAATTTTAGGTGTGACTAGCACAGGCAATAGTTGCTTTCGTGTCCACTGAGGTCTGAACAGATGTCAAACTATTAGCAGGGGCAAAAATCAAGCTGTAAGGTGGTCTGATCAAAGGGAGATGCTAAGTGATAGGGGGACTTTTAGAAAACACATGCAGTTTATTACTCAGGGGATTTCAAGGAGTGAGCAAAGGTTTGGGATGTTTTCAAAATGCACAACACTCCAGTGTATTCAGATGTGCTACAGGGTGACGGTCACTGTGGTGCTCTGGATGTAAATAAATTGCCAGAGAGAGAAATTTCTGGCTAGGTATCATGTAGTCCCAGCCCCCTTGCTGTTTTCTGTTTTGTTTATTTGAGTGCAGCACATGCAGACAACTTTGGGTGAGAGGTCTTCAAATTGCACTAATTGTAGTATATTTGTTCAAAAAAGTGCTTAAACACACACAGCTGTGGATCAGCAAGAACTGTGCTGACTGCCAATTTAAAACTCAGTGTGCCAGCGCCACTGTTACATGGGCAGGAATCACAAAAGCAAAAGAAAGCAATGTAATGAGTGTTATTTTCTGCTCTGTGGCATGAATAATCATTTGTATATCAGCCTCCAAATTAAAGAGCAGGAAGACTCAAGAAAATAACTTCTTGTAATGATTTGTAATGTACACTTGGAAAAGGAAGACGTGTAACCAATTACAATTTGGGGATGAGCCTGGAGCTGGAGAAACCTTCAGAACTTAAGAGTAAAGAAAATCCTCTGTTAAGGTACTAACAGTGAACTTAAAAAAAATATATAATGTATATATATATGAATAATGTGGTGTGAATGTTGTCAGCTATGGCTGCCATGCTCAAAAATACTGTGTAGTAGCGTAGTAGCTCAGAACCTCCATGCAATGGATTGTCTGGCAACTTCTTGTTCATTTTTTACTGTGGATGGGTATCCTTTTGCTATTTTCTTGACATCAGCAACAAACGGTTATTTTTAGATGATTTGATAAACTGTTTTAGTGAATTTGAAGATGAAAAGCCACGACTAACCGTGAAATCTAGGGAAGACAGAAATATTGATGACACATGGACAGCCTAAGATTTCTTCCACTGAGGAAAAACACCATCATTTTGAACTCCAGGTATGTGTTAAGCTGCACCCTCTGCCACCACCAATTACAAGCTGTTGTCTACAGCGTTTGCAAAGCAGACATACTCAGACCAGCTGAAATTCTTTCTAGAACTTAAAACATCATCATCATCAACATCCTATGGATTTCTGGAAGTAGATTTAAATTTTTTTTCTTTTTTCAGATGGAGTTACAGTGGGCTCTCCTCTCCCAGTTGTCTTGTAGGAATTAAACAATGAAGTACAAGGTAAGATCATATGGAAGAGGAATATAATTTTGGTTTTATTAAGGTTTCTAAGTATTAACTTGTTCCATTACATTCTCACACCAAAATCCAAGCACAAAGACACGTGTCTAAAGGGTCTGGCCATGATCACTTGTATGCAACAAGGGACATGACATGTGAGTTATCAAGTCCTCGCTGACAATGAAGGTATTTTAAGATAAATTTTGATTCCTAAAAGACAGGAAAGATCTATTTGACTCCTAGGCATTATCTTTCATCTCTGAATTTTGCCTGCTTCATCCTCTGTAAATATTAGATATGGTGGCTGCCCATTTTCTTTTGTTTCCTCAGTTTGGGTGTCCTATGGCTGCAGTCTGTCCTCCTTGGAATACCAGAATGAGGAAAGGCACAACTCTTGTGCTGTAACTGTGCTGCCATCCTCCTGCTATCAGAGTGCAGGTCTCCTGCCATAGTCTGTGCTGGGCTATAGCGTTGGTGCCTTTTTCCTCTGAAAACTGAGTCTTTGCGCTAAATTTGATTAGCTTTCAGTCAGGTAGCTCAACGTAAGTATTTATTTTTGTAGATAAATACCCTGAGACCCTTGATGAAGCTTTGTTATTTCAGCATCATATAGTCATATAGAACTCTAAGTCTGTTTTCGTAGTTTCTGCCTGAGTGGATGAAGGAGGCCAGAAAAGCTTTATAGGGTAAATTACATACAATTTCATTTAGCCTGATCATTCACAACTTCCGTATATGGCCTTTAAAGCCAATTGTGTGTGAAGGTAGAACAGGACAGGAAGGAAAGAGCACAGAGCCCGTTAGATTTTCATGGAGAAGGATTCTGGGACAAGAATGCGCAGCCTGATCTCTTATTCTTTAGGGGCCAGGCATAGACCATGACTCATCTCTCCAAGCCAGACCAGTATGTTAGCTTCTGTTTAATATAAAGTACATTATTGTCAACTTTCTGTCTTGTGGCCCTGCAAGATTTTAAAGCAGCATTGAATCACGTTTTTGCTATTGACTTTTTCTATAAAGTTTCTTTAGCGGTAGTCTTTCTCACATAAGGGATGTTGTGGGAAAGTTGTTTCCCAATATTTTCCTCTGGTCTCCTTTTCAGATCCACAAGCCTTTAGCTATTCAGTTTGTAGAAAGCTGTTATGCTCAGGCATCTCTAAGCTAAGCTGTATTTAACCTCAAACTTTTCTGTCACCTTTTTAGGTTTTAGCGGTGTCTCTTGCTCATCTTTTGAATTATCTCAATTTTTTTCTCTTTTTTGCCACAATGACAAGTTGTTTCATATTGAAAACTTGAATCTATTTCATTCTGCCATTAACATATTACTGCCCAACTGACAGGAGATAGCAAATGTTTTGTCTTTTGAAATGGGATTTGTTCTCCTTTGAGCCCTGCATTTGTGTTTCCATTTTAAAGATATAATTCATTTTAATCTTTTGCAGTTACTGATATATGCAACCTGCATTTATTTGGGCAGCATTCAGACAGTTATTACTCAGTTTACTTTTTACCTAGTTCTTTAGTTTCCATATCCTGAAATGAGTGGTTTCTGCAGTTCCTTATGAGACTTTTTTTTTTTTTTTTTTTTTTTTTGCTTCTTGTTACCTGTTTTATAAACTTTCTGACATACAATGGAATGAGGAAAGCTCCCTGGTGTTTGTATGTCTTCAGATCCAGATACCACTAAGTTAACAACACATACTTCCATAATGATGTGGGTGCTACCTTTGTTCTCATACTGGTTGAAAGTAGGTATAAGAATTAACAGACCTGGCAGAGAAAAGAATGACACCACAAGCCAGCTTGAACCCCTGTCCTACCTAGTTCCTCCATATGAGCAACCTGTTTTGAAGTCTGGAGCTAAATAGTAAGGAGAAGAAAAGATGAGAAATTGAGTGTGGATAGAGGAATTGGTGACTTCAGAAATGAGGCAACAGATCAGAGATGGCAAAAAAACACAGATTAAAAAAAAATACATTATTAACATTATATCAATGAACGGTCTTGGGAATCTGGAGAGGTCCCAGTCGACTGGAAGATGGCAACCATTGTTCCAATTTTCAAGAAGGGCAATAAAGAAGACCTTGTTAATTACAGACCTGTCCGTACTACTTTCAGTGCCTAGCAAAATTATGGAGACTATTCCGGGTGTTATTGAAAAACACCTGAAAAACAATGTAGTCATTTGTCACAGCCAACATGGGTTCACAGGGAGAAAGCCCTGCTTAATGAACTTAATTTCCTTTTATGACAAGGTCACCCACATAGTTGACCAAGGGAAGCCAGTTGATGTAGTATTTTTGGATTTCAGTAAACCTTTTGATACTGTTTCTCACAGTATCCTTCTGGACAAAATGTCCACCATACAGCTAGATAAATACATAATACAATGGGTGAAAATTGGCTGACGGGTTGGGCTCAGAGGGTTGTAGTAAATGGTGTTACATTAGGCTGGTGGCCAGTCACTAGTGGGGTTCCACAGGAATCCATTTTAGGGCAGCTCTCTCCCATGTTTTCATCAATGACTTGCATACAGGACTTAAAGACATACTAAGTAAATTCACAGATGACACTAAATTGGGAGGAACTGTAGGCTCCCTTGAGGGTGGAGAGGCCTTACAGAGAGATCTTGACAAACTGAGGGCTGGGAAATCACCAAGTGCATAAAGTATAACAAGAGTACATGTCAGATTCTGCACCGGGGAAGGGGCAACCCTGGCTATATGTACAGATTGGGGGATGAGAGGCTGGAGAGCAGCCCCACATAAAGGGATCTGGGGGTTTTAGTCAATAGCAAGTTGAATATGAGTCAGCAGTGTGCCCTGGCAGCCAAAAGGGCCAAACATATGCAGGGGAGCATCAAGCACAGCATTGCTAGCTGGTGAAGGGAAGGGATTGTCCCGCTCTGTTCTGGTGAGGCCTCACCTTGAGTACTGTGTGCATTTTTGGGCACCACAATATAAGAAGGACATAAAACTATTAGAGAGTCCAGAGCAGGGCTAAAAAGATGGTAAAGCGTTTGGAAGGCAAGACATCTGAGGAGCAGCTGAGGTCCCCTGGTTTGTTCAGCCCAGAGCAGAGCAGGCTGAGGGGAGGCCTCATGGCGGCCTGCAGCTCCCTCACCAGCGGAGCAGAGGGGCAGGCGCTGAGCTCTGCTCTCTGGGGACAGCAACAGGACCCGAGGGAACGACATGGAGCTGGGACAGGGGAGGGTCAGGCTGGGGGTTAGGGAAAGGTTCTGCACCCAGAGGCACTGGGACAGGCTCCCTAGGGCAATGGTCACAGCACCGAGCCTGCAAGAGTTCAAGAAGCATTTGCACAATGCTCTTAGACATACTGTTTTATTTTTGGGTGGTCCTGTGTGGAGCCAGGAGTTGGACTTGATTACCTTTGTGGGTTCCTTCCAACTCAGGCTATTCTATGATTCTATGAAAATCATACACTACAGCACAAAAATATGTTTTATGATAATAGAATTAATAGAACTATTTACATTCATAAGAAATGAAATGCTGTGGCTTACATGTCTTCCTAAGATCAGGAAGAAATGATGTTTCTGAACCAGTTCTTAAGTCATATCACTATACTCCATGTGAATGGCCATGTAAAATTTTAATAGCTGAAGATTAAAAGAGCAAAAGCTTTCCTTTGCATTGTCTGATGTAAAGATTTGAAGTTATAATGTAATTGTGGATTCAGCAGTCTACAATCAGTCTTAATCAAAATGTACTTAGTGCTTATGTACAGCAGTGATTCATCAGGTTACAAAGCATCACAGCAGCTGTAGGTGTTGTCCAAAGTCTGTAATTGCAAATCAGATGGTGAGCAAGCAGCCTGATGTTCTACAAACTCCTACAGCAATGCCTCTAATCAAAGTACTGTTTCTGTTGTTATGCTGTCCCTCTGTGGTCTGGCTTGTTTTTTGTCCCCGTCCCCCCACCTTTTTTTTTTTTTTTTTGAACTTCTCCAACAAGTATAAATTAAAATATAGTGGAATTATTTTGATGCAACATTAGTATGTCAAAGTTGGGGACAGCTTTATGATCCCATTTCCATGAACCACTTTTTTTTTTCCCCCCAATTCTTGGCTATGTGGTATCTGTGCTCAAGTTATACTGAAGCAAACATTCCCTGAATTTTAAGAAACACTCTCCTAACCTAAGCTAAAACAATCTGCAACACAATAGTTATTGCTAATATAAAGCAGTATCCTGCTTTGCTCATCATCCCCTAGTAGAAGGGGAGGATTTTGTTGTCTAGAAACACTATATTAGGAAAAGACACAAAGATCTGCACCCTTAGTTTTACTTGAGCCCTTAGTTAATGTATTCAGTAAAATTAGCTAACAAAATCATTTTCATTATGCCCACATTAGTGCTTATTATTTTATTACCACGGTTACATTATTAATTTAACTTAACCTGCACATCATTTCCAGCCAAAAAGAACCACCACTATATTAAACTGTAACAAAAATATAAAATCTTTCTTTAATAAAAAACCTTTCCATCTAAGATGACAGTCTAGTTATTATCCTACATTTAATGCAATTCAGTTTGTCTCACATTTTATTCTTCACTCACATTTTTGCAAAGTTGAAACATTTCAGCTGGGAAAACAGCTCCCACTACTCCACTGTGGGGTGGTGCACATCTAGCATGACAGTGACTCTGGGACCAGGAGCTTTCATATCTCATTACCTCCTAAACTCAAGGTGAACCCCTATTATGGGAGTTATACCTGAGTCTGCTCAGAGCTAAGGCTCAAGGGTTACTCATCAATACCCTATTTTCTAATTACTTTTTATTTCTAGATTCTCGGTACACCCATAAGAACAAACAGACTTGATGTGTACCATAGGGTACCTAAGAATTTAATTAAAAAGAAAGAGGAACTTCCCTGACATTATGTTACCACAGTTCAAATACAGACAAAGTTCTACTAACATGTTCTGTCTATGATGGAAAAAAAAAAATCTATTCTCATAATATCCCTTCCTCAACAAAAACAGATCCACGTGAATATGATGAAATAGTATATGAAGAGTGGAGTATACCAATCAAACTTGCACCCTAAATTGTTTTATAAATTTCCCTCTGGAGGTCTGTATCAGAGTATCTGAACAGCTTGTAAGGAATAGCAAACAGGCTAAGGTGAACGATCACTTTCTTTCTACAAATGAGGAAGCTGAGAAATGAAGTGAAGAATGCTTTCACAAAATCAGAAAGGAAAAGAATATACCAGTGTAAGGTTTACCATAAAGAATTTGCAGTGCTAGACAAAAGCAAAACGTCTACAAGGAATTCAAAGTAGTATCTTGCTTCTGTAAAACCTGCATGGTATGTATCATTGACCTGAATCTGGGAATAAAAAAAAAAAAAAAAAGACCTTGCTATTTCTCTTTCCAGTAATCTGGGATTAAAAGCAATGTTCACAAGATATTTAGCAGAATATTTTAAAAATGCTTGTCATCTACCTTTGAGTAGTTTCCCCAGTCTTTTTTTTTTTTATTATTCCTTTTTAGGATTAAGTTAGAAGTAGAAACATGTTTATGCTAACTATACAGAATTGAAACAGAACAGCCAAATGAGAAAGCAGTCATATCAGATATGCTGAACACAGGACAGGGAAAGACAAAATATTCCCAAAACCTAGAGTTTCTGGGATGTTCCTAAAACTCCTACTTGGGAACCTTCGTTTCTCACTTTGTCAGAGCTCAAAATCCTATAACCTCCCTGTTTCTGAGCATCCACATACTCCTCAACCAGAATTCATGCTCCTAAAGCCTTCTTATCTGAAAATACCACCAGTCCACGAGCCCCCACCATATAAATACATCTTTCTCATTGTCAGCCATTACTACCCACACTACTCCTAACCCTCTTCTTCTCCCTGCTTCCATCTGCCTTTCCCATTCTCTTACTTTCAAATTCCATTTCACCTAGGCCATTCTGGCTCCGTGTCCATTTTATTTGCATTTACATGCAAATATTTTACAATGTCATCCTTGACTGTATTTGAAACTATGCCCCCGCCCCCCCTTTTGGATTTCCTACAGACTCGTTGCTATGTTCCTTCTGGCACTAAAGGTCACTTAACTTAGCTGTCTCAACCTGTTATTTCAGAGGCATTTTAAATTCTAGTCACAGGCTATAAATATTAAAAATCCTTCAGAATTCTATGAAAGGTTAAAAAAAAAAAAAAAAAAAGACCCCCAAATAACAAGTTTGGCCTTTGAGAAGGGTATTGAACTAGATGACTTCAGGATGTCCCCTGAAGTCCTAATCTTACTAGGAGTCTACATCTAGGAAAAAAAGGACTCCATATAGTTGTTCTAGAAAACCTACTGAATTTTCATAGCTTTTTTTTTTTTGTAATGAGTATTTTATAGAATCCTTTATACTAACGTCCACCTAAAAGGCAAACCAATCCCAAAGTCATCAGTATGACAATACAATCAAGCAATCCATTTTTAGTGAAAGAATTCAAACTTTTCAAAAAGTGACTGTAATACCAAGGACTAAATCACTTTTCAGCTATGTAAATTCTGTGTTCAAAGGTGACATTTGCGATGACGTGATGGAGTTAGTGACAACTTCCCTGTAAAGTCCTCCCTATCAACTTCAGAAGAGCACTTCATAATACTAGACTCACCTAGATGTCTCTGAAAATCCTCAGGTAGGCTGCTTTTGTATCCCTGTAAGGTAGTAAATTTATAAAACTTGTGCTTCTATTAGTAACGTGGGTAACAGAAGACACCTGTTTGAAACAGCCATGTTTACACTAGCTTTAATCAGAAACCCATATGTTCAGGAATTTGATTAGGCCCATGTGATCTAGACTAACACAAGTTTAAAGTATCTCCATTTTTTCCAAGACAGACCTTTTCAAGGATCAAGTGATCTTATTGTAACTCTTGTTAACCGATCACATTTTTGTGTAGCAGACATCATGACTAAAACATAGAGAGGAACACTTTTTAATGCCATAGCAAAATTATCAGCAACACGTTAGTTACCTGATCTATTATCTACTTCTATATGTTTACAGTGTAGAGTACAATAGAATATGAAGTTAAAAATGAACTGGGATTTTGTAGAAAGGTATGATAGAAAAGTCATATGTCTTTATTAGTTTTTTTAAATTCTGCTTTAAAGGTACAGGTAACCTAACGTCACTCATTGTTTATTGAACCCAACTTTTTTGGTTTCTTTCAATAGCTGGTAGAAGGGTTACATTCAACATGGATCAAAACAAAATTAAATGGAAGAGGTGGGTCAAACTCTTCCTGGAATGGTCTTCACAGGTTAAAATTCTTATGAACCATGAGTCAACATGATCATTCTTCATGTTTCTTTACCACTTTTAACAAGCATGAAGGGAAACTTCATGCTTGTCACATGAAGTGACAATTGTATTTTCCCAAATGTACTTTTCTCTTGAAAAGGAGAAGAAAGACAAACACAAATAAGAATGGAAAATAGTTTTTAAAAAATCAGGATCAGTGGGTTTTGACAAGATTGTAAAACAGATTGCCAAATTGCTAACTGCAGCATGCAATCTATTACTTAAATTTATGTTGCTACCGGAGAAATAGAAAGTGGTAAATGTCATGCTGAATTTTGAAAAGTGTTCCTGGGTACTACAAGCTAGAAAGTCTGGCTTTCATGCAAATAAAATTGGATGAAAATGTAATGAAAGAAAGAATGAATAGATCTATGAATAAATGTGATTAAACAAGCAAAAGTCAACATGGTTTTTGTAGAGAGTAGTTGTTCCTCTCAAACTGATGACCTTTTTCTGAGGCACTGAACAAGGAAGTAGATAAGAAGACTTGTATCTTTAGAAAATCTTCAGCCAAGGTGTCTCATCAAAAGCGCTCTTATCAATAAATTAATTAATTAAAAATTAAAATTGCTCATTAAAAGAGAGAAAAGAAAGGGTGAGGCTAAATGGCTAGTTCTCACAACAGAAAATCACCTCTATTTCACTGGAGTATACCCTGGGATGCATGCTATTCAGTATATTCACAAATGATCTAGAAACATTGTTGAATAATAAGAGGTCAAAATTATTCAGTCAAAACTAAAGCTGATTACAAAGATCTGAAAAAAAAAAAATCTTAGCTTGCAAAATGGCTGTGCAATAAAATGGTGGAGGAAGTTCAATGTTATTGATCACAAAGCTGCAGGAAAGGGACCCTGACTGCTCAGGCTGTTGCTGTTCCTGAAAGAATCTTGGAACTATTGGCAATTGTTCTTGATGAAGGTTAGTGTTCAAGGAAGACCCAAAAAAGGTAAAATCTGTGATGAGCTACAACAGATACTCAAGAGTGGATGATAATACAGAATCCTTGGTCATCAGCAACCCAGTCTGTAATTCAGTGGATTCTTTTTAGTGTCTCACGTTTCAGCAAGGCTTCTTCTTTGCACAAGGTGGTGGAAGGGAAAAGAGAGACAGGATGTTACAAGAGGCTGTGACTGTGATTGGATGTAAGGGAGGGAGTTGTGCTATTCACTTGAATGTCAGTAATTATGTGCAAGGCCAAAAAAACAGTAGCACTGGGGAGATGGATGACCCCCATTTCCACCAGATAAACTAATTGTGTGTCCCTATCTAGAGCCCTGAAAATGTTTCATTGCAACAAATTGTTCCATGAGTGGGAAAGTACTAGCCTTGCAACCCCTGGCCAACAAACAGACCAACTGGGAGGCGTATATGTGGTTCAGACTGCCATTTGGGTATTTAAGGAGCAAGCACTGCCTTGAAAATTTCAAGGATTGTAATAGATCTGAGTGGCCTCAACCCCAATACCACTTGCTGGTGGCTGAAGGCATCTGGTGTCCTGAGGGTGAGTATGTAGAAACAAGTAATTTATCAAAGAATATTCTTAAATGGTATCTTAAAATAGTATACTAGTATAATCAAATTGCAATTAAACCCTTAATTCTTTCCCATAGGCTGTGTTGTTAGAGCATTCCAGGCAAAGAACAGGGTTAGCTTGGTGGAGCTGACAAGGGCCTCATCTCTGGACCATCCCTCTATTCTGTGTCCATAGCAGAGTCAAGCCAGCTTGGTTTCCATGGTTTCCAGCAGGGGAGAAGGAAGAAAGCAGGGATAGATTTTTGCTAGGATCAGATGCTTGGTATGCAGTATACACAAAGCCAGGCAATATGCTGTGGTGAGTAAGGGGAGAAGTCTTTCATCACTTCATCTGATAATCTCCTATAGCAACTGCAGCAATACGAGCAATAGCTCCAGAGGCAAACCACTGCACAGCAACCAGACATGTCCCATCACCTCCTAGAGCATGCGTGGTACTGTTAAAGAACAATTTGGTTAGGTACATACATCTCCCTGACAAGATCACGCTTGGTAGACATGCACACTTGGTAGACAGCACCCAAATGATTCTACTTCCCTGCCCTGCAAGGGATGGGGTGTTACTCATTCTGATCTCAAAGATGTGCTCTGGAAAGAGACAAACGCTGCTGGATTTGCATGGTGCCACTTGGGTGAAGCAGTGTTGATGACAATAGCACCTCACCCACACCTAATGTTAGTCACAACTCTAATGCAAGTTCCTTAGGCTTTTCTGCCTCCCTTAGCTTCAGGAATTGGTCCTCTTCCACTTCACCACATTGGTGTCCACCTCAACTCTGTCTGTGACAGTGTGACAGCGGTGGAGTGCACACATGCCAACTGTGACAGGAAGGTAGGGTTTGCACCTCATTCCCACTTCTGGGATGAGCTGGGCCCATAGGCCTCTGCTCAGGATGGTCTAGTCTGACCAGAATGGGTGGCCGGAGGTGGAGGAATTGACGTATTGGGAGCAGGAGCAGGAGTATCTCCTGTCTTTGAGATAGCCATGGAGGGGATAGTTAGTTCAGCTGTTTGTGTAGGGGGAACTTTGTAGCTCCCCCAGCCTCTGTTTCACCAGGGTGGGGCTTTATAACTCAAAGAAAGCCTGGTGTCTTCGTTTTGTAAGGACAGAGCCTTTCTGCAGCTTGGGTGCACATTGCTGGCTTTGAGAGCAGAGCAGGGGCAAGGAAGGAGCTGGGAACACCAGATGAATGCTCAGCCAGAGCCAGTCTTGGTCAGGAGACATGTGGGCCCTGCTGTGTCACGTTCCTTGTACTTGGAAGACCGCAGTCCATCTGACATGGCTGCTGGCCATGCAGACCTGCTCTCCAGACATTGCTGCTTTGATTTTCTTTTGTGGCAGGCTGTCAGATGAAGAGATGACAGATGGTCCATACTTCAAACCACTGTGTCTGCTGCCTAGTATGATGAGGCATCTGATCCCAGAACAGAGTCCAAGTTTTCTCCTTTCCTCCCCTATCAGCAAGAAGGAATATTTTATACTTGCCACTGTCCTCAGGGCAGATACCACTAGTGCTGGTGGTAGAGCAGAAAGTCTGCGACTCCTCTCCAGCTCACCCAGGAATGGCCCCAAAAGAGGCAGCCTTTGACACCGGAGGGCAGGATCCTGACCAAGGACAATGGTGACTGATGAGGGTAGGAGGTGTCATATACTCTCAGTACCCAAAGACAGAGAACAATATCACAACCAAACATTTAGTGAGATTAGCAGAGTAGGATCAACCATGCCAAGCTATGCAACATCTGCAATTCAGATCTCTAGCTTGCTTGAAGCCCGTTATTGTTGACTTCTTAAATTTATCCTGTCACTGCTGCACAGCCTGTATTCCTCATATTGTCGCATTGTCTCCCTCCAGGCAGTGAGGGAGATGCAGCAAAGGCAAACTCTTTCCTTCTGTGCTGTTTCTTCACAGATAACTGCCACAAGTGGAGGGCACATGTCAAGCACCACCACGTCAGGACACTGATTTGTAGTTCCCCAGAATGGAGGAACTACATACTACCCTCGTGATTAGAAAGATCCCTTAAGCAAGAAAATGTAAATTGTTAACGCTTTTTCCCTAGGTAGATTGTTAAATAACCTTCTGTTTTGATCATCCACGGGCTCCTGTGATCAGTCTTTCTCTCCTGTCTGGAACAGCAATATTTGCAAGGCTCCTTGGATGTAAAGCAAGGTCCAAGGGAAGAATCAAACATCTGTTGCAGAGTTCTGCAAAAAGAGGGGACTGAGAATGATGAAAGAACAGAATGAAGAGACCAATCATACATATAAATGAGAAAGAAAAATCTTGGACATCTGGAGGTAGTGACCTCTAAACACAAGGAGGGAAAAGTGAGCTGAAAGGGATCAGCAAAACAACCTAGGACTTAGCTGTAGGAGGGCCAAAGCCTGGCACTAAAGGAGAAGAGCAGGTGCAGTGTATGTTCTGCCATGATGAGGTTAATTCATCAAAAAATCTTTGCTAATTGGATTTGGCACAATGATTTTACAACAGAACTTGGCTTTGTATCTTGAGGAGCATGACATTTTTCATGCAACAGTAAGAAGCCTTATAGCTGACTCTGAACTCTGGTCAAATAAACACAAATGTGTGAGAATGAAAACTGTAACATATATTAACAATATAATCACAATGAAAATCAAAATATAAGCACATCTTATAGCAAGCATATAAGTGAAAATTAGCTGTCAGTTTTAATAATGTATCCAAAAAAACTTATCTGAAAAAAAAAAAAACTTATCTTAATCTTCTTGAAGATTATATCTACTTAGTGTGTCCCTAAAGTGATAGCATCTGGAGACTGAGAAAGAAGGAAAAACATAATTATTACAGTAATTGCAAAACACCTCAGGCTTTTTCTTGTATATTGGCCATTTGTACCAGCATTTAATTCTCTAGTCTGTATCCACCTGTTTAAATTAAGGAGCCAAATATAAGTGCTTTTCTTATATTGAAATTTTTGTAGAGCCAAGACTTAATGAGAACGCATTGATTTACCTCCAGACTATTTTGCTGCACAACAGATTGATGTTAGAGTTTAACTTTTGTAGTAAAGTTGCTTAAACTAGATTAATTGGACTTTATTCTCAGTTGCAATCTTCTGGCTGTGCACCATCTCCCTTCCATACACCTCCTGATCCAGCTCACACAATTTTCCAGTCTACCATTCAGCTGCATGTGCTACTGTGCTGTCCCAGTAGGGTTATTTCAAGGTTGGTTGTAAGCTGCTGCTTCAGATGGGTTTGCAACCAATAAAAGCCTAAAACTCCTAAAGCTACCTGAAACTCTGTTTAACAGTTCACTTATATTCAAATATCTCAGATATCCACTTCTCTGTGTTAGGATTATTAAGTGCTTCCCAAACTCCAAAAGCTTGCTTGCACTGTCAATATGACTCCCATAAAAAGTGGCAGAATGCAGCCCTCTGTAAAATAGTTTCAAAACACCACAAACCTTGAGGTCACGTCCTTAATCTTGAATGCTCTTGGAGGAAAAAAGGGAGTTCTCTCTTGCTGAAAAAGGATGTATAAAGTCATCTGAGTGGCCTTTTGATGTGCTGGAGAAATCATTAAGTTCTACTGATTTGTAAACAAAGGAAGATTGAATAATTTGACATAAAGGAGTTAATAAGACTACATAAGATGACTCCAAATAGGAAAATTATTTTTCTTTCATTTATCTTCCTAAACAAGTTGACCCTCTCATGCTCTCAGTCACATACACACAGGTACCAGGAGGAATGCAGAGACTGTCTGAGACTGCAAGGGTGAGGTCAGGAAAACCAAAGCCTATCTAGAGTTGAATCTGACAAGGGACATGAAGGGCAACAAGAAGGGCTTCTACAGATGTATCATCAACAAGTAGATGACTTAGGGAACATATGGCCTCACTGCTGAATGGTGCAAGTCAGGAGATGCAGAAAAGGTCAAGAAACTCAATACATCTTGCCCCAGATTTTAGTGGTAAAACCAGCCTTCAGGACTACCAGAGAGCAGTGAGAAGGTTTAGAGCAAGAAAGACTTACCCTCGTATGAAGATCAAGTTAAGGAATATCTAAGCAAACTGGACAGACACAAGTCAATGTGATCTGGTGGGATGCACCTATGAACACTGGGGTTGCTGTCCAATGTCATTCTAAGGTAAGGATATGCTTGCTTTCACTTACAGTTTGGACCATGAGAGAATACGATGATTTATTTACATGATAAGCAAAAGAAACAAATATCAAGTGCTGCAGTTCTCCGACTTCTGCAGAAAATCTATGCATTGATTTGCTTGAGTTTTGTGTTAAAGGAAGACAAGTAGAGCAAGAAAACAGAGAAATGTAAAACAAAGGCCCAAGCAAGAAATAAGCTGTTTGTTTTGATGCCACATTGAGGAAACGTTAGGCATTGGAACGGGTTGCCCAGGGAGGTGGTGGAGTCACCGTCCCTGGGGTGTTCAAGGAAAGGTGGTGCTTAGGGACATGGTTTAGTGGGTGATATTGGTGGTAGGGGGACAGTTGGACCAGATGATCTTGGAAGTCTTTTCCAAACTTAATGATTCTGTGATTCTATGAAATAATATTTTTCAAATCTAGAAATAAAAAATGCTTATTTTTTTAAGCCATCCCCAATTCTCTGCCTTTTGACTAACCACTCTTTTGTAGTTCTGCTAATATACGAAGTGCATTGACAGTGACGAGCTCAAATGGCTGTATCATATCAGCTGGGCCATTCTCTCAGTTAAAGCTTAGCTTTGAAGACTTTTCACTAAACACTCTGTTCAGTCTAAAACTGCGTTTCCTGGATTATGTGGGTGATCCTGATATGGGCCCCAGTACACTGAACTGCCACAATCCACAGCAAAGTATGTTATAAATATCATTGCTAACACTGAGTGAAAAAGAATGGCAAAGTTATGAGGACTGTGCAGCCTTTGCTCAAGAACCGAACAAAATTAATAACTCTTGTTCTCTTGAAAGTCAAATTCCTGGACTTCTTTTAAGTTTCCTGTGTTGTTTTGTGTGGTTTTTTTTTGTTTGTTTTGTTTGTTTTGTTTTTTTTTAATGACCCTATTAAAGGGCGAGGATATATACATGAGGCCAGAACACTGAAAGAAGAGAGGAAAAAAGGAGTCTTTCCCATATGTATATAAGAAAATTCAATTTAAATTAAGATACTATAATTTCTCTTTCAGTCTGGTGGTGTATTGATGGCCTGATCAAAATAATAAAATGCTATTATTGTGTTGGCTGATGGCATTTTACTTTCCACATGGCTGATCTGACAGACGCTCATTTGTTGCTTCTTTTCCTACTTTCTTCAGACATCCATGACCAAATTTGAATATCTGTTCATCAGTCTTTAAAAAAGATTTACCACACCACAGAAGGTTGCCCACATTCAATTTTTATTAGCTTTGTAAAAAATATTTTTTTCTGTTAACACAAAAAAAAAAAACCCTAAGACTCAAATTACTTGCCCATGAGCAGCAATTTCTCAAGTCCAGTGTCCTTTGCTGAGAAATACTAAGTTTGAAGATTGCAGTAACTCGTATGTATATGTAGGATGTCTGAAACACATAGTCTTACAGTTAATTTATTACTATGTCTAACAGAATGCTTTGACTTTCTGATTTTCTTCTAAGAAGGAACTAAAATAGAATTTTTAGAGAACATAACTATTCATTTAAGTATATAACACTTTCTCTGAAAATATAAAAATTATGAAATATTAAAAAAATAAAAATAAAAAAATACATGCATGCATCCAGTCAACATCAGTAAAGAAGGGGACAGGCAGCAGCAAGAAGAGATGAAGAAATGGCAGCAAGTGCTGGTACTTGCCAAACTAAATGCAAAGACAAGACAGATGAGATTTGCTAAAAAGGAAAAAGACAGCAAACAGCAAATGAGATGAAAGAATTGAATGTGGGAATAGGTTGAAATGAATAATAGAGCCTACTTGTAATAATGCATATTTGATGATACAAAAGGCAGCACAAAATAAAGGTAAGCCATTTAAAACCATCAAGAGGGTGAAAGGATTGATCCCACTTTGTGAGCAGCATATTGAGAAAATTTGTCTTGTGTACCAGGAATTCTCAGAGGATTATAATGCCAATATCAATGATTCTGTACATCTAGAATTGTTGTGTTTTTTTCTCTTTATAAAAATCAAACATTCACCAATCAATGCATCCTGTGACTTGTAAACGATGTTAATGTTCTACTTTGTAAAGAAAAAGGTAAGAAAGATTTATAAAACCATGCAGAAAATTGTATATTAGTTACTTTTAAAACTTAGTTTTCTTTGTGCATTTGGGAAAAACTGTAGCTGTTAAAGGATTTAACTTCCAGTGTTGTAAACCAAAGTTAAAAGGAGTCTTATTTTAGCCAGGACTCATTAATGTAATGTATTTGCAAGCTTATTTAAACCATTTCAGATAGTCTGTACTACTAGGGTTGCTTTGAAAGAAATAAATAGTGCTGATGCTCAGAATGTAGAATCGACTTTGCAATTCTGATTTGATTACTAATACACTTAATTCACAAAGGGGTTTTGCGGAATCAGAGGCTTAATCTTAACATTATGAACCCTCTTAAGCAAACAGGCTAAATGCCCGTTGGCACTTTCTTCTGTCAATTAAAAAAAAAGTTTGTTTTTTTTTGTTGAAACTATTGACATAACAGGAACTCCTTTCTTTACCGAATTTCACAAAATCGCAGAATCACAGAATGGCCGAGGTTGGAAGGGACCTCTGAAGGTCATTTGGTCCAACCTCCTGCCGAGCAGGATCACATACAGCAGCACACTGCACATGACGGCATCCAGGCAGGTTTTGAATATCTCCAGAGAAAGAGACTCCACAACCTCTCTGGGCAACCTGTCCCAGTGCTCTGTCACCCTCACAGTAAAGAAATGCCCTCTCATATTCATCCGGAACTTCCTGTGCTTCACTTTGTGCCTGTTGTCTCTCGTCCTCTCATTGGGCACAACTGAAAAGAGACCGGCTCCATCGTCTTGACACCCTCCCCTCAGATTTATACACATTGAAATTTCATTTGACCTCTCTCTTTAATTTGCCTATAATTAATGCTGTAATTCAAAGAATAAGTACAATACATCTTTAGATCTCTTCAGCATATCAAAACTGTAGTCTGAATCATTACAAGTAGAAACTTCTAAAACGGTTATTTAATTCTAAGATGAGACAGTTTTTAAGTGACTGAAACAAGATTGAGATTGATAAAAAGAATCAAATATACAAATTCATCTGGAATGGATGAGAAATCTTTCATCTTTTGTTTTAATGTAGGTTTTTTTTGCAAAAGCCTAGGACTTTTACAAGTGATAGTGCCAACAGAATAGTAGAAATGTGTGAGTTTTACAGAAAGATAAGTAACTACAGAAATATTTTTACTACAAAATCAATGTACTTTTATATGTACAGCCTCTCATTTTAATAGTAGGCTATTAATACCGATGCTTAGTATTACCAATCACTAGTACTTCTCATATCAATTCATATAAAATGCATAATTATTTTTGTTATATCATTGCTTAGAGTTCAAACAGTTAAACTAAACAGCTATGTTAAGTATTAAGAACTTCAGTCTTTAGCAGAAATGTTATTAAGCAACATCTTCTTGCCCTAATCTCTGAGGCTCGCTTGCTCTGCTATGCTGAGATTCTTCATTTTGGTGAGATTCAGTATAAAGTGAGCTCAGAATTTTCTTTGACAAGTAAGAGCTTCAGATGTAACCCTCAAATGCATGTGAATTAAGCCTCCTTTAGTATTGCTGGCAGTTATGACCAGAGGCCTAATAGCAGACCGTGTAGGAGTAAATTGTCACTCACCTGCTCTCTCTGGGACACTGGTCCTCCCATGTGCTGAAGACTGTGCCTTGTCATTTCTGGGATGAGCTGTGATGACTTAGGTCTTCTTGGGTGTTTCAAGACAATAAACTTTTCTGGTCTGAATCTTCAGATCCTTGCTAATTGTGCTAATTGATATCATACAGGTCTATCAATTGACTTAAATGATTATTAGATGTTTTAAGTCATTAACTCCAACCATGACTAAGTCCCATGACTAACAACTAAGAAGGTTGTTTTTCACGTATTCTGGCTGGTTTTTAGGTGTACTGCAAATACATCTCATCTTGAAAGATGCTTTATCTCCAGCAGTGTTTTGATGCATTCAAATGCAAAATTTTGTTTGCTTTCATATTCAGAACTTTCCCTTTGATGAACAAAAACAAAAGATGTAATAAAATGCTATTCCAAATAAGGAAATATAAGAACTGCAAGTGTAGAATTAGAGTTACAGAGCCTTTAACTTAAAATAAGATAATTATCAAAGGAATCTAATCTCTGAATTGCAGACTTTAAGTCCTGGCAATAACATCAAGGCTTTAAATATTAGCTTTTTACTGAGCCAGAAGATCCGATTTAAATTGTCTGTGAAACAGACTGAAGGCCATATTACTTGTCTGACATTGTATGTTGCTACATAGGGAGTTTTAATACAACCCAGCATATCGCAAGGTCAATCTCATGAGAGCAGGAGAGGTGAGGGCAGAAGTCTCTAGTATCTGTGAAGCTCAACCAGTGCTGCTCTGCCCATGCCTTTGCCTCTCATATGGCTGCTGCTGCACCAGATTTGGGGTAATAACACATTTCCTCTTGCTCTGCTTTAGGATTCCTGCCCTGATAAGATTTGACTATCTGCTAAAGATGAACGTTATACATCTAAGGCCAGACCTCAGCATTGCAGGTAGGTGACAAGTGGTGGGGCTGCAGGTGTGGACTCCATGAGGAGAGCCATTTCCAGAGAGCTCCAGTAGAGCCACCACCACCCAAAGCTGAGGCTGTCCACAATGTGTGGGGCACCTCTGGGAAAACATACTGAAAAAAGGGCAGAAATGCTGCACAGCAGTCTATGAGAGAGAGGAGTGAGAATCAGCCCTGCAGTCTCAAGGTGAGTGCAGCAGGAGGGCAGGAGGTGCTCCAGGCACGCATCAGCAGTTCCCCTGCGGCCTGTGGAGAGGCCCCTGGTGGAGCAGGCTGTCCCCCTGCAGCCCATGGGTCCCACATGGAGCAGATCTCCACGCTGCAGCCCGTGGAGGAGCCCCCGGTGGAGCAGGTGGATGTGGCCTGGAGGAGGCTGCGGCCCATGGAGAGCCCCCGCAGGAGCAGGGCAGAGCATGAGGAGCAAGAAGTAGCAGAGGGGGGCTGTTACAGGCTGGCCCCAGCCCCATGCCCCAGCCCCCTCCCTGCACCACTTTGGGAGGAGAGGATGTAGAGGAACCAGGGATGAAGAAGCTGAGCCTGGGAAAGTGGGGAGGAAATAGGCTGTTTTAAGGTTTGTCTTTTTATTTTCCACTACCAGACCAGTAATTAAATATTTATTTTCATTGGCCAGAATTTAAACTAATTTTCCACAAGTTAAGTGTGTTTTGCTCGCAAAGGTAATTGGCAAGTGACCTCTCTGTCCTGATATCCACCCATGAGCTTTCTCATTCCTGTTTTTCCTATTTTCACCCCAGCTCCATTATGTGGGGAGGGAGGGAGTGCCTGGGTGGGAGTTTGGCTGCTAGCCAAGGCTTACCCACCACACGCTCCTTTACAGGAGCCTTTAAGAAACCAAGGCATTCCCTTGAAGAGAAAGAGTAATGTCAAGAAAGTAATTGAAATGATAAGGAGTATTAGACAGTCGTAGAACATCCAGAAATCATCATTACTCTTTGGACTTGTCAAATGGTGATAAATCTGGAAGGGATTTCCCATACCTTTAAATGAATCTGATGACAGGATCATCTCTGTCTCATATGAATTTATACTAATTCTGTTTGTGCTTGGATTAAATAGGAACTAGCTTTAAGAGAGAAGTCAATATCATTAAATTGATTCACAGATTTTCTTCACAGCTTTGAGCTATAAAATCCTGATTTAATATAAATGAAGGCACTTTTTGCTATGTTCTTAAAAATATGTAGAAAATAATTTAAAGGGTAACTCTTCATGCAGCTCTTCATATTTTTTATTAACTCAGAAATGCTTAGTTTCTTCTGTCTCCTAATTTTTCTGTTTCTCCTTAGAAATAATAAACCAAATATGGGGGGGGAGGGAGGATGGAGGAGCTGTTGTGTTGCCTATATGTAAAATGTTACGGAAGTCAAGGAATGCTTTGCACAGCTGTGAAGCAAACCATAACTCAAGGACTACGTCCTTGATAAGTTTTTCTGGCTTACCAATATATTCATGCGATGAAGAAGATATTCTTTCTTTTTTTATTCAGATAGATGATAATCTGGAACTAGAGTTTGTGCTTAAAAGAATTTCATGTTCACATGTGAAATAAAAGGTTTTCTTTATCCATGTAAGAGGAATAAACACTATCTCCTATCTTAGATGTCCTCTCAAGAACAAAAAGGAATATGTAGTTTGTGTAGAAGCTTTTGCTTTCTCCAGCAAAATTCCAGCACTATGAGGGCAATCCAGCTCCCTTGACTAGAAGCATAGAAATCCAGTACACTTCACTGGAAGATGGACACTGTCCTAACTGCCTAGTGTTCATATTTAATAAGGAGGTCTCTGCTGCGTGTCGTAAGTATAAAGTAGCTTATTGCCTCTTACTGTGATCCAGTGCTCATCAGTGTGGAGGTCTGGGGAAAGGCTATATGATTTTATTGAAGGTGAGAGGATAAAGTGATATTTCATTGCAGTTTTATTACAGCTTTTTAGGTTCATGTGAATGCCAGGGAACTCCTGTTAAGCAAAGGAGAAATTCCTGAGTCTCTTTCATATTGAAACCATTATGTTCCTTTCAGCTATAATACTGACAATGTTCTTTCTGCATCACAAAGGGGAATGAAAGAATATTTTAATAAAAAGATGACCCTCTCAGTAAAAATGTCTATTTTCCCCATATGTAGCACATAACACCTGCTGTATCGCTATAAAACAAATGATTGATTCTGGATCTCTTCTTATTGGAGAGTTACCTTGGGAACAAAACCATGTACCAGCTGTGTCACAGCCATCACTCAGCAATTAGCTGAACCACTCCTCAAGCAGAAAGAATGTCACTTTATCTCACAGGTCAGAGATTTTAGGTCAAAAGAATACAGTTCTGTATTTAATTTTGTAATTCTAAGTCAGTCCACAAAATGCTGAAAAGGGATTTATGGGAAAAATGAAGAGGGTATCTTACCCTTTGGCATATGTATTTTATAAACTGAAACTAACAAAAATTAAATATTGGGCTTGTTCACTGAAAAGTATATTTTACTTTCAATACTGATGAAACACTTTCACTTACAATGTTAACCATCTACTAGATGAATCATGTAATGTAGTAGTCTTATCTTAAAACATAGTAAGTTAAAGGCAAGAGGCTTGCTTAGCTCTTGAGTATTCTGTATTTTGAAAAATAAATTTCCATGAATTAAAATCCTAATTATAATAAATTGATTTAGGATCTTTTATAAGTGAAACTAGTGTGTTAAACCAGCTCGAGTGGCGATTTTGCAACATGACATTCGTTGTATTGACCTCAAACCTCCAAAAGCTCTGTGGTTTTGCTGGTTTGCTCATTAAAAGAGACAGAAAGGTGAGACCCCTGTTCACTAATAAGGACTTCAGTTTTCTGAAGGGCTACAAGTCTGCAGTAATTCTTTGAGATTATGCCCTCCCTCATGAACCTATTTATAGACCCATTTCAGTGGTCTTTCCCACCAGCAAGCACTGTCATATAATTCATTCTGCATTTGTTCCTACTTTAATGTATTTCATGGACAGCAGTTGCAAAGTGGGTGCTAAACCCCCTTTTTCTCACAGTAGGGGGTGACACTGCACAGGAATAGCCACTCCATGGGAAGAGATAGTGCAGTGATAAAATGGATAGATATATGTAAAGGCCAAAAAAAGATAAATACATATGATGGAGCACAAAGTAGAGAGAGGTATACAAAACACAAGACCGTGGATAAGAAAGGCAGATCAAATAGGTAGCAGGCAAATTTTAATTATTCAACAATACTGATGATAGAAGAGTGGAGCATATGAAAACCTCTCCATGGTAGCCATGGCAGGATTTCTTTCCTCTTTAGTTCCATCTTTGCAGCTCTAGAGATGGTCTGGTGGTGTGTAGTCATTTTGAGAGGTTTTTTTAAATCAACACTGCTACTTCAGTCTAGAGCAGATAAACCCACCATTTGGACAGGATTTTGCGTGAAATTGTAGATTATCTCATTTAAGAAAACTAGTCACCTGAGACATTTCACATGATTATTTTGGGTTATGGGTGGTAGACACATCAAAATAGACTTTTTGACATGGAAAAGTAATAATCATTTGTTGCTCCTTTAGAATGAGGGTTTAATGCAGGAGGTGATACCTCTTTTTATCAGTGAGCTGCAGAGCAGAACTGCAGGGATCTTTACCAGATCAAATTGTTAATATTATCCTCAGTCTTTCTAAATGTCTCTAGATTTGGATGTTTGGGATTATTATTTTTTTTTAAGAAACATGCACACATAAGATGGTGTCCACAATCTGTTGATTGGTATAAAATATTGCTAAATATTGCATAGTATTTATAGCAAAGGAAGCAAATCATCTATTACTAAAGAGAGAATTTATTAGTAAAAAGCTACAACACAGCTAAGGACTAGTCAAGGCTATACAGGCTGGTTTAGGAGAGGCTTATGACTCACAGTAGCAAATGTGAGAGTGAAGTATTAAGAGTATCCTCTTAATGAAGGATTTTTCTGTTTTTCCTGCAAAGGAAAAGACTCCAATTAAGACAGACACAATGTGTGTGTTATTCTAACGTGAAAGAGTTAATATGGCTTTAAAAAGCCTGGACATATTGAAATACCTGACAGAGATGAAAGAAGTAACATGTAGAGATAAATTTTTATCTTTGATGACCTGTCATGAAGTGTATTGAGTACCAGCTGCTGTGAATTTAATTTCAAAGTTGTTTTTGACAGTGTGTTCCAATTATAACCTTATTGAAAGGCTAGATTTTTGGTAGATTGACAAGTTTACTTTTTATTTTTACCTTCTAATGAGCAAAACAATCTGTTACAGTATATTGATCCAGCCTATTTATTTCTGGATATTTAAAATATCGTCTGTTGTCCTTGTCTTGAGATACTTTCACCACCTATAATACAGCAATATATTCACATTTGTAAAAAAACGGGGGGGGGGGGAGTTGCTTTTGAGGAATTATCACTTTTTCTGTGAAAGTATTTTCCATAAGAGCTATATGCTTGTCTTAGTAAGGAGGGGGACTACTGTGTTACAATATGTTTTGACTGGACACTTTACCTAGCTCCTCCCCAAGGGCCATCAGCACCCTCTGGAAATAACACACCATATAGTCTATTTAAATGCCATGGACTATGACTAACGCTTAGCCACCATCAACAGCTGTTGGCCTAGTTCTGAGCAGTTCATGAGGACCTGATTCAGAATATTACTGCTGAAGAGTCATCCTGCAACAGTGATCATAACACGTGCAGAGTGTGGGAGCAACAAGGGAATGCAGTGCATCCATTCAGTGTTAAGAGGCATGTCATCGTGAGAAGAGAACTCCTCAGTGCTGCAAAAGGACAGGTGACAGCAGCCATGAGGAGTAGTAGGAAAAATTTTGATTAGACTTAAGGAAAGAAATACTTGCTAAAAAAGTTAGAGTAAAGCCCAGAGACGTGATGGGATCACCATCCTTGGAGATTTTTAAAACTGTCTTGCACAAAGGCTTGGCCAACCTGACCTAGGTTTGTAGTTAGCTCTGCTTGGAGTAGGTGACTGTACAGTATGAACTCTCAGCCTAAATCCCTCTTTGAAACTATGTGGTTTTTGTTTTGTTTTGTTTTGTTTTGTTATGTTTTGTTTTTTTAAGGCTATCAATTAAATTAACCATCATTGCAGACAGTATGGTGAGCATCCTGAACATCACACTGGAAGTTCAGAATTCATGCACGCTGGAAGGAATTTAAGAAAGGCCAGGAAGAAGCTAGCATGGCTGAACAGTAGTGTAGAGGAGACAAGCAAGAGCAAGGAGCATCTATAATCTTTTACAAATGAGGAAAATAGGAAGGAAGATCAATGCTGGCAGATTAAATGCAAAAGCATCCTAAGACTGTCCAAACAGTGTATGAGTATTAATTTTTAAAAGACACCAAAACTAGCAATAACTCCTTTTTGAATGCTTCAGGAGATGGAAGGCAGACAAAGAATCAGCAGACATAGTAAGGGATGAGGATACAGAAAAGGCATGGAAAAAAATTACTCAACAGTAGAAAAATACATATTACCATTTTATTATTTCTGTATCATGTTCAACTTGCCATAAGGTATATCAAAAAATTGTACCATGAACCTAACCGAGGGATGTAAAATTGCTCTAAAATTTAAGATAGGAACACTGCAAATGAGCTAGCAGGAAAAAAAAAAAAGCAGAATAAAAAATCACAAGATTAAAAGAACATAGTTCTGAGATAACAAAATAAAAATATGCCAGACTGTGATTAATGGTTATAACCAATGGAGTACAGCTGATCTGGATAATTCAGCAATGGGGATTGGTTCTCAACTGTGCTGATGTTAATTACATTATGTTTTCATTTAGCTTGCTTTTTGTGTTAATTTAATAGTGGCACAGGATATTAATGCTATTACAGCTAAAGCAATATCCTAATCAGCTGAATTAGATTATGGCCATAATATGAATTTCCACCCATATGAGCATTTGAATTTCCATTCTGGAAAAATTCTCAAAAGAAGACTTCTAACATACCTGCGGCGGTTCATATGACACGTGAATATGTGCACATGCACTTGGAACATCATTAATACCACAAGACTGCACTCCTAACATTCTTGTCAGGACATATTTCTGGAGTAATTGTGTCCTTGCTTGTTTTTTATTGTAGTCTGTATGTCAAAAAGGGAATTGCTCAACCTTTTTTTCTTTAAAGCTTGTTAGTATTTAATTTGCTTTTTCAAAGAGCAAAAGATGGACAGAATAATGCAATCACTCTGTTAAGGCAGCAGAGACTCTTGGGGAGCCAGAAAGACCAAAACATTTGAAATAAATAAGAAGCAAATTCTGTATGCATGGTAAAAGCACAGTTTTGTTTATTCCCACAGGATAACAGCAAGTCAAGACAGCGTGCACTCTGACTTTAGCAATATATAGCATAGGTTAGAATTGTTGATAATTCTTAAAAGCATGCAGTATTTTCCGTCTGCTTATATAATGAGGCAGGCAATCAAAAAAGTGTAAAAACTTACCGTATGCTTGGATACTGAGAAATGCTGAATACAACCAGCTCCCATTAAAGTTTAGGTTAGCTGGTCAGAGGTTAAAAACTTTGGTCTATGGACGAGGAGATAAAAACTTTCAAGTTGATGAAAGAATAAAAATAGTATAGCTTCATCTAATACAGCATCACCCCAAATGTTAAAAATACACAAACTATTACCCACACTCCTTGAGACAAAACTATTTGTGTTACTAAGTACAGGAATTTTTTCTTCCAGAAAAGTAATGTCATTTTTGAAAAAACAGAAGAATATGCACAGAATTCTGTAAAAAAAAAAAAAAAATGAGTATTATGCAGTCCACTGCTTGAATAGAATAAATACACTAAAAATTAGTTTGGTTAATTGAATCTAGTGCTGGAAAGGAGTTAAATCACTTCATACCCCTTCCAACAAAACAAAACAAAACAAAAGATATCTCTATTTGTATAGTTATTCAAATTCTGTCAGACTTACAGCTATATATGTTAGCCAGTGGGATTCTTATTCTCCCTCTCACTACATCTCACTATTAGAAATGGTTTCAGCACTGCAATCTGAATTTCACTTCTTTTATTTTATTTACATCTTCCTCATCCTTATTATTGCTTCACTTTATGTCATGCTAATGTGTTTTAACTGCTTGTAGAATAAAGCCATGGCAATTAAATGAGACGTATAGGCTGTTATTTTTTGATTTTGCTATGTATCTTTTCAGAAGTTATATCATTTTAACTTCTCCACCTTCAAATCTCTCCAGCATGTCAATACCCGGTAACAAGAATAGCCAAGCTAAATAGCACACAGAGTATTGTGCTGCATAAGAATCATTTAAAGAGGGCCTATTCTTTTTTTGGTGTGCAATGTAGTACCTGTTCATGCACCAAATAAAATTCAGCACATCACACTGCACGCTTTCCCATTTATTATTCTTCCCTAGTCTCTTTCAGACTTTGCACTGCTGAAAGGAGAAGATAACTTTGCAAAGTCAATTTAACGCTCTCTCCTTGCTATTGTATGAAGTTGTGTTGCACAGGGTTTCACAAAGTGTTGGATTGGAAGGGATCTCCAAGCAGGGCTGACTTCAAAGCTACATTGGATTGTTCAGCTTGTGCCAGTGAGATTGGAAAATGTCCAGGGATGAAGACAGCAATACGTCTCTGGACAATCTCATCCCAGGCTTGGCTGGACTTCCTGTGAAGAATTTCTTCCCTACGTCCAGTGAAACCTCCCCTGTTGCAATTTGTGATTGATTACCTTTCTGTTTGCGCTCTGAGAAGAGTCTACCTCCATACTCTGCTCTACACCATACCCATAGGCAGGGGAAGACTGCACAAAGGCTCCTTCCTTCAGTTCTTCAGGCGAAGAACTTTGCCATCATGAAAATGATAAAGTGGTTTTTACTTTTCAGACTCTTAGAAAAGCACCCTGGTAAATGCCAACACAGAAGCAAGCAGTAAGCAACAAAATTTAGCAACATAAAATGTAATTCAAATGTATTTTTAAAATTAATTGCTTTTATGTATTTTGAAAATAAAGCATATAAATGGTTGTTATTTGTATGTCTTTAGAATATATTCACATTTCAATTCAGCATGTGTATTGTAGGAATCAAGAGACCACCACTTAAGCAGCTTTACTTGTTGTGGTATTGCCTTCCATTGCAAACCACTCTTGCTGCACAGCTGTGACAGATTCCTAACCCATACATTAGTTCTCACCACTTTTCCACTCTCCCAAGCCCTTTCGCGTCTCATGAAGATTGGGATACATGCCTTAAAGTTTGGCTGGGCTTTATCCCATGAATAAAGTAATGGCCAGTGAAATGCTTTGTGAAAAGACTTATTTTTTCCACACAAAACTGGCATCAGCTTCAGCCAAAAGTTATATGACCCCAGGAGAGGTACTGGAGTTGGCAATATTTCTGCTTTTCCTTTTGAACTTCACAGCACTCTGTTTACTGAGCTCCTTGAAACAGGCTTTGTTTATAGCTTGCCAGCATGACCAAGCAAAGATCCTGCTAAAGATCTTGCACAGTACAGGATGTTGTTTGCAGTCCTGACAGTCCATAGCAAATGTTGATGTTGTTATACATCAGTTTAGAAATGAAAGTTTAGATGACCAGACTTATTGCTGTGAGAGCATTTTGTGCTGATAAAACTGTATCCTAAGAATACATTTAAATGTATATAATACACAAGTCCAAAAATTACTTATAGTGAGAAGACTGATAAGAGCAATTTATAGGATACAGTGATTCATAGGGGTGCATTACAGCTGACACTGTAGCAGATGAGAGGCAGAATACCTAAAGCAATCCCATTTTCTTTTGTATATTTTGTGTGTTTCACTAAACAGGTGCTTACCTGCTCAGCACCACTTCTGGTGGAGCTCATGGAAAAATATCTGCCGTGGCAACTTTTTTTTTTTTCTTTGTGCCACTCAGCTAGTTAGGTAGCATTCTTTAAAAGATTTGTTGAATATGAAACTCTAATTTGTTGCCAGGCTATAAGAGTATTCTTAGAGCATCTGCTGTGTGGCACTGTCCTTACCCTTACTGGCACTTTCCTTTATTTATAACACCAAGTACCAGCCTCCCCCAGCCTCCCAAAAGGGAGAAAGTGCAAAAGAAAAAAAAAAATAAAATGAAATAAAGCCTGAAGGGGGAAAGAACAACAACAACAACAAATTAACAGACTAGCACAAGGAATAGGAGATGAAAGCAGAAGGAAAATAAAGTCAAAAAAATAAAGCTGAAGAAGGGGGAGGGGAGCAGAAAACATCCTTGTCCTGAAAGTCATGCATTCTCTTGAGTTTGCAATACTTTAATATTATTTATTGAGCTTGTAATTAGAGCACTGTATACTGATGAGTGCTTCTGCTAGTTCCGGGGCAACATTACTAAAGATGTTTCTTCCTTGTCCCCACTAAATTGTAACACTAATGGTTCAAAGATAAATTGTTCACAGATAGAAAGCACATTTACAGAACATCTGTGTGAATCACATACATGTTAACCATAATAGCCACTAAAACAAGGAGTGCTAATATTTTGCTAGGTAAAGTGAGGAGAGGCAGGGTGCATTGTTCAGTGGAAGAGGTGCGCCTGTACACAGCTCTCCTGGTGGCACCCTGCATGAACGCTCAATGTGCTTTCTCAGGGCCAACCCCCATTCCTTCTTTTCTTTTCAGTGGTTTTGGTGTCTTGCCCACAGGGCTGTTCATCTAGCTTTCCCAATAGCTTTCCGAATTACCCTGTTCTCTTCAATTTTGATTTGCGATGACAACTTCAGGGACAGACGGTGTATTCATCGGTGGAGAGCAGGGAGATTGACTGTTCTGATTCACTGAGCTGCCACAGCAGGAGATAAGTATTTACCCAGTTCTGCTGTGCTACAGATAATAAAACATTTCGGACAAATTATTTCAGTAATTAAATTGAACTTCTTATCTCTCTGAAAACAATACCCCAAGGGTTTCCCTGTGAAAAACCTAATAATGGTTTTACTACTTTCCTTCTGGCAGCAGCTCACTAAATGTCAGTAATTCCACTCTCACACGATGTATTTTATGCCAGAGGAATTAAACGAACACATTGGAATAACGCACAGTGGTGTCCCATAGTCGTGAAGAGTGGATCGGTTCTGGGCAGTGCTATCGATAACTACCGGGTGTTCAGCTGAGCACGGATGCAGTGTTACCTTTGGGACAATCTGTGTTCAGAGATCTCATTCTACCTGATACAGAATACATCTGTGAACCTGTCATATGGAAAAGTTAAATTATTATTTATTTATTTCCCAATCTCTTCAGCCAACACCACCTATAATAGACTAAGGTATTCCCCTCCTTGATACTACTAATACTGAATTCATTTAGCTGTATTTAGTGTTCAGTTCTTACTAAAAATTTTAAGTGACTGTTGATCTAATTGTTTCCTCTAAAGCTTCTAGGACAGACAATTGATTTTTTGTCAAGACAAAAATTGATGGAAAATATTCAGTGGACAATGTTAATCCTTGTTGGTGTTTTGTTTTGTTTTGTGGGGTTTTTTTTTGGTTGTTTTATCTTGCAATGAACCATTGAATTTGTAATAGGAATGTCCAAGAAATATTCAAGAGAGAGCTTCATTCATCAATGCAAAGTGCTTTATTCATAGTTGGGGCTTTTTTGAAATTCACAATTTTTCTGCTTCCCATCTATAATTGTTTTATCTGTTGGATACTGGTCCTGGATTTCTAAACTGCTTCAGAGTTCAAGGGAAGGGGATACAAAATAAAGGCCAATTTCAATGGTAATAAAAATAGTATCTAATATAGAACAACATATTACAAGTCAAGACATCTGTTCACATTATTATGAGAGTCTCAGTCCAATTACATTCATTATAAATTATGGAAGAACAATCACAATAAAAATGTGCACATTATTGTTTCTGAGCTTGAGGCTAAATTGAAGATTAGGTTTCTGTGTATTATGAAACCCAAAAGAGAATTTTCTGAGCTATCACAATCCAGACTTACTGCAATAACTTACATTAAAAATTATATTCAAAAGCAGATTAAACACAATTTTGCCCATATATTTAAAACTTAGTTGGCCAAAAATAACTGCAAATACATCCAGGGCTTAAACACCATCTTTAAACAGGTAAGTATGCCACATCACACTGTCTTAGAGTGTTACCTTTCCAGAATAATATTTATCGACCTATAATATCTGTACATGATCTACATAGAATTCAGGAGCATTCAATGCGATTTCATTCTTTTACATGGCCATATTGCTGAAGCGTTTAACCTACCACTTAAAAAAATTGGTTTCTAAAAAGTCTGCCTTCATGTAAGGTGAGAAAGCATTGTATTTTTTTCTTCAGGCACCAGTTAGCAACCTGATCAGTTAGTAGAATTGTATATATTGGAAGGGATCCATGAGGATCATCTGGACCAAACTCCCCCTCAAAGCAGGGTCAATTTAGATCACATCATTCAGGGCCTTGACTAGCTGAGTTTCTGTAGTTTGAAATTCAGTGAATTAACTGTAGGTTGTTTGTTGTGGTTTTTTTGTTTTTTTGTTTTTTCTTACAATTAATTAGAATTTCACATGTTGCAACTTCTGTCCATCAGCTATCTTCCTGTCACATTGTACCTCTAGAAGCATCTGGCTCCATTGTTTATAAACCTCCCTTCAGTAGGTGAAAAAAGCTACAAGATATTTCTGTTATACTTCCCCGCTAAAGACTGCACAAAGTAGTTTGCTCAGTTGCTCCTTGCATGGCCATCCTGGTCAACCTCTGCTGAAATGGCTCCAGTATACCAAGGCCTTTTTCGTAGCAGAATCACAAAACTAAACACTGCTCTAGATGCAATTTCAGCAGAGTTGAATACAGAGGGGAAACCACTTGTCTCCACCTGCTGGCTACACTCTTTACTTATTCAGCTTCAATATTCTTTGATCTTCTTCACCATCGGGGAGCACTGCTGACTAAACATATTGCCCATGAGTCTCCCCAGGCTCATTCTGGCAGCAAATGATATCAGCAAATTTGACCCAGTCAATGCTGGCATTATCCCAAGGACAAGGTTTAATAAACAAGGAGTTTGAGATGGGTCCGCTGTTAAACATATTCAAGCAGTTCGGTTTCAGCTTATCAAAACACAGTGCTGTTGATTTATTTGAGTCTTATCACTGCAATAACCTGAATGTGTCACAAGCTATTTATCTCTGAGAGCTTCATTTTACCTCCGTAATAAATCTTTTCTGGAAATTAACCATCATTTTCTTCACAATTTTGATACAGATTGTTCAAATGTTAGCACCTGAAATTTAGGCTGTATGTAAATTCCAAATGAAAGCTATATTTGTTGTCTACCTTCAGAGACTCCCTTCAGCCGACCACTGGAAGCTACTGGGCTGCTTCTGTACTTCAGAAACTACTGTACTTCAATATGTGAGCAGCCTTCACCTTCCTTTTCGTCCATTTATAGATTACTTGCCTGTGTGCTGCAATTAAGCACAGGAAGTCCATGATCAAGAATCTTGCAATCTGCTTTTTGTAACTTCTGGTAGGATTCCGTATCTCACATGCTCTTTCTTGACTGGCGACAGGAAGCCACAAGCTGGAAAGGAAAGACAAGTGTTTTTCATCCTGATTTATGTCTAGGGAGTAATGACTGAAGCAAACCTGGAAGACAGTTGAATTCTCAAAGAAACCAACAACAAAACAGGAACAGCAGTGGTTGGACAGCAAGGTCCATCTACATACATGAGAAACAGCAGTTGACATTTTGGTTAACCCTAAGCCTCCATATATACAGTACCTGCATTTCAGCAGATTGTAAGGACATTCTCTCTTGTTTCAGCAAACTAAGCCTGAACTTCTTGACTTCCAAGAACACTACAAAGATCTCAGACTTTCTGCAAAGAGTGAAAAAGAGTCAGGGATTCTGGACTTCAGTGTATCTGAGCAGGTTAGCTAGTATCATGATTTTTATTTTATTTTTTTATCTCCAACATTTTATCAGCTTAGAATGATAATTCCTTAATTCAGTGTTTCAGATACAGTTGAAGTTTTGCTTTGTGTACAACAAATGACAACTAAACTGAGAAAACATATCCACCTAGCTGATATGATGCTAAACACAATAGTGGTTTGAAATTCTGAGATGAAAACACCTGTGAAAAAAATAAAAAGAGAGAGACGTCACTAAAGTCATATTATTCTTCAAATTTAGTATCAGAATAGACTTGGGTACAGCCTTCCAAACAAGTTTTATTTTTTTTCTCCCTCATATCACTTTGTTGGTGAAGAGCTCATGCTCAGACAGCAAAATAGGAAGCTGGGACCACTACAAGTATCTGGAAATATTTTATACACTTATCAATGGAATACCATTTACCATCTTCAACTATGGTGTTCCTCTGAACTTTTTTTTTCTTACATTTTTATCTTGCTGATTTTTTCCACTTCTTCCTCTTCAAAAATGAAAAAAACAATTTTACTCTATGATACTATTGCTTAGACCTGTTGCTGTAATAAATGCTTGTCTTTCACATTGTTTTACAGTTTGTTTTTTTTGTTTTCTTTTATTTTATTTTATTTTATTTTTTTGGCCTTCCTTATTTTGGCTGGCCCTCTCTATGTGTCATTCTCTCCAAAATGTGCTGATATTCTGCCTGTCAGAGAGCACTAGCCTTCTCCTTGGCTGCAAATCTAGCCTGGTGATCTTTATGTGTCCTGGCCTCTAAGCTCTTGTTATTTATATATATTTGTCCTGAAGATGGGGCATCAACATTGGTTAGAACCTTGGGCTAGATCTGCATGCATCTTTCCTAAAATAAACCTACCAAAAATATTTAAAGGCCTTCCTATCTTTAAAGTTGGACCTTAACAGAACACGAACTGGCATAAAATAATTTTGCTGACAGTGAAAATTCAGCACTTAAGGTGAGATTATACAAAACCACTGTAATCAGCTTTTGTAAAGAGCATTCCCCCTGCTGATTGTCCTAGCAAAGTTATGCCAGAAGATACAGCTTGAGCAAACACCTCACGGTGCCTACACATCCATATGAAAACCCAACCTGCCAGACTGTTCCTGTGACCCCGTGGCTCTACTCACCCTGGTTTTAGCCCCAGAACATTTTTCCATCTCAGTTAAAGGGAGGTGCTGGCAGCCCTTTCCCAACAGGGCTCCACCTGAAATGGAGTTGTGGCAAGGCAAATAGCCTGTCAGCCTGCCTTCCTGCTACCAACCTTTAGCCTTCCCAATACAACAGAAGTACCCACAAAGGAGGTAGTCAGCCAGAAAGAAGCCATACTGGCTGCCACGGTCTGCTTTCCCTGACATTAAACACTCCCATGGGCAAGGGTTGTACTTTTGTGTATGCTTGATGAAGGGCCTGATAGACATTATTCAGAGGAGAGGATTTTACACGTAAATAGATGCCCTCGGGGAGAGGGCTGGCCTGCTGCTCCCAGGCTGCAGCCTCAGGGGAGCAGTGAGGTGTGGCTGCTAGGCCATGCCAGGGACTGCGATCATGGTTTAGAGGCACAGACAACCACAGGCCAGCACTTAATTGCACGCATGGGTGCTGTTTAATTTGCAGATGTAGACATAGCAATTGCCCTTGCTGGCAATATATAATGGTCTCCTTCATCTGTGGCTCAGGCTGTGCCAGAAAATCAAACAGAAGCAGGGCACAGGCCCAAGTGCTGGTCCCCAGTCACTCATGCTCCTCAACTGGTAGCATGTTCAACCTGGTCCAACCCACTGTTTCCCAGCACTTGGGCATGGCTGGGAGGCTGACCTGCACCATGGGCCCTGGGCTGCGCAAACAGCTTGGGTGTGCACATTATTCCCATCCCTGAAAGTGCTCAAGGCCAGGCTGGATGGGCCTTGGAGCAACCTGGCCTAGTGGGAGGTGTCCCTGCCCATGGCAGCGGGTTGGAACTGGGTGATCTTTAAGGGTGATCTCCCTTCCAACCCAAGCCATTCAGTGGTTCTGTGATTCTGGTCAGTAGGTTAAGAGGCTGTAGTTGCATGGGTGGTAGTCATTGTCTGCCTGGTGATCTCTGAGACAGCAAACTGATCCTAGCCCATCAATTGAGGAGCAGGACAAACCCCTTACACCAATCCAAGGGGGCACAAGGAGTTCCCTTCTGCAGATGTCTTCCAGGATGCCAAGGGCATTCTCAGTTCATGTGTGAACACACTTCTCTGGTTTCACCAATAGTAACATCAATGATTTATTTATTTATTTATTTATGATAGTGCTTGGGGGTCTAATGGCAAAAAGTTCTTTAAAATAGCTATTTTTGCTACTCACTGAGTCTATGTTCTGTTCTTTACTCATTCATTGCCTTGAAAGGAACTGCAGTCATCTCATGAAGAGCTCCACTAACCAAAAAAAGATGTTTTTTCTTTTTCTGCATGACCATTATCAATCTCAGGCAAATTTAAGAATCAGTTTTTGATGTTTTTAATAAATTTGAGGAACCCCATGCTTGCCTTTTATGCAAGGCATTGTTTGAGGCTTTTTTTCACTTTTGTTGTAAACAGAGCCTGACTTCTCACATGCATTTAAGCATTTACTTTGCTACTTCTCTCTATATGTCAGCCATTGCAAGACCATTTCCAGATATTCTGGAAATGACCATTTCACTGAGATAAATGGCATTCCCCTTCAACCTTTTCCCCTTCAGCCTTTTCTCATAGAAGAGATGCTCCAGGCCATTTTCATGACCATTTGCTGGACTCTCTCCAGTATGTCCAGGTCTCTCTTGTACTGGGAAGCCCAGACCTGGACCCCACACTCCAGGTGTGGCCTCACCAGTGCTAAGTAGAGGTGAAGGATCACCTCCCTCCACCTGCTGGTGAGACTCCTCCTGATGCAACCCAGGTTGTAGTTGACCTTGGCAGGCCTCGGTTGCTATACACGGGAAAAAATTTGAACTCTCCAAACTGCATGTATTCATCAAGATTTCAAGTTGTTTAACATGCTGAAGACAGAGATTTATCCATTCACAGAAGCAAACTCCTTCTGCAATCTACTTTAATCATTGTAAATTCCTTACATGTTCCAGTTACTAAGATGAAGAGTATTTTTCATAAAAGGGCTATAAATAGAGCATGATAGGAACATTTTCACAGCAAGATGACCCACCTCCCAAGACACCTCTATTTACTTCACATTTTGAGCTCTTAACAATGGGAATTGTAAATCTGCATATTATTAATTGTTCTGGAGTACAAAGAAGTCAATATATCAATTCACCAAAGGCAGTCTCTTATACTTCACTGATTGTTACTAAGGAAGTCCCCTGGTCATGAACAGTTTTTTTCTTATTTTTGTGATAGTAAGACTAATTTGGGCAGCACTCAATTTTATTGCTGCATTTCTCCTGGGTATTCTTAATGATATAATCAGCTGTGTGCAATTCAGCCACTGAATTTTCTCATGTGAAATTTCTTACAGTGAGGAGTAACAAATGATGAATTTTTAGATAAATTGCTCTATTGTTCTCAATAAAATAATAATAGAGCAAGTGCAAGAAAAAAATGGTTTACACAGGGGAATCTTGATCTGCAAAACTTTCTACACACATTCTATTCTTGATTTACAGAAGCAAACTTAAGAATGCATTAGCCCACAAGAAACAAAAATGAAATTACTTGAAACTTGTGGAGAATCAAAAGATACCAGGAAATAAAAGACTGACTATTTCCTTTTTTATTCTGCCTAGGTGTTGTTGTCCCTTTAAGCTACTTAGAGCTTCCTGCACAAATCTGGAAAACAACACACACTTAAAAGCAGACTCAAGTAGCTTTGTCCTTTTAGATATGCCTGCAGTACTGCCAAGAAATGCTGACATAGCCACGTTAGCTGCAAACAAGCTAATTCAGCTATGAAGTAAAGCCTGATAGCTGGATAAATTGGTACTCTAGAAAATGAAGGGATGCAAGACACGAACTCCTGCTGGCTCTTGAACAGGAGACCTTTATTGCCATTTTTCACCACTACATATACTTTCCCCATAGCCCCACGTGCTGTCCACGCGCCCGAATCTGTCTTACAATTGGTTAGAGACCCTCAGACACGCGCCTCGAGCCAGCCAGCAATTGGCTACTGCCCAAAGCTCATCTTTAACACTGTAGCCAATTTACTTTATCTCAGCCTTGCTCAAGTTTTTGGTTCTACTGCTGTTTTCATCATTATCTCTAACTCAGAGACGTGCGAAACAGCACAAAGCTCCCTGTGAATTCCTTTCCCACAAGAAAAATCTAGAAACTATAGGAGGGGCCTGCTGCTGACACTTGATTCAGCTGGTTTACATTTGCATTTGGTCTGGGTGCAGACAAGTGCTGGGAGAAGGGGAGTTGTGTTTATACTAGCTTATAAATGTAGCAAGGGCTTGGACAAATTACTGATGGTTCTGACTCAAAAAGTCGTATTTCTTACTCTTGTCCCAGAATCAAAAACCTGCATTGTGCTCTGTTCAGAGAGCTTGAAATCAGCACCATAATGCAGTCTGCTGGACAGGCAAAACCCTATGTTTCACACCTCATCATGGGGTCCTCTCTTCCTCTTTTCATACACTATTTATTCTTCCTTTAAAGCTTTCATGTTCATCATTTTATTTTTTCAGGTTGTTATAAGTGGTCCATTAAGTTCTTTTTGCCTAGCTAAGGGACAGAATTGCTTTGCCACTTGCTAGCGTTGGTGCAGTTTTCAGGTTTCATTTTTACTTCATTTTGCTAACAAGCAAGGACTAATTTAAGTCATCTGATCAGCAACTTTTTTGAAGTAAAAATGGCATTGGTTACTTGTTAGGATGTTTAATATAAAGAATCAGAGACTAAGGGATAGTCTGATCTGACCAACAGGTTGGTCTATGAGAATGGCTCTGGTAGATTGGAACCCTTGCTGCTCTCAAGTTTAGTGAGACTTGTTCATGCAGAAAGTATCTTTGCAGTTGTTGATATTAGAAAAAAAAAAGGGCTCTCTTTATTTTTGATGTACTGCGCTCCTTTATAAATGTGCCAGGGTCCCTTCTGTGAGAGTAAACCAAGAAAAAAATCCTGGAAGGCTATACAGAGACTTTATACAGTTTCAGCTGTAGGTGAATTATTCTAGATATGCTTAAATACCTGAAATCATTCTGATTATAATGAGGATGTTGTCTTATTCCCAGCAATATGGACAGCAGTGCAATACTGTGTCCTTTTCTAATTTTGATCTAGTACACTGATGCACTTTATTTCATGCAGATTGATCAAAATCAGTATCTAGCACACAGAGATTCTTCATTTCACTTCATTGCTCCAGAATACCTCTCTTTAACTGCATCATTATGCAAGATAATATATGGGAAAGAAATAAATGGATTGTGATCTGAATATTGCTTCGAGTGCTAAAACCCATGTCATTCTCTTTGTCTGAAAAAAAACCTCACTGTATATTGGGTGGTTACCTTTTTCTTTCTGCTTTAGTTGGCTGCTTAATTAAGGTCCTGTTTTAAAATTCTGAATAATGCATATTGATTAATAGCTTTCACAAAAACTGCAAGAGTAAGATTGGCATCTGGCGGACTTGACAGATGCACGAGCCATTCACAACGCTTTTATGTCAGGCAATTCAGTCCCCAGAAAAGGAGACTGCATGACTAATGAGTTTTGCACCTCCTCTTCATGTGCTCATCTGCTTTCCCATTCATGTAATTTATTAGGCACTTATGTGAGTCATGGTCTGCACACTGAAGTGGGAGTGGTTGGTGGCAGCCATTATAATAACCATAAAGCAAATAAAACAGAAATCAGTAAAGTGGGAAATGATGTCTAAGAAGCAGGGAACACCTGTTTTCTGTTTATGCTTGCACTAAATATTTGCAAGGAGTTAAATAAAGAGACAGTTACAATCAGAGTTTGATAACATATTTGCACTCACAATTATTTCTGCAAACAAGCATTTTTGTACCATTGCTGGACTTTTGAAAAGCAAGGTTGGTGCATCTCTACTAAATGAAAACTTTCATCATTGTTCACTATCATGAGCTGAGTAGTTAATGTGGCATCTTCACTTTGGTAAAGCTTTTGACACTGACATGACAATCTGATGAACAAAACATATTTCTAGGTTGTCATAGGGTGGATATATAGTTTTTGGAAGAATGACAGTGGTTAACTGTCAAAGTAAGATATTTCAAGGCGGGGGGGTGTTACAGGAAATTTTCTGAGGCTGTTCCATTCAACATTTAACTTAAGGATGGTTGGAAAAAGCATAAACTACTGACTTCTATATGTAGCCCATTTATTTTGCATTGTTGGATAAAGTAAGAGGCTGTACAGACTTCATTCTCTTGATGTGGAGTTTGGCTACAAAGATCTTTTGTGGTGACTACTAACACATCTAACCTAATAACAGATGGGGCTCAAGGTAACTTTAATGTGCTTAAAATATAGTTGAGTCATGAAGAGACACTTCTAACCAAGGACGAAAAGTCTTTGTAGGCATCAGAAAACTGCTGCCGTCTGCAAGCATCAATAGGACGCTGTTTAGTTGGTTCTTTGGAAGTGTATCAGTACAGGTGCTGTACATCACAATTTTTTCTGTTCAGTCCATTGGCGTTTGAGATGAACAGGAACATTGTGTATCATGTGAATAAAATCAGCTATGGAAAAGTCAGATCTGAGAAGAACACAGATTTGAGCTAGTTCAAGGCAAACTGTAATGATGCAATTGTACATAGGATCTATTCTGTCAGAATTTGGAAGTGAGGTTGTCTTGTTTATTTAGGTCCAAGCCAACGCGAGTCATGAATTTCTATTAGCATCTCAAATACTTTATTGATAGAGGTCCAGAAAGCTGAAGAATGCTTGTACACGTCATAAAGAGGGTGTAATAAAGTGAATAGTGTTCAGCAAGTTGTTAGTAAACTTTTTAAAAGAAGATTTTTGCTGACTGTGACAAATGTGTAGCATTTCAACACTGACCATTAGGGAGAATAGAAACATTAAGTTCAATAAGGAGAAGTGCAAAATACTGAATCGGGGCTGGAATGCACCAGTACAGACTAGAAACTGACTGCGTGAACAGCAGTCCTGCTGAAGCAGACCTGGAGATAACAGGGGATGGCAGTTTGATTATGTCAGCTGTGTGGTCTCATTGCAAATAAGGCAAATTATGTGCTGAGCCACATTAGTATCGCACCCAGCACTCTGAGGGAAGTTTTTAGCTTCCTGTACTTGATATTACTGATGAATCCCCACCTGTGTGCAGATACAGACCTCTAAGTTCAAGAGGGATATGAAGGAAACAGAGAGGGTCCAGCAGAGATCAGCTAAGATGGTCATGGGCACGGAGTATGTGTCAGGGGAAGCTGTATTGGCTGGACTTTGGTAGTGCCATGAAGAAGAAGAGAGAATCTAATATCAGCCTACAGCTATCTAAATGATGGTAACAAAGCTGATGGGCCACATTCTTCTTTGCAGCAGCTGATGATAAAACAAGAATTGATGGATTTGATTTGTAGTGTTGGAAACTCAACTTGGACATTAGGAAAAGAAATGTTCACCAGAAGGGTAATGCAGCACAGAAGCAGGTAATCCAGACAAGAGTTGGAATCTCTTCCTTTGAAAACTTCAAAACTTCATTACACAAAAGCATGGATGACCTAATGTGGCACAGCAATAGTCCTGTTTCAAGCAGGAGGTTGGAGTAGAGACCTCAAAACGTCCTTTCAAACAACCTTTGTATGGTTTTAGGACAGTTTTCCCATCCAGGCTCCACCACATGATCTAGTTTTAAGCATTCTGAAAGCAGATGGGAAGACTGAAGTCATAGCAGGAATACACAGGTTAAAAGGCTGTCCTAGAACTGAAATCCAGGATTTGTAGAGATTGCCTGAAAAAGTAACAAAAGACAGTATAGAAAATAATTAAAAATACGGCAAGGCAATACATTACCAACAGAGCGCCAGCTGAAAAGAAGCATTTGGAGGTAAAAACACCCTGGACCCCTTTTAGACAAGACAGACCCTGTTGTTTCTTTTACAAGCCGTGACTAACTATTTCCACTTGTTGAAGGGAATAAATAGAAGTAGAGAAATGGCATAGAATGTAAAAATTTGCTAAAGGTTAAATTGGTGTTTCAAAGTCAATCGATTCAAAAGCAGTATTGTCTGAAAACTATTTCAGTAGGTATTGAGACCATCAAGCCTACGTTATGTGTGCAGAAACTAATAATTTCTGGAAAGTTAGTGCTTCAATCCTGTACCTAGTGTGACTTAAGGAGCGGAGAAAAGTGAGCCAATCATTTTTGACAGCAACACAGGTATTTACTTGTATAAGTCAAGCAAGACACTATGTATAGGGACTGAAGGAAATCTATCTGCAATTATCCAAGACAAGACTGGCACGACGCAATTTCTGTGGTTTATTGGTTAAGTCAATTTTTTGCTGCATTTGTATGGTGTTTGATAAACTTATCTTCTGATTATATGGACTGTGTTTTAATTTTGACCTGAATTTATTGTGCTTATTAATGCATTGCAATTTTAGTAAAATCACAGTAAATTAGCTCAGTGTATGCTCAGTTAAGTAAATAAATATAGACAAGTTGCAATGACTGAGAGCTTAAGTAGCCATAGACAAGAAATCTGCAAGTCAGTTGTCTCTTTGCAAGGTCATTTCCTCTCAGCAGCAGTTCAAAAAGAATTAATTCACTGCAGAACTGGTTCTTCCCAGAAATGCAAATCTTCTTCAGTAGAGCTGCATTATTGAACAGAATAAGCAGTTTTATTGGTCACACAGTTGGGGTTGACTTCTTCTTGGAAGAGCTTACAGAATTTTTTAAGTGTGGAAGTTTTAGTAACTTGCAACAACAGTACGGAAAGAGTTGCAGGAAAACAAGAACCTGAACTGAATAGGAAGAAGAAAATGTTATACTTTATGATTTTTATCATAAGATTTTAGGTGTAATCTTCCCAGCTGCTGCCTCTGTTCCACTTCTGTTACGACAAATTTGAAGTCGTTAATATTCTTTGCATTTACATTTTCTGCTTCCTTCTCCTTACTGAATCATGACATTATCTTGAAATACAAAGATGAAGATACTGAGTCTCTTAGCTCAGTCTCCTGCTGTGTTGCAGACAATCATACAGCACAATCTTTTGAAAACTTAGTTAACATCCTTAAAATAATAATAATAATCATTTTTTCCTGCCTTGCAATGTAGAAACTCATAAATTCCCAAGACAGTGACTTTGCTGAAGAAGAAGACAACAGTTAGGTATATACCACAAAACAACACAAAACTGGTTTCAACACAGAGATTTATAGATTTGTTCTGTTCATCTCCTTCAAGACTAGACAGTAGATATAGTTTACGGCTGAATTATATTCTGGGTGGGGAATAGATAGGGGAAGGAGGAGAAGGAGGAGAAATCCTTACAGTATCATGATGCAATCTTCTTCTAATTGATAAACAAGATTTACTCTTACTTTATAGGCTAGACAGTGATTCCCTGATTTTCTGGCCTGCTATTCATAACATTCCTATAATATATGAGTTCCTCACAGCCTTGAATATTTTCATCCATACCATCTTCCTAAGCAGTGTGCAAGTAATCTCAGTCCTCTTTCAGACAGCAAAGGCACAGGTAAATTCTCCAAGGTAGTTGTGTAAGTCTAATGCGACTATTTTGCCTCCAGTTTGGAGCCCAGGAGCATGCTCTGGGCTGTCTGGTCTCCTTACAGAAAACATTTGAAAAGTTAAGGTGCCTATAAATGGGATTATAAACAGCCAGCCCAGATAAATGACCTGTTGTGGATATTTGCTGCAAACTAATGTGAATTAATCTCTCGGCTGGTTAGGAATGGAGCCTGAAGTGGTTAGCTCAGATGTAAATATATAAACTGTAAACGTGTTCATTTGGTCAAATGGACACAATTTTAGAAGCGTGTCGCTGGTTTGAATGGGGTTGTGGCCTACTTGGAAGAGGGCACGCTGATGCACACACTCACTTACTTGTGTTACACCATGGACGTGCAGGCCCCTGTGACCAAGTCATACTGCCCGTGATGTGTGCAGACCCCATATGGACACATGTGCACACAACAGGTATCCCCTCACCCAGGAAAAGAGAAATGTATGGAGTTTAATGAGAAGCCAGGACAGACTGCAGTGGACACAGGGCAAGGCCAGGCATGCATACTGACCGGCGGCCTATTTACACACACACAGCCCCATTGATCCTCCACAAACCATTTTGATCCTTCTCTTTCCCCAAAACCCTTGGTTTCTCCTCTACACATCCCATAACAAGTCATGTGCAATCCCCAGATGCTCTTCTGCATGCTGTAGCATGTCCCATGCCTCTATAGACAGTGACCCCTCTCAGCCCATAAGGCGATGGTGACAGCCCCTCTTCTTCACTTGTGTGTGGAAGAAAGGAAGAAAGAAATAGAAAGAAAAAAAAAAAAGAATCATTACTGAATTAGTTATAATAGATTCACCTAACCTGACTTCTGGCACAAGAAGGACAGCTCCTCCACCTGCAGGTCTAGAGTTGCAGAACAGGTTCAGTGCCCTGCTATCAGGCAAGAGGCAGATCTCCGTATCTGGGAAAGCATCAGAGTTGGCCAAGCATGAACCACGTGTTAGCAAGAGGAGGAAGTGGTATGGGCTAGTAGTGGTAGGTTTCCATTTGTAGAGGACAGAAGTCCCCATCTGCCCATATGGCTTTCTGTCTTGAAAGATCTATTGCTCGCCAGAGACTTAGATCCAAGATGTTGCAGAGAAACAGCCAAGGCTCTCAGGCTATTACCCCCTGATGCTTATCCACATGGACACCAATGATACTGCCAGGGGAAACCTTAAGTGTATCAAAAGTGACTATAAGGATCTGAGAGAGAGGATCAGGAAGTACAGACTACTCAGACTGACTTTGACCCCTCCAAAAATCATGCATCAAGGCCCCCTGGAGCACATTCAGGAGTATATGCAGGAAAAGGAGGTGATCGGGAAGAGTCAGCATGGGTTTACCAAGAGCAAATCATGCCTGAACAATCTGATTGCCTTCTGTGATAAAATGACTGGATTTGTGGACACGGATAATTTTGACTTTGACTTTGTCACTTGTCAGTCCTTTTCAAAACACTCTTCCTTTTCTTGACATAACGAATAAAAACTTCATCTGATAAATTTCTGTATTATGCCTATCAGTTAGTGTATGGGTTCTAAACAGCTTCTGACCACAGCTACTTGAAGGAGCTTGCATAAATAGTTATGTCTGTCAGTTATAGCACAGATAGCTATGTGTGTCAGTTATGGCCCTGCCATGCTGCAGGTATAGGGAAGACAGTGATCAAGCTGACCTTTCCTAGCTGGGGTCTCAAGGAGCTGTATGGAGATGTGCTGGCACCTTGAGAAACTTCCCTGTCAGGTGCCATCAATAGTTACCATTCTTCTTGACCTTCTTCACCACTGTTTTTAGGGCTTTTAGGTTTACTTTCCAGGCACACCCACCTGAAGCTTTCTACTACAGATCCCTATAAGTGAAACAGTACCTTCTCCCCTGAGGGGCACCAGACTCACCTCTACTCTGCCACATACACACTCACGTGGTCCTGAGCAGACCGTTCCTGTTTCTCTGGAGGAGTTTCCTTCCTCCTCAAGCAACCACTGACTTGAGGGTGTTCTCTGATGGCAATGAGAGACTCATTATGGGCATGGACTGCAGGTGCTTTCTGAATGCCAAGGGCCACACTCTCATTAGCCTGTGGAAATCATTCCCTTTTCTGGGACACAGGGCATGCTCGCCAGCTGTCTGACTCCTCAGGACAACAGCAGGAAATACAGCCACAGAACAGCACTGTGTCCATGCAGGAAGCCCAGCACACCTTCCCTTTCCACTCCACCACCTCTGCACTCCAGTGCTAATCTACTTCCCCAACAACTCTCTGCTGTGATATTCTCCATTATTACTTCTACCCATCTAAAAGAAGGGCAAGGCTTCCTTTGGAGCATCACAGTAAAAAAATGAACCTCATCCTCTGCTTTTTTAGTATTCCTTCCTTTAGAAACACCTTTCTCAGAAAGGTGTTTCTTAAGAAGAAGCAAAAATTCTTCCCTGAGCCTAAGCACACAAGCAGTTATTGCCCACAAACAAGAGGGTCATGAAACCATAAAAAGTATGAATGGCTTCAAAGTACAAGCAAAAGACCTGGAAAGGAAAGGACACTGGTGAGTGCATAACTATGTATGTTTGTATGTGTTACATAAAGTTACCACTTTATAATTTATAATTACAAAGGCTTTCAAAAGAAAAGGGCAGTTCCTTTTTATTTTTTATTTTTTTTGGTCAGGAAGAAAATAAGCAATTTCACTCAATTTCACTTAAAATCTGAAAACCTCTGAAACAGTAGTTTTTCAGAGGTTAAAAATAATGCAATTTTAATGAAAGGAGTACAGTATCCAGGTCTGGGGCCCCCAGCACAAAAAGGATGTGGAGCTGTTAGAACGAGTCCAGGGGAGGGCCATGAAGTTGATCAGAGGGCTGGAGCACCTCTCCTATGAAGAAAGGCTGAGAGAGCTGGGGATGTTCAGCCTGGAGAAGAGAAGGCTCCAGGGAGCCCTCATTGCAGCCTTCCAGTACCTAAAGGGGGCTTATAAAAAAGAAGGGAAGTAACTTTTACACAGACGGATAATGATAGGGCAAGGGGGAATGGTTTTAAACTAAAAGAGGGGAGATTTAGATTAGATATATATTAGAAATTCTTCACTCAGAGGGTGGTGAGGCGCTGGCAGAGGTTGCCCAGAGAAGCTGTGGATGCCCCACCCCTGGAGCTGTTCAAGGCCGGGCTGGATGGCGCCTTGGGCAACCTGGTCTGGTGGGAGGTGTCCCTGCCCATGGCAGGGGGGTTGGAACTGGATGGTCTTTAAGGTCCCTTCCAACCCAAACCATTCTGTGATTCTGTGATTTGACATTGGTTTATCTTCTTGTGAACATAACTAACAAAATAATAGAAAACTCTAAGCTGCTTAGATGTATTCCAATCTGGACAAATACCAATTTCATATTCACACACAGAAGCCAGTATTTTGTTATTTCATTAGAAAGAGGAAATTAAAAAGTAATTTCCTTCTGTATTCTGAATTACAGGGTTAGTAGTACTATATTTATGTTAAATATTAATATTTCACCTTTGTCTCTCTTCTTGTTGTATTTCGTAAGTGGGATATGGTCTTTGAATAGCTAGATAACCATCTGAGAAAGTCAAAGTGCAGGGAGAAGTGGCATTGATAATTTATTAGTGGGGCAAGATTTACAAGAGTTGTGCTTTTAAATGTCTAATTATCCCTCCTGGTGCCCAGACTGAAATTTTAGATTCTCAAAAATCCTGTTGGTTTGATGCCTAAGCCCCAAAAAATTTGGCTAAAAGTGCCAAAATGTATATTTATGTTAACACATTACATTCTGTAAACGCCTATAAAAATGGACTCACCTAGTATGTAGACAGGGTCTGAGGGAGGAGAACACAGGGAGTAGAGAAGGCACTGCCATCATTTCTCTTATATAAGAACCCTGAGGATGACATCAGGGATGCTGCTGCAGTAATGATGTTTCTCTACCTGTGGAAACCTGTATCTAAAGCTCTTTTGGAACATTACCATCATAAAATCACATGGCAGCTTCTTAAGTGGCAGTAAATCTGGACTGCAAGCAACCAGCAAGTATCCTGCTGGTGGCAGACAACTTTCTCTACACCAAGCGCTTCAAATGACATGATAAATGCGGGTAAAAGAGGGAGAGGACAGAGAGGGTTTTAGACTTTTTTCACCATATTTAGGAGAAATATAAATGGAGTATCACCCCTCTCTTCCTACTCCCTCAGTCCAACCCTCTCCACATGCATATTCCCCCTCCTTTAGTTTGCCATATCCTACCCCATAAAAAATTGGTGGAACAGTCTTGATACAAGGCATTCGGGGTTGGAAACCCTTCAGCATCACAGCCTGTCGTATTTTGAATGGAATAATGATTGGTTATTAAGTGAGAGAATTAAAGGAACTAAAGCTTAATTTTTAGAGCACTTGCCTAGAAGCTGTTGAATACTTAATATGACTGTGATGCATTCACAAAACTGGAACCATGTCAAATTAAGGCAATGAAAATCAACACAGGCACTATATAGGTAGGGAAGGTGATATTTATTTTAAACAAAACTGGTTCTCCACTCTTACAATCGTTCTTTCCTAGGTTTCACTCATGTAAATTGTGTGTATTAATGTTTGGAGATGGATCGCTTGTGTGTAACAGAGAAGATGAGAGATGCCAGTTACTGAGCGCCCACTACGTCTTCTGAATTTCTTTGCTGGTGACAATCAACTGCTTTGGAGCAGTTATATCATTCCCTTCAGGAGCCTGGGATGAAGAAAGGCAACGCATGTCCTGTAACCACGCTGCCACCCTCCTGCTGTCAGAATGCAAGTCTTCTGCTGAAGAGTCGATTGTGTTGTTGTTTTGGTGCAAACACCACCTTCCTTAGTTGCTACTAGTTTTATTACTGTCACATATGTCATTGTCTATCGATGTAAGTCATTCTTCCAGCCTGGGCTTTCTGCAGGAGCACAGGGCATGGAGGAAAGAAGGGCTCTATGGTTTTGTGAAGTCATGCTAGTTCCAGTCTCCAAAAGAAGTATATTCTCATTAACCTTTCCAGAGGGGCTAATACAATGAAGAACAGCAGCCTGCACATCCACATATACTCCTCCCAACTGTGAAACGAGACCAGAGATGCCAGGTGTAGATATGCTCCTTCCGGAAGAGTTCCCTATGGAAAGAAGAAGAAACCAATATCAAATAAAGTGTTATTACTTTTTACACCACGTCCCCCTTTTGCTTTCCTGCTTAAGCACTACTGCAGTAGAACAAAATAAAACACAGAAAAAAAAAAGCATAAAGTAAATAAATTATGATAGCAACACAAAGGCAAGATTCCTGTTCTCCAAGCTTCATTTCAAAAGCTGAGATATGAAGACACGGCCCCTGGTCTTTTGCTTTTTAAGTTTTGTTTTTTCTTTTTTTCTTTTTTTCTTTTCTTTTTTTTTTTTTCTCTCTTGAAAGGCAATACTGTTCGCTGATCTGAGGTTCAGATTTCCTAAATTCAATCACTAAGATATTTTATTTTTAAAGCTTTATAACTGTACACAGTGCTGTCAAATGACATGTGCGGGAATAACATTAGTTCCTCTTGGTATCTGTGCTATGCTTATCTCCATGGTAGCTAAGCAATTTAGAAAAGAATAAGCAAACAACTTATTGCTGCATACTTCTCTCCCCCAGCCCTCTTCCTACTTTTCTGTTGCTTGCTGTTAGTATAGACTCTGATGTCAGGATCAGAAAATGCCAAGGTTAAGAGTCATGTAATCTAACAGTGCAGAACACTTTGTCTCCAGCCCTTGAAAGTCCTGGTCCTGCTAAAGCTAGTTATTCAGTCTGATCCTGTCAAACCTGGAATGAAGATGGATTGAGGAGTGAGTACTGTAACTACCAGGTATCATTAACACAGCTCCTCCCAGCAGCAGGTCTGTCAAGCCTTCCACTTCACACTTCCAGACCATAGCCCCAAGCCCTCATCCTGTTTCCCTCACCAAGGAGCTAGTAATTCATGTTTCCCCTGCAGGACTGGGCTTCCCTCCAAAACCTGTGCCTCCTGCATGTGGGATGCAGCCAACCAACACACTGAGGAGCAATACTGGGGAAATGGACTCCATCAGAGATGGAAGGTGTGTGCCTCACTTGAGACACAACCCTGAACATCAGCCTCACTTTCACCTTCATTTGCAGGTATGATGCTATTACATGATCCAAAACAGACAGAACCACAGAACGGCTTGGGTTGGAAGAGACCTTAAAGATCACCAAGTTCCAACCCCCCTGCCATGGGCAGGGACACCTCCCACCAGACCAGGTTGGCCAAGGCCTCATCCAGCCTGGCCTTGAACACCTCCAGGGATGGGGCATCCACAGCTTCTCTGGGTAACCTCTGCCAGTGCCTCACCACCCTCTGAGTGAAGAATTTACTCCTAACATCTAATGTAAATCTCCCCTCTTTCAGTTTAAAGCCATTCCCCCTTGTCCTGTCATTGTCTGCTCAAGCAAAAAGTTGTTCTCTATCTTTTTTATAAGCCCCCTTTAGGTACTGGAAGGTTGCAATGAGGGCTCTCTGGAGCCTTTTCTTGTTCAGGCTGAACATCCCCAGCTCTTTCAGCCTGCCTTCAAAGGAGAGGTGCTCCAGCCCTCTGATCAACTTCATGGCCCTCCTCTGGACCCGTTCTAATAGGTCCACATCTTTCTGGTGCTGGGGCCCCAGACCTGCAAGCAGCACTCCAGGGGGGCCTCACAAGGGCAGAGGAGGGGTGACAATCACCTCACTCACCCTGCTGGTCACTCCTCTGTTGATGCAGCCCAGGATGGAGTTGGCCTTCTGGGCTGCAAGCACACACTGCTGGCTCATGTCAAGCTTTTTGTCCACCAGAACCCCCAAGTCCTTCTCCGCAGGTCTCCTCTGAATGAGTTCTTCTCCCAGTCTGCGCTCATGTCTGGGATTGCTCTGATCCAGGTGCAGCACCTTGCACGTGGACTTGCTGAACCTCTTTGGGTTCATGTGGGCCCAATTCTCAAGGAGAGCTGCTGGGGGAAGGGCTTCTCAGATAGGGACTGCTGAGGGACCCCAGGAGATTCCCCTCCCCAGCCTGCCAAAGTCCATCAGGTTTCTCCCATCCCCATCTAATGGATGTGGCAGCTGCTTTTCTCTTTGCAGGTGTGACCAATAGTGAGACTGACCATGTATTGCAGAGATACAGTTACGCACACCTACCATACACACAGTACTAACGTGACACATGGACTGACACATGGACCAAACAGTGCTTTTGCTGGCACCTACATGAACGCAACAGCACTCACATAAACTTAAATACAATTAGCTAGGTCATGTTCCTTCTCTCAGTTTGTCAGGATTAACGTTCACTAATGTGAATATACACACACCTTCATTCTGCAGATTCAGAAGCACAGCACATGCATAAATCCTTTTGGTATTAGCACAGGCTCTAAGCCATGCTGATACCCACACTTGGGCCATGGGCCACTATCCAGGCATTGGCTCAAACCTTCAGTCTGTCCAAACACAGGTCTTCTACTTGCAGCTAGTCCATCTTGAAGTGAATTACACACACATACACACACGGAAGACTGAAATTAGCTTGGGAAATGTCAGCATACCAGACTCTCCAGTAGGCACTATGGGCCCTCATGAGCTGGGGCCCCTACTGCAGTTACTGACACTTAGACCACTCCACACTCACACAGGAGAGAGAGTGATATTACACAGAAAAAAAATAGTTAAGAATAGGATTTAATAAGAAGACAAGACAGACTGTAGTGGGTACGGGCTCAGTCAGACTCATGTATCAACCAGCAGCTTTCTTTTACATGATTATCCTCTTTTATCCCCATTTCCCTCCATTTTCCCATGCTTATAATTCTCTCCACCCATCTTGATCCCAATCTTTATCCACACTTGTCTCTTCCCAAATAAACAACCCACACCAATTACTTTTTCCTTACTGGTCCCACTTTTAGTAAACAACATTTGGCATCTGATACTGTTACCTTATGTCATCTAGGCCATGGTATTATTGACAATGGTAACTTAGGTACTGTTTTCCATTTAAGACTGCACTCCCAGAAAGGTTCCCAATATTCCCCTCCAAGTACCTGTAGAGATTAGCCTTCTCTCACATAGCTCCCCATAACAATTTGTGAAATCCAGCTATTTCTCATGATGTTACTTTGCAAAGTTTGTCAGCAGCTCACTCTGTTATTTGCTACGTTCAGCATTTTCTCCTGTCATGTCTGGTATTTTCTCATGGTCTGTTCTGTTGCCTAAGCCCACACACAGGGCCTAGTCATGTCCCTGCATACTTTCGTGGGGAATGTAATCCATAATGTGCCCCAGTGCAGGAATGTTTCCCTTGCATGGCATCAGAGAAAACCTGGTTGGAAAGGATTTATGGAGGTCATCCAGGTGAGTCTTGAGAACTGCCAAGGAGGGAAATTCATCATCTCTTTGAGCAATCTGTTTCAGTGCTTAACTACGCTCAGGGAGGAGAACTGCTTCCTTACATGTAAGTGGAATTTCTTTTGTTGCAACTTCTTGCTGGAAAAGTTTCCCATTATGGGAAACAATATGTCTGACCCAGGACAAAGACCAGGTAAATCTTCAATCAAAACTAACTAAATTAATTCATGAAAACAGAATTCAACTGCATTTCCCCATAGACTGTTCCAAGAGACTATAGGGACGTAGAGATATATCAAATACATTACAGCTTTCAGTTCTATGGAATCACTTCCTTGGTAGCAAGGCTGTCTCTTGTGCAGAGAAATGGAAGGGGACAGACTTGGGTTTAAAGCATAAAAGGCAGAGAAACTGTTACAGAAATTTAAGCAGATGGAAAGATACTGCCAGAAATTCAGAAAAGGAATGATACAACCTGGCCAAGGATGTTGGCATTGTCTGAGTTGCTAAGCAACTACATAATACTTACTCATTTCAAGATTAAGTAAATTTTGTAATTTAAGGAATGAATTACAGTCTACTCTGTATTATTTAGAGGAAACCAAAATATACTTTGTAGTGATATAGTACTTCTCCTTCCTTTTTGCTGTACAGCAGTCTGCCACTAACATTTTAACACAACACTGAAGCAATATGAATTCCTTAAATCAAATTTGAATATTCAGACAGAAGCAGCGTTCTTTACTCGTTTTTTTCCCTTTTCTTGAGATGTCTTAATGTCACCAGTCCTGAAGCTATGTCTATGACTCCAGTCCTCCTTTCTTTTTTTGTTTCTGTATCTCTGTATTTGTCAGTGTATGACAGGAAGATGTATTATAGTAATCAGTGTTCTACTGAAGGCACAGCATCATGTTTGATGCTTATGAGATTTATGAGCTAAAATAAGCCGTGGGTCAGCACAGATGTTAACTAGCTCCAAAAATGCTGTTGGAACCATCCCAGCATACTATTTTTTTTTAGAAAAATCATTTACAATTCCCAGTTTGCAGCACTGGAATACATGACAAAGTATGTTCAGACATTCTGAAGATTTATCTACAACCTCAAGATAAATTAAAGAATTTAGTGACATTAAGAAAGATGCCATGGAGAAAGACACGCAGGATAAGAAAGGAAGGTATTTAAGAGTAGATCAACAGCTGATTACACTTTTAGGTATAAGTATCTATGCCCTTTTGTGATTTTTATCACAAAATAAATCTGAACCATATACTTTGTAGTAATCAATAGATCATTATATAGATCTAGATAGTTGATACGATTCTGCTTTTGACTGTACCATCAATACAATGGGCCTAATGATAATTGTCGACTAGTAAAAGCCGGAGGGGTCTTACAGATCTCAACAGATCGACATATACTGGTCAAGCACCTTATTCATTTCTTTTTGTACGTCAGTCTCCTCACGTGGCACTTCCCAACTGCTCTTTGGGGAAGGAAGAAGATTTACCATTTGCTGTCTACCTGGGGATTTGTTTATTTATTAATAAGGGGAAGTTTATTCCGGGTGTTATTTGAGGGTGAACAATAGCAACAGAACTTACTCAAAGAGCAGTTCTTCAGCACCTGGTTGCAACATGAATATTTATCCGGCTTCACACACAAGCTCTGAGCATCTTGGCTATGCTTTTCTCCTTCTGCAATATAACCTCCATTGTTGGGAGACCGCTGCCATAGCAACAAAGGGCAGCAGAAGGCGAGAGGGCTGACAGTCATGTATATAAAGCAGGTTGGATTTTCAGGCTAATTAAAAGGTTTTGTGTTCAGGGTCACCTTGTAAATGAGATATGATGCTCAGAAAGCTGTGGCCAATGCTGCTCAGCAGAAAGTGGAACAAATGCACAAAGGCTCATTTGGTGTTCACCCTTTCTTGAACATAACCTGTAATTTTCATGGTAAGCAATTGCAGTGGCTCTAGAAAATTGGTTGCTGGGTCATCTTGTTAAATAGACAGAAGTTGTTTTCTGTGAGCCAGACTGTAAAAACATTCACTCCCGATCTGGTGACTGATTTTTATCAGTGGACTTCTACCCCCAGAATCTTTTCAACACACTTGGTAAAGGGCTTTACAATTAATTTTGACAAAGTCAGATTGAAATGGATATGAGCAGCTCTGCAAGCTCTCCCAAATATTTCATCCTCTTGATCAGTTCAGAGCTCTTTCAGTTTAAGGCGGGAATATTTGTCAAATATCCATGTGTATATGTATCCATGTGTATATGTAGAGCATCTCTAGCCTACCTGAGGAACTGGTATGGAGGCACATGGAGCCTTGTTCTTACTTTTGTTCCACATCTGGCCTATGTTGATGTTTCTAATTCACTTAATAAATCTGCAACTATAACCACACTTGCCACAGGGATATTGTGAAAATTAGTGTTTTTCTAAGCACTGGATTTTTTTTCCTCTGTACAACAAAGGTGGGGAGAAGAAAATGTAGGGGTTATTTTCTTTGTTACATGTCACAGTGTGGAATAGATGACTAAATCAAACAAAGCTCTAATGGCATTTGGTATGTAAGACTTCTGTAATTTGTACATGTAAGTAGGAAATATTTATTTTAGGGGCAAAACTAAATGCCAGCAAGCTACAAGGGCCAACTGCTCCCTAAGTGGCAGGGAGCCCATAGATGGTGAGACCTCCCAGCAGGGCAGGGGGACCCATCCCATAAGGTAAGCAGGGCAGGCCCAGCAATCGTGGCCAGCTTCAATCTGGTCTCCAAATCCTCAGGAAAGGTCACAGAGATGAGGCAGGTCCAGCACTATTTGTGTTCCTTAGGTAATAATAAAGGTAACAGTAACAGCAATATTTATATGGTTAGCTTTGTAACTCGTCGGTTTGTAAAATTTGGAGCCCAAATATATGGGAGAAAAAAAGTATTTTTACTAATTGCTTCCTTTCTTTTGCTTTCACCATAATCTCAGTGAGTTCAAGCATGTTATAATAGTATTTCGTTCTTCCCCACTTGACCAAAAAAGAGTGGAAAAGGAGATTTTTCTTGTAATCTTAATGATGTGCAACCATGACTATCAACCTCTAGATATGACAGAGCTTACAAGTATGCTGAGCAGACACAGAAAGTTCGTATATATAAGAGTTGAATTTCTGTCCAAGGGAAAGGTACATCTATGAAGTTATGCATCTTCTGCAATATGCTGTGTGAGAGAAGAAATTCCCAGGATGAGTAAAAAGCTGCCACATAATTGATATCTACTGTACTCTGAAAACATTTCACAATTTTAGATATTTTTTTCACATTTCTTGAGAGAAGAGCTCTGAAAGAAGACATTTTGTTGATTTTTTAACATGCATCTCTTACGTTAGATTTGTTGTATCGCTGAATCTTTTTATTTTTTTTAAACCAGGTATATATTCAATGATTCCTTTAAATATTGTAACTTCATATGTGATGACCAGAAATGATATTAAATAGTTTTCAACCAAGACTTATTTAGTCTTAAGTGATATTAAATACTCTTAGACCAAGTAACATCTTATATTTGATAAGAGATCTATTCAAAGCCATTTATGTCTGCTGAAACTTCTTGCCTTTTAGGCTTTAACCATATCAGAGAAACACTTGAGAATGTATTGGTCAGATGTAATAAAATAATAGAGAATAGTCTAACATTTAAAAGGTAATAGTACTTTGAAAGTAATAATAACCCTGAAGAAGGAAATTCTTTTATATTTAAATGGTAATCTCTTACTTTAGCAGTGTGTTTCTAAGGTGCCTAGGGTAAAAACATTTATATCATTTCCCCTATAAAAATGGCACCTACCAGTGATTTCAGTGACAGACTGTTATGAGCTTCTCTTTTTGTTTTCTGATGAGGACTGGAAATTCCCATGATGGTACAGAAGTGGCTTGGTATATGTCATTACAGCTATACAATCACAGAAATTTTTAATCTTTAGCATCATACAAAGTAAACATCTATGAATCTCAACAATTAACATTAAGAGTAAATGCTATTTTTGCAGCAGAAGTGATAATAAATATGGCCCAGATTCCCACAAAGTAACTTGTTAAATAATGATGTATGACAATAATTTCAAATTGCCTCTTCCCAGATTGTATATAAAGGTAGCTGCTTCTTCCTTTGAGGAATATTTGGAGAAGTTTGAGTATAATGACCAAAGGACAAATACCAAGTAAATTAGAATCAAGTTATATCTATAGGAGTGGGAATATAACATGCTTTTTCTTAGCACATAAAGGGACTTTTCATTTAGGAGAGAAGAAGGAATTGTTTTGAAAATTTTCATACTCTGCGGAAAGGTATTTCTTTTTTACTGTCTGCATTACATCATGTTGAGACTAAATACATCTAGTTCTGAGTATGAAATATGTCACAATACAGAAAACAAAGATTCCTGATTTGAATCAACAGAATTGTTATAGAAGTACCTTGCAATGCGTGCCCTTCAATTATTTTAATTAAGAAAATGAAGAGTTTTAAGCATAAAGAAGTAGTCAAAGCAGATGCAGTAAGCACAGTGTTCCCAGAGCAGGGCAGACACTTGTGTCACCTTGACTCCGTGTTTCACAGAGCTGGAAGGACACATTTACCAGTTGCATCATGTAACTCCTGTAACAGGTGTATTATTTATTACCTGTTAGAATTCACAGCTTTAGGTTAGGCATCCTATACATGAAGAACTAAACAAAGCAGGGTTTCAAAAATGGGAGAAGGCTGGGGTCCCAAATGCACCTGCAGCCAGATGAGGGGGCTGCTAGAAGACACAGCACCTTATGACCAGGACCTGCTGGTGGCCCACAGTGCAGACAGGTGTGGCTGACTGTATCTAGGCCTGCAGCACCAGTGCTGGCAACTGAAGGTCTCTGCAAGGAGCACAGGGTCTCCTAAAGACTTACCCCACTCCAGACCAGCCCTGGCAATTTGTGGATTTCAAAGCAAACCTGCTCCCCTCGCATGGGAACACATCTGTCCATGTAATCATGACCTGTTCACCAAGGCGGCTCACTTCATCCTGCTCAGGGCATTGCCCACATCCCCACAGGCCACCCAGCTCTTCCTAAGACAGTTCCCAGTGCCCTGCAAATGCTTCCAGACAGCATCATCAATTACTAGGGGCTCACTTCAATGCCCTTCACAACAAGCCTGTGGGCTGTTCCTTTCCCTGAGAGGTTCCTCCTTTTCACTGTGAACGTCACTTCTAGTCTCCGAGTCGAGCACGATGAGAGGAGGACACCTTGACCAATGCTGTCGCCAATGGGGAATATCAGCTTAAAGAGTGAATGCCAACAAAGGTGTCACTCTCCAGCTTTCACACTTCCATGTCCCAGCCACACCATCATCCCACTAAGAATTCTGTCCTTGAATATTTCTGCTCTGCTGGAGAAAGAAACATATTTTGGACTATGCTCTTAGTCATATGGTCTGAATTTTTGGGTAGACCTGCATGGTGCCAGGAGTTGGACTTGACGATCCTTGTGGGTCCCTTCCAACTCGGGATGTTCTATGATTCTGTGATTCTATATTAAAAAGCAGCTGAGATGAAAAATCTCATAAGCCATGGAGAAGCAGGAAGGAGATAGAGTTCTAAGGCTAAAAGCTGTCAAGAAGCACCAGTCAAAAGGGACAAAAATTTTTAAAGAAGTCCACTCGTTCATGATATAAAGTGGAAAGAAAGTAATCTTTATATTATTTTGGCAAAATATTCTTCATTAATGTCCACTAAATGGATCCACAGGATGGAGGATAAAAGCAAGACAGAGGGAAATGCACAACCTGAGGAAATTATTACCCTTTACACCATAAAATTATTGTTAAAAACTGGAAATATCTAACAGCATAGAATATTCTTTGTTAACTGGGATAACAATAGGATAAATTTTAAAATAAAAATCCCTATTGTGCTTATATAAAATTGTTGAGGACTTTAGATGCTGTGATTCAATTCTTGTTTTGGAAGTGTTGTTATTTGTTAGAAGCCTGTGCCATTTCTCTTCATTCTGCAGAAATCAACTTATTCAACTACTTTAATAATGTTGCAGTAACAGCATTAACAGGGAGAAGAGAGAATGCACAAGGCCTTCCTGTATTACACAGCTGACACAATCAAATCTTTAAATTGGTGCCAGTATCAGGAGAAAATGTCTGAAATTGAATGATGTTTGCAAACAAATCAAATGCGCAGAATTAGTCCAAGTCAGTACAGCTTTTGATTCTATGATTTAATGATTCTATGATTTTATAGAAGGATGGCAAGGTTGTAATGGCAGCAAAGTGAATAGCTTCTTCCACAAGGTGGAGGAGACTGCCTAAATCCCAAAACACACTGACATTCCTGTAGAGTGACATGCAGGCAGTAGTTGAGGATGAGGAAAGGATGCTTACTGGATAATTAATCAATTTCAAGAGCTTCCCAACTTCAAGAGCTTGCCACACTGAGCCCACCAAAGCACAGAAAACTCACAAATCCTATGAACAACATTTCTCTTTCACCATCCTCTGCCAGAAAAAAATCTCATTTCCCCCTGCCCTGCTGGTGCTCTTAGAAATGGAAAGCAGAAGAGACGTGAAGAAATGGTTCAGCTGCATGGCTGGAGAAGGCAGCTGTGACACATTGAAATAACACACACAGCTCGTTTCTTTCTGTTAAGAACAGGAAATATTCAGGACACAAATATTTAATATTCAGAATGTTAACTTTTGAATTCTCTTTAGTGTGTTGATAGTCAAGTAAAAATCCTGTTTCCAGTGAATTGATAATGGCATCCCTTTCCTCCTTACCTCTTCTTTTCCCATCAGCAGTATGTTTAAATCCATACTGTATAAAACTCCAGTATCCCATTAGTAGTTTCTACAGAATAAATAACATGGAATATAGATACGGAAAGAACAAAAAATACCTACACCATATTAAGCTCATCAGCTCTGAGATGATCAACACAGTGCTAGTCAGCATATCAACTGATGGAGACTAATTTTTCAAGCTCCGCACATCTACAATGTAAATTTCTGATAGGACTCTCACATTAATGGCTAGGCGTTTGTGTGTAAAAACTAATTTGAAAATGAGGACTACATTTTAAAATATATTTAAAACAAAATATATATATAAAATAAAAGGTTTTGAACAGCAAATACTCCATAACCAAGCCAGTTACCTACTGTCTTCTTGTCCTAGAAACATTTCACCTTCCTGTTGCCGATGCTCTTGCTCTCCAGCTCTGCTGCCCAACACGACATGCACCTTAAAAACACTCTGCCTTCTGCACTCCTGCCTTGTATTCTGTCCACTTTCTTTAGAGCTGGCAGGTGCCAACCTGAAGCCACGCTTCAAGAATTCCTCAGGACCTTGCAATCCAGGCAAAGCAGGAAAAAAAAAAAAAGTTTGTGCGCTTTTTCTTTATTGCTGTTATTTGCCAAGTTCGTGGAGTAACATTGTGGAGTGAAAAGTGCAATTAGTGGTTGGAGGGAGTACAAGGAAAAGGATATCTGCAGACTAGGGCAAGGCAGAGTAGGACCAAGGAAGAATTAGATCTCTTTGGACTATCTTGTGGCAAGTCTTCAATAACTAATTCAGAGGAACAGCCAGCTTTCTCAATTTTTTTCCTTTTGTTATGCCAAAGTCTGGTCACGAATAAGTATACTTGACATTACAGATGCTCCAAAGGCTTTACTTCATCAAAGTGACTAATAATCATAACAGACATTATGCTACTTCTTTTGTGATAACAAGTTTCTTGAATTACTTGATCTGTGAAACTATGTGAAATTGGATGTTAAGTATCTATGAAACATGAAACACATCTCAGCAGTAAAGGGGAAAAAAATGAAACTGTCTTCCCCTTCAGCAAGGTCAAGTTTTTATATGCAAATTTGGTTTCTTTCACTGTAAAAGCAGTCTTCCGCACTATTCCCCTGGGTAGCAATCCCATCAAGCTGTTTTCTTTCAGGACTGTCTTGTATATAAACAGTAAGAGATTTCACAAATGAGTATGAATCTAACCAGAAACACTTCGTGTGATAATCACTGATACCCAAAATCTCCTGCTTCAGGTATTAAAGCTTTCCCCACAAAAAGCAAAATGCCAAGATTACTTTACCTGTAAATATAACTTGTAACACCCAAGTTCTGATACCTGTTTCATTTCTATCACTGACACTGATAAATATGCTAATTTACACAGCTTTTGGTTCATTCCCTAAAGAGTAACACACAAGTTTAATTTTTTTCAAATTTTTATTCTACAACTTGCTTAAAGAAAATGAACGAAGGCCTACATTAAATACTACACAAAATATTAACATTGTTGAGGAGCTAATCCCTGCATATGCTCCACTTCTACATCAGTCATCTGCACGGCAGCTTACAGAACAAAACACATATCTGAAGGTTTTCTTGGCTGTGATTCATTATGACACATGCAAACTGCAGCCCGACAGGCTCCTGTTCAGCAGAATTTTCCAAGGTGAACACAGTCAATTGTTTGTACAGTGATAAAAAACAGTTTACAAATAAAAAAAATCAAGTATAATAAATATATTTCTCAAAAACAAATGAACCCACAACCCTGGAGCACACTTTTCAGAAGACAAAAAACATGGTTTTCTGCTCCGGAAATGCACTTTGTAGTAAATGCTATATAATCACCTGCAGGTTATCAAAGCATTTCCAAAACCTTTCAGGAAAGAACAACCAAGTACCACAAGAAGTTTCAAAAGCAATCTTTGAGTGAAACTCTTCATAAAGATGCAGTAGCTTCAGACCAGAACCATGAGTGATCATCAAGCTCCTTTATGTCCTATCAAGGCCATTTGTACTTTAGTTTTTAACGAAGTCTTGGATACCCCACCTCTTCAGTCCATGTTTTTATAAAGAGTGGTAAGCATCAATTTATAGAATTGACATTTTTAGAGTTAAAGGCCAACTTAAGGAGGAGGATCTTCTCCTCGAATAGCTTTGTACTTTGCCATGTCTTCTGGGAACACCTTTGTAAGTTCTTGAATTAACAAACTTTTAAATTTCTGGAAAGAAAAAAAACATTATGTAGAGAGAGACAGAGATAATAAATACACACACTCCCACCTGCATCATTTGGATTTCATCTAGCAGTGTAATCCAATTAATAGAAATATTTTTACAACATTTTAACATTTCAGTGACCTAAAACACGGTTATCAAAAAAGACCCCACCCATCCAAAGTAATGTTTACAAGAGTCAAAGAAAACACTAACATGAAATCCGCTAGAAAAGGATCAAACTAAAATGCTTTTAATTAGCCATAAACTAACTAGCACCTTCACTCAAGAAACATAAAGCAGTGGTATCTCTCTGGTATACTCTGGTGCATCGATACCTGTCTAGGGTCCCGTCTCCCTGTCTCTAAGCAGTTTCTTCCATGTATCATAATTTAAGGAATAACAATTTGCAGAAAAAATACGCTGGACTCAGAACCTTAAGCTTCAAATACTTCTTTTCCTCCCTACTTTTACCACCACATTCCTTTCAGATGCTTTCCATGAATTTCTTCGGACAATTTTGAAGCAAGAATCCCTCCCTGCTGCAACTGCCTTATCTCCTGGGATGGAAAAGAAAGTACTGGAGTAGTCCTATGCATTTTATTTCCCTTTCTAGAAGGGGATGATGGAAGTATATGATAAGTAAGTGGCATTACTGAAATTCAAGGAAAGCAGGTAGTCCTTTTCCCCCCCATTACCCATTCATGATCACCCAAAATCAACAGGAAGTCAGATCAGAATGAAAGCCATTCAACTTGTTTTAAATAGTCTCCAGAAAGTAACCATAAACACTTCCAAGTTTAAGACATTCTATTCCAGTCATACACCCTTCATTGTGAAGGTGACTTGTTTAGATGATGATATTGATGCAAAGCTAATAAAGGACATGCCCACTTGATTTGCTGTGTAATCCCCTCCACATCTACGAAGGAACTCACACCTGCTTCAGAAATGCATAACTGTTCCTACGACTTTTACAAGCAAGCTCCATTCTATCAAAAGAAAAAAAATGCTGAAAATATACAGATATGTCTGCATTCTGCAGCATCCTCCACGCTAATTTTAAAATCGAGCCTAAGAACGTTATGAAACGCAAACACCCCTTTCTTTGAACTTCCTTTTCTAATTTTGCCATTCAGCAGTAGTTAAAACCATATACCGGAATGCTTAAGTTCTTTCTGAATAAAAGTGCAAGTTCAAAAAACCCTAAACGCTGGCATAAAGTCATTCAATAAAGACTAACTTGTGCTCATATACCCTATTAAAAACGGCAAACATGCTAAGACCCATTCAAGACTGTAAAAATACCTCTTCTGTTTTGCTTATTTCTAAATTTACACACGTCACACTGTTACAGATATATAACAGTGTGAGGTACCCATTAGTATTCAGAACACAAATAACAAAAGAGATCTGCAACACTATATACTTTTAGTCAAAATGAATTCATAGCAACATCTGCATCTCCAGCTGTGAATTGCAAGCTTCCTGTATTGGCTTCTCTATTAAGGCACACGGATGCAGAGCAATCCCTAATGCAGATCACACCGGAGGATTTAATAACCGCATAAGTGAAATCCTTTCTCCCCATATATATTTGGGGAAAGGACTGAACAAAATACATTAGTAATTTCATTATTTCTGGCTTACCTTCATTGTGTCAATTTTTCCTTTCACTTGCTCATTTTTAGCCAAAGCTCGCTCCAGACACTCTTTGGTGTAAAGCTGAGGGTTGCGACCTTGATCTATATATCTGAAAATAGAAAAGATACTGTCTAAGGGATTGCATTTGTACTAGAAAGTTCTCCAAAGAACAGAAGTATTCGTTCTGCTTTTTTTATTACTATTGTCTGAAACGTGAATTTTAAAAAACACAGCTTAGATTAATCACTTTCAAAATATTACTCAAGGAAGGCAGCAAGCAGCTGTCCTGATATGTTGTTTTAACTCTTTGTTTCCAGAGACCCATGATCTTTGAAAAAATTATCAAAAATATAATACCCAGGTCCTCTCATACAATAGGTACATATGAAAGTAGAAAGGTGAACCCATCCTTAGTAACTGCAAGGGGAATAACTATAAAATAGTTTCGTTAGCACATGGTAAGCAATTAACACGTAAGACACCAAGCAACTCAAAGAACAATTACACATACGATACTAGAAAGTAAAAATTGTACCAGCACTTGAACAAGCAAACATAATATAGCAAAATAAAAATATGCTTAAGTATTAGACAAAGGGAAATTCCATCCCTGAATGAAGAAAAAGGAACATTTACGAGTACTATCATAGATAAATAAAGAATGAAAGACTTATGAGAAAGCCCTATACAGCTAACAACACACCAGAGCGTAGCAAACTGATGATATTTTTGGTTTTACAAGATACTAACAATTTACTAGTCTTCTGCATAAAAGCTATCTTGTAAAGCTCTCCCTCTACATTCATAATTTTACTTATAACAGTTAAATCTCCGATAGGACGAAGATTGCCACTAGTGAAATTCAAATACCTACGTACTGGCCTAATTTATTTTTGTTTGCAACTCTACTACCCTGATTCTAACCTAGTTAACCTAGTGTAGAAGTGCATTTCCAAAATGAAGGATTACTTACTGTATTGCTAGATGGGGCAGAAGCTATATTACTGCCTACATGTACAGTGTCGTACAACGTAAATTAAAAAATATATATGAAAGAGCTGAAATCAGGTGTATAGTTTATCATTTCCTGGTACCCCCTGAGATGTGATTTTGGAAGGAGGTGCTGAAGGAGGCAGCCTCCAGAGCCCCCCAGCACCCACCACGGGCAGGAGGACACTCACTCGAACACCTCCAAGGGCACGCTGATGTCGTGAAGCTGCTGCCGGCACTTGTCGATATCCTGCAGGCCCGTCACCATGAAATTCCTGCGAGGAGAAAACAGGGCGGGTCGTGAGGAAAAAACGGGCACCAGGACGGAATGTGGGCTGGGTTCGGGCTGTTTTGGGGTGGGTTTCGGATGGGTTCGGGGTGGTTTGGGGTGTTTTGGGGGTGTTTTGGGTCGGGTTTAGTTTGGGGCTGTTTGGGGACGGATTTGGGCTGTTTTGGGTCGGACTTGGGGGTGTTTTGGGGCCCGCTCAGGGGAATGGTGCCGCGCGGGAGGCCTCACAGCTTCTGGTTGAGGCCGGCCTGGCTGCTGGGCTGGAAGTCGCTGACGATGATGCCGAGCTGCCGGATGTTCTCCACGAACTTCTCCAGGTGCTCCTCCAGCGAGTCGAACTTCTCCGACATCGCCATCCCCGCCGCCACCGCCCCGCCGCCACCGCTTCCGGTGCACCGCGCATGCGCGGGAACATGAGCGGGGGGGGGAGGGGGTCAAGGGGAGGAGGGGAGGGCGACGCCACGCCTCCGCCTAAAGCCGCCCAAGATGGCGGATCCCCGTCAGCCTCTGCGAGGCTTTCACTCCGTTTAATTAAACACCTAATTAAGCGCAGCGCCGGCCTTGGGGTGCTCTCTTTACCGTGCGGTTGGGCGGTGTTTCACATCGTGTCCTGGAAGTCAGCAGCGCGCTGGCTCCTGCGGAACACCCCAGCACAATGGCCATTTGTCATTTACGGTGGCGTTTTAATTGCGCTTCCCACTAACCGCTTCCACAGCTGATGGAAAATGAGCGCTAGACAAAAATAAGATCTATAATACCTAATTTACATAAGTCGGTGTTTGCTTTGGGCACTCCCAATTTATCAAATACGTGACTGCGAATAATGAGAAATATTTTTTTACCCCGAAGGCAAATCAATACTAAATTATATTTAGCATCTTTTATAAATGTCAGATAATTGGAGTTTGACAGCATGGATCATTCAGTAGCCCTCGGCACTGCTTTCCTTTTTTTTTTTTTTTTTTTGATACCACGTAGTATCTCTAGGAATTTTTCAGTAGCCCCCAGTGGAGTGGGATGCACGCAACGCGATTAATCATGTCCGTGACAAAATTGCCAGCACCTTTAGAAATAGTGAAATTTCTAAACTCACTCCTAACTCCCCAGTTTCTGTAGCCTTCCAGACATGGCCTGCTGCATCTAGATCTCAAAGTGTCTTTCTGCCTGGCTTCTCTAAGACAGTCTTTCCTTCCTGTCCACTTTTATAATACTGTTATAATCCCCTCTCTTCATTGTTTTTCGATCATCTTTTACTCGGTCCTCAACAAATATTAGCATATGGCCAGTAGTTTTAGACCAACATTTAGTGCCAGAACCTCTCTGCTTCTGAGTGGTTCCCTGTTGTGTGCTGCCTTTGACACAAAACTGAAGCTCCTTTTCAGAGCCTTTCATAACCTTTGCCCAGCTCCCATTTGTCCCCACCCTATACAAGAGGCTGAACTCTAGTCCTGAACCCCTCACCGTGCAGAGCTCACTCCTTTCTCAAAAGATTACAGAAAGGCAGCTTCATGCTTTGTCCAATACTGCCTTTTACCGTGTCCTAGCATTTGACTGCATCCTGTCAAATTCCTCCTTAAATTGCCTTGGTACCCACACTGCACGCTGCTGCCTGCTGGTGCAGGGGTCGCCTCTGTGAAGTCCTTGCACAAAGGGACCTGACTAGCAGGTGAAGGTCATAGCCGCAGCTGGGATACGGGTAACTGCATAGATCTAAAATGCAGATATTTTCCTGCCAGCCTTGCTGGCAGTATCTGATCAGCAGATATGCTCAGACAGTGACCGACCACACACAAAAGGAGCCCTCAGACATCCCGTGTACCTGGTAATGAAAATACACACCCAGAGTGCAGGATACCTGGATTTAAATCTCTCTCTTATCCACAAGAGTCAGAGCCTACAGAAAGCCCTGGCCTCAGAGGGTAGTGTGCATTTGGCATTGGGGTCCTGTGGCTATTCTTTGCGTGGAAATTAAGTATTCCTTCAGGAGCAGAGAGAAAAGGTTTGGCGTAACACACAAAAAGAAATGAAGGAACCACTGACTGATTATCTGATAAGGGCTTGTTGTCTTCCCCATCTGTCTTAGATCTCCTAATTATGTGTGCTTCTCTAAACTGTGTAAGAAATAGAAGAAACAACAGCCAATTTTGCTTGATAATAAAAAACACAATGGGATTAACTGTAGAATGACAAAATCTCAGTCTATATTAAATAATCTAGTTAACATTTTCCTTGTGGGAAGATTATCTGACATATTTCAATTCCCCTGGCACACCACAATAACTGCATGTTTTATAAATAGCTTATTTCCAGTATGCCTGTTTTCACTTGAATCTGAGAAGTAATGTCAATTGGAATTTAAAAGTCAGCCCTTCAGGTCTGCCAAACTACCACTGATGTAAATGGAGTTTGCTATCAGCTTACAGCAGATAAGAATCTAATGCTTTGATTCATAGTGAGTTATTTGAATGAATATCTGAAATAACAACTAAACTAATATAGATATGATGTTCAATCAACAAATTTAATGTATTTTATGAATTCATAGGTATAACTTGCAACCCTTTCTGTTCAAGAGTGAGAACCATCACACTCAGCAATATTTAATTTTAAAAAGAATAAGCAAGTGACTGTAAACAGCACTAAGTGTCAAGGAAAATATAGTACTGTGCAAATGTAAAATTGTAAGAACAAACCAAGGCTGCAAAAAGTAATTAGTCAGTTCCAGGCCTTGTCAATTATTGTCACTGTATGATAAAATAAATCAATTGCCTATTGATCAGCAATTGCTGACCGTTCTGTTTTAATAGAATGTTCTCTGGAGAGCAGAAGTCCCAGAATTATGACATGTAAAAATGAGTACTTTTCACTGATTACATGAGAAATCTTCATTTTAGGAATTGAATATTTTTTTCTAATATATGGAAGGGAAGATTAAAGAATATGTTGGATTTACAAGATTAAATCTGAATGTGAGGAAAAAGGAGGGAGGATTTTGAAGGAACAATCTAAATACATTCAGTTGTGTCAGATGTCGCTCTGCAGACACAAGAACCTGGGACTGAAACAGAAGAGTTGCTTTATATCCATCTTTGCTTATGGGAAAAGATCTGTTAAACGCACTCAGTGTCAGAGCAGACTACCTTGCTTTAAATCCAGGAACAAAAATGGGCTTTGAGATACTGTTAAAGCCTCCTCTCCTTCCTCTTTGTGGAAAAGACCTTGGCTCTCCTCTCCTTCTTCTTTGTGGAAAAGACCTTGGCTATCCTCTTCTTCCTCTTTGTGGAAAAGATCTTGGCTGTTGGAACTGAGCAAACATGACTTCTTGCTTTCTTGGGATGAGTGAAATCTGATGCACATCCATTACCCAACATAACTTGGGTAAAGTATCTGACAGAAAAAATAATGGAAGTCAAAAAACAAATGTAGGGATATCCAGTTCATATTAAGTCTATACTAACTAAGTCAATTATGTTAGATTACTGAATTTTGTTAGATAACTGTGTGTACAGTGCTTTTAAGATTAAAAATGGCTATAAATATACAACTAGTTACTAAGTTGTTCTCATTATCACCAGATTGGAGAGTGCTTTCCTATTTGTGGGAAAAAAGGCAATACAGAGAATCTAGTGGTGTTCCAATGAAAGATACAGGTAGATGGAAGATAGGTAGAAGACAGATGGATGGATAGATAGGTAGGTAGGTAGGTAGGTAGGTAGGTAGTCTGACAGATAACTTAATCAGTCAAAATAGACAGAAAGATTTAGAAAGAAAATTTCATGGTCCACGATTTAAGTAACCGTATTGAACACCTACTTTTATTTCCACGGAGATAGCAGGACATTAATGGCTTGTAGGCCAGACATTTGTACTGTGCAGTTAAGTAGAGTTTGTAATAAAGGATCTAATGAAAGGCCTTGTGGATCAACATGACCCATTTGGGAAGAGCAACAGAGGTTATGTAAAAGAAAATTCTGCTTTGTAAACTTCTAATGATTTTTTCAAGGGGTCAGCAAGCATGTAGATAAGAGTGATCTAATTGATACAATCTACTTGAATTTCCCATTGGCTTTTGACAAATTCCTTAACAAAAAAATATTTAAGGAGCTACAGCAACCACATTAGAGCAGAAATTCTTGAGTAAATGAGGAACTGATTGCCAAATAGGAAACACAAAGTAGGAGGAAATATTCAATTCTTGCAGGGGAGAGTGGTTCCCAGATGAATTCTACAAGGTCTGTGCTGAAATTTGTGCCATTCTCTGTGTTCATAACTGACCCAGAAAAAAGGGATCAGTGTGATGAGAAAACAGCTGTATGAGAATGTTAGGGGGGAGAGTAAAGATGAGTACAGGTTGTAGGAAACCATAGAAGGACCGGAAAAGTCTTGGTGACTGGGCAACAAAATATCAGAAGAAATGCAGATAAATAACATAAAATGATGTACATAGCAAACAACAACAACAACAAAACTAATTTCACATGAAGATTCATGACCTCTGGGCTGATGGCCTCTTGCTCCACGCAGGAGCAACACTCAGGGGTGTCAGAAGAAAGTCCCATGAAAATATCACCTCGGTGCTCAGCAGTGATCAGAAGTCATACAGAGAGTTAGGAATCATTAGGAATTTGAGGACAAAGTAGAAAATGTCATTATGCCAGTGCATAAATTCACAGTTCACCCCAACCTTGAATACTATGTGCAGTTCTGGTCCCCTGGAGTAGACCTGGGATAGAGCCAGAGAGGGGCTGCCAAGATGACTCCAGTTAAGGAAAGGCTACTGTGCTAGGAAAACCTGAATAGGTAGGAACACTTCAGCTTGAGAAGCCCAGAACAGTATTCAGGAGTGGTCTCATACATGTTTGTCATTTCCTCACTCTTTAGTATTTATTTCTGGTTATTGCTGAGCACAGGAGACTTTGTCTGAATCTGTGTGGTCCCACCTGTTCGACTTGTCCAAGAATGACGTGCTGTGTAGGATGTAGACAGATTGCATAGTGGTTTCTTACCAAGCAGAGCATAAAAAGGTTGATTTGAGACAGTTTTATCAGGTCAGAAAAAAAAAAAATCAATTCACTATTTTCATATTTGATTATACACTTCAGATAAATGACCTTTCCAGTGTAACAAGGCACAGTGCAGTGTTTAAAATTAATTACTGAAAATGCTAGCATTATCACCAAGTCCTCTTAGAAATATAAAAAGGCAAAATTTAATCATATGATTCTCCATCTCTAAAACTGTGATTCTCCTCCCAGCTCCTGTTTTCTGCCACTGGTGAATAAAATAAAAGTGAATAAAGAAAATAAAACCCATTGAGTTCCAGTGATGTATCTTTTCTCTCTTTTGGTGTGTCTCATTTTCTCTTTTTTTTTTCCTGTTTTCTTCTGCATTATTGTATCTAATCCATGGATCTCTTTCTCATTCTATGTCTGCAGACCCAGAAATGTAGGCTGAAATTTGACATCATTAACTGGGGGACATCGCCTACGTTAGAATTCCTCTTTTATAAGCCATCTACCCTTCTTTAATTACAACAAGTGATAAGCAAAAGAGAAGCAGGGAAGATAGATGTGAGCAGCACAGAGAATACCATTTACCTGTTCTTGATATATATCAGGTTGATAGTATTTACGTTTAGGACAGTTTTGGAATAACTCCAAAGCATGCTGTATTTTCACATTTTACTGTATAAAAATAAGGTGGTACAATAAAATAAACAAGTTTCTCAGGGAAAAAAAAAAATATATATATATATTGTTCATCTGGATAAGAAGTGCAATGATAGTTTCCATACAGATGGGATATTTAGCAACTTGCTAATTAATGACTTGAAATGGTACACTTAGCACAAACTAGTGGGATAGTGCATTTATGTATCATGACTGGATCTCATTCTTACTGAAATCATCCAATTTTATTTATTTATTTATTTATTTTTATTCAAGAAGCAGCAGATCAAGATTTTGTTCATACAGTAATTTTGCTCTTCCTAGTGCAGTAGATCTGGAGATGTTTTAGTGGGCCATGAACCAAAGATCACTGAGACCTTTGGAACTCTCTCTGTTGACAGCAATGGACTTTGGATGAAAGAGTCTCTTCTCACAACTCTAAGACACAGCACAGGACTTAAATATGCTTTTCAGTATAAGAACCTTATTTCCTTAGGGTAATGACAATGATCTGTAATGTTGAAAACTTTAATTCCTAATAACCTTGATATTACATAAAGAATTAATTGTTCATTTTGCTTTCAAAATATGCTGAGAAAATCAATACAATTATCTGATTTTTTTCCCCTGGAATATTAATTGTACTGATTAGAGTGGGCTTATATTGCATCCGTATTGTCACCAGTTGTCATTTAAAGCAAAATTAAGATCCATTCTTCTGAAATGCAGAGTCATTTTCATTATTTATCAAGTATGTTCACATGGTATTTTTCCAGAGATGTGAGAAATAATATACACTGTACTCTTGAAAAAATGTTCTTTTCCTTATATAATAGCAATAAGCAGAGCTGGTTCTGCTTTTTCTTTTTTTTCTTTTTTTTTCTTTTTTTTCCCCTACAACTCACTAACTAGTGCACTATATTTAAAACCGACACTTTAATTACCAGAAAGGCAGGAAAGAAGGCACAGGAATATCCCAGGCAGTAGGATATACCGAGATTCCAGACCACATGTGTGCTAGCAAATGAAATGGACCTGGGACCACTCTCCAGCACTGAGTCCAACTGGCACTGCAGTATCTACATTCTGAAATGTGCCTGAAAGCACTTCTGGAAGAGTGCTGGTTGGCATGGTCCAACAAGCTAACTGGGGACCTTTGTAAGAGTTAAACAGAGTGGATGCCATTCTGTGGTACTTTTAGTTTTTCTAAGGTAGAGCTATAATTCATGGTGTACGAGTAAAAGGAGAAAATGAATGGGCTCATATGGATTCAAAATGAATCAAATCAGAAAATCAGAAAAATTACTTAGCATTCACAATTACATCCTGTGGTGGAAAGCGTTTAAACCATACATCCACCACATTGCACAGAGCCACTATTACATCCAGTATGGAACTACTGGCACCATTGCCTTGACATTGGAAGTAGGCCTGGAGTTGTCATGGATTTCATGCAGAAGAGGTTGGAATGAGCAAGCACTACAGGATTCACCTGGATCAAAATGAAGGGTCTCATGATCACCAGAACAGCTCAGAAACTGCTTCCAGTTCAAACTGGGACTGTCTCTGAACTGCTCAGCTTCAAAACCATCGCAGTATATGAGTTAGGAGCAAACAGGCAGCAGTAGGCTTTGGGGGACTTCAGAATTCAACGGGGCAAAAGGCTTGTACATGTAGCTCCTTCACCCCACCTTGTGTGGACACTCTAGACACAGTTATAGCCACCCAGCTTTCTGGTATACCTTGTCATGTTTTGCTCTCTGCAACTACCTGAAAGAAAGGTGTGGGGAGCTGGGGGTCAGCCTCTTCTCACAGATAACCAGTGATAGGACTAGAGGGAATGGCCTCAAGTTGCACCACGGGAGGTTCAGGTTGGGAAAGAGCAGTCAGGCATTGGAACGGGTTGCCCAGGGAGGTGGAGGAGTCATCGTCCCTGGGGGTGTTCAAGGAAAGGTTGGGCCTGGTGCTTAGGGACATGGTTTAGTGGGTGACGGTGGTGGTAGAGTGGTGGTTGGACCAGATGATCCTGGAGGTCTTTTCCAACCTTAATGATTCTGTGATTCTACTAGCAAGGTCATGCAGCAGATACAAAGGTCCTTCCTGAAAGGCACTGTGATACTGGTAGGCATTGAACTAAAGACTCTCTTTCTACTATTCTTTTTTGGAGAATTCAAGTAACTCTTCAACTTTAAAGTCATTCTTCACACTCTTGTGCATTTATATTCCACCCTCTTTGCAATCTGCCTGCATTTCTGGGAATGTTATTTTCTTTACTGTTCATGTTCAGTGTCCAATCTTTAAATAGGTTTTAATCACAAAAGTTGCCTCAGTAAGAGTCTAATTTATAGGTTTCTATTCTCTCCACATCTCTGCCTACCTGATGAAGAAATGCTTTATTATCCAGTTAGTTTGTTCTGAGATATCTATTCTGCACTTTAATCAAATAATTGAATCATCTCTCAGTCCTCTGTATGATAAATTAAACAAACCAAACTCTTTACACCATTTTCTTGAATCACTTTCAGCTTTTTCTGCAGTATTTCCAATTTTTCAATATTGTCAGAAAAAGACAGATGACCTGCACATTGAAGTCTGATATTTGTCTTTGCAGAGCTGTGGGTCCCTGTGTTCTCCCATCTCTCGTGCTGCTCTCTCCTTTCTTGTTAATACACTGCAGGACTGCAAAACTCCCCTTTGCCACAACGTTCTGCTGGAAGTTTGGGCTGATCCAGTTCAATGAACTTGCATGACTTGCTCCGAGGAAGATGACTTTGCAATTTGTTTGTATTAAAATACATTAATTTCACAAACCCAACTATTCAGTTTAGGCTGCCTCAACACTATCTGTCACTACACTGGCCTTTCTGTGCACTCCTTCTTTTATTTACAATTTTATATTTACCTCCAGATCAACCATAATAGCTGTATGACAACTATTGAAGTTAATCAACCGTAATAAGTTGTATGACAAAATGCGTGTTGTTGCTAAACCTAATAAAGCAAAGCCTTCATCTTTTGGCTTCCTAATGACAAACCCAGTAGCCAATCTACAGTGATGTATACAGCTTCTGATAATCCAAGATCTTTGCGTGCATCTTCGTGCATACAGAGTGGGCAGGAAAAGAACCACTGATTTGCACTAAACCCATTAGTGGGGCAAAAGCCCTTCTCTTACAAGATCCGTGACTGCAACCACAGTGACCACAGAACACTTGTCAGGCCGCTAAACCAATTTCCTTTTTAATTTTTTTTTTTTTTTTGCATGGTGTTTAATGTTATGCTCACTAGATTCCTTCTTACATTGGACCTGCAGATGAAGCAGTAAGCATGCAAGGAACTGCCATTTCTACTTCCAGAGTACAAAGGAGGTGCCATCCCAAAATGCATTTCTGGAACTTAAGTGATGAAGCACATTAGTGTCGTCCAGTCATAAAAAGGTCCAGTGTTGCATGTCTGATGTTCTGAATTTAGTATGCTTGTTGTTCCAGCCATGTCCATGGATAACTGCTTACTGTGAATGCTATCGTAAGATTGCCCTGTTAACAACACAGGTCTTGTCTTTTGTCAAATTCCAAAATGGATTTTGGGCTGAAGCAACGTTTCTTTAGCTTTCTGTAGATGTTAGCTGCTTCATGGCCTAGCTGCCTTACTGGGACGTCTCTCCAGCCAAGGACCAGTGAACTACCAGCTGGTGGCAGCAGCAGCTTCTCCAAGACCAAGGTGTGAAGACTTGATCACAGTTCTTGGGAACAATGTATGACAGTCTATATAAATACTCTCCTCACTTTTGAAGAACTAAGCCATTGCCAGTAATCTTTCAATTAATCTATCTATCTCTTAAAGTATTTAGCTTTTCTACTCCACTTGGGAGTTATAATTGGCATTTGAGAAACATGAAGCTAAAGCATGCCTCTTGTTATTGTGCTGACAATGCTAAGATCTTAGGGAAAAGGAGAAAGAGTTTATTACCCATAAATGCTTTGCAATTGACCTTTCTTATGGCTGTATGCTGTAAAGAGGAAGATGAGAGAATGTGGTTGGATTTAAAAGAACACAAAAGATTGAAGGGAGTCAAAGCAAAAAGTGTTCAGCAGGCATCAAAGATGAGCGTTCTGGGATTCAGATGAGAGCTTACGAACATCTTATGCAATGGTGCTAATGCTTCCCCATCTTTTATAAAAGTAACTCACTGTCTACCATCAGTCACATTAGCCTTTCTTTTTTTCAAGTTGCATCACTCTGTCAGCACATCCTTTTTAACCTGTCTACCACTACACTCCTCTCTCTCTCTCTCTTCCTTGTCTGCTCCTCCAGATTTACGTAACAATTCCTTATCATTAGCCCCTCAGCACACGACGTTTTACTGTTGAACTTTGTCCTGTTTCTGTCACTTCAGGTGAACAAAAGGTCTGGTATGCAGTTTTAAGACTTCAGGAGCCAAAAATGATTCATTGGCACTATGAAGTATTTGAAACTAAATTACTGAAATTCCAGTGTTTTGCCTTTAAAGTCAGATTCAATGGGTTTGGCTGTCTCCATATGTTAGCTTGGTGTGGTTCAGACTGACACCCATGTATTACTTAGCTGACTTCAAGTCTTCGTGCCTTTGTCTAGCTGGGGGTTAACCTGGCACACTGAGCTGGTAACAAGCATGGTCTGTGAGTCCCTTTGGTGACTCACACCTGGCATGGTGGAGTACCTGGAGCACTGCTTTCAGGTGCAGCCACTGCGTGCTTGCTAGCAAAACAGCTCTAGCAGCAGCCATCAACTTCATGTGGAGCAGACTGCAGCTTCCAGGTTCTCTGGTTATATGAAGCAGGCCAGGAAAGTTCATGATCTCAGATCTTTAGAAATTCTAGCCAGAAAGTCTAGAAAGTCCCTGTCTGCAATGACAAACAGGAATTTTTGTATCCAGAGTAGAACGACCATCATGTTGTTGCCATTCCTCCAAGCACTGCATGAGATACAGCTTCCTCACTGAGCAGCTGAGGGATGACTGTACGGGTGACATTGTAGCATGAAATTGTGCCCAGAAGATGTCAAGACTAAAGGTGGAACAAGGTAGAGGATGCGCTGTACTTTTATTCTGGGAGAAATTTATGAGTGCTTTCTGTACTTCACAGTAAGGCTTTTCTCAGGATTACTGACCATGTCTTTTTTTTTTTTTTTTTGGTGTGCGTGTGTTTACGAGTGGAAGAATTCAAACATAGTTGTGTGTGTATGTGATGGTCATCTTATGCAAAGTAAAGGATGCTCCATGATTCAGAATTCCTGGATGCAATTCTTGTTCAGTCAGTAAGCAGCAACACACGAAGGTGAACGCTATGAAAGTTAAAAGTCTGAAAATTTCCAGCGCTGCACAGACTTAAAGAGCAGACAGGCAATTATATTCTCCAGAAATATTGTTTACCTCCTCATCCTTAAAAGCTGTTGCTGTGATAGAGCGGCTATTCATTTATCCAATTTATTTAACCATGTGTCCTTTGCATTTATCTGAGCTTATCATGTCTGTGGAGTGGATGTTACCTCATGCATTTTGTTTCTCTAACTCGGTAAAAGAGATTAGAAATGTTGGATGGACTTGTGACACTGAGAGGAAGGTAACTTCAGAGCATGTGTCAGCAGTAATATAGGGACCGCGCATGCACCTCTATTGGCTTTTATGTTCCAGGAGTGAAAATAGCTCTGTGTCTTTCTTCTTTCTTGATTTGCTTGTTTGCTAGCATTGCCTTTCCTCTGAATATCCCCTTAAAAATAAGCGGTGTGGTGTGACTGACCAATAAACCCCTACACACAGATGATGTGCCCATGAAGCTCAGGGATTAATGCGGGCTGTGACTGGCCACAGCTGTTGCAAAGAAGCTGAGTTTATCCCAATACAAAAGGGGACTGGAGAGTGGCCTTTGTTTTAGATAAACAGCCATCAACAGTCAAATGGATGGACTGGTGGTATAAATGTTTCTCCCTTCATTAACAGAGTGTGAATGTCTCCAGTTGTGTCAGACCAGCATGAGGGGGAGTGAATGCATGTCTCAGCCCTACATGGAGTATAAAAACCAAACAACTACCAAAAGAATTTTGAAGAGATCAACAGGCTCGAGCTGGCTTCAGACCTGCGCATTTCTTCCTGGTGACTCTGGATGCCCAGCATTGTGATGGTTTGTATATAGAGACCAGTAATGGCAATCACATTCGTACTGTGATCCGAGGGTATACTGCAATTGGTATATTGTGATTGCACAGTGATTTCAGTACACTGCTAAAATGAAATTCCCCTGTAACATCGAATATCTTCCAATCAGTACATTTGATATTAAGCATTGCACCCTCCGTGTGTGGAATACATAAAAAAAATGATCAGTTAGTATCAGAAAAGTCAATTTGGAGGATGAAAGGAGGCAGAAAAATAATGAAAGGTGCCCACAGACATACTAGTAAGTATTGGGATAACTCAGTCATGCGAAGGAAGAAAAGATGAGATGAGTAAACAGCTTGCTTGTTAGGTTAAAAAAAAAAAAAGTCTTTGTAGATTTGCAAATAATTTGTTAAATAAAGCCTTGGTTCTAGGAAGGAGACTGTGTCCCATGCTGTAAAGGAAATCAATGGTGCCTACCAAGCTGATCTGGGTAAACAACTCTAAAAGACATCCAGTTCTAGAGGCTGGCCTAATCCTGAGGATGTGAGCAGAACACACAAACCTTAAGATTTTAGTGCCACCTATAATAATCTACCTGCAGACCTACAGGGGAAGTCAAAAAGACCAGCAGAGGACAAATTATGCATCAAGAGGAATGAAAAATATTTTCCAGCTATAGTGGAAGCCCTGAGGCATGGAATTATTATAAGTGTAATGCAAATCAACAGTGATCTAATCTCTTTTCTCACACAACTGGGGATACCGACACATCAGATGCCAAGGGACTCATAACATAAGCCTACTTTTCTATCCTCTCCTATTCTATTCTGTTGTACAGTCATGTCCATAACCTTCTCAGGCTCCATCCTACAAGACTGAAGGCTACTGCTTCTAGTGCTTGGAAGAGTATTCAAGCCCCTCATTCATTAGATAGCTGAAAGCCTTTAGATTTCCAGTCCAAATGCATTCAGGATTACTCACTGTACAGCCATTTGATCATGTGATGAAGTCAATATCTCTCTCTGACATTTACTTCTCAAATATATTTATATAGTGTCACCACACCCCCATTCAGTCTTTGCTGGGCTATTCTAAACAAGACAAGATCTTCCAATTCTCCTAAGAAGATGTGCATTTTGTTCCCCCAGTCATCTTAGGAATGTTTCTTTGCTCTCATTACAATTAAAGTAACATCTTCTAACTTGCTCATCTGAGCCTTAAAAATGTCCTGCATATACGTTGAGGCAAACAGTACACATCACAACTTTTAACTGAGTCTCAAGTAACTCCTTTTCTGCAAACTCAATAAAAATGAGAGAATCACAGGCCAGACTGAGGCTGCTAAACCAAAATGAAACAAACAAACAAAAAAAAAACACCACCACCACCACCATAAAGACCTTCTTGGTAGCCCCAAGCAACACCAAATTACAATAGCAGTTCAGAGCTCTACATCTCCAGCTAAGGACAGATGCCTCTCTACCCATCTGCAAAAAGCATCTGAGATGCCCTTCACTAGCTGCAGTCTGCTCCATGTGATGTCGAGGGCTGCTGCTAGACCTGAACTATGAGCACTATCTGGTTTCAGTAATCAATACACGATGGCTGGGCCTGAAAGCAGCTCTCCGGTTGAAGATGCAGGAGACATACCTGCAAGATGCCAGCCTATTTTTTCACACCCAGATGCCCTCCACCTCCTCGGTCCTGAATTAGTTGCATCACTCTAGGATGTCTTTATGTACCACGAGCGGAGCAATTAGTCCTGCTCCAAAAAAAGAACAGGAGGACAGTGTCTGGGAAACTGCAGATGAGTTCAGTTTGACTTCTGCACCTAGCAAGCTGGTGAGAAAATATAATAATGAATAGAGTTAATAGTCAGGGTTCTTCTGTGTAAGGTACTATGGAAGAAGAATTGATGAGGATTCCTTAAAGAGTGATCGTGGACCAAAATTTGTTATTTTTCAATGAACATTTGGGTAAGGACAGTCTGATTGATGCAGGAGGAATCTCCACTGTCAAGCTGATTCATTCTGTTTTCCTTCAAGGCCCTAGACTTGCAGCCATCCACAGTCTGTCCTGGACTTACAACTAATTCCCTTGCTGAGGAAGCTAGGCTATGAAAAAGAAGACTCCACTACATCACTACAGCTGTTTTATCCTACAGACAGTACGGACACAGGTTGTACCAGACTGAACTAGTTCCAGCACGATCAGAGCAGCCCCCTGTCACAGCACAGCACCATTTGTCAGGGCACACCTATTATACCCTACACCCCATCGAACCAGCTTTCTCATCATTCCCATCATTAATCTTGTACTGTTTTGCAAAACAATGGCACTGCTTGGCTCCCGTCTCTCTTTGCAGAGACCCTGCTCTTTTTTGCAGCTTCCCCACTGGGTAGATACCTCAGCGGTTATATGAGGAAGGTAAATAACTTTCGTCACGTTAAATTTACAACCGCGGCTCCTCCTGCCAACTATCACAGGGATACCATGCAGTGACCTTTCAGTCTGAAGCACTAATGGAGCCAACACAAAGGTTCCAGTTGCTAATTGGCATTCTGGTTCAGTCCAACATATGTGCCTGCCTGTCCTGGCTGGCACTGGACGCTCAGCCAGGAACAACCACCGAACACCGTGTCCTGCATGACTGCCCACTCAGACTGCAGCTGCAGGTGACACTTCTGTGACCACCAGCTTTTCACACAAGCAGGAGAAATCTCCAGACCCATCCTATCTTATTTCTCTCTGCCCTGCTCCAGCTGCAAACAGCAGGAACAGCAATATCCTTCTGTGCTTCTCCCCCTGCAAGTCCTGCTGGAGACCTGTGCTCATCAAAGCACAGATTACGGGTTACTTAGGAGCATCACGCATCAGAAAATGGCTGCACGCAGTTTGTCTGTGCTCCAGAGATTCCCAGTTCCATGGATGGGCCACTAATATAGCTCAGTGGGAGTCTGGGACTCCAGAAGGTTCATACGGGAAGGCTTGGACACACTTCAGTATCATCTAACCCAGCGGTTCCTCAGTCACGCAGGCAGGGTGTGCTGTAGAGAAAAGGAAGATAGGAGAGCAGCATGAGGTGGACAGGACATTACCAGCCAAGTCAGCCTACCCACCTCCAGCTTCTCTGGGACCTGGCCTCCCAGGAAACATCCCATATTTCACATGCACATCTACCCAGACGGGGAAATTTAGCAAACATCACCAGCAACAGACCCCAGGTACCTTCACAAGCAAGGATCGAAGCCATCCCAAAGGTTACCATACTAACAGGCTTTGGGACTGAGCAGGTAAACAGCATGGAGGGCAGGAGCAAAAAAAAGAAAGCAGCGTAGCACAGTACTGGTAACCACACATGCTTCCTGGGGCATCATTTACAGCTCTTCATCTTCTTTCCATTCAAAGCAGACTAATTAATGAGAGGTGCACCAGGTAGCACATGCAGGCCAGCTCCACCGTGTCTCCTAACCCACCTCTACAGGGTCTTCTGGGAGCAAGAAGGGGGCCTCCACCTCCAGCTTCCCCACCCCCTGCCCTCAAAAAGGAGCTGCAGAGCAGTGCCACCACCCTCCAAGCCCCACAGTGTCACGGTGCAGCCAACAGCGGTGGCCCTGCCAGGGCCACAGAGTCATGCTGTGCATCCTCCCCATCCTTCTTGATGGCATGTGGCCTGTAATTTAGAATACATTTGCTGTGATCTCTTCAAATACCTATTTCATACAGCAAGTCTTCCTGCTACATTATTAGGTAAACTTGAAAATGAATAAATACTTATTCCTATGCTCTGTGCGGATTGTACAAACTGAGAAAATAAATGAAATCGTGAACAGCCTCATAGAAAAAAGGTTTTTAATAAGATTTTGAGCCCTTAATAATGCCATATTTGAAAAACAAATATGATTCTAGGATCTCAATTTTAAAAACAGCAAGATTTATTTTTTTATTATTTTTTTAACCTATAGTGTATCAGGCAAATCTATCATGTGGGTGCATCCGTAGAGCCTGGCAGGGAGACTGGATGTTTTTCATCTTGTTTGCTGTAACAATTGCTGGTGAGTGGTCACCTGGTGAACGTGGAGCCGCTGGTAAAAGCAAGGGGTCTGAGTAACAGCAAGAAAGAAGGGAAAATAAGCTGAAAAGTGAACTGACCCCAGCAATTTTTGGAAGCAAGTCAGTTTCCCAGTTTTTGATGAAAACATCATGTGTCCTGCAGTATCTTTCAAGAAGCCCAAGTGGTTTCTCCTGGACTTCGTTACAGAAGTGCAGCAGCCCTTTTCCAGCGCAGGCAAGTCTTCAAAACCATTGAGGATGGGGTTTGAGGGCAGTCCTAGGGAAGGAGTCTGTTTGCTTGGAAAAAGTATCATAGAATAAAGTGCTGTTCCATGCACACACTGCCCGTTGCTTTACATACTCCGCATGGTTGATAAAACTGTATTTTGGGCCTTGCCTTCTCCCTAATCCAAAGCATTCTCTGCATTTTTTATATATTATTTTCCAGTCTCTGAGGGCAGAGGGCTGTGGGGACAGATCTGGGGAATTGTCTTTTCTCTACCGTGCTGCAGGCAGCCCGAGGAGGATGGACGGACCTGCTGTGGAGGGAGCAGGTACCGGAGGGATGAGGTCTGTGCGTCTGCTGCGCGGGCACACGAAAGCACATGAAAAACAGAGGGACGTATGCACAGCAATGCACGTGTACGTAGGCACTTACACCCACAGTCACGCACTGGGTGGTACAGGTGGGGTTAGGATATGCAATATATAGGCAGTGCATGGGTATATATACATAAACACGCAGTCTTTACGTGCTTTACACGCGTGGGGGTGAGCAACACACCCGCACAACAACAAACGGGTGCGCAGGGACACGCGTGGGTACACTTAGGCTTCCACGCAGCCCCTGCACACCCACGTTAGACGTGCACCGGGCACACACACACACAGCCGTGCACCGGGCACACGCAGCCACCGCGGCAGCACCGCGCGTGTACCGGGGGCTGCGGCACCGGCAGGCGGGGGGTGCCCGGAGGGGGGGGTCACGGAACAAAGGGGCGGGGGGCGCGGAGCCCCCGCCCTCCCCGGCCCGGGGGGAGGTGCCGGGAGGGGGCGCGGCGGGGACCGGCCCCCGGGGGAAGGGGGGCGCTGGGGGTGGGGGAGAGCCGGGAGGTGCCGGGGGAGCTATCTGCCGCACCGGGAGAGCCCGCCCTGCGCCGGGGGGCTCTCCGTGGCATTTCTCTATTTCATACATATCTTTAATTTTAATTTTTATTTTTTTTTTCTCCCGTTTTGCCGTGGTGATGCCCCCGGCGTAGCGACGGGAGGGCGGCGTTGGAGCGGCGGCCGCACGCCCCCCCACCCCCCCACCCCCAGCGGCAGCGCCGGCGCCTCGCTGCCTGCCGCCCCTGCAGCACCGGGGGCTCGCCGTGCTCCCCCCCCTTCCTCCTCCTCCCCGCGGCCACCGGCAGCCCGGCGGGGGCTCCTCGAGGATAAAGAGCCTCCTCCCTCGGCGAGAAAAAAAAAATTAAAATATTAAGAGGGAGGAGGGAGAAGGGAGCCGCGCACAACATGGCCACTCTGCTGCGGAAAATCGGTCTGATTCGGCTGCACAGCCGCGACACGGAGGACCCCAAGCACCACCACCACCACCACCACCGTGGCAGCAGCGGGCAGCAGGGCTCCTCGCTGCGGGGCCGGGGCGGCCAGAAGAACAGCAGCAACAAGCCCCAGCCGCAGGGCCCCCCCCCCGCCGGCGGCAGCAGCAGCAGCAGCAGCGAGAGCAGCCCCGGGGGCCGCAAGGACAAGAAGGCGGGCGGCAGGGAGAAGCCCCGCGAGGCGGCCAGGGAGCCCCCGGCCGGCAAGGAGGCGGCCCAGCAGCAGCACCACGGGGGCGGCCGGCATGGCTCCGGCTCGGGCTCCGGCTCCTCCGGCTCCGGGGCCGGCTCCGGGCCGGTGGCGCCGCCGTCGGGGCCCGGCCCGCTGGCACCCGCGGGCCGGCAGCAGCACTGCACGCAGGTGCGGAGCCGCCGGCTGATGAAGGAGCTGCAGGACATCGCCCGGCTGAGCGACCGCTTCATTTCGGTGGAGCTGGTGGACGAGAGCCTCTTCGACTGGAACGTGAAGCTGCACCAGGTGGACAAGGACTCGGTGCTGTGGCAGGACATGAAGGAGACCAACACGGAGTACATCCTGCTCAACCTCACCTTCCCCGACAACTTCCCCTTCTCGCCGCCCTTCATGAGGGTGCTGAGCCCGCGCTTGGAGAACGGCTACGTCCTCGACGGCGGAGCCATCTGCATGGAGCTGCTCACCCCCCGCGGCTGGTCCAGCGCCTACACGGTGGAGGCCGTCATGAGGCAGTTCGCGGCCAGCCTGGTCAAGGGGCAGGTAGGGGGGATGCGGGTCCCACCGCGCGTGTGGGGCGCGGGCGTCTGCGCAACCCTAAGGATGGCGACCCCAAAGGGTGGTGGGTCCAACCTTGGCCAGGACCAGGCGAGAGGTTCCCCTCGAGGCACGGTGTTGCTGGTGGGCAGGAAGGGGAGCATCTTTCGCTCCCGGGGGCCTTCTCAGCACAGCGGAGGTGCAGGGCAGCACGGAGGGGTGAGGAGCAGAGGCAGTCGTTATGCCCTCCTGCCTGGCTCCTCAGCTTAGCCTGGTGGCGTGTGGCACTGAGACAAGGCACAGGGTCCCAAAGCAATAGGGGCCCAGGACTGGAGTCCTCCACCTCCTGCCCTTCTCCAGCTGGTTGGCCATACTTGCTGGCCATGCTTCATGGCTTCCATGCTTGCTGGCCTCCTTGGTGAAGTCTGGCTGCTGGCGCAGGGTGCGATGCCAGAGCTGCTGCCCCCAGGTCTTTGTCCGCTGCTGTCCTCTGCAGTGGCCCCCGGAGGTCACACCTGGTGCTGCTGTGGCGGAGTTGTGCCAGCCTAAAATGCCCCTGCCCAGAAGGACGACCTAATTCAGGGTGCCTCTGCAGCGACAGCAGCTGGACGGATCCGGCCAGCTCTCCTCTCCCCTCTGGAGGAGGTTCCTGGTTCCCCCGGCAGAGGATCTCGCCTCCTTCCCAGCTGAATCAACATGTTTTATTTGTATTTTCTTTCTCTCCTGCAGAATATCCTTAGAAGTATTTCATAAACGCGTTTTTAATAAGTAGGTAAATATTGCTGGCAAAACTCATAACCCGTCTTTCTTCGTGGTCATTGTAGTGGGCAGTGTACACATGGCTGTGGCGGGGTGTTTTTTTTGCTGCTCACTTCATGAATGCCCTTGAGCCCGGTGGGCATGCACAGCTCCTCATCTGTCACTGAATGATGCTGAGTAACTTCTTAAATTCCTATCTCGGTGAGGATGGGAGAAGGAGTAAATAATAACATGTTATTCATTTGTTTGAAAAGGTTACTCCCGTTTGCTTCTGTGGAACTGCTTGCATGAACAGGAGTAAAGACTCAGTTTACCTTAACACAGAAAATTTGCTTATGTAATGGACTCATTTGTAAGTGTGTTTTCATTCTTCCTTGTTTCATTCGGACCTACCGCTTTTTTTTTTTTTTTTAATCAGGTAGTATTTTTCTCTGCATTTCATTTGAAGAGGAATAGGTCAAGTTCCCTAGGTCACCTTGGGATATAAAAACCACCTACCAGAAAACAAAAAAAGTCTTAATTTACATTAAGCCAGAGGTATTCTGAAGTTCTGTAGCTACTCTTAACATGTCATGCAATGTGGTAACCCATCTTATTATAGTGATTATATTTGTCACTATTTTAAACAAGGATTTAGAAGGACAATACTAAATTCTGTCTGTTTCTTTTAACAATTCAGCACATTTCTGCGGTATTCAATGTTGTTAAAGGGTTAGGTTAAGGTTTACTGAGATCATAAAATGACTTAGTAAAGAAAACCACTAAATTATTAGATAAATAACTAATATTTAGCTATTTAACCTGTATTTTTTGCCTAATCCCCTTAAGAGTTTTTTCCACAAAGTAATAGTAGTTTCTGATAACACAGGATGTTTATGGGTGCACCATTAGTAGGCACATTTAATATACAAGAGTTTCAATAACATTCTTCCAGAAGTTTAAGATGTTAATTATAAAAAAGAGAATGCATGTGGGATAAAATAAAAGTCTAAAACAAATTGCTGCTAGTAACTTACTAGCTAAGTAGCTATAATGTGCACTTCAAAGTCTGCGTGTGTGCATTCTAAACTGAAACGTTAATAGGTAATATTAACAATAAATTTAATTTCTTGTTACAGATGTGTAATCTGTGGTGGGCTGCCACTCTGTAATCGTAGCCAGGCTCTGTGTAATGGGAGCCACATTTCTGTAATCACACTCTGGTTATGTAATCTTGATTCAATTGCATAATACAGCTCAAAATACAGCAGGCACTCCCGGATCCCCATTTCATTTTGTATTTTAAAGGTAATATGCTCTGGACTGTAATATTTTTTTTAAATGAAAGTACAGCTGCAAAAATGTCAGAAGTAGGGGTACTGCATTTCCCTGAGCTGCAGAGCTGGTTTTGGATAACTTCTGTCATGCTGTGGGTAGCCTCGCTGGCTGCAGTGGCTGTTCCTGGACAAATGGCAGTGGCTTAAATTGGGGTAGTTGTTTAATTTCTGAATTAAAAATTAATGGCAACTGATGGAGGGTGCAGCCTGGCTTGTGCTACAGTCCAGGGAAACCATCCTCAGAGGTGGCTCTGCAGCGTGGGTCCCACCAGGAGCATTGGGGAATGGGGACCTTCAAGAGAAATGTCACCCAGTCATAGGGCGGTGATTTAGCATGAAATCATTGTAAATACTTGAGCCTGTGACACATCTGAGAGTGCGTGTCTGTAATACAAACGCAGATGTGAGTAGGCAGGACTGAACTTTCCAGCAGCTTACATTTATCCTTTTGACAGTTTGAATGATAAAACTAAGGTGGTTGATTTCATTCACTGTTTCTTATCAGTGCTGTTTTCCATTGCTAACTACTGAGTTGCCGATCTGTGCTGGGTTTTAGTTGCTTGGAGAAAACTGCAGCACTTCTTGGTATATTATTTTGTTGACCTATGTAGCGTATGTAGCCTTTTTTCTTTTTTTTTTTTTTTTTTTTTTGACAAAGTGATAGAAAAGCTAATGAGGCTAACACTGAAAGTACACTTTGGGACAATCAAGACTCTTGGCAAATTCAGATTTTTCAATGGATTTCACAGACCTTTTAGCAGAGCAACAGAAAAATGGAGCGAATTCATTTTGATTTTTCTCAAGTGAAACATCTGATTCAGGATTGTAGGGAGACTTAAGTGCGCAACAAAGAAGTTGATAGGTGGCACTTCCCTACTACTTTTCCGCATCATACTTGAAGCGTTAGGTCCCGATTCCCATACCCGAGCAGGAATTTTGACTCAGGCATGTCTCCCAGGGGCTGGATTTTAAAGTAGGATAGGTGTTTCTCCAGGTTCCCCAAGCAGGAGCCATACGCCTTAGGTGGCCTTGCTTGGGAAGTGTCCTACATCATGGGATACAGAGGTACTCCCATTGGCCCAGTAAATATTTTCTGTTCCTATCCATGCCCTTGCTTCCTATCAGAAACTTTGTATTGCATTTTTAGGTGGCTTTTTTTCTGGAAAAAAAATAGTTTAGATGAAAGAGAGACAATTTCTGTTTGAATGAAACAATTCAGCAACCCCAAACTATGCTTTTTTTTTTCTTTTTTCTTTTTTTTTTCAGTTTTCAAGGGAGAAAAAAATGTTAATTAACAAACAAGTTGGGGTTTGGTTGGTTGGTTGCTTCAGCTATTCAGCTGAAAAAGTCAATTATTCACACAGCCCTAGTCAGTATCTTGAGGGGAATTCTCAGTACATCAAAGGCCTAAGATTGTTTATCTGTCTGGAATCCAGAATCTTATTTTACAAACTCGGTGTTGCCCTTATCTCAACTTCAGCCTTGGTTTTGAGGGGATGACGTTGTGCTGCTCGCTGGCTTCCACTGTCATGGCCAGCAGCTCGGCCTGTTTCCACCCGCGGCGAGGTGACCATGGGCCGCTGCCGAGCTGGGATTTCACCCAACGAAAAGCTCACCTGAGGCAATACTGAGGAAATAATTTGAACGTCAGCTGCTTGCTGTCCTGGAGGCAGCTGTTCAGCACCACCCGTGTCTACCTGCTCACATGGGCTATGGGATCTGCCTGCTCTGCGCAATGCCCCCGCAGCGGCGTGCTTTAAAGCTGCTTTTTACCAGTTTGGTATTTAAGAGTGGGGCTTGAAAAAGCATCAGTTTCCTGATAACAGTACCATTGCCATGATCACACTGACAACATCAATGGCTGGGTGAAGGCAGTGGGAGCAGCGCCGGTCATATGAGAGCAGTGAAGAAGTGGGAGGTGGGTTGTGGTGCACGTGGCTGAGGCCTGCATCAGGCTCTGAGGGAACAGCCCTGGGTTTGGAGACAGATGATATGGTCCCAAATGAAAAACAGACTTTGCTCTGAAGTGGAAGAGGATTTTCAGTCCTTTAATACACTAAACCAAACACTCACACTTTATATTTGGAAGAAAAAGATACTGCAGCGTGGGTGATGTTAGCAGGCAGTTGGAAAAATGAGATGAATCCACGTTGTTTCTCTCTAGAGAGGGACAATTGGACATTGGTTTAGTAGAAGCTTAAAAGAGCACACATCTAAGTATGCTGTCAAAATAGTATATCATGAATTGCTCACTTTTTTTTGAGAACAAGTAACACAGATCTATATGATGCCTTGAGGACTTTGGGCCTAGGCTAGCAACTGATCAGTAGCAGCCTTGTCCTGAGTTCCTCGCTCTCTCTGTGGAGGCTGAGGACAGAAATACCAGACAGCGCTAGCTGTCAGGTGACTGACGACTCTGCAGATTATCTCATGGAAAAAGTTCTTTGTGTTGAGGAAAATATGCCCTCATCCTTCCTGTGAATAGAAAAAGCGTACAGGTTTTGTCAGGACGTACTGAAGTAGGAATGGGGAACCCCTAGTCATGAGTACTCTTGCTGGTGTGGGATTCTATATATATAATGATTTAAATCAAGGTCAAAACATATTTTATGATTAAGATTTAATTCGTATAGCAAAATTTTGTGAAATCAAATAAAAGTTATTTATTTGTGTATAGTGCTTTCATCACTTGCATTGTAATGTTAGAAGTACCTCAGTGTAAGCCTCTCAGTTTGCTTCAAGAGAGATGTGCTTTGTACAAACATTAGGCTGATCTGCATTTCCATTTTAAAAATGCTAGTATCGCAGCTGAATTCTAGCAGATTGAAACAGGAGAAATGGGCTTATTTTATGAAAAAGAAATACAGAACATAGCTGTTAAGCATAGACTAAATTAGTCCCTCTTCATCCTTTCAAACAAAAGTATGAGTGAGCAGATAGCAGATGGGACCTTGCATGGTGTCTGGGAGGTCAGCAGGCTGCAGGTCTTTCAAATATGTATAGCAGAAATTAACTGCAAATCCATGAGCTTTCCTACTCCAGATACTCAGTTTGAGGACTGTAGCCATGAATAAATCAGCTAATCTCAAATGCTGCAGAAAGGTATAGAGAACTCAATGGCCTCTAAATTGTTTAGGGCCATAAGGCCCCCATATTAGGGCCTTAAAAAATAAATCTGGCTTGCTTTTAGCTTTCGATTTATTGCCTGAGCAAACGATGCCAGTTATTATCAAGGGAAGAAATGTTGCTTTAGGTCCATGACTAAAAATACATTGACTCATATACAAAGATTACAGAGGAAACAAAGAACATTTTGTGGGGTTTGTTCCCCATGAAAAGGTATAAATGTTGGGCTTAAGAGGTAACAAAGAATATTGTTTAGTACAGAGAAAAATCAAATATATTGGCCTTCTAAGATTTCTCTTTTATTGCAATTGAGAAATCTAGATTTTCAAGCTGAAGTCTAAGCGGGAACATACATATTTGCCATGTTGAGGTGCTGGGAATGATGAATGGGCTGGAAAAAACATCGTTCGTGTGTACTCTGATATATTGCAATTCTGACTATAGACTCTATTATTATGCAAATATATTCTACTGAGAGGAATGAAGACACAGGGATTCCAACTCGTTGAAGTAGGAGGTTGCTTTAATTCTTTTAAAAAGCAGAAGGAATATAATCTCCATTTTACCCCTTGAAAGTGTAGAAAGGAAAAATTTTAGAGCTTTTAAAATACATTCAGCTATCATCCTTAATGTTAACAGTCAACAAATAAGTAAAATCGCTGAATTGAAACAAACCACTTATCTTAAAACATCCTTTTATGGCAAGTGGGACTAATTCTTCCTTGCAATACTTGGCTGATCTCCTAAATCAGAACTTAAAAGAATTGCCGCTTTGGATCCTAACAAAATTGAATTTGCTCAAAAGAGTAAAATTCTTCCTTAAGCTGTAGAAGGCCTCATTTTCTTCAGTGAAAGTGTTCAAATAGAGTGAACTGTAGCATTTGTGCATTTTGTCAAATCTTTGTGTAAGAATCATGTTTTTTCGAATGCAGAAAGCCTAGTCCCTGAGGGGTCACATGGTGTTCTCATGGAGGATTAACCAAAGCAACCTACTTTCTGTTGTGAGGAAGATTTACTCTTCATTATACAGTCTAGGCTTGAAAATATGCAGATTTCCTAGCATCTACAGAGTGCCCAGCGATTTCCATGCATGACCGGAGACTTCCAGATCAAAGATCTGTAACTCTACAACAGTTCCGGTCCTCATACAGTGGGAGTCTTATTGTCAGGTGAGATCCAAGGCATGTCCCCTGGGTGGGCATCTGTTGCCACAAAGTGGGACGTTGGTTAAGTGACTTAATAGTAGCAGCATTTCTTTTTTCCCGTCTCAGCTGCTTTGGGCTGATGAGAGACTGAATATCTCTTTCCTTGACATATTCAGTCCTTCACATTCAGTTTCCAGTTTACAAATTATCTTCTGCAATTGTCAAGAAAGGTAACGCTGACATTAGGCACCGGGGGGGAAGTGAGGATGGAAGGATTGCCAGGTGCAATTACTCCACAGTTAAACAGGGAGAACTTCAGAGGCTGTGGTGATTATGCTGTCTGAACGGCTCAAAATACAAGTTAAATTTAACGTGCGCGGGCTCCAGTCGTCTGACTTGTAAATTGAATGCCAGGTTTCTGTTGAGTACCGTCGTACTATTGAGAAGTGTGAGGCCCGGGGCTACCCTAACACCTGGTTCAGCCATATGCTACAGACTCATTTCTAGAGGGTGCTGAACGCTCCTCATGGCAGTCTTTAACTCTGGCCGAAAATGGTGGTAATTGAATAGGTTTGGGGAGTTACAGGACAAGCTGCATGGGACAGTGCATGAAAGCATAAGTTAGGGAGAAAGGTGCGTGTTTTGATGAACATAAATTTGCATTGTATATTGGTGTGCACAAAACAGGTAAGCGGGCACCATACTTAAGACACCCAAGTGGTTCCTGTTCTGAAATAGGACCAAGGTGCCAATCTAGTTCGCCCCATTCCAGTTAAAAGCCAAGCTGAGGAGCAGTGCGTCAGGCATGCTTGTATTCAGCTGTGTCTGACGGATGTGTGCCACATGCCTTCCTCCTGCACATGCAGAGTCAGCCCTTGGAAAATGTTTTTTTTTATCTACTATATGATTTTGTGTGTGTTGTTAAAATTGAGGATCCTCATTGATTTCACTCTCTTCTGCACGGGCTCTTTGGAAGCCCCAGGGCTTCTGCAGTGACTCCTTGGTAGAGTTACAAATCAGTAACAATCCCAAATCTGTATGCAAAGATGAGTGAAAATAAACCTTAGGAAGGAAGAGTAGAGTAAGCCTGCATTATGAAATGGCCTGGAGCTCAGATGTTTCTCATAGTTAGGTTTTATGAGCTGTAGAAGAACTAGATGTTTCTACTGTTTCTAGGTTTGTGTTATAAATGGTAACAAGATGACAGTTGCAGTAAGAAATTTAGAGCTTATTTCTTGAATGTGTGCCCATAAAAAAACCCGAAAGCATCACAAAGAAGAGTAAATTGATGTTAATTAATTTTGTCAAATTTTCTATACATTTGTATAAATGTCAAAGTTTCTATTATTTTGACAAAATTAAGTATTTCTATAAAATATACTCAGGATTGAAGTGTTTTATAGTTATGTGGGGGAAAAAAAAGCTAGTAATTTCAATTCCTAATTAGAGCACTTAAGCGGAGGAGTGGTGATCCAAACCTAGCATCCAGGTTTTGCTGCTGACTTTGGGTGCAGCCATGGGCAAGTCATATATCTTCTCTATAGTCTTCTTTCCTGCTTGTGAAGTACAGATAATCTTTTTTTCAAAGGTGATATGAGGATACATGCTTAAAGCACTTAGAAATGGGAGCTCTATGACTAAGATGTCCATGTGCATCAGTACGAAACATATCACAGTCGAGAGATGGACACGTTTGCATAAATAGCAGAAGAAAAAGCACACCAGCTTGTGGCACTAAGCCTGCCGAACTTAGTCTTATATCAGTTAAATGTTCCCAGAGGTAGTCAGATTTTTACTTTTAAAATTAAATTAAAATTTAAAAAAAAATTATTTTATTTTTATTTTATTTTTTTGTTGTGGTGAAACTTTGGGAAATGTGGAGATAGACATTGCTGTCTGGGCTATGGTTCCCTTGTCTGTAGCACCTGTCATAAAGGATGCTTTGCTTTGCTTTGCCTTTCTCTGTTTCGAGTTGCTTTGCTTTGCAGCCGTGGCAGCGTTCAACTTGGGTAACTTCAGTTTCATGATGTGGAGGACCCGTGAGCTAATGCAGAGGGGTTGTCACGGATCCAGCTCTGTCACTTGGACCAGACACTCAGTCAGTAACTGTGCTGGTACCTGGTAGCACAGAGAGGTACTCTGAGAGCTCAGCAGAAAACTGACATAGAAAATGACCCTTCTCCATCTAGTCTAGCAGGTACCATGTGATGGTAGGACTTTCTCTTAATGCAAGCCCACCATTAGCCTGATTTTACTCACGTTGTGATTTCAGGGCTGGAGGCATGTTCCACAAATGTAGTTGGCTGTCAAGGTTTTCTTGTTCTTTTGCTAAAGCAGTTTGTCCTATCCTTAAGATGCACAAACAAAGTTTTTTATCCCTCAGCTGTACTGAAGCCGTGCTGCTGACTGTGCTGGCTTCAGGGAAAGACAGGGAGGAGGGCACAGTGCTCCGTAGCAGGCCAACAGGGATTAGGGCTCTAGGTGTTCTCACATTGATTAAAAGCTACTTGTATCAGACAAGTGAGTGTTAATAATTACTCAGCTGGAACACAGTTTCTTTTTCCTTGTCAAAGAACAGTCACATTCCCAAAAGGAGCAGTTTATAGGATGCTTTAAAGCTGGAACTTGCTGAGTTTCCACTTCTTTGTATGGATTATTCATAAAAAGGAGATTAAAAAAGACAAGGAGATACTGCTTCAGAAATTACGCATTTGAGGGAAAACATCACATTTTTAATTCACTTACGCTGCGACATTGACAATATTTATCTGCATCATTTTCAGTACTGCTTTTTTTTAGCTATAGGTAATACTTATCTACCGTGCAGTATAAATTGTATGCAGTTTCTGAGACACAATTAACTGTGCCTCATCAGTATATGAAGAAAAAAAAATTAAACCCCATATATACATATATATAAACCCATATAAGTGTGTATATTACACTCTTAACAGCGATGTTATGGCACATTGTAGTCATGGCACTGAGAATGTGACAGTAGCTCACTATAGCATTTTTTTTTGCTTTCGAATGCTTCTCTAAAGCCAGTGGAAGTGTTTTCCTCCGAGAACTTGATTAAATATTCTAGAATAGGACTGATTGAGACCTGAGCATTGTATTCTTCTGTTACTTATCTGAAAAGATTTGACTGTGTTTGCATAATACGTGGCTTTGCACAGTTGAGGCCCAAGGCCATTAGTCACGGGCACATCAGTGGAACACGTTACCTGCCACAGCCTCACTCTGTGCTCCAGCTCTCCGAAAAATCTTTGTTTTTGCACTGTCTGTGGACAACAACGAGACAACAGACCTGGGATGTGAGCATATCGTTCCTGTCCTTGGAGGGATCACCACAGGTGCACTGTGAGGCACAGTGACTTCCTACAGCCTTTTGAGTACTTGTCTAAACCTTTGCTCATTTTCTGTCTCTCAACATTTGCCTAGAACTAGGTCATTACAGCCAGCTTCCTTCTGGGCTTGGAAAGCTGTGGCATGGCACAGCCCTTCAAGTGATAAAGGGAGAAAATGAAATTTTGCCCATGCACCCTTGTGCTGACTTGAACACACAGACCACGTTTAGCCCCACGCGCAGAACGCAGTTATGGTTTCATCTTGGAAGGCCAGTCATGAGTTATTTGCATATCCAGGATTAATGAGGGGAATGCAGGGCTGAGGTGTTTGTGATAAGACTGGTGCTAACAATATGAAGGCCTGTCTGCTTCTGAGTCTATTAGGCGTGTACTGTTTGTGATGAATAAACTTCTTGTTAACCAGGCCAGAAAAAAAAAAAAAAGCCTGGATATGCCTGAAAGGTTTGCTGTGGCACCTCAGGGATGTGTAGCGCGGGGGTTAGGCCGTTTTCAGAATAACCTCAGTTATGTAAGGGCTGAGGGCTGCATACGATGAATCTCTGAAAATCTGGGGCCCAGTAACACAGGGACCTGCATCAGGGCAGGACGGAGTGAAACCTCCATCCTTGAAGGATTCAGGAGCTGGCTGCGCAGTGCCACAGCTGCACTGACCTGTGTTGGCAGTCCAGCTCCAAGTAACTGGTTGGACCTGGAGACCTCCAGAGGTCCCTTCCAGCCACCAGTTCTGTCATAGTATGATCCCGTGAAGGGCCGGTCACCAGCCTGCAGTCCTGTCCTTTCAGATAGCGCCAAAAGTGATACGAGGTTGAAGAACACCTGGCTCTGTGCGCTATGCCTGAGCTGTTGGGTTTTGGTCTAGGAGCTACCATAACTGGTTTGATGAGAGAGATAAATCCCTTCATCGCTGCCGAGGGAATCCCCTTGAACCCATCCTGAGTCTGGAAATAACAGAAGAAATGCAAGGACTGTTTTTCATGGCACAAAGACCACATGTGGGCAGATACATGCTTGAGTCAGATTCCAAGGCTAAAGAGCTTCAGGCTTCGCGTTCGGCATCTCTGCACAGACTTAAATCTGTCTGCAGACCACTTTGTGACATGATATTGTCGGGTAAGGGAAGATGCAGCACATTCCTGATAATAACAGTGCTGAGCTATTCGATGTTGAGTTTAACATTGCTGAGGATGTACGCGCGTCAGTGTCACGCCGTGTTCTCGAGGAGAGGACATGCTGAGGAGCTGATGGTTGTGGAAAATGTGGAGGCTACCATGGCATCACTGAGAAGTAGAAAAGCTCCAAGATTTGCCCAGGATGGTCTGTAAATCTGATTGCCGAGCAATATGTGAGGCCTACCTCAGGTCTTTTGCTGAATATGGAGGGAGGGAGCAGTCCCTCAGCATGGCCAGGGTCCTATAAGGCAGCCTAGAGCACCTGGCAGTTACCAGCTTATAGACTGGATCCTTACCAGCTGTTTAGTCACAAAATTTGTGAGTTTGGGCAAAGTGTAGACGGGTGACATTCAAAACTAGGCACCGTAGGAGCAGAAGTTATAAGAAGGCTCAGTGCAGCACGTCCTCCCGCATTTCAGCATGGCTGTGTAAACCAGTTGGATGCTGTGTCATTACTTCCACCTTTCATATGTTTCTAGCTTGTTAAAATTGTATCTTGGTAAGCACATAAAGTTACAGCAGATGGCAAAATCTGAAATGTTCTCTTCAATTCTTTATTTTAATTAGGTTTTCAGTTATCCCTTTATGAAAAGCTCCCTATGAGTGTCTGAAAATATTGCAAGCATTTAAATAAGCTCCTGGTGCGACTACTCAGAGCTAAAGTCAAAATTAATATCTTTATGAAAGGATTTCGTGGGTTTTCTCTGTTGTTTTAAATCTTTTGTGGAATGTGCTCGTCTTGTTCAGATACTGGTTTGATGTCTTTTCTTGATTTGGTGCTGGGCACATCAAAACATTGACGTGCAAATGTTCTGTGTGTCTTGCCACAACAGTAGTGACATGAATGGTTTGGAAGTTAGTCAAAATGCAGTTGTGTGCAATTGACCTATTGCCAGTACTGTATTTGCATACTGTATTTACCATATTTTTCATATTTACAGTATACAACAGCTCATAGTCTCCTGACCAGAGTTAAAATGACTATACGTTTTAGTAGCAGTCTGAAAACAAACTCTAGTCATGGCTGGTAACAGTGCCCATTAAAGTGGTTGTTTGACACTATTTTATAACTATGCACAAAATGCCATTTTTAGTTAAACTCGGGAAGAGTTTTGTGCGAATGGCAAAAAGCTATAATTCGTTAGCACAGTTGATACCACTGTAGCGTTGACTTGAAATCATCTGAATTGTTTTGACTGAAATTTCACCCTTCCTTCTTTTTATCTCAGATTTATTTGATGCACCAGAAACGGAGACTTTCAATCCACGAGGTTAAATTTTATCCAAATTATAAACACCTGGCAGGGTATTGGTTAATAAGAGACAGTGCTAGCAATGCCACTTATAGTTTCTGTATAAATATATAGAAATAAGTAGACTGCATCTAGTAGAATTAGGTGGGCTTTGATGGCACAGTTTACATACAACCTGCATACAGTACCTGTTACATTGCTAATAAGTATGAGAATAAATTCGTGGAGCAATGCTTGTTTCATCTGTTGTAACTCCAGTAACATTTTAGGTGGTACGATATTCACTGTGTTATTCTAAGACCAAAGAATTCTTACTTTCCTTATTTCAAAGCAGCGAGTAGTTGACACTGCATATGAGTGGTAGCTGTTCTGAATGCAAGGATCCTGTATCTAGGTACAGATAAGTACTAATATTTTGATAAAACTGAGGAAGACGTAGATCATCCTGTGCTAGGTGTTATGCAGACGATTCAGAAAGGTATAAAAGCCAAAAAGTCTTGTATGTAAGACAAGAGATGGCAAATGGACCTAGTCCATAAAGTAAGTAGTAGAGCAGGTTTATATTTATATTTACATTCAAAAGTATTTCATTGGTGAGATTTTGAGGATGTAATTTCCTGTGCTGATTTCATCTTCTGTTGCGCTTTGCTTTATCTTTTCCTATATTTCTCTAAGTATGCTTCCAACAGAAGCATGGACTAGGAAGAAAATAGAAAACATGCTTTGTAATAACAAGAATACTTATTGCAGGATATAGAATTTAATTATTCAATGGGGATGCGGTGTGTGTGCAGCACCCAACAGGAACAGCAATTTTCCAGGTACGAGCAGCATTAGAAGTAGCACTCATGAGATTTTGAAAATGTTACCTAGTTTTATTTAATTATTCCTTTTGTCAAAATTAAAAAGGATCACTTTCTAAGAACACTTCTTTTCAGGGTTAAATGACTACCCTTCAGACCATCCTTATTTGCGAAATACTAATTGCCAGATTAGTGTGGGGATAGTGAAGTTGTCTTACTGTTCAGTCTAGTACAAGAATATTTAAAGAGAAATTATGCTAAAAATATGCTCACAGTTTATAAGTGGGGAATAGGAAGAAAAGGGAGAAAAAGCTCCAAAAGGTAGAATAGCTATTTTTGAGAAAACCAAGGGCGGCTCAAATAAATGGAGCGTGGAATTAAAGGCCACTCTTAATCTTAAGTTCTCTGAAAGAGAAGTCAAACCACACAGAAAAGGGACTTTTTAAAATAGGAATAAAAAACAGCTTTTTTATGTCCTATGTCTAGTTTTGTTACAATAATAGTGGTGCTGAACACAAAAGCTTATCTGTGCAATATTGTGACAGCTTTCTACAATAAGATGATTTGTCCACACTGCAGGGGAATCTTACTCATTTTACTGTGTAAAAATAACTTTGTTACTCTGAAGACAGAGTTTGTTGTTTTCCCTTTTTTATTTTTTTTCTCCACATAGCTAATTATTTTCTCAGGGTTAATTGTTGCATGTAACTAAGAATGACAGTTTTCATTTTGGATTCCAAATTGGCAGCAAAATATAGGAAGCAAAAAATGCAACCTGATGCATCCCTTTGAGCAAAAGAGTGCAAAATATCAGAAGGTGCTATCGTGGTTCTTAATAATTGTAACATGGTACTATGGTATCTGCTCATCAAATAACGTTTGTGCAGTCTGTCAAAAAGTTACAAAAATTATTGCACTCGTGATTTTATTAAATGTCTGTTTTGTGACAAACCTAATAGGCAGAAATGCTGTAAAGAGTATTAGTGCTGCAGAATGGAATAAATCTGCAGCTGTATTTCTTCCTTGTGTTTTCTGTTACGTGGTAATTGACATGGACCAATGTGCAAACTAAGGTGGGCTATTAATAACTCACTAAATGTCTATGTTGCCAAGCGAGGATTTGAAATTATATACTGATGTTTGTTCAGAGGTAATATTTAATGGCAAAGTAATAGAGGTGCAGTATGCATATATTTTTATGTATTGTCGAGCCAGCTTGTCACGATGGGGTAGTAAACAAGTTAGATTTTTCTTATGTAGGTTGGAAGCAAGCATGTTTAGAGGTGCTCTTAGGATGTGCCAGGGCTGTTCATTTCTGACAGTTCAGAGGAGAGGAAGAAAAATGAAGTGTGCTTGGTGGGAAGGATGTGTTTTGTAATGCCATTCTCCTTTAGCACCAGGGGAGCCCCTTCCTCTCCTGTGGCTGGGAAGGGCCACGGGGCCCCGCATTGCAAAGGGTCCCTGCCTGCTTAGGGCTGCCTCTCTGACCTCACGGGGCTGCATGAGGGTTTGCACGCCGAGCACTGCAAGGCAGACATCCCTACATTGGTTTGAGCGGGTGTGAGAAGAGCAGCGAGCCCCATGGCAGCAGCGGGGTGCTGCTGCGTGCAGGGCAGCCTGCCAGCACAGGGGTTCATCGCGAAGAAGCAGCCAGCAGATGTCTGTCTTTTTCCCCCCCCCCCTTTACTCCATTACCATTTTTAATCATCTCTAATAGTATCTTTGTCCACCTCAGTTTGGGAACAGTGCTTTCTGGTATCTGCAAGCAAATACACGGTGGCTGGAGGTGTTGAAAACTTAAGCTGTGGTTTCCAGCTGCGTATATTCACATGCTTAATGAAGGTTTTCTTTTTTGTTTGGTGCAGGGCCGTATCTGCAGAAAAGCTGGCAAATCAAAAAAGTCGTTCAGTCGAAAGGAAGCTGAAGCAACGTTTAAGAGTTTGGTGAAGACCCATGAAAAGTATGGGTGGGTCACTCCGCCTGTCTCTGATGGCTGATGTTAGCAACCTGCACTTGACAAAAATGCTGAACAAAAGTACTGTGACATCTCCTCAGTGCTGTACACCGCCCATCCTTTTCTACTTCAGCTTCAGTTACATACCATGAATGTCAAGGAGACATCTAAGTTATTTATGAACAGATGTGTTTACAGAGGGAGAGGAAAAAAAAAGATGCTGTTTAGGATTATATTTCAAGACTGGAGAATGGTCGTCATTGAAGTCACTTGAGCGGATGGTGAGATTGCATCATTTGCCCCCATACAGCCCACATTGTCTTCAGCTTCTTTCCATGACAGCAGCACCAAACAGCAGTACTGGAAAGTCTATCCATTACTGCTCAGTTCATTTAAATGTAAATGAAACAGTTAATATTTAATAGGGAAGCAGTGCATTGCAGGTACATGTTTGCTGTGCTGTTTATCTTTGTCTCCTAGCAGGTCAACATAACTTGAAGATTTGTCTTTATGTGGAACTGTGGTCTGCTGTGACTAAATTTAGACCTCATTTGTGCTCTATATATGACCTTTAATTCATAAATGAAACCGGAATTAAAATGATGAAAGGTCCTAGTGTTGACAAATTATTAAGTGGAATCACCCAACTGGTTACAATGTGCTATCTATGCTGATATTGTGATGTGCTGTTCAGAAATAAACCAGTGCAGTTAGCTGAAGGTTAGGTGGTTTTTTTAAACACATCCATGCCAGGGCTTGAAGTGGTTGGTGGTAGCAGAAGCATTATTACCCTGCCAGTACCTTCTGCAGTCGCATGTGGCCCCTCAGTTCTTCAAAACGGCAAAACAAACAAGTGGAAATGGACAAAGCAACCTTAAAAAAATTATCTGCTTAATTTTAAAATGATATGCCAGTAACAGAGTAAAAAAATTTCAAAGCAAATGAAACATGGTTTGTAAGATGATTTGCATGACTGGATTTTTCTTTTTTCTTTTTACTCAATAGACATTGTATGTACTTAGAGCCCAGTATCTGAGAAAACCCACTGATGTATATAAACGTCCTATTATTTAATCATTAAGATTTAAGTTTTCTGGTAAACAAATGGAAAAACTTTCTAAGGGACTCCATAAAAGCTGAAGGTAATGTTTAGAATGGTATAAGGAAAGCATTAAAAAAATGTGGATTCCAAATGGAAAATCGTATTGGACACATGCTGAATAAAATCACCAGTATCGTTTTTGTTGCCTCAAGGATTCCATCATTTTGGCCAACTTTTGTATTCAAAGTGATAGATTTCCTACTGTGAAATCCTATACATATATCTGTTGTGGCAGTATATTAATTGCAAGCAGGACAGTACCATTTGTAAGAATCTAATTTGGTGGGGGAAAAAGTGTGTGCTTGTAAACACTTTCCATTATATCTCTAAGTCAAGACTACATCAAAGTGGTTGACCAGTTTCTAGATGTGTGGAGACCGTGCAGACAGGTCAGGGGCTTAGAGTTTGATTTACAACAAGACACAACAGAGAAGACCAAAGAGTAACGAAGAAGAAAGGAACAAGAGCACAAATGAAGAAGTAGCAGAGCAGATTTTCACGCAGCAGTGGTGCAAACACTGCTCAGTTTATCTGCTTTGCCCATGTAGCTGTTTGTCAGCTAGATGAAGAGAAAAACATTCAGCTTGCAGCGAAATGGCTATTCAGGTCAGAGCCACTCAGTCTTGTGAACATGGCTGGTTTTTCACGCTTTTCCCTCATCTCCTTCATCTGCCTCATCTTTCGCCTGAGACCATTTCTGATACCCTCCTGGTATGCCTTATCTCAGTTATAACTGGAAATGCTTTTTACCATAAATGCGCACAGATCTTGCTGTGATTTATCCCACCCTGTTGTATACTCTGAGACAATGCTGCAATTCACTGTGTATATACTTTCCCTCTCAGGCTGTCACTTCTGTGCATCCAGCAGCAGAATGTATCCTTTGAGAGAGGGACAGCATTTCAAATCACGTAGTTACTCCTTTTTATGAACACTTTTTGCTATCTTTTAGGAAAGAGAAAACTGGTATGTTTAGTTTGGCATCAAATAATTTGCAATCCCTAGTGGGAGTTCCTGAAAACATGTAGAGGAACATAGCGCTGGAAAGCATAGGGTTTGTTATTTCCCTTCTGAAAAGCTCTTCCCTCGTCAGCATGGTAAAATGCTCTTAAAAGCAATGTGAAGGTGTGGTAAATCCTGGGGTGGGGGGAGAGGGAATATTTCTTTCTCTGCTGTTTTTCAACCTCTTTTTTTTTTTTTTTTCTGTCAGTGGGTTATTTTAAATCTTCCTGAGAACCGTATCTTTAATATTTAATTAAAGGGTTAGCTAAAAGGAAGGTAGTGGGTGGATTGCTACCACTTTCCTCAAACCTACTTATTATGTATCTTCTTAAGTGTGCTTTAAATAGTTATAGCAAACATCATTGCTAAAAATCACAGTTGCTTTCTGGCTGTAGGAGGTTCTCTGTATCACTCAGAGTCTTGGAGCTGTAGGAGAGGCAAATCAAAAAAATCTGGAGTGCTTTGAAGCTGTAGCAGAAGGGGAGCAGAGCACATGTGATAAGCTACAGCAACAAATATTCCAAGGAAAAAAAGAAGCAAAAGTACACTGCATGAACTAGGTCGGGATGAAGTTCCTGCCACACCAAAAATAAAAATGCTCTTATTGAAGAGACAGCTTATAGCAGGAGCAGCCTGTGCTAGGGGGAAGTGCAGTAAAAAAGGGGACAGCGGGAAGCATTAGAAGCATTATGCTTCTGACCAGGGAGGAAGGGAGATTGGTGAGAACGTAGTTAATTAAGAGATTTAGAAAGAGGGTTGATCTATTTTAAGAGAAATTAGTACATTGTTATTGTCTAGCTCTATCAGTAGCTTATGCCTCAGTGCTATTGCTGAAGAATAGGTTCTACTTCTGCACCAGACGAGCCTAAAAAAGTCAGTGAGAACATCGGGAAAGGAAAGGTGTGTGAGAAAAAGGAAGGGAGCAAGACCTAAGAGGCCAAAATAGTTTGGCCAGTCTTAGTCTTTCTCAAAGGTCCACAATATCAAAGCGGGGGTGTGAGGGGGAGAAGGGAAAGGGGAGAATTTCTTCTGCTCGCAGTAAATGTCAATATTCCATCTTTACTCAGTCCAAAAACTTCACAGGGCTTCTTGTAAACTCAGCAGTCAACATGGGTCCTCCAGTTCTCATTAGAGCCATGTACTCAGGAATATTATTTTCCATCTGCTGCCCCCAGAACAGATGATTAATTTGAAAGTAGGATCTGTGGAGGTGTGAAGTTGTATTAGGAAGTTGCTTCCTGGCTTTTAGAATATGCCCTTTTGGAGAAGCTTCTATAAGTCTGGAAAAACTACTCAACGCTGACATTGAATAAAGAAAGCTTATGGTAAAGGAAGGAAGCTGTCTCTGAATATCTAAACACTGAAGGTTCTCCACAGAGAACAGAGCTGGTGATTTATGAGGGAACACGTTGCTGTGACATTAGAAATTGGTCCTAAAAACGAAAAAAAATCAGCACTCAAAGACCTCTTGAACTTGCCTTATTTTCTCTCCCAGAGGCAAAGCATCTCCTTCCTTCCAACCTGCACTTCAGTCCCAAGTCCAAAGAAAGCTAATAAGCATGGCCTGTTTATTTAGAGCTATAACACCATGTCATATAAAAAAGGGTTCAATTCATTCTCCTTCTCCAAAGCAGTAAATAAGATCCTAAAACAGAGCTTCTTGTATAAAAGGCAGGGTTGGGACAAAGCCTTTCTAGCATAACAAATCCACGTGATATGACTGTGTAATATATATGGTTTTAGAAAACTCGTTTAGAAAGACATTGGAAGTCACAGTTGCCAAGCAGTGATTGCTCTCACGGCCAGTACCCTGATGCATGTGGACTTTTCATTCCACGGGAACTTGTAATACAGAAGAAAACAATCTTGATATGCTGGCCATGCAGAGAAAATACTGTGGAACTGGCATTTGGGATTTAAATCTGTTTTTTTTCTTTGCCACATTTTACTCGTCTTTCAAGATCATTGACCACAGCCATAGTGTCTTGGTTTGACACTTGCATTAAAGCCAGCGTGGTTATTTACATGACTCCAATGAGACGGTTGGCTATGAGCACACTTTCCTTGTCCAGCAGGGTTTTGGAGGGTAGCTGCCTTCCAGCTGAATGCCAGGGTATGGAGCTTTGCTGGAGTACTGAGGATTTACTGTTCAGTGATACATGGGCAGGTGTGATGCACGCGTAGGGGTCTGAAAGCTTATCTGTCTTCCATTGGGAAACACTTGCATAGTCAGGGTGAAAGGTTTGTCTCTCGTGTGGTGGGTGAATGCTGGTACAATGAAAGCGTACAATGAATTATAACAACAGAATTAAGTAGGCCGACCTGCCAGTACAATGTAATTTTCCAGTTATCTATCCCCCCATCCCTGACAAGCAGAAACCTATATTAAATGGCTTCTACTGCCCACACCACATTTCAGAAGATGACAGGCAGTAGAGGCCCTGAAGAAAAGCTCTTGGATATGTACCTTCTCCAGCCTTTTCAGCTGAGGGAACAAGCCCCTGAGCCTGTCTAGGCAATGTGCATCCTGCCTCGTATCCATATACTGATCTTGAAAACACTTTGCAATCATGCATATATTAGTTGGATTGAGTCAAAGTGCTCAGTGCGTCTCTGACCTGGGTTCAGATTTGCAGAGCAGATGGGTTACTAAATATGCACTGAAGGGTTTTGTGCAAGTTAGTGACACATTTAAAGTTTTTGCTTTGCTCGCTCCAAAGAATAAAGTGGCTGTCAAACTAGGTCTGAGGACAAATAGGTTGAAAGTGAGTCAGCTGCTATTATCAGCACAACTGCACTGGAGAGGTGGTTTCATTTGGAACATGAAAGGCTAGAGGTGAGGTACTGCCACAAGAGCAGCCAGGAGGACATTGCAAGAAGGTATAAAGACTTTTTCCCTCACCGTGTTATTGACTCTTTAATTGTAGCCACTTAAACTTACGTTACTCTACTTTGTAAATTTTACCCACCTCTTTAAATCACTTCCAAATTTCACTAGTATGCTAAGGGAACCTTAAAACAAGTCATGTAAATTGACATTTAAAACCTGCCTTTCATTCTAGAAGCATGCAAATGCCATGCTGACACCTGTCAAATTTCACCGACAGCTTCCTCACACTAGCAAGTCTTGGACAAATCAGTGATGACGGTAGTTAACACAAAAATAGAAACTGTAATTTGGATGTTTGAATTGGTCTTTTCCCTGATTGCTTTGTCTTTCAGTTTGATTGACTTCAGAACAGAATGTCAAGATAACAGCAGTGAAACTGCCATAGTGTTATTTGTTTATTTATAACAGTTCTTTTTGTTCATACTGCTAAATAAGGTGGTGATAAATATTCATTGCAGTTGTGTTTCACCAAATGGGAATTCAGAGATAACTCCTCACACTCTGAAAACTTTGCATTTTATACATAGTGTTTGCCACCACACTTAGCATGCATTATCTTATGTTGTCAAATATTCTTGTTTTCTTATTCGCTGACCTCATGTGTTTTAAATTACTTTGGTTTACTAACAGAAATATTTGAAGTGTGTCTCAGGTTCTCTCCACAAGATCAATGAAATGTAACTGAACCAAATCTAATTGTCTGTGTGATTTAGAGGAGTTTTTCGCTTGCCATTTGCATTAAAAAGATTTGTAGACTTTTGCCAGAGGTTCCCCTTCTGAAGTTTCTCAACACAACCAAGACTTTGAATTCAGCACAAAAATCCATACTTTCAGGAATTAGCATGCATCTTGGGAATGAAAGCAGACCAGCCTCAAAAAAAAAAAGAAACTTAAACCAGTTCTTCATTTATATCAGCATGGTTTGGTTCTGAGACTGTGTGATAACAGTACAAACTCAGGTAATGCCTCATATTGGGCACAATTTTTGTTATTAAATATAATTTTATAATATACTAACAGAATTTATAATAATCCCACCAGACTGGGAGGAATGATCAATATTGTAGAAGGCAAGGCTCAGTTCAGAGGGACCTGAACAAGCTGAAGGAGTAGGCCAACAGGAACTTTGTGAAATTTGACAGCAGGAGCTAAGTCTTGTACTTTGAATGGAGCCACCCAATTGATCAGTGCAGGTTGAGGACTCTCTGGCTAGCTCACAGTTTTGCAGAAGAAGACTTGGACAGCAGATTGACAAGGGATCAATGGTGTGCCTTTGTGTTAAGGAAGGTTAGTCACACACTGGGCTGCATTGGCAAGAGCATAACCAAATGGTGAAGGGAAGGGATTCTTTTCCTCTGATCATCACTTGTGAGGTGAAATCTGGAGTATTGTGTCCAGTTTTGCCCCGTACTCCTAAAACAAGACAATATTTGACAAATTGGAAGGAATCCAGTGGAGGGGCACCAAGATGGTTAGAGGTCTGAAGCATATGATGTGTGGGAAGAGGCTGGGAGAGCAAGTTCTGCTCAGCCTGGAAAGAGAAGGCCGAGGGGAGTCTGACCGCAGCCCTCCACTGCCTAGAAGGGGATTGCAGAGAAGATGGAGCCATCTTCTCTGAGATGGAAGAACAGAAGAGCAAGCAGCAGCAGACGCAAGTTGCATCAAGCAAGGTTATAGCTGGATGGAGGGAAGATCCTCTTCACACGAGCAGTTAAGCACCAGAGTAAGTTGCCCAGAAGTAATGGGATCTCCACCCTGGGAGATTTCTGGGGGTCAGCTCGACAATGCCCTGAGTAACCTGACGCAGCTTTAAATTTAGCCCTGCTTAAAGCAGGAGCTTGGACTAGGGATCTCCAAAGGTTCCTTCCAAACAAAATGTTTCTGTGATTCTGTAATACTACTAATATTATTAAGTTTGCTATTCAGAGGTACTGAATAGCAAATAAATGGCAATAGCAATATTAAATAAATTTTATAATTATATAAAGTAAATAATATTAAATAAATAGCAATATTAAATAGCAAATAAACAAATTTCATGGCCAAAAATATGCCTGTCCTAATATGTGAAGCTCCACCTGGATCCATAAAGCTGCTAACTATGCAACTTCAGTCACTTCCAGGAGGCTGCCTTCATTATTTACAACTCACTGAATTAAATGATTATAATAATGAGAAGTAGCATTTTCCGTCCTGTTATGTTTGAGAAATAATTTGTGTCAACCATAATCAAAACCACAGCTGAGTATAAATGAAAGGAACCTGAAAACTTGCATACAAGCAAATTCAGAAATTAATTACACTGGCACGAATGAAAGGAAAACACCTGGTGATTCGTGAATTACCACATTAACACATGCTTTCTCCTCAAGCTGCAGAAGTACTTCATGCTACGTGGCCCTTTTGATGGTTAGAAGTTTGGAAGGATGGTAAATGGGCAGAAGATGGCGCGTGCAGTATCATAAAACCAGAAGATGGGCCAGCTACTTTTGCTCCCCATGCCCTCTCAGTTATTCAGAAGAAAATCAAAGCAGCAGAACTCTTCTACCTTCTTCACAGGGGAGACAAGCCTCCAGCAAGGGCCAGTTGTTCATGGCTCAGTACCAACCAATTTTTAGTGTAAACCACCTCCTCCCAAGTAACCCATGCTTTAACATAATTGTGTGGGTGCAGTTGTATAAGCTCATGCAAACACCTGTTGAAGGTGTCCCTGGATTAAGCCTAATTAGCAGAGCCACACTGAAATTTTTCCATACATACAACAGCTACCAGTCCACTGTTATAAATATTTTCCATATAAATACGTATTTTGAGAGAACTCTCAGTTCTTTTTTTCCCTGAAGCACTTTAAGCCTAACAGGTTTTTCATGCTGTCTCTTTGCCTACAATGAAAGACTGAAAAATATCTCCCTCAGCAGAGAGGATACAAACGAAAGCATGTAAAGCAAACCTGGAGCTTACAGATGGCGTATCCTGTGGGAAAATTCTCTAAATTCTGAAAAGCAATTTACCGTACTGGAGGTTGCCTCACATTGCAAGGATTTCATGATTGCTAAGGTTTGCTAAGGATTGCCATTCTTGAATTACTAGGGCCAAAACCCCTGTTATCAATCTTGTCCTGGCTTTACCTGCACCCTGTTAATTTTTTGCAGATTGATGTCTGAAGCAAAATATAAAAAATAAAAAAAAGGTTTTGCTGGCATTTCTGACAGGGACCTCAACCTGGCATGTGTTATAATACAGCATATCTACGTGTTCTTTACGTCCTCTGCTGCTGCACGACAGATCCCAATCTGCTCGATACACATGGCTCCCCTGTCCAAAGAAGGCCAGTGTGAGAACCTGCATCTGTCTTTCCTTTCCTGCTCCCTGGTGTGCTTTGCATCACTGTTCCTAAACAGGGAAGCCTTCTGTGAAGGCACTTATTTTAACACCAATTCTGAGATAAAGTTTTGTTGTCAAGTACCCCTCCCTCACAAGCACAGTCAGAGCACTTGGAAGAAAACAAAGGGATTGAACAAAGAACTAATGTATTCAAAGTGACTGGCCCTAGAGCACAGCTGTTGACATTGCAACAGTGAGTAGTGTTGTGATTCATCTCGTTGATTCTCTACAGGGTGCAAAACGGAGTAACACTGGAAGTGCAGTTGGTTTTGACACTAAGCATCGCACAAGCATTTCTGCTGCTGTCAGTGAGCACAACTGGTGCCCAGCCTTTATAGGGTCTCTTGAAATGAGGTGTGTTGAGTTGCTGGCCACCTCTGGCACCAAAAAGACAAAATCTGATTCTTGGTCTGACCTTTTGGCCAGCTTCTCTACAGGTACTCAGCTTTTATTCCCAATGTCTTATATATCACAGAACCACAGAATGGTTTGTGTTGGAAAGGACCTTAAAAACCACCCAGTTCCAATACCCTGCCATGGGCAGGGGCACCTCCCACTAGGCCAGGTTATCCAGGGCCTTGTCCAACCTGGTCTTATATGTCTTATATATAAACCAGGGGAAAGCTGGACCCAAAACTGGACCCAAGACCAAAGCTGAAGCAGACTATTCTGTTACTCTTTCCACTGTAACACCCATAAGGCCTCCAAACCTGAAGCATTACTACATATACAACTTCTGTAGCACTTGGGCTACGGATGACAGCTTTGTCTCAAAGCCATTTCTGCTCTTCCTTCTGTACTGGCAATACTAAATTCAAAGATTCCTACCCATTGGAAGTGACCTGAAGAGAGAATGTTTCTTGACATGAATTTCACTGGCAGGTGATGTGATCAGGTTGCTGCCTAGTCAGTAATTCATACACCAGCTTTCAGAAAGAGACAGCTGGACACTGCCCATACTCATAGAACCACTGAATGGTTTGGGTTGGAAGGGACCTTAAAGATCACCCTGTTCCAACCCCCCTGCCATGGGCAGGGACACCTCCCACCAGACCAGGTTGCTCAAAGCCCCATCCAGCCTGGCCTTGAGCACCTCCAGGGATGGGGCATCCACAGCTTCTCTGGGCAACCTCTGCCAGTGCCTCACCACCCTCTGAGTAAAGAATTTCCTCCTAACATCTAATGTAAATCTCACCTCTTAGTTTAAAACCATCCCCCTTGTCCTATCACCATATGTCCATGTAAAAAACTGCATAATACCCATGGTAAATCCTAATGTAACTAGCAGAATGTGGGTATGTATGCTGAGGGTCCACCATGGTGAAGGTGGTAAAGGAGCTGAAAACCGTGTCCAGAGCAGTACACATGGTAATCATAAATTATTGTAGGTAACCATGTTCCTGGAAGATCTTATGATTTTTTTGGAAGCAAACTGAAACAGAACAAAACAAAAGTTTTTGCAGCCTCCTGAAGGAGAAGCTTCAGTTTATGCTGTTGATTTCTTTTGAACGCTACTGACAGAGAAGAACATAAAATTCCTGGCAGTAAAGCAAGCCAGACAGGGAAGGATGAGAAGTCAGAGAGGACCTAGAAATTTAGAAGACTACCAGGAAATTCTTATTCATACTCTTTCTCCTAAATCACTTCACATTTCTGAAGCAGCCATTCAGCTGATATACTTTTCCACCTTCCCAGATTTTGGGGTATGCTTGGATAATACCCAAGGGACCGTGTCACGGACACCATCGTGGGGCAGTGTGGACTCCTTTTAAATGCAAAATGGCAAGTTTGGGTAGGACAGAAGGTGCTCACAAATATGTGTAAATTCCCTCAGCTAGCAGTCATCTGTAAACTTGTATGACTCATTTCTGCTTCGCATAGCTGTACCTGATTTCATATGTTTTGAGGTAAGTTTGTGCAACATATCAGCTGGAAAGAAAGTGGGAAGATGCTAATATAACAAGTAATTGAAGTGCGTGCTTATCTAATGAGCACAAATAAACATTGCTGTTGCCTTTGCGTGGTTTAAAGTGACAGCTATCTCTTCGTGAGAGATGACACGTGAAACAACGAGTGGACAGCCCTGACTTACAACATGGTTGTGCCCTCTCTGTCATTGAAATTAATTTCAGGAAATAAATTACCTCTTCAGGACAATTTTTCAAGTCATCTGAGATTTTGTCACGTGGCATGTAACAATAGCTCTCATGTAATAGAGTAATTGAAACAGCATTTTATTTACCAACACTTGCATCCCTTAATCCTCTAATAATGATACTGTAGAACCAATGATGAAGCTTTAGGTACACTCATTAACTTGTGAAATTAAACAGCTAGCATATTCAGTCAGCTTCAACTGAACAGCACAAAGCACCAAAATAGTTTTTTGTGTTTAATGATTGGCCAGATTTTTCTCTATGCAAGAAAAAACTAGTGGCAAGGTAGGATCTCCCTGTTTCCAATTGAAGAAAGTCTCCTTAAGAGTGTCCTTAACTTCTTAGAGGCTAGGTTTATGCTAAAGGAAAACAGTCTTTTTTAAACAGCCTGCTGTCACATTGCTTCCAGCTCCCTGGTTCCCTGACAGACTCAGCCAAACCGAGAAAACCATTGCTCAATGGATGACAACACTGGCAAAGCTGAGTCAACATCAGTAACATAAGAGGTTGACTCAAGCAGCTAGTCAAATGGTAATCCCTTGTAGGCATTATTTCAATTAAATTAAATTCTTTCAATCTGGAGGGGAAATGTTGAGGTCTTTCAATATCTCTTTCTTACAAGTGAGGAATGCACTCTCTTGTGAGAAAATACAAGGTCTTACCTTCTTGACCCTCAGCAATAGGAAACTGTTTTTTTATTTCACTGCTCTCTGACCAGAGGACCTCTTTGCCTAAGGGCTACATGTTGAAAAGATCGATTTATTCTTCCCAAATCAATCCTCTGCTGCTGCCTAATGGATAAACCTACCAGATTCCTTGTGGTGAGGTGGTGCAGCGAGTGGAAATGGAGGGAGGAAGGGAGGACAGGACAAAGGGAGAAAAAAGGAAAGCAAAGTTAACACCGGGCAACCAGCAAAGGTGTTATGTTCTAGACTGATCTAGCCAAAGGGAGTAAAATCAGGAGACTAGGTGGCAAGAAAATGCACTCAGCTGAGACAGACAAGCACTTTCACGTCCCTCCTTCCGTACTCTCATTGTTTTCCACTTTCTATCAGTAAGGCAAAAATCCAACACAGTGACTCATCTCAGCTTGTAGGAAAAACCCCACCCTCCCTTCATACCTCTGTCTCGTTTTTCCTAAGCAACATAACGCTTTGAATAGGAACAGAGAAATTACTCCAGAGAAAGCTTCACCTTGTCTTCCATTTTTGAGGTCAAAAGTAATTAAAAAATAAACAAATCCATTTTATCAGCACTGAGCAAAAGCATGTTTTTTACTTAAATAAAAATAACCTTTTACTTAGTGTTGAGGGATCCAGATACTTCAGAAAGTGGAAAGCAGCAAGAGTTACGGACTGCCACAGGACCCGCATATCATCAGTAGGATACAGCAGCTTCCCCGGATTGCTCCAAGCACAGCTGGTGCTCCGTGAAGGCTGGCAGAAAGCTCTTGCAGTGCCTCGGAGCTGTGCACACCCTCAGAAGGCAGGGACAACTGGAAAGGGTGAGATAACACATTTTGCAGTGAGCTCTGATTTTGTTGTGCTTACTGCACCTGATCCCAATGGAAATTTTATCCCGCTTAAAGCTGATCCCAAAGGAATCTTAGTGTTCATGCTGTGCTACATGTGAGGCATCTTTAGCTAGTCAGTAACCTTATTGCTAGGATATTCAGACTTTGAACATGCTGTACAAACAGACTGGAAGATACAATGCTTTTCCGAAAAAATGCCTGACAACATTCAGATACCGTATCTCATAATCTTTTAATATTACTTGCAAATTCCATCCTGCGTTCATGATGTGCAATAAAAACAACTGCTTTATTTTATGCTAGGCAAGATGTGAAACAGGCATCTGTTTTGTATTTTTGATATAACAGAAATGTTGAGATCAGTACAAATGAATTGTGTGTGTGGCTGGATGAGACAGTCATTTAAGTCTGTATCATAGTGGCTTAGAGGAGAGCATAAGACTCATCCTGGGGGTCAGAAAGATTCAGGTTGGAGCAGGTTTATATCCTTCAACCCCTTACTCCAAGAAAGGCCAGCTCTGAGACTAGATCAGGTTGCTCAGGGCATTGTCCAGGTGAGTCCCGAATATCTCACAAGGTGGACATCCCCCACCTCTCTGGATAGCCTCTTCCAGTGCTTGGTCACCCTGCAGGAGATCAGCCTTTTCCTCCCGTCCAGTCAGCGCAGACCATGGCTGCTGGCTCTCCTCTTCCATCACTGAGCACCTCCGAGAGGAGCCTGCACTTGGGAGAAGTGAGTAAAACTTGTTGTAAAAGAGAGAAAATAATTGTTATGGTTTGCCAAGTTGTGTCTCAATGTGTTGGTATTTTAATTTGACTTGAATTATCCACAAGCAGAGATCTGCCATGATCTGTGTATGGCAGTATAGCAGTGACCGTATTTCATTACCAAGACGGTATTATCCACTTAGCATTCTGAGGTGTTTGAAGAGTTTTCTATTTTCCCTCCAGTGCTCTTTCCTTTGTATTGAATGTGAAAGGCCATTCAAGACAGTATCATCCATTTCCTTACCTTTCATTACATCCTTCTTCATTAGACTTCTTTGTAATATTTTCAAGTTTTAACTAAAACAAATACCTCTGCAGATTTTGCTAATTCACTGTTCACAAACTTTTTTTTTTTCAAATTTCCAAGTACTTAATGTTATACAGGTCAACTGTTGAAGCTTAATGTTTTTAAATATTTTGACATTTCTCATATTTTACTATCCTGAAAATTGATTTCTCAGTCCTTGTCTATTTCCTGTCTCATGGCCAGATTTGTAGCTCTAACAAGATTCTGCATTTTTATAGCTGCTAAGAAAGGATTTCCTCAAAGGTTTTTGAGTGATTAACTACATTATATTCTCATTTATCCTTTTTTCTTTTTTTTATGTCAAATGACCAGTTAAAACTCTGTCAGTTACATGTACAAGGCTTACTGGCTCCTGAATCTCTGGATCACTCAGTTTTTTTTTTTTTTAATCTGAAAACAAAACCAGAACAGAACAAAACAGATGCTCAGCATCTTGGTTACCCTTAACCCCTGGCACGTAACTAGATTTCAGTAAGAAATTAAAATGTCTATTTTTATAGGTAATATATATTACTTTATACGTTGTGTAATACATGCAGAATGCAACATATGTAAATGTGTATAGATAAATGTTTTACGTTATACAATATATGTAATATAAATATAGTAAATGAGTGTAGTATATTATATAACCTATGAATACTTATCTTAACATGTCTATGTAATATGTTATGAGTTATATCACAGTATGAATATGAAACACATACAATTTATAAAAAATACTAATTAATGCTAAAAAATACTAACTAGTACTAATATATCAAAGTAAAATTCTAAAGTATTAAAGTATAAATGAATCAGTCAGTTAACATATATTTAATCAATAGCATGAAATGCTTATATACTCATATAAAATATATTACATATAGAGTATGCATTAATGTTATTTTTTGACTATATTTATGACATGTTATATACTACATCATGTTTTAATTTGCAGCTTACAGGCTCTTGAACACTCACCAATGGGACCTTTATGGAAGAGGCTACTCTTTTGTGTGTCGTTTTGGTTTTGTACCTGCCGTTTTGTTCATCACATTGCTTTGCTGCTTCCTGTCCTTGTAAGACTCCCTCATTACTCACAAGCCCAGAACTGGCTTGTCTTCAACATTGTCTGCAGACAAAGTTGCCATTAAGAAATCATGTAGCTTGCTAGCAATACCATTAATTGCTCCTTTAAGCACTCAAGGGATCAGCTCTTCTGTGGACACATTTCCCTCAGGAGCTGGAATATAACCAGTAAGTGCATCAATGCTTAAATGTATTGTGCACTCCTTGAAAGCCATTGTTTTAGCGTTATGCAGGCACACGGTGCCTCAGGTGCATCTTTTCCTTTCAGCATTGCATATTTGATCTTCAAAACCCTCTAACACTCCGCTCATCCAAAGCCAGCTGCCATTTCTGCATTTGCTTATTATCCCTTTATGTCGCGGGATTTCTGTTCTCCTCAGAAAGCTTCCCCAGCTTTCCAGGTTCCTCCCACCTCCCACCCAGCCAACTTCATTTCCTCGCTAGGAAGCAGCAAGCAGCTTGTGAATGGACGCATCCACGTGAGAATGAGCGGATGGCGTTTAAGAGGATATTCATGGTCAGACCTCTAGGCAAAGAAAGCCCTGCAGGGGCACCTGCTGCAGGAGGTGGTTTTCGTTTGACGTATGAAATGGTTCTGAGAAAGCATTTCTTGTGCTCCAGTCAGTCCCAAACCCTTCTTCTCCAATGCCCTGGGCCTGTCCTACGTCCTTAAGTGGTGCTGGGAGCCAGTGTGTTTGAAGTTTGTTGAACAAGGTCACCTCCTCTGAAGAAAGTTTATGTAACAAGAACTTGCAGTGCTGTCATCATGGGCTGCGTATGCTTTGGTTTCTTTTGACAGGTTGTTTCTGGGCCATCTCTTACATGTTCTGTATGTAAGGGCAATTTGTCACTGCTGGCATTCATCTTCCACACATAAGGAACTGAGCAGCTCTAGAGCTAGAGCCAATCTTTCTATCTTTGACTTTCAAGCTCTGGAGGCAAATATAATGGCTTTCCAGTAATCACGATGCATTTGTTAAAATCCTGCCTGCAGCCCTTGCATAGAAACAATAGTCGACAGCTTTGCTTGGTGCTACCAGTCATAAATTTGTGTCCTTACCAGCTCTTTGAGACTTTTGACTTCTTTTTATGATCAGCATCTGCTATTCATTTTTGCACAGTAAGGCCCTTCCACTGGATATTTTAGCAGTTAGCCTAACAGAGAGGTATCATTCACACAAGTCTCTGCACATTCTCTCTGTAAATCAATGGTAATTTGTTGGCAATCACTCATTTCAAACTGAGATCTCCCTGTTCTCCCATGTACCATCTTTTTTTTTTTTTTCCTTGTCTTAAACAAACATGGCGTAGTTCAGGAAAATGCAGTATTTCAGTGCAGCTGTGTAAATGGCAAGCTGACTTGATGTTTTGCTGAACATCTTCCCTTCAGGAGTGGGCAAGCAGTTGCCCAGAGAGGTGGTGGAGTCTCCATCTTGAGGCATTCCCAATACCCACCTGGGCCTTCAGCAACCTGCTTGAGCCTGAAAGCTGGCCCTTCTTGGTGCAGGGGCTGCACTGCCTGACCTCCAGCAGTGCCTGCCAAACCAACTTGTTCTGTTATTTCCATTTTTCTGTGTCCTCTGTTTGGTGGAGAGAGTCGATTTGAAATATAGCTTAGTTTACCTCAGAATATCGCTTGGAAATCAGCCTAGAGACAGAAAATTATGTCAGCTTTTCAGAGACAGTTGATGTACTGCAAAGAATATTGGAAAATACCCTGATTTGTTATATTTACCTTTTCAGACCAAATCTAACTTGCCACGCTTTTCTATGAACTTGGGGAAAGGATTATACTGAATTCTGCTCTCCTTTCAGTATGGTACACAGAGGTCAGTGGGGTTACTCTGTTATCACCGTGCTGTACCAAGACACACCGTAATACAAAATCTTAATGTTCTATCCTGTGCTCAAACTTCTCAGAAAGCCCCCCAAATTATTTCCCACCATTAATCTTACATTACCCCTATTATTTCTTCTCAGAGAGAACAGCACAGTCTCTGTAATTGCATGATCGGAGATTTCAGATTATTTTAATGGTGCAAAGCTTTTATGTAACATCAATTCTTAATAAAGCATGTCACTTCCGTGACCTGTTGCAATTTGTCATGGGAAGCATTAAAGAGCTAGTTAATATCTGAGGGTTTTGAGTGGGTTGTTTTCTGAGCTTTCCTGAACATTGGATGTGGATTCAAATCCATAAGAAACAGATAAATTGTGTGTCAATGGTGATGACACTTTTTGTTATTTGACACACTTTTCTAGACTTTTCTGTAGCTCACTTTTTTTTTTCTTTTTTTTTTTTTTTTTTCAGTGCAAGGCATACCAGTATTGCTTAAAAAGGGTTTGCTAAAAACAAAACAACACAACATTTTTTAGAAAGAAAACCCAGATTAGCTAATTTGCTTCTGATATTATCCAGCTGCTGAAGTCCCACCCACAGGAAAGTAAAGTTGAGTTGCCTTAATATTGTTTCTGACTGCCTGCAAGATGTTCTAGAGCATCAGAAACATCTCCACAGTGCTGGGTGACATCACGTGGGACCTACATGAGACTCAGCAGCACACATATGTTACTTTTCTCCACAATTTGTTTTTGAGATGGTCTCACAAGCCACCTAGAACAAAGAAAACATGCTTGCTATCAATGCCCTCCAACAGTATTCCTTTCCTAGAGAGGAATTTCCCAGCCTCCTTGAAACACGCTGTAGTCCAGCCAGGATTAGTGCCTCACAGCGTGGCATTCCCGTAGTGCCTAGACTTCCTTTCCAAAATGAAATAACTGAGAAACTGCAACTCCTGTGCCCCCTGATTTTACCACACGTCAATCCTCAATGTCTTAAATCCTCTCTGGTCAAAGCCCAGGCCCAGCACTGGTGTGGTGTGTGTCTGGGTGGATGACCACTTCTTGGCCAAAGTCAAAGGGAGCTGGGCTTTCCTGTACTGTCTAGTAACCAGATAATTCTGCGCCGATTTCAGGTTTTTTGCAGGAAATGAAAACGTCCTACAATTGCTCAGATCTACTTTTTCTATCTGAGACTCATAGTCATTACATACAGCTCATATTCTGCCTCTAGAGACACCATAACATTTACGGCTGAGCATATGACTTAATAAAACCAGGAACAATTCAGATCTGTAGATACCTCACACTGTTTATGTACTGCAGCCCCTTCAGGTAGGAATGCAGCGTTTTGAAACTCGGGACACGATTCCCCAGCCCTGTACCTTTTGCAGTGCTATTGTAACAACACTATGGCAAGGCGATACAAAAAGCCAGGGTGGAGGCTGGCTTCTAGCACAGCAATCTAACATTAACAATTTCATCTAGTTTCAACTCAGTCATCTTTTATACTCTGATTTATGAAGTAGTTGAACTAACAATAAAACTATTCCTTCTGCAGTTTTGCAGATTTCACTGAATTGACTTGAATGGCAGTAAATGAAAAGGATTAGCAATACCAAACTATTGTACATCGTCAGTAGGGAACCTGATGACTCTGTTGTTAAACCACTGCCCTCAGGATTGTCATAAATTCACCTTTCCCTAATCTCAAAATGTGATATTAATTCTGAATTGTCAGAGGCTATTTAAAGGTAGTACTGAGCAGAAGAGACCCAGATATCTGTGATTGTGTGCATTACTAAAGACATCCACCCCAGGAGCAATTGTAGAACCACAAAGAGACCAAGGTTTGAATCACCCCTTACAGGTTAGCTGGTGCAATCCCCTGCTCGAAGTAGAGCTAGCCTCCAGGCTACAGCAGCTTGCCCAGGACTTCAGCAAGCCAAATTTTGAACATCTCCAGGATGAAGATCCACCTGCTCCCTGGGCAGCCTGCCTCTGTGCTCAAATCCTCCTGTGGGGAAGATTAATTTCATTCTGTCCAACCTGAGTCTTCCTTGCTGCATCTTGTGTCCTTTGCTGTGTGTCCTGTCACTTTGCACTGAGAAGTGGCTTTTTCTTTTCTGTAACAGTTATTTACTGGAAGACAGCAACTAGATCTTACCTGCCATTTCTTCTTCAGGCTAAACAAACACGTTTCTCCTAGCCTCTCCTCACAGGGCATGGGCTCCAGCCTCCTAACTGTTTTGGTAGGTCTCTCCACCGGTGGACTTTTAAGCAGAAAAAGAATCATAAAGAGAGTGGAAACTTTTTCTGTTTACTAACGTGAATGTAAAAGAATGCATGCACATAAAGATGAAATATATTAAAAATGAGATTCAAATTAGCAAGGGAATTACAGAATAACAGGAAATCATTTTGTGCACAGTTTGTTCTTACCTTGTTGAATGCCTAAAGAAAACAATGATATTCAAGGGAAAGGTTTCAGTAGATGATTTCGAGCTGGATTATGGCTTCTTTTGAATCAGTCCTCTCTAAAGAGTAACAGTAATTAATGTATCTAAAAAGGTGAACTAGCCCTGTAGAAAGATTGCTCATGCACATAACATTGATGAAAAGGTGTCAAGGACCAAGGAAAGAGCAGGATAAGGAATAATACAATAAGTTAGACCTAATGACATAAATTAGAGGTCTTCAGATTAGACGAGCCTGATGTATCATCTAAGGATACCTAGAGAAGTGGCTCCCACTGTCTCAGAGCTCTTAGCGGTCTGAGAAACCTAGCTCACAGGAGATTAGAAAAGAGCAGGTGTTTTTGAGAAACTGAAAGAGAGGAGACAGGAAATAATGGAAAAATCAGCTTAACTTCAAGGCTGTCATTCTGGCACCTTCCACAAGCTCTAAATTACTTTTACTGTAACAACAAAAAATATAAATCCAAATAACCTAAGCTGATTCTGCAGCAATTTCACACATACACCAAGAAAATTTATTACTAAGGTGTAAAAGAACACGTTTTTAATGTGTTTATAATGGCCTCTTCAACTCACAGCTGAGTGCACTTATACCTCTACACTTAAAAAAAACCCCAACAAACCAAACCAAAAAAACAACCTCAGATTCAAAGCTAGGAAATTGTAGGATGTAGAAATACATAATAAAATGAGTTTACTATAAACTCAATAAGGTCTGTGCCTACGCAAACGACAGATGTACAAACAGGAAACAGATCAACTGCGACTGCAAAACATGAGGTGATGTTAAGATGTCTGTGGCACAAGAAAAATGGCAATGTTCATCCCATTTGGAAAGTGAGGGGTGTCTTTTACTTCTTTGTAAATTGCCATAAAAGAAGGTGTCAGCTCATTGTTTCTGTGGACTTATGCTTAATACCCTATAAGCACTAAGAAGGGGCATTACAGAAGATGGAGGGAGCGTTCCTCAGAAAAAATACATACCTGACTATGGGCCTGTAACACCCAGCTCCACCTGTTATCTGTGGGAGAAGGTAAAAGCTCTAAGAAATATGAACTCCTCTTTCTCTGCAGTTTGGAGAGCATTTTCACCAACATGGCAGGTAACGTACTGCAAACAGCAAGACCTGATCATGTGGTAAGGGCCTTACACCAAGTAGTGCACGTCCTCTGCTACCCTGTCTATCTAGAGGCCTCTCAGCAACGTACCAAGCCTATGGAAACATGTTCGTTATCTTCCACCCATCCTGCTGTCATAATTATCCTTTTTGTTAATTGTTTTCTAGGAGGCTGAAGAAGTTAATTGGATTCTATTTCTCTGATGAAAAAAACATCATCTAAAACCCTGACTTGGATGTCAGACTAAGGCAGACACACACACACACAAACACACACACACAGAAATCCAGGACAGACCTCAGGCAAGGGGATGAGAAGCAGTTTGCATCGCTGTATCATTAGCACTTGAGACTGTCCTCAGGAGCAGATCCATTATACATCAACCCAAACAGTAAGACTCAAGGCTCTCAAACACCCCTTGCTTGTAGGGGAAGTGGACGAAGCTGGGAGCTTCTGCCTGTTCCTTTTTTTAAAAATGGTGCAGTCACGACCTTTAGCTCCATTCTGCACTGCAGACAGAAGCTGAGGAACACATTTTCTGCCTCCACAGCCCATATTTCTTGGAAATTTTACTGGTCCACTGAGAGATCGTGAGGCATTCCCACAAGTTTTTCTGCATTAAGAGGTACATATTTTAAATTGGGAAAAAAAGGTATGTAACTTTGCATTAAAAATGATCCATGCAATTAATATGATAATTTAAAAAATCGTCCTTCTAAATAGCTGACATTATTTATCATCATGAATATGCCACCACATAAAAAGCTCTTAACCTATGATTACTGAAAAAATATATATATATTTTTTTCATATTTCAGAGAACTTTGCACAAAGCTAGTTATATTTTCTCGTTGTTTACTAAATTGGAACGTTTCACACATCTACAAGGATTTTTTTCTGTCATCAAGAGAAAAGCAATTTGAAAAATTAGAATATGAAAATGAAGTTATAAGGCATGGAAAACCACCGAGAAAATTCTAGAATAAACGCAGCAGCATAAATGTCATGAAAATACAGAGACATGAAGTAGCCAGGGGGTTGAGGGTAGTGATCGTTTCCCTCTGCTGATAGCTTGTGAGCCTGTACCTGCAGTACAGCCCATTACAATACAGCCCAAAGTCCCCCATTAGAAAAATTATCAACATTACTGGAGAAGCCAACTAGTAAAGACCCACCAAGAGCGTTAGGAGGCTAGTCTATGATGAACAGGGAGAGGAGAGAGCTGGGTTTGTGTAAGCCTAGAGAAAAGGCTTCCCCCCCTTAGCCAAGGGTTCATAACAATCCATTTTATCAGGAATTTCCTATCATCCTTACCACCATTCCCTGGAGTTTACCAGTCAGCCTGTTCTCACTGTTACTGGGCGCTGAAGGTGGTAGTGCTATGACTGTTGCATCAACAGCAAGCTGAAGGTTTAACAGATATACTCACCAATACAAGGTGAACAATCGAAGGTACCTGATTTTTCGTAGTAAAAAGCATTGTATATGGGCAAAGCATAATCAACTGCACATTTGAGTACTTTGTATTTCTTCAGGGAATGCTAGTGCCTCAGTTCTACACCCCAAAAACCAGATGTAAGCATTAGCGACCCCATGTTGGAATTGGGATAATCAGTTTCTCTGTAGTAAACTGAACACTTAAAAGTCACCAAAAAAAAAACAAAAACACTTACCCAGTTCATCTCTCTGCTTGTTTTTAAGTGCCTGACTTCAGTCTTCCACAAGGTCTTTAACAGTTCCATCTGCTGACTTTTTATTTTAGCATTTTCTTGCAGTTACAGAGTATGCTGTTTGGAAGGGACCTCTGGAGGTTTCTATCCCAACCCCGTGTTCAGAACGGGACTGTAATAAACACTCAATCACGTCAGCTGTGACTTTGGCTGACTCTTGAAAACCTCTGAGCATGGAGATTCTATTTAAATGTCATTATCTCAAGAAACAATACATTGTAGAGTTGTCTAAACCTTTTTTTTTTTTTTTTGGTCAGATATGTTGACTTCTGTACATTTATTGTAGCCCTGGAAGCCAAAAAGAAATCTGATGTTTGAGTAATGACTGCAGATGAGGCATTATGAATACTAGATACATACAGAGTTTTGCGCTGCTGCTCTGTTTGGAAGGAGGCCAAACAGCAGATGCTAGAATAAATATAAATGAAAGTGCATCTCTTTCCGTAAGTGACAACAAATTGCTCTGGGTTACTCGTTTACTCGTTTAAAGAAAAAAAAAGCAGCATTAAAGGCAAAAGTGTATGTAGGCAACAGCCTGCTTAAATGTAACTGAATAGAAATACCAGGTGCAGAAGTAAGAAAAAATTTACTTTCAAAACAAGGAGCCATACTGCGAGTAGTAGACAAGACTAGTTGAAGAACAATCCTCAGGTTTGCTGCCGTGGCTGTCCCATCTGTCTTCCAGAACAGGGGTTTTCTTTTCACTCTCTCGTGACGCCTGAACGCTTTCCCAGCCACTCTCACTACCTGTCAGTGTTCAGGTTACAGCGCTTGCTTCAGGGGAAGGGGAGGGAAAAAAAATATGTGCAGTGCTATGAGTGCATCAAGCAGACTTTATCAGGATGCTCAGTGGCAGTAATGAAACGGCCGTGCTGCCCGCGCTGCTCTGCTGGAGCTTGTTTACAAGACTCGTCCTGCAGAGACACCACGGCACAACCACGTGCTGACCTCGGCTCTGCCAGCAATGCGGCATGAGCACACAACTGCTTGTTTTCTCCAGGCTGGAGTTTTCCCACTGGGAGAAAGCAGCACGCTGATTGCCCTTTGCTGCGGCCCGGGATAGGGGTTGTCACGGGAGCTGAATCAGTTTCTTTTACCGATAACACTTTACTTTGCAAAGTCCTGCTGACTTCTAATAGGCTTCAGATGTTTAAGGAAAAAAAAAAAATCATCCTGGTGCCAAGAGATTACAGTATATTAATTGAGAGGCAAACCGAAGTGTCAGAATTCTAACTTCCAGAGAAGCAACTAACATTAGGTAAACACTGAAGACAAGGCTACAAAACAGTATCCACTTGGTGTTTCCCCTCCTTTTCTTTCTAATTTTCTCATGCAATGGATGATTTTCTAACAGCGCCATCAACTTCTCCTGCGGGCATCTCTGAGCAGAACCTAATCAGAATATTCTTTCAGATGCAAGAAACTTTTTATTTCCCCTCTATCACATTTAAAACACCCTGCCACCAGTGCAAGCATCTACAGTCCCTCTGTTTCTAAAAAATGTCAACCTGGAGAAAACTCTCAAGACATTTAATAGGGACTGTTTACAAGGATGGACTCAATTCATGAACTGCAAACCTAGTCATTTTGAAGACTTCTACATTCTCAGACTTAAGATTACTGCATCACCTCTCTTCCTTTTAGACTGTTCAGTTATCTGCAGCAACCAACGCTCAAAACCACCCAAGCAGAGGTTCAGCCATCTGACCATTAGAATCACAGAAGCACATAACCTCACAGAGAAAGACAAATATACACCTTTTCATTGGATTTCCAGCCTGGGAAGTCAGGACAGTGTTTTCAGCCACTGCCTAGAGTCTTGGGCTTCTTTCTGGCAGTCAAGGCAAGAGTAACTAACTAGGACAGAGCAACCGCAATAAGCAAACCAGCACTATTTAAACAAACAACAAAAACGTCTGTGCAGCGTTGTTGTTTTTTGGAGGGGGTGTTGTTGTTTCTGAAATACAGAATAAAACTGTTGATCAGTGCAAGAAAAGTAGACTCCCAGTTTCTTGGCTCAAATCTCCCATTACGCTTGACAGGAAAAAAAAAAAAAAAAAAAGGCAAAATTTTGTAGATATTGCAGGAAAAGGGGACTACTCAAAGAATTTAAAATGGTCTAGATGTGGGCTCTTCATCTATTACTATTAAGTTATACCTGATTTAAATAAGTTAATGATCTAAGACTGCACTTTCCTTTAGCTCCCAGACATAAACTTTCTATTCTCATTTTAGTCTGACAGTGGCAAGCTGTCAGAAAAAAAAAAAAAAGCCATCAAGACTGTTTTTTTTTATACAGACAGCTTTTTGCCAATTGTTGCAATCAGCTGTATCAACAAGTACTTGCATCAACTGAACCTGCCATAGAATGGAAACCTTTGCAGAGTCACAGATTGAAACAAAGCTTAATTTACTGCTCAAAGGCACCAACAGATGCAGTAGATGCAGCCATCAGTTCTGATTTTTTTACGTAATTTTTGACCTTCTGATAATCTGCGGACATCATTAGACCATAAAAATAATGGCTGTGTTATAATTAGTCCTTAGGGCTGAGTACTGCAGACTGTGTGATAGTGATCTTCCAACTCTTCCTCCATTTCAAATACCCAATATGTAAAAATAAATGCAAACATATGAAAACCAATGCTAATTTCACGCTTTAAGTTGAATGCTGCTGTATTAGCAGGATTTATTTTCTTATATACCTTGTTAGAATTAAAAATTATACTTTATATATACTTTCTTTCAAAAGAAAATTCCGCTATGCAGGACCCGTCAAAAAAGCTACCCATCCAACTGCAGCTCTCAGTTCAAGGAATGAATTCAAACCTTGGTTGTGGATATGTACAATAGAGCATTTAGCTCTACCAAGCAAAATACAAGGGTAAGAACGTTTTTATTAACCTATTTTATGAACTCTCAAGAGGAAAATGAGTCCTGTCAATGCTTTTTCACTGCATGAAACTTCGCATCTTACCAGAGGACATGTCACTATTTCGGTTTTACACCTCTCCCTCAAGAATACACCCTGTGATGAAGTAGTTCAAGGGCAGGCATCAGAAAGTCTGTTGTAGCAAGGTACAGCAAATGGATCCAAGCCATGTTAGGACTTCATCGGGAAAAGCAAACATTGTAAATTTAGTTTGACAAGCAGCACAAATATTTGCATCACGTGGTTCTACTGGAGGACAATAACTTGTACCACCCGTCACTTTCCTTTCAGGTCAACTTGAAAAAAGTAGAAAGAAACTAAGCCACAAAGGGTGGAATGCAAATTATAAACTTTGAGGACAGCCAAGTAATTTTTTTAGTCAGCTTATGTAAATCACCCTTTTGGCTGCAAATACCCTCTTTTAAACATCTACTCTATGACAATATACATACCACTTTTTTTTAAAAAAAGTATTATTTTAGCTATAAACAAGTATCTTGCAGAAATTAGAGACAACTCCCACTTGATGAAATGACTGAGAAACAGAGGACTACTGTAGTCGTGCGGCACAGTCACAGACTCTTTCAGGCACAATTTCAAGACATGAGTCTGAAGACGTTCAGCGCACCTGAAGATCTGGTTAAGGACACTATCTCCCTTACAAAGAACTTGCCACTCTGAAGAAAAATACCAGACACCACTCCCTCACAAAATGCATTCTGCATTTTTTTTGCCAGGATGCTGCGCATTATTTTATTTGAATAAATGAAATAGGTTTTTAGTTAGGTATCCTATATGTTTGTGTAGTTGTATGCATACTTGCAATGATTCCCTGATCCAGTAAAAAAAAAAAAAAAGCATGTAAATAGTACTCAGGGTGGGTGGTTGGTAGGGTAAACAATCTTAAAGGAAAAAATGTTATTTCTAGAACTTTTATGCTTTGAATGAAACACCGTGGGTTTTTTTTTGTTTGTTTTTTTTGGTTGTTGTTTGCTTGTTTTATTCTGAAGGAAGTCTTCATAAAATGCAGAACAGTTCCAGAGACAGTTTGAAATGGAATAATGGTATGTACAAATAAAGACAGGCTTTAGATTTTATTGGTGCATGGTCCATTGCCAGCAACAGACACTCAACCCACCAGTGAAACTGAGCTTAAAAATGGTACAAATAAGACATGCTTGAGGAGAAATCTCTTTATAGTTTTGATTTAAAAAATAAAATAGGTTAAACTTTAAAAAAAGAAACATCACATCCCAACTGAAACTTTAAAATATTCTTCTATATTAAAAGCAAAAGACTGAATGTGAGTTCTCATAGAAGCAGCTAAGTAACAGAGAAAGAAATTTAATCTTTCACATCATTTGTATCACTGTCTTTACTTTCCTTGCTTACATGATTGTTGTTATTTTTACTAAACTGACCCAAATCCTCAATTTTATTTTCTACTTCCATAGCACTGCTTTCCACAGGACTGTGAGAAGATTCTTCACCTATTTCTGCTTCCATTTTTGTGACTAAATCATGTTCTTTATCTTCCACATCCATTCCTTCCTCCGTTTGCGCTGCTCTGTATTGACCTTCTTCCTCTGTTTTACCTTCTGATTCCTCCTCTTTCCTCTTTGCTTTAAACACTTCAACTCCCATCATCCTCAGGTAATGAAGTCTCTCATTCTTGGGCACAAAGGCACGGAGTGATGTCTTTCCTTGCCAACCACATAGCACTATAGGACACTGAAGCTCATCAGGTTTTCTACAAACAAGCAGTTACATTTGATCAACTAGGAAAAGGTGAATCTTGAAAACAATTTTATAGGCATATCCTGATAAACAAACACAATCTTTAACAGTAAATGCAATTTATAACTATTTGTAGGAGATACAAGTACTTTGTTCGTAACTTCAATATCTAAACATGTAGCTGCTTGTCTACCAGCAAGGAAGGAAAAAAAAAAATGAAGCTCAAGGCTATTAATGTCTGCAACATGTAAAATGATTTTCTGGCTCTGACGGCTTCTAAAACTAATTTAAGCAACAGTGAGATATAAGCTTACATTTAAAAAGATACCTCAAAAGCTTAGGCAAAAAAATATGAACAACGGAAATGTTTATTTTTTTCCTATTCCTTAACAGGGAAACAAAAACATCACATGCAACGATACTGTGCATCTCTGGCAGAACTAGTGGCTCTCCTTTATAGAGCTAGAGTCCACAATTGTTTTTGAAAGCACAAAGCCAAGATAACTTCTTTACCTTCTAGTTCATGGCATTCTGTCTAGCTTTATTGTTGATATCAATGCATCTCCACTTTTGTTTATTGCAGAGTGAAAACAAGTTCTTGTCCAAATTTTAAAAGCAAGTAAATGGAAACCAACATATCTACTTACTCGGGGTCTGGGTCATACTTCAGAACTATACTTCCCATCGCTAGGGCACGGGGAGTGGGGAGAAAAACAACAGATGTGTCACTTGGTGCAATGTTAATGTTGAATGATTGTAATTAGAAAAATATTGAAAAAACACAACATTTTTAGACAGCCTCACAGCATGACTTCAACAGCTGATTAGCAGTTACCTACATCAATAGCATAAATTATAGACAAAGCAGTGCTTATTTATTTATTTATTTTGGCAGACCAAAAATATTTACAGTTACATCAGCAATTGCCTAAAAAGGCCCCTAAAGCAAACAAATTAAGCTACAAAACCACATAGTGGATTAATTCACTCAGAAAATCCAGCACGGAACTTTTACTTAAGTAAAAGGGACATGGTTTAGTGGCTGATATTGGTGGTAGGGGGACAGTTGGACCAGCTATCTTGGAAGACTTTTCTAAGTTTTCTAAGATTCTATGATAAGAGTATGCCCTCCCAAACTTTATTTCTGAAGTTTTTCCCATTTTGTCTCATCACATATCAAAGTAGAAGAACCAGTGATGACTTGGAAATAAAATGATATAAATAAACAGAAAAAAACTCTTAATTTCTTCAAGCACCCAGCACAGAGGAAAAAAAAAATCAGCATGAGTACATATTGCTCCCCATATTTAAGACAATAAAATCTGAGTACCTAAATTTGATACACAGAATCATGAGAAACAATTCCAGATGACAAGGACTTTCAACTGGCACACTCGGAGGAGCAAAGATCAATAGTGAATCTAAAAATCTTTCTTCAGGTATTTTAAACCTTTCTGTGACCAGAAAGGACTACAAACCCTAGTAGTACACAGGGCTTCAGTAATGCTTAACTACCTAATTAACAGGTTTAAGACAACTTTAGTCATTTTTTTTAAGCAAATACAGTTTATGTGACAGGATTTTTTTTTCCAGTTTTCCATTTTAAACATCATATAATGATCGTTTTGTCATATCACAAACTAGAAGACTTACCCATGTCTTTGACTTTCTTCTGTGTTTCACTGCTAAATTTACTTAAGAATGGATTTTCCTGGGTTAGCAGAATTTTAACATCTTCTATGCAGACATTTATAATCCTTGCATGAATGAATGGGTATAGAGTATATATTCCCTGTATAATAGATAAATATAATTATTTTGAAATGCAGCCTCTGCTTTCTGAAGGAGAAATGTTAAAAACAGTACATGCTTTAGCCAATACCAGAAGACAATTTTCAAATGTTAAAACATCCTGAAAATACAAATTGCCCTTAATCTGACAAATTTAGTGCCAACTGTGCTCTAAGCTCAAGAGGACACCAAGGCTATCTTCTCTGAAAACACAATACTATATAATTACCTCTTGTGCTAATCTGAAGGCACATCCAAACTGCTCACCATCACTGTTGCGAGACCAGACTTTTATCCCTGTGTTAATAACCTGCAAATAGCAAAGCAAATAAGCATCATGAAAGAGTACAAATTCAAAATTACCACTTTGCTTTTCTTCAACTGCTCGACTAAAACTAGGAAAAAAGGCTAACTCTGACACATCTGCTCGTTTGCACTAGGCACTTATTTAAATTCATGTGAAGATTCATTCAAGGAAGAAAGGAATTTCCAATATCAAAATACAGTTCTCTCTCAAGTCAGACAACTTTTATTCCTTTCCATGTTGAAAACTGAACAATGAGAAAAAGAGGTAGTCTTAAAATGAGGGCACCCAACTATCAAGGTCTAATTTTAATCTTTGTCAGAAATTTCTGTGTGATTCTGGGAAAGTCAATCAAGGACAGGATTTTAAAAACAGAGATGCTTAATATTAGGACACATATCCTTTGTGGTACCCAAAGTCTTACTGTCTAGTGAAACGCACCAGTTTCTTGAAATTTTCAGTTTTGTAGCCATTTCCTGCATGTGGGATAAAATAATAAGTATTTATCTATCTTGAAGACCTGTAATGCGTACTGGACATGCTCAGAAATTTTCAGTTTTCAACTGAACAAGACCCTAAACCACATCTGATCTAGCTTTGAAGTCAGACCAGTTTATTCAATGACTTTTAAGGCAAATCTTTAGCATTTAGACTATTTATTTATTTATTATGACTTCCATTTAGCATGGGAGTCATAAACACTAAGATGCATTTGAAGATTCCCAATGCAAACTATCCTCCATGGCCTGACAAATCCATTTAGCATGGGAGTCTTATTAAAGAAAATAAATAATTTTCCTCCTCTATCTGTAATTCACAAAAAATATTTTGTATGTCAACATTATTTGGCTTAACCGTTTTATAAAACATTCAGTTGTTGAAATTACTTTAAACAATGCCCCCATATAACGCACACAGTTAATAGTTCAACTGAAGTCAGCTGTTGTTTTTGGTAGGCTTTCAAGGTCTTAATACCTCCTATAAGGGGCTCATATCTACAACAGCATCAACGTAAACTTGTGATTACTTGTGAAAGTACTTGAAGATCACAGAAGAATTCATGTACACACACAGTGCAGCAGTTATATAGTCCCCTCCTCTATTTTTAAGTTCCCTTCCACCTGCCAAGCATAATAGTGATTTTAATCTTGGAGACTGATATTTACCTCTCTGAGGTAGTACTTCATCTCTCTAACAGAGGATGGAAACAGAGGAAAACATTCACTCAGACTAAGAAGACACCTATTAGAGGGCTACTTTTCCATATGAATGGTAAACTCTGCAAAAAAAAAGTTAAAGTAGGCATCCACTGATGCTTACAATCTCTGTTGTGAAGATGAACCATACCTTCATCTTTTCACTGTTGTTCAAAAGCACGTTCCTTAGCTCCTTAGAAACCATGTACAGCTGTCTCTTCTTTCCTTCTTGAGTTCGAGTTAGTAAATTCATCTTGGGAAACGAAGGGTCCAATGCATAAAACTTCCTGTGGCCATATAATAATTGTTTTGGTTAAATGAACAATGAAATCACATACTCAAAATGTACAGATTAGCATATTTGCTCAAGCTATCTCTACAAACACCTTCAGTCACTTGACACTGGCTTCAGTACACAAAAACTAACATTTCTGAGATTTCTAAGTACAAAAAACCTAACACTTCTAAACATGAGAAAAGATTCTCAGTCATAAATACTAAGACGCATTTGAAAATTTCCAATGCAAACTATCCTCCATGGCCTGCCAAATTCAGACATTTTAGACTTTCATTTTAAGAGCTCAAATGTGGAGGAGAGGGGCATCTTGTAAAAAGTTAGGGAAAAAGCTTATGTATGATCGAGTAGACCCATCTTGTGTGACTAACTAAATTATTAATATTCCTAGACTATTCATAATCCTACTGCAAAAACAGAAACGTTTTTTCTTACTGGATAGGTTCGAACAACGGATCATCTTCAGGGAGAAACACAAAAGGATCTTCTTTAAAACCAAACATCTTCATTTTTTTAGACGGTGGTGGTCTAAAAAGCAAATACCATTGTCAATTTTAGCAAAAAGTAATCAGTTTAGAATCAGTATATCCAGTTCATTTAGTTAACACTTGTCTTATTATAATGGTAGCATGCCAAACTCGATACTGACATTTTCCTGTACTTCAGTAAGACAATACTACCTATAATTTAACCTCTTAAAAGGAGGAAGTGAAAGTAGTGCTTGAGAGCAGAAACCACATAAAGAAGTACGCAGAGGTTTGTGAGAGAAAAATTCTGGAGGCAGTTAAAGATCTTCCAAAGGTTAACTTCTTTTCCTTGACAGAGAATAAAGAGCTAACAGACTTTGCAAATGCTAATAGGCAAGATGGTCATTTTCTAATTTGCTTAAATACAAGACAGACACAGTAATGTAGACAACTGAGCAAATTCAGTAATTCTTATTGACCCATTTCTAAAAGTGTCCAATAACAGAAGAACTAAACAACACTCAGCAATAATGAGGCTGCCACAAGACGAATACTTAGTCTCTTACCCACATACTCCTCCTTTTTTGCTTTGCTCAGTGTCTGAATTCTGAGATTCCTGCATTTTCTTAGACTCTTCATTTTCAGCAAGCGTTGGTTCCTCAGCAGTATCTTCAGAACCATCATCTGCATTCGTTGTTGTTACTTCAGCATCTCCTGTTCTTTGTGGTAATTTCTGATGAACCTATTTCAAACAAAGTATTTTCAACAAAGCCAAAGCAGTACTTAATTGGTAACAAAAGGTACCTATGTCCTCTCTTTGCACATGCTTAGTTCTATCAATTTGTATGGAAGTGCTTCAACAGATCCATTTAGTTAGTTAATCTAACTACAGAGGCCCACAGGTTGCATTTACCGCTAAGCATGGCTCTAGACAATGTCATATCAAGTTTACAAGAAAGGTATTCTTGTACCATTTATAAAATCACGTTCAAGCATTCACAGAGATGATCACTTAAAGCCAGGACCTGCTGCTTTCCTCCTAGCACTCAAAATGACACACACAGCCTGCTGCACAAGATGTGCAGCATTAAACTGCACTTGAGTGCTACAGCATTAAACTTAGAACAGTATAAACTATTTGGATGACACTTACTTCTGAACAAAAGCTTTCTCCTTAGTGCCACTGAAGTTTTACTCATAAGGGCTTCTAACGAATTCAAATAAATTGAAACAGCTAAAAGGGATTCACACAAGAAGTTTCTCAAAGATACAAGCAGTCTAAGAGATCAGACGAGTCATATCAACTTAAAATGCTAATAATTAAAAACCACACAACTGACAACAATGGATCAAAATCAAATGGCTGAAGCTGCTGCTGCTCCTTACAGTTTTACGTCCATTCCCCCTGTTGATGATCTGCTGGACTCTTAATCTGCTAGCAAATCACTTCTGAGCAACCCATCACATAGTAAGATACAGTAAATTCAGAATTAGCTTACAACACAGTAGAAAAAAAAACTTTAGCAAACAGATCACACAGCTGAAGGCAGTGACAGCTTTAGCTACCCTGTCCAATCTGCTTCTGTAATTCTTTCACAGTCTTAATTTTCTGTTCAACTTTTATCTTGCTATTTCACAATGATTTCAGAATTCCCTTTTTCTCCCATATTAAAAGAAGACCGTAAATTCCAGAAATGTTATTGAAAGGTAGCATTTTGCTCTTTTAAAAGAAGTTACCTTAGGCTGGCGTTTGTTCCATGGCATTGGAGATTTTTTTATTAAAACAGCCACAAAAAAGCCTCCTGTGTTCTGGTGATGCGGCAATATCCTAAGACTAGAGGAAAAAAAAAAATTGCAACAGATTCATCATCAGCATTCAGACTCTTGCAAAGTACTGGAAGTGTCACATTTACTTTCAGAGTAAAGTATCCCTATCAGGATTGCGCAGATTTAATTCAAGGTAGGAACAGGATCTAAAATAGAGCGTTCTGACAAAATTACTTGCCTCAGTGCAACGCATTCATTTCACCATTCACATCTGAGCTTTAATGACTCATTTCTAAACACTATTTTTAGAATAGCCATGAAAAGTCCTTCATAGAAAATAAGTCACGGTGTTGAATTGATAACGCTTAGTATACTTTTCCAGTAATTTTGCCCATGTATCTTTATTGGTTGCAAAGAAGCTGACCTGTTGTATTAATACCTATTCCTTGTAAGCAACGTTCACTGAAATCTAAATATTATGTATTGACATTACCTATGAAGCAACCGAACTATATTCAGACCTATACAAGCATAGCGTAGACATACTGCAACACATTCCTAATCTGAACTCCTACTTATAATTTGCCCATCACTATAGAAGGTAGCCATCAAAACCTTGGAAAATCTACTCAGGAAAAACTCTTACCAACGCTCTAGATTCATTGCCTTTAGCTTCTCTTCATCCTTTACTGGAAACATAGTGGGACGTATTTGTGTTTGTCTATTTAAAGGCACATCTTTCCACTCTTCAAACCATTGTCCATCTTTCAGCATGACCTTCAAAGAGGAAATATAAATAACATGAACAATACTGGTCACCATTTCTAATTAAAATACTTTCAAACCAAGATTCAGATGCCTAAAAGTTATTTTCTGTTATAATAAATTAAGTTCTTTAAAGCACCTTATTTCTTTGAAGTGCACTGTACTCGTGCACTTAAGAGCAGGAGATTCTTGCCAGCCATGCCTCTTTGCTCTACTCTGCATGCTTCAAAAAGCATGCAGTCAAGTAAACACTGCTGCAGAATCAACTGCATTATCTCTGTTAAACTTCCAGAACGTATAGAACACCAAAATTCAAAGAAGGAAGGTCAAAAGTGGAATATATAAGATTAGTAAGCCATCACAGAGAGTATGTTACTTCTTTTTCTCCATGAGACTGGCTGTGAGACATCCTGCTACAGGCACCTTCCAAGCAGTATACAAAGAAGAATGCTAATCATTCTTCTTTGCATTCCAGGAGAGACAAGAAATGAGGAATCCCCATTTTATTTTTTAGGAAAGATATAAGAACAGAACCCCATGACAAATACAACGGTCACAGACAGCAATTTTTTTTAAGGAAAGCTACTTAACAACCATGTGTATAACATCATCTTATTCCACTGAAGGCTCAAAGCTTCTAAAGACTCTTAGGATATAAGCAAAAGTTCAGACACTGAACTAATTACACCTAAAATACTACTCTTTTGCAGATATTTCAAGTCCAAATATGCTGCATGCCATACTGCTAGATGGAGACAAGATAGACTGTGATTCTGAACTGTTTTCCTTTGCAAGTCATGAGTTCAGCTGGGGAAAAAAACCACAAGACTGATAAACAACTGGATGTGTAAACAAGTCTGGAATTATAGTGGATACTAGAGTAATTGCCCAACAGCCCTGCTCTGTTCAGTTTCGGTTTGCCAGTCAAACCTCCCAGTGTAACTGCTGGAATGACAAACCGTCAAAAAGAAGGTACCGAACTCCTCTCTATCACACGTTTTGCTAGCTTCTTGTTAAGGTAGAACAAAGACTAAAAGTGATGCAGAAGCAGATTACCATTACCCAAAGTTAAAAAGGTTCTTTCCTTCAAGATTATGAAATAAGTCATTAGAGTTCGCTCATCATCTGGCTTAAGGACAGAGTACTGAATGCTATTTCCAAGCATCTAAACATCACATGAACAAAACCTTCTTTTCCTTTTGCTGTTTCCAGAGATCTACAGTGAACTCACGCTCAGGAATATTTAACGTAATCACTAAGTCACAGAACTCCCATTGAACAGATGTTTCACCAGGAAACAAAAGACTATACCGAGCAAAAACCGTACCAAAGCAAGCTAATACATTCAGTGACAAGCTAGCCAGCAAGGCTTGAAAAGGATGTAGTAGCAGCAAATAAAGGCTGAAGAATGTCTTGCAAACTTCCAAATTTTATTAGCCTAGTTTTTTTAAGATACCCATTAGGGAGATTTGTATTTCAATTGCAATCACAGAAATAAATGTTCCTGGGAACCCAATATAATCTTTGCATCTTTATGTATATATTTTGTAGCCTTACACAGCACAAACAAAATTAAACAATGATTATAGAGCCAGTTAGGAATTTTACATTTACCTTTCAGCTACAAGAATACAATTGAAACTTATGGAACTATAACAGCCAAGAAGTCAGCCAGCTTTTCGGCTGGATTTCTAATAGCAGAACATAAGCAAACCTTTATTCTATGTATCTTGTTCATTAGCCTACACTCTGGCACAAACCTGCAAGGCACGTACCTATAAGTAAAATTTAATCAGAGCTCCTTTCCCTACTACCAGGATGGCTGCCTACTTCTCTTGATTATACGCTTAACTTACTAAGTTGAAGAAGCTTTGTGGTTTCCCCCCCCACCCCTTCCCTCCCTACTAGTCTGTTTCCAGAACTGAAATCAGATAAGGCCTGGAACAAAATACTGAACTTCTACTAGTACACTAGGATTACTCACATCACTGCAGTTTTTATAGTTTATTTCCATAGTGGATTTAACAGCGTTTACTTCCAAATGATTCAAATTGACCAGCTAAACAACTCTAATATCTAACAGCTACAGGCTGTAAAGAGGGAGGAAGAGGGCTAAATTAAGATGTGCCTGAGATTACGTTGCCCTCTACAGGCCATCAGCTGCACACCATAGGAAAGGAAATCATTCAGAAAGCAGAGGTGATAGAGCCAAGAAAACCAAAAGAAAAAGAGAGGAGCAGATGAGAAGACAAGAACTTACCATTAGAAAGATTCTACCTCTCTTCTCTACAATACTACGTAGTCTAAAACTCTAAACAGCAAGTTGCTAACATTATTTCAGCTCAATCTAATGTTTTGAAATTTCCATAATTTAACACATGACTACAGACCAAGAACATCACAGAAATACCATGTTAAAGTACCTTCCATTTTGTAATTCCTGGCATCCTCTTCAGACCTGGCAACTCAGAAGAGACATCAGCAAGTTCTAAGGCACCTGAAATGTCACAGATACAAAAAATTATTGAAAACACAATTTGAGAGCTGTTCTCCTAATTAACTTTTATAAAAATAGCTTTCCTTAAAGTTTTAAGACCACTTCAATGCCATTGCTTTTTAAGACTTCCAAGGAACAAAGTACAATACAATTACTACAGGGCAAATTAACAAGAAAGATGCTAATTGCTGCTCATACTAACTACAGATGTTTGCAACCAATAAATCAACCAAAAAACAATGGTTGGTTAGACACTTTTCCCAACTGCTACATAGAGTAATTCACCACAACCTATATAATTAAACATCAGCGTTCCAGGCAGTGCAGTCATAGAACAGCTTCTATTTTCATTTACTTAGCATTTGGATTCACAAAACTGCTTAAGTATTTTTCAAAGAAGTACTCTTCTGGGATGAAGAGTAACCTCATAATTACTTTTTTGTGATTCTGAATAGTTATTTAGAAATAAGGCAGACTTTTCTCATGTTTTGCACAATTTATCAACCTCTTCTACATGACTAAACATTTACTCTTACAGCAGCTAGCTGTATGTGACAGTTGAAGTAAGTCTTTCAAATAAATGAAAAAAGTGATACAGGTATACATATTCTAAAATGTCAAGTTGAATAAGATTCAAAATGTCATTTGTCTCTCTCCTTTGAATATTCTTGACTACTTCCAGCATGACTTCAGCTGATGCCTCAAGACTACATCAGACCAATCAGACATTAGACCAGGCATCAGAAATACTATAATTCCCAGCAGAGAAACGTGGTACAAAATTGCCCTCCTGCCCTGAGGGGAAAGGAAACACTGATGTGCTCCACAAGAAGCAGTATTACAAAGTGCTAGGTACTAAGGACTGACCTAAGCAATTCCTCAAGGTGCACTGCCCCTCACAGACCACTGCACTACTACTTTGTCCTTCTTTAGCCACATCTATACTCAAAGCCCTGTGAGGATAACATTTGCTCACTGGGATACCCAAGCGAGCCGTCCATATGCCATGGCCCAATACTGCAGTCAAGATGCTCACTTCCAAGTACTAAATTTGCACCAAATACTGCAATTGCTGGCCTCTGTCCATCTCCATTCTGGTTTGTGATCCTAGCCCAAACAGTCCTTAATACTTTCCAATCTTGTCATCATTCAACTTTTATCTCTGGCCTAACACAGCCCTCAAAAAAACACATATGTAACAACTTACTGGAAACAGACCTATGTTGTTCTTTCACTCAATCTGCCAAACAAACCACCTTTAAATAAAAATGTCTTTTGAGTGAAAATTAAATAGTCAATTCCAAATTATCTGCAGGCATTTTAGCTAAACTGCTGTTTCAGAGACAATGAGATTCCATACTTAATTTGGGGCCAGAATAGTGATTAGCGCAAAGAAAACATTGCACAGAACAGGCAATTCAATTCTATTTCCAGAGCTAGCACAACTCCAAGGAAGCTATATTATAGCTGCTTCTGTACTGTACTTGGCTCAAATTAATAAGCTCTGTGGAAAAAATCCTGCAAAATCCAGTCAGATGTCTTCAAACTTCAAGTTACTGACTCAGAAGAAAATGTCCCTCAGCTAAAGGAAATTTTGGCTACTGAACCCTAACAACACAAATTAATGCAGTGCACCTTCCCAGATCAATTTTTTCACCTCTTGTTACTTCAGGTGATTGAGAGTTAACAGCAGCATATGCAAGCCTTCACATGCAAGCCAAAAATGTACAAAAACACAAGCCCAAACAAATTAAAGTTACAAGCATGTTAAAACGTGAGTCAAAGGACGCTAATGGTATCAGTGACTCACACCTACTGGCACACAGGAACATTCCTCAAATTGCTTAAGGACAGTCAGATTTTTACTCCTATGGCATACATCAGTAAGATCCCACGCTGTGTTTTCCACAGGGAATGTGAACATCAGTCATGGTGCCCAACCAGTGGAATCAGTCAGAAGACAGGTAACACAGACTGACTTTCATTGACTCTACTGTACTCTTTTGTGTATCATTAACAGAACTAGGGACCATTCTTAACGGACCGATAAACTTCCAGCCAACCCCAAACTTGTGTGGGATGTGCTGCTCCAGCTGGATGCAGCTAACTCCATGGGGCCTGATGGGATTCATCCCAGGGTACTCTGGCTGATGTCAATGCCAGACCTCTCTCAATTATTTTTCAATGGTTCTGGGAATCTGGAGAGGTCCCAGTCAAATGAAAGCTGGCAAATGCTGTCCCAGTTGTCAAGAAGGGCGAGAAAGACGACCCTGGTAATTACAGGCCTGTCAGTCTCACTTCAGTGCCTGGTAAAATTATAGAGAAAATTGTTCTGTGTGGTATTGAAAAACACCTGAAGGACAACACAGTCATTGATTGGAGCCACTGTGTGTTCAAGATGGGAAGGTCCTGCTTAATGAACTTAATTTCTTTTATGACAATGTCACCCATCTAGTTGACCAAGGGAAACCAGCTGATGCAATCTTTTTTAGTTTCAATAAAGCTTTTGATACTGTTTCTCGAAGTATCCTTATGGACAAAATGTCCAGCACACAGCTAGATAAATACATAATATGATAGGTGAACAATTGACTTATGGATTGGACTCAAAGTGTTACAGGCTGGCAGCCAGTGGGGTTCCCTGGGGCTCCATTTTAGTTTTTCCTTCATGTTTTCATAAATTACTTGGATGCAGGACTTGAAGGAATATTGAGTTTGTGGAGCCGCTGACTCCCTCGAGGGCAGATATCTCTTTGCCTTCCAGAGAGATCTTGACAAATTAGAGAGCTGGGCAATCACCAACTACATGAAGTTTAACAAGAGAAAGCGCCAGATTCTGCACCAGGGAAACAGCAACCCTGGCTCTACGTAAAGACTGGGGGATGGGAAGCTGGAGAGCAGCCCCACATAATGGGATCTGGGGGTTTTAGTCAATAGCAAGTTGAATATGAGTCAACAGCGCGCCCTGGCAGCCAAAAGCACTAACTGTACCCTGGGGACCATCAGGAACAGCATCGCTAGCCAGTTGAGGGAAGCGATTGTCCTGTTCAGCTCTGTACTGCTGCCGCCTCACCTCAAGCACTGTGTGCAGTTTGGGGTGCCACGATATGAAAAGGACATAAAACTATTAGAAAGTGTTTAAAGGAGGGCTACAAAGATGGTGAAGGGTCTGGAAGGCAAGACATATGAGGAGTGTTTGAGGTCCCTTGGTTTGTTCAGCCCAGAGCAGAGCAGGCCGAGGGGAGGCCTCATGGCGGCCTGCAGCTCCCTCACGAGGGGAGCGAAGGGGCAGGCGCTGAGCTCTGCTCTCTGGGGACAGCGACAGGACCCGAGGGAACGGCATGGGGCTGGGACAGGGGAGGGTCAGGCTGGGGGTTAGGAAAGCTTCTGCACCCAGAGGGTGGTCGGACACTGGGACAGGGGGAGGGGAGGACTGAAAAAATAACATTTCCCCTACTATCCAAGATTGCATTCTCACCTTGACTCTTTTCCAGCAGAGCTGCGATTACAGCTTCATTTTCGATAGGATTCAATGAACATGTAGAGTATACCATTCTCCCACCTTCTGCCAGCTGTTCAACACCACGGGTCGCAATTCTTAACTGCAATCTAAAAGAACATTCTTGGTCTAATCAGGCATCATTCAGGAAACAGAAACATTTCCCACCATTATTTTTTCCAGGGGAAGCTATGGTACCTATACCTCAGACAAACAGCTCTCCATGGGCTAACTCAGCACATTCTGAGTTCAACGGTTGTCACCAACTGTAGTGGGTTTACGTGGCAAGGTTTTGGTAGCAGGGGGCCATAGGGTTGGCTTCTGTGAGAAGAATCTAGAAGCTGCCCCATGTTTGGTAAGGGCCCCCCTGCTGACCAGAGCTGAGCCCGTAAGTGATGTTGTTTGCGCCTCTATGAGAGCATATTTAAGACAGGGAAAAAAAAAAACTTTGTGCCACACAGCAGCTGGGAGAGTGAGAGGAGTGAGGAACAGCCTTGCAGGCACCAAGGTCAGTGAAGAAGGAGGGGGAGAGGTGCTCCAGGCACCGGAGCAGAAGTCCCCTGCAGCCTGTGGTGAGGACACCCGCCGGAGCAGATTCTGGGCCAGACCTGTAGCCCGTGGAGAGGAGACCACGCAGGAGCAGGTGACCTGGCAGGAGCTGCTGCCCGTGGGGGATCCAGGTTGGAGCAGTTTGCTCCTGAGGGAGGGACCCCGTGGTACGGACCCATACCTGGAGCAGTTCTTGAAGAGCTGCTGCCTGTGGGCAGCCCATGCCGGATCAGTTCAGCAAGGACTGCATCCTGTGGGAGGGACCCCACAGCACAGGGGATGAGAGTGACCGAGAAGGAGCGGCGGCGAAGAAGCGCTATAGACTGACCACAGCCCCCATTCCCCTGTTCCCCTGCGCTGCTCGGGGCGGGTGGGGCAGGGGGAGGAGGTGGAAGAGGGTGGATGGGGGGGAAGGTGTTTTTGGTTTCTTTCCTCTGTTTCTCGCTTCTCCGGCTTGTTAGTAATAGGCAATAAATCTTACTATCTCCCTATGTTGAGTCTGTTTTGCCCATCACGATAATTACTGCATGATCTCCCTGTCCTTATCTCAACCCTTGAGCCCTTTTCATTGTATTTTCTCCCTGTTCCTCTTTGAGGAGGGGGAGTGAGACAGCGGTTGTGGTGGAGCTCGGCCGCCCACCCCAGTAAAACCACCACACCAACACACAAATTAAAGTCAGTTGTAAACTGTCAGCTATCTCTATGCTGCACACACACTCACAATTACACCTGTTAAAACAGCAATTAGGTCAAACATTAATGGGACTGCATGGCAAGTCTTAACACAATATTCTCTATTTTGTTCTATCTAGTGCCCCATCAAGTTTATAATGAAGTATGCAAAACTAGAAAAATAACCCCCCAAGCCCTACTTTTTTCAGAAATCTAGAATTAAAATGAAGTGTAATATGACCGTTATCACAGACAAAAAAGCTTAGCTAACACTGGACTTCAGTGAAGAGTATCACTGAGCTGGATGACCAGCTGATACTGTAGCTGCATACTTACAGCTGAAATAAACCCTACAATTACCAATGAGTTACCAAGCAGTAACATGTCATCACAGGTCAGGTGAGTCACGCTAACTGACTGCATTCCCAGCTTGCAACAAATGCAAATAAAATGTTCTAAGTTTTTCATCTATGCTTAAATTATAGCTTTTTTACCTAGTACCTCGTACTAAGCTAAATACTCATTCACCATAAATTAACGTAAGTCAGTCTCAGGTAACTGAAACCATTTATGTATGGGCTCCAATATTCTAGAATACATTAGAACACCACTATTAAATTTTACAAGTTTCTGTGACTACATCAGTTATTTTCCATCAGTATTTCACCTGCATAATCACTAAGAATCCTATCCAAATTATCTGTTCCCTATTTTATTACTTACGCTGTAAAAATTAATTCACTGAATAGTAGTGTCATATATTCATAGCAATACAAGCAATTTCGATTTATACATCTCACTGGAGGTTGACCTCACACCTAAAATATTAACACTTTCTCAGAATATCATATAAGCTCTTGATTTGAGAGAAAAGTAACACTGCTTTGTCATATATTAATATACAAATGCATGCGAGTGCTAAAAAGGTAGGAAGATGAGGAGGAGAAATGAAAAGACAGATGTATAACAAGCATTTTTACCCATGGAGCTGTAAACTGTTCTGTGTTGTCCACTTCTTCCATACATCAATGTTTTTCCTCATGGTTCCATCTCCACTGTAACAGAGGTCAAACAAATTTGTATTATTTGTGGGTAAAATTCATTCCATATCCAAGTCATTTACAATTGCAAAAAATTAACAGTCCCTCTCCCATGTTACGCTGTATTGTTTATTTCTATGCTGTATTTGTATTTTAATATTCTGAGCATAAAATGAAAATTTGTAACCCTTCAGCTAATCAAATTTAAGTACCACTTGGAATAATAAAAGGCTACCTTGATTTGGTATCCCCTCACCTACGACAGTTTAAGAGATTCACCTCTTTTGGACGTAACCAAAAGTGGTAACACAGTAAGCAACACAGAAAACATAACTTGGTAACACAAAAACTGAAGTACTTGTATGCATGCAAGATACCTGCAGGGGACGTCACATAAAATCCTGTCATAGAAGAGGACCTCTTTTTTTCCATCAACGTCTATTTGTAGATTAGGAATACTGGAGGCATCGTGATTTACCACCATGATGCATGGACTGTTTAATCTTTTAGCCTGATGAACCAGCAAATAGCACCGCTTGTTGTCAACATCGTTAGCAATTACAAAACCCTCTGTGAACATAAAACAGTGGGAAGAAGTGTTACTATTTAACAGCTAAATAATTTACAGAGTGGCTTGCTTTATCTTCAAATTTGTGCAGATCTTTTACTAGAGATTCTTATTTAGAGGACCATTTATAAATAGAGGACCCCTAACTGAAAATAAATTAAGAATGGTAAGGTTTAACTAATGTGACAAATTAATCTCAAGATTTCTAGTTTTCATGCAGCTGAGTTTCCAAAGCACAACCAAGGGCCCTTCTCGTTGTCAAAGCTAAACCCTCGGAGATAAAACCTCCACCACCACCAAAGACAATCTCTGTGTTACCCTGAAAATCTGCTGATGTACAGGAAAAACCCAACCCCCAAATTCGCAATTTATAGAGACAGCATTTTCTGTGAGCATCTAAGTAAAGGTAAAGATTTGAGGGTGGTGAGGCAGTGGTGCAGGCTGCCCAGAAAAGCTGTGGATGCCCCATCCCTGGAGGCGTTCAAGACCAGGCTAGATGGAGCTTTGGGCAACCTGGTCTAGTGGAAGGTGTCCCTGCCCATGGCAGAGGTGGGGTGGAACTGGGTGATCTTAAAGGTCCCTGCCAACCCAAACCATTCTAGGATTCTGAAGTTTAAAGAAAGATAATTATGATAATCTTAATTTAAGGCTGAAACACCTTAAGCCAAGTGCTTGCAGGATACCAGTAGAACATAAAGACACGCAGACCACCACCTAGTAAATGAACTTGATTTACATACAAAAATTAATCTGTGATCACATCTGTTGCGTTCGCAGCTGTGAAGATAAATAATCCATCTCTCTTATTCAAGCCAAGGAAGCCCACAATGTTTCAAGAAAAAAGCAGGGGTACTTTCCATCTCATATAATTCAACCAACTATGCAATTCAGTACATAGTTAAATGCAGTTGCTATCTGTGATATTAATCTACTACATTACTGTGATATTATCTACAAAAAGGGGGAAATTTAAAGCCACAAATTTTTTTGCTAATTTTTCTGAACTTACTGGGAAAAGGATCGTTCATGTCTGCATGCAACATTTCAATGAGCTGTGCAGTCTTAGATCCTGGTGCAGCACACATATCTAGAATCTAAAAAGACAAAAAGATTTAAAAAAAACAAACAAGCCCTACCTTCTACGTACTTGAAAACTATGCTATGTATTCTTGGTTAAATACATATTTTTTGCATATAAATGCAAAATGATTATGATTACTCAGAACACTGATCTGCAAGAAACTACAAAGTACAGTTCTGTTCTTTAAATGCATCAAGAAAAACAGTTTTATCTCTAAGGGTCTACAACATGAGAAGAACTTTGGCTTGTAGGGAACATCTAAAGCAGCGGAAAAAAAAACACAATCGAAATAATCTATCTCCCAGACTCTTGGTGCAACAGGATAAAAATGGGACAAGTTTGCATAGATCCTCATGTTAAGCTCCCGGTAAAAATAAGACTAAATTGGAAAGCAGACCCCAATGAAACTTAAAGAATCGCTTTGTAAGACACGATGTACAGAACATGCTGGTTAAGCATGATAAATAACCTGGAACACTGGTCATTACAAGCAACTCTGAATATACGGCAATAAGAACCACAGAAGTTCCTAAACGACAATAGCTAAGGCACCGCTACAGCAGCTCTTCGTTGCCTAATCACAAGAGAGGATAAAGAACTTACTCCGATTTATGAGGAAATTTGTGAAATTTTACTTGCATTTCTGCTAAGCACTCACTGGAATACAGTCACCTAAGTTAAATACGCGATGCAAAAAATGTACACTGCTACCCCAGTATAAGCAATACAAATAAAGCACGTGCGAAAATATTCAGACAATTTGTGTTTTACATCAAGTCAAACACATTTACTACCTGTTCAACCCCACACGAAACTCAAAATCCACCTGTGACTCGTTAGGACAACCTCTATCGCTCAATCCTTTCAGTGAAGAGAAAGGGAGATTTAAAATTTTTATAAAGAAGTGCACAACACGGCTGCTTAAGATCACAGGGCACTTTTAACTAGCTCCCTGACACAGATTAAAAGAGTAAGGCCACCTGACTGACATTCATTCTGACCTGAAGTACAGTGCGTGCAAACATGGCCAAGTTTAGAACAGGAAGTCTGCTACCAGATACTTCCATCCCTACGATCTGCCATTAGAAAGTGTCTCGTGCATTCCTTAGCCACCTCAAATTTAAGTTAGCAACCTATAATTTTCAGCCACCATCATCAGCAGGTTTCAGCTCACCGAAATTACTTTGCCTAATAGATACACAGATCGGAAGTTTGCAGCTTCTTCAAAAGGTATGAAGGACTGAAAATCAGCTGGTAGAGAACATGACTATTGGGATCTGGAAAAGCATGTCTGTTCACAGCATGACAGATAACAGGAAGTTGAAACATTTAGTTACCTTACTTTAAAAGGGGGGTGTAACACAAAAAACAGAATACCTAACTTGGATACAGCTAATTACATTTACACACTGAAATTAAGATCACACAACTACATTAAAGCTAAGTCTTTTTTCCTTAGTATTGCTTATAGCTGAAAAAGCAGGTGTCCCTCTGACAATCAGTTTATGAACTGAACACTAGTTGAGTGCTGTGGCCTACGAACAGAAAGCATAAAACACGCCAACACAGAACATTAGCATTAATGCTGTCACTGTAGGTCCAGTTTAATCGTCACCTTCTAGGAAAAATGGCTAGCACGCGTTGTATTTTAGTTACCTTATGATGAGGATTAACATTAAGCAGCAGAGGTGGGATCATACTAACAGCCTCCTGACGACTGATATTTCCCTTAAAGGAAAAAAAAAAAAAAAACATTTGACAAGACAAAGCATTCGTTTTACAATAAACTTAAAGTAGTCAAAAACACAGCTTCAAACTTAGAATTAAATTATGTTACCATATAACAATCAGTACTTCCTCAAACTGGAATTTCAAAGAATTTCAGATTTACTCTGTTTCTATTAATTCTACAGGTGTGATTTCTGTTCAAAAGAAAAGAAAAACTGGCTTCAAACAAGTAAAAGTGTGAAACATCCGCTACTAGAGGTAAGTCTTGGTATGCATACACGTGGTTTTTACCCTGCTCAAGCATCTGTTTTTTTAACAGCAACCAATTAATGCAGAGGCACTCGTTTTCACATTACTCCAGATGCCTTTTTCATCTTCACATTCCCAACCAAAAAATTGCAATGAGTTTAGCAGAAATATTTGTAAGTGTAGTTATGTGCTGCAGTTATGGGATGAATCAACGTAATATGGAGCAATATAATGATGTACTGGAGTTACTGGATGAATCAATGAAATATAAAATCCAGATTTTTTCTGAGTCAGGCGATTTCTGGGAGGAAAGGCACTGCCTCGACTTGTCACGCCGTGCTGAAACACAACTCCACATGGGGCTGGAGAGCAGCGCCAGGACCTGACCGGGGACTTACACACTCGGTCTCGCTGACCAGGAACTGATGGAACTTCTCCAGCTGTGGCGACTTGCGTAGGATTTTTCTGCTCAGGTTGGTGTGCCAGGCTAACTCCTCTGGGTACCTGGGAGAGGGGAAAAAGAGATGGAAGAGGGTAAAAGGTGGGATTAAAGAGGGGAAAAAGGGGAATAAGTGGGGGAAGGAGGTGAGATGGTAGAGGAATAGGTGGGGAGGGGACTGGCTCACCAGCTCAGCGGCTGCGGCATCTCCACCTCCTGCCCGTCGACGCGGAGGCCGCGCAGCTCGGCGAAGAACCTGTCCTTGAGGCAGTGCCGGATCTCCCTGGCGTGGCTGCGGGGCGAGAGGCGAGGCTGAGGGCCGGGCCCCGTACCCACCGCCCGGCCCGTCTCGGCCCGGCCCGGCCCGGCCGCCCGCTCACCTCTTGTAGCCGGTGATGCGCAGCGTGGCGGGCAGCGGCTCGCGCAGCGCCGCCATGAAGGCGTCCCACTCGGCCGCGGGCACGACGGCCTGCTCCCGGTAGTACCGCTCGAACAGCTCGTTCTCCTTCACGATCTCGGGGTAGCCGCCGGACCAGCCCTGAAACACACCCATACCGTCACGCCGAGCCGCCACACCGCCCGGTTCGGCCCGGTTCGGCACGGCACGGCACGGTCCCTCACCGCCTGGTCCCCGCCGCCCCGCTCCTGCCGCTGCGGCCGCCGCCGGTCACGGGCCTTGCGGCCCATGGCGGCCAGGAGCCTGCCCAGCACCGTGATGGCGGGAGACGATTCGGCACCGCCGCCACGCGGCGCGGGCGCATGCGCCGTTCCACGCCTCCCACCGCCACCGCTGTCGCCGCCGCCCCGGCGGCTCCGCCGCCGCCCCGGCGCTGGCCCCGCCCCTCTGCGCTCATTGGTGCGCGGCGCCGCGTGGGGATGAATGGGGGCGCTCGGCTCCCCCCCCAGCCCCAGCTTCGTGTCCCTTCGGCTCCGCTCGGCTCCGCTCGGCTCCCCCCGGCCCCCCACCATGGCAGCAGGCGGCGGCGAGGGCCCGTGCGCGTTCTGGCGGCGGGTGTCCGGCGCCGAGGAGCGGCGGCTGCTGGAGCTGCTGGCCTACGGGCTGGTGGCGCTGGGCGCCGGCGCCGCGCTGCTGCTGCGCTTCGTGCCCATGCCCTACGGCCGGTACTCGTCGCCCCGCTTCGGCTGCCCGCTGCCCGCGCGGCCCGCCTGGGCGCTGCAGGAGCTGCCCGCGCTGCTCGTCCCGCTCGGCGTGGCCGCTTGCGGGGCTGCCGCCAGCCGCTGGCCCAACCGCGTCCTGCTCGGCTGCTTCGTGCTGCACTACGTGCACAGGTGGGCTCGGGACGGGTGTCCGGGGGGTGGTGGGGGCGCCGGCCCTGGGGGTGTCCAAGGGAAGGGTGGACGTGGTGCTTGGGGACATGGGTTAGTGGGTGGCAGTGGTGGTAGGGTGACAGTTGGACCAGGTGATCTTGGAGGTCTTTTCCAGCCTTAATGATTCTCTGACTCTATTCCAATATTTTAAAATTATTTCCATTAGAGCTCCATTGCGTTCACATCGAGGGGATTCCTTCTCCTTTCCTTGCCAAAGCCATGAAAATTTGCCACGTGGAAAATCAGACTTATAATTGGCCTCACAGTCAACGTAGATAGCGAATTCATCAAAATATCTGCTGGATTTTCACATTTTGCAATGAATTAATAGCACGACCTATAAAGTTTGGCAGCCGATTCACAAAATACATCATACGTCCCAGCCCCTGAGCACAAATGCCCACCATGCGTGCACAAGTGCCGCCAGTGTAAGGCGTATGGCGTTGCTCCGCGGGCTGGTCTAGCTGCTGCTGGTTTTTGACTTGCCCCAGTGTGACAGCTCAGGTGCTTTTAACGTGGCTGTCCATCCTCCTACTATGTTACTCTACTGAATGGTGCCGTACAGGTAAAGGCGACGGAACTGTTGGCTGCAAGGTGTCTTGGTTAGGTTACAGTCCACTGCGGTGTGTTTCGTGTGGGCTTTTCCACCTGGTAGATTTTTGGATAGGATTTATGAGCCCACGTTCACTTCTAAGTGCTTGATTATGCCATTCAGCAGCAAAGGTGAGCAAAACTAAGTTGTGCTTAACATCGTTTGTCTTTACTGCGCTGGTCAAAGTAATTGCCTTGGATGCAAAGTTTAAAATTTCCCTCATAAGGGGAGAGGGGATTTGGCTTGCCGTTCCTGTTAGGCAGCAGAAGGAATGTTTGGGTGTTTAAGCATAACTATCCATTTGAGCTGGGATCAAAGACTCCACTGAGAATTTGGGAAGCAGGATATGGAATATGGATGGCAGATTTGGAAGCCAAAAGTGTTATATCTATTTATGCAACAATTCTTCTTTCCTGGTTCATTATAGGGCACTCATATTTCCTTTCCTGATCCGGCAAGGAAAGCCAACACCATTTTTCACCTTCCTGCTAGCACTTCTGTTCTGCATTTACAATGGATACTTGCAAGGCCGAAGCTTAAGCAACTATGCAGAATACCCTTCAGGCTGGTTAAAAGATCCTTGTTTCATTACAGGTGAGTTAAGACATTGTGTGAGAGCATTAGGAGTAGAAATTTCCCTTTGTCTTCACAGCTTTGTTTTTTATAATGTTATAGTATTCTTCAATCACATTTTACAGTTTTTCTCAGTGTTCTAAATAAGCTTAATTATCTTGTTTGTGGTAGTGTAGCTGGAAGCCTTTTAATGGTTTTTATTTTACATTTGTAAACAGATATTTTTTCCTGCGATATCAGTGCTAGATGAATGTATTACTGTCTTTATTCCTTAACACCGAAGTGAATAAGAGCCAAGCGTTGCTTCAGTATAGGAACTGCAGGCCTTAAATGGAACTAGCAGCATATGAGTTTAGAACAAATCAGACAGATTTTTCCACGTAACACGTAAATTAAGCTAAAATTCCTTTGCTTCTTGATGCTATAGATATTAAAGGTTTATATGTGGTCAAACAGAACTGAACAAATTCATGAAGTAAAGTCAGTTGCTAAATACCAGGATACCACTTCTAACATCAAAAGTCCTTGATGTTAGGCTATTTTTTATAAACATACCTATCTCCTCCCACTGCAATGAGTGGGCTTTGGCAAAGAACAAAACTGTCCCACAAGGGTGGGGTTGGAAGGTTGATCATTCAGTCCTATCAGGTGAGATTACACTTATGCTTGAAGCCAGGCATATAATTAAAAGGACAAGGTGTTTGCTGACTGTATTCTTTGCCTTACTTCTTGTTTGCTAGGCACCTACTTTTGCCTACTGTCCAATGTAATACCATTTCTCTGAGAAAGTATTTACTGAAGGTTCTCTGTGATCTGAAGATAAGGCAGAATATTTTGCCTTGTCAGTGAAAGATGGAACACTGGGTTGTGTGGATTCTTAATCTGACCCAGTACAATTCTTGCTGTTTTTCTGGAGTCAAAGCAAGATGGTGTTTTTCACAGATTTCTCAGGCCTTGTACAGCAAGAATAAGAAAGCTTTATTTTTATTGCAGCATTATGGCAGATGACAGTAGAGGGACACTGTGCTATAATGACTGAGATTGAAGAAATTTAGGTCTAAATAGATTATCTTGCAAAGTTTAAGAGGAAGTATTGTTTGTGCTCCAAAAACGGAGAAAATGAGATACAAGGGAATATCTTGACTGGGGAGGTAGGTAGTCGTATGGACATACGTGAAACTCTCCTGGTACTTCTGAAGTTCTAGTCTCTTGGTTAAACTTGGTTCCAAAAAAAGCATTCAAAAGAACGGTTGATCAAAACTGTTAAAGACTGATGCAACACAAAATAAATCTTCGGTTTCCGGTGTCCTAGTTTAGTACCTTAATCAAAAGATTATCTCAAAACTGTGCTGTAAACAAAACATGAGTCATGAGGCATAAATTAATGCCTCCTTACTGAAAGGTTAGGAAAAAAAGGTAATAGGCCATGTTCAGGTTTCCTTGATTTTTTTTTTTAATGCTCTATTTTAAGGATTTCTGAAATATGTAAATGTATAAATAATAATGTTTAGGTTCATCTGCCCTTAGTTATGATTACTTCTGTGTACGAATTTTAACTTTGTTTTGCAAGTAATACCAATGTGGAATTAATTTTTGTATTTCCTGTACTCCTAGTTGTAAGAGGTGTTGGTTTCATGACTACAAGGACAACTTATTATTTAAGTCTAAAGTTACCCTGAAAAGTAAGGAAGTGGGGATTCTTGGTATGCATAGCATCTACTATAGTACTGTCACTCACTGGCTTTTTTTTGAGACTTTTTGTAATAAATCTTGAGATAGGTCAGTATGGGTCTGAGAGAGCCAAACCTAAGACTTCTTCTTTCTTTTATTCCTGCTGAAAGGGTATACATACATACATATATACATTTCTAACTTGGAATGTAGTGGCTATTTACAATAGTTACCTGGGACGAACACAAAATAGCACCATTTTAATATCTGCAGTTCATGCTTGTAGTTTTTGGTCTCTCAAATGCAGAAGTGCTTTATTGTATGCCAGATGCTCCCTGAACAATTGAGCTATGTTCTGATTTTTCAGAAACGTGTCAGTGTCTTTAAGGCTGTGGCTGAAATGACCAAAAATGAGAAGACTGGAGAGTAGCAGGAAAGCACATTTGCCAAGGGTTAATAAGTTGTTTTAGTCTATATGAAGTTACACAAGGAACAAAAATGGGAGTGAGTCAACAAGTAGCAGACAAACAAGGTTCAGATGAAAGTTGAAGAGAAATTTGCAGCAAAGATAGAGAACACATTGTTTCTTTGAGACCTCCCACCACTGTGGTTAATTAGCTTCACTTCTCCAGATTTCTATATATGGATCCTTAGGATACTGATGGAATGTCTGTTTTCAGATGCTTAGGAGTTAATTTGGAGAAATCAATGCCTTACATCTACACCAGCAATTGATTTGGAGCACTAATATAGCTTTAATGCAGTTCCCTCATGGTTTCTACAGGCTGCATCGGTTTAGTTCAGAGCAGTGAACTAGTCTGTTTTGAAAGGAAAGCAAAAAGTGCTGCTTCAAAGGCAGCGCAACATGTGATAAAACTAAGGTTGCAAAGCAAGCAGACTGATGAAGAATACCCCACAGGCTGCCTATGAGAGCTCTAGTCATGCTTTCTCCAATTCTCCCTTTCGTTGTTCTAACTTGCAGCTCTTTTAAGGTTTGAGACCTCATGAGAGCCTACTCACCACTGTCTTCACAGCTAAGTTCTATTCAGACGGATGAACTCCCAAATGACTTAGGGCTAAGATAACCTTGTATAGGCTAATATTATTTGCTGCCTACCACTGTTTTCTCCCTTTCACTAATATCACCAAACATATATTCAAAGGAAGTCAAAGATGAACAGAAAACTAGTGTTCTATTGAAGTGTTGAGTGTCAACGTTAAGCATGCTTTGTCCACAGTAGAAGCTGGATTACAACTGAAGCAACAACAGACTGTGAAATTAGTTACCTTTGCTCTGTGGATCACTGAATATGAATTGTATTCAGGTTCATCTCCTATTTGCCAGGTTGATAGATCTGTAGAACTATCAAATCTGTAGAGAGTTTTAAGTCCTTTTATTTATTTCTCTTAGCTTTTTATTTTGAGTTCAGTGGAGTTCATTCTCTGTTACAGGTATCTCAAAAATGCATTTCTTGTTTAGGTCACAGAAAGAAATCTTCTGTTACTTTGGACTGAGCTTGAGACAGTACGGCAGAAATTTTTCCCTAAAGAAAGTCCAAGCTCTTTCTCTCTTTGCATCATACTTGTTGAATAATTGCAAGCTCCATATTTATAGTACTCAGCAAGACTAGGTTTAGCAAGACTCTAAACCTAACTTCCGGGAACATGATTATGTTTTTTGTTGGTCTAGTGGTTTTTTTATTCCTTTTATTACAGAGTGTGCTGTGGACACTCTGGCATATTGTCACTGAAAAAAAAAAAAAAAGACAAAGGTGCTGGGAATGAGAATGGCTGATTCCTTCAGTGTTGTTTAAAATGTTGGTGTGTTTGATTTTCTTTATGCAAGTTAGGGGTTATACACATTACGTGTGTATATTTGTGCACACATACATTTAAATATATGTGCATACCTGAGTTTGGCAACATGAGAATAAAACTTAAAAATATTATTCCTGTCAAGAGACCTGTTGATTACTGTGAGCTTTACTGGCCCAAAAGCTCATTGTGGGATTGGGATTGTGCATAATGTCACTAGAATTGTTTATCTTGCTTACATTACTACTGCTTTGAGACAGTATGACTAATGTTTGAAATATGACTTTTTTTTCTGATTGAGTGCTTTGACTCAGTGTATTAAAGATAAGTATTTTAAATATTTCTCTTCAGGTTTTATAGGGTGGCTGGTCGGCATGGCAATCAATATTCATTCTGATCATATTCTTAGAAATCTGAGAAAACCAGGGGAAACCGGTTACAAGATACCAAGAGGTAAGTAAAATGTTACAAAAATCTATCTAGCAAAAGAAGCATGTTTTGTGAGGAGAAGCTGAGAGAGCTGGGATTACTCAGCCTAGAGAAGAGAAGGCTCATGGGGATCCCATCAATGTAAATAAGTACCTGATGGGAGGTGATGAAGATGAGGGAGCCAGGTTCTTACTGGTCCACAGTGACAGGCCAGAAGGCGATGAACACAAATTAAAACAAATTAAATTCCATGTGAACACAACTTTTTTACCATGAGGTTGGTCAAAGACTAGAATAGGTTGCCCAGAGAAGCTGTGGAGTCTCCACCTTTGGAGATGCTGAAAATGTGACTGGACACAATTCTGGACATGCTGCTCTAGCTGACCCTGCTTTGAACAGCGTGACGTTGGACTAGATGATCTCAAGACCCTTCCAACCTAAACTGTTCTGCAAGTCTGTGTTGCAGAGACCTTCCAAAGCTTGATATATTTTACTGGAGATAGACAAATTGCTGTTACCAGTTTCCTGTCATATCATAAATGACTATCTTAGGAAGTGATTTCATAGCGTTCGTATTATTCACCAAGAACATAACTTTGTATCTTTACATGGGCAGTTGAATTAACATCTGTTAAGATGAATACAGACATAGTGTGAGATGTTCAGTGTACAAATGTTTAGAAGGAAATAAGATTTGTTTTGCTGCATAATCAGGAGGAGTTGGTCTTTTTGATATTACTTATCCAATTCAAGTGCTAGAATTCTGTTGTTTTGTCACAAAAGCAGAGTAATTAAAAGCAAGGTCAAAACGTGTCCTTTATTACGCTTGGCAAATATTTGCTTGTTTGGTCCCACTAGACCATGCACTTACTGAGATGTTATCAATTTGTACTCTAACTTTGGAATTAGGGTGAAAGTTCTTATTTTTTAAAATAACTCCCAGCAGGTGAGTACTGACTGTTTATGCATAATTAGCTGTAAAATGTGTTTAATACAAACTGCCAGTTATTTCTGTTGATGAGGGTCAGGATTGAAGTAGCTAAGGTGATCTTTCTCCAGACCTGGCAGGGCACAGGAACAAAAGGGCAATGCATCTTAAGCTAGAGCATAAATTTGCAACTTAAATTTAGAAAAATATTCTTTATCATTAATATAATTTGAGATACTTAAACTGGAGAAATGAGACATTGTATGCTAACTAACCCTAGGTGTATTTTATGGGATTATTTAAATGGCATTTTATTTTCTATTTTTTGCATATTAAAAAAAAAGAAAAGGTTTAGTACATGGTCAGTTACAGCTTGAAGTAATTATTTACAGAGGTGTGGAATCACTTCTGGTACCAAATCTTTTTTCATGATTCGAAGAAGAAAAGTGGAACTGGAGAAGGTCTGTTTTAGAAGAATGTCTGAAGTAATCCTTCATAGTACAGTTTGAACTGGAAAACAGTTTCCACTGCCTTTAAAATTCTATGTAGACATTGGTGATATAGGTTGTCTTAGACTTACATTGAATATGTCCTTCATTAAGGTGCTTTTCAAATAAACCTGTCCTGCTTTTAGGAGGAATGTTTGAGTATGTCAGTGGAGCCAACTTTTTTGGAGAGATCCTGGAATGGTTTGGGTTTGCCCTTGCCTGCTGCACCATCGAAAGCCTTGCATTTGCATTGTGTACGCTTTTTATCTTGGGCTCTAGGGCAAAGCAACACCACCAGTAAGTGTTTGTCTTATTTCTATTGTCTCTGTGCCACACTTCATTTCCAATGTATAAATTATACCTCATCCCATAGGGATGTTGCAGAACAAGTCTAATGAAAAGCTGTTAACTGCAATGAAGAATGAGATAACGCTTCAAGCAGCACTAAACATAAGATTGCAGCAAAGTAGTGTTAAGCATAAGGAATATAAGTGCACACAATGTACAATGAGGTAGTCAAAATAATGGCTATTCATTACATGAACACAATTCATCCTGGATCTGTAAAGATCTGATACATTTGGGAAAATTACCTTTGCTTGATCATACATTATAGTCTACTTTCCATTGCAGCTCAAACTTCTTACTATAGTATTAAATTACTGAAAATAACCAAAGGTTTCTGCTACAGGCAGGACCATCAAAATCAAGTCTATTAAATATCCATTTAATAGAGTTGATTGCTTATTTTTGTATATAAAGGCTCTGCTCTGTAAATAAACTATCAGACTGATAATGTACTGTATTCACATTTTTGGCTTTCCTGTTAATAGAAGAATCAGTTTGAGAAAACTTCTTGAAAGAATTCTTTTTCAGGAATAGCACACTTAAAAGAACCTGAACACCCCAATCTTAGTTATTTTTGGCTTCCTGCTTTGGCTGTTTTTGTGGAACTTGGTGGCATAAGAGGAAATAAACTTAAATAGAAGGAGGAGGTAGACTGGAAGAATGCCATTGCTAAGTGTCAGATAAGCCATGGTTTTGCCTAGCAGAGTCTTGAAAACTTCCAGAAATAAATATCTTTCTGTACCTTGTTGGGTGTTCCACTTCTGTATTACCATCACAGTGAACAAGATTCTCTTACTAACCAACCTGAACCTTCCAGGTCACCTGTGACTATTTCCCCTTGTTCTACCACCTGCCACTGCTGAGTGAGCCATAATGTACTTTGGGTTGGGAGGGGCATCTGAAGGTTGTCTAGTCCAGTTACCTAGTCTGACCTGCTCCTGCCAAGGCTAACACCAAAGCTCTATACCCTTTTGCCAAGTCCTTCATCCAGTTGAGTTCAGAGTGCCTCCAAGGATAGAGATTCTAGCACCACTGAGGAAAAAAAATCCTGTTCCAGTGCTTTGCCATGCTTATGGGGGAAGATTGTTTTCCTTTTGTCTAGCTGGAATTTTCCATGATGCAGCACTTATTCCCTGCCACTTGTCCATTTGCTGTGCACCTCTAAAAAGGTTATTGATATTCTCAAATATCTTTGGGTACTGGATGACTGCAATTAAATGCCCCTTCAAGCTGACTAAGACTAATTCCTTCAGCCTCTCCCCATGTATTTTATGTTCCAACTACACAGCTGTATTACTGACCATATGCTGGACTCACCTCTATTTTGTGGGCATTTCTGTTGCACTGGAAGCCCAAAACTAGATGCAGATTCTTGACTGCTGAATAGTGGAGAACAAGCACTTCCCTTGACTTGGTGGCTCTATACGTGTTAAAGCAGCCCAGTACACAGCCCTGTCATCACTGCAGGGATCCATCACTGACCCATGTTCAACTTGTCCACCAGAATGTCCATGCATTTTTGTGCAGAGCTGCTACCTAACCAATTAGTCTCTAATCTGTTGTCTAGCATGGGACTATTACATCCTAGCCGTGGGAGTTTACATTTTGTTCATAGTTTTGCTCTGTTGTCTGAAGTAACTCCCCTTCCAACTTCCAGTAGTCATAGGCGAAAATAACAGGGTCCCTTGGCTTCTTCCTCATCAGACTGAGTGCTAGATTTCTCAATCTCTACTCATACATTATGTTCTTCAGGCTCAAATTCCATGGTTGGTTTCCATTTATCTTAAGCCTTGATAAAACGTTGAGCTCTTTACTTAGAGCTTTATGAAAAGCTAAGGGTTGTTAAAGGAAATAATTTGCATTAAGGGAATAAATGCATAAAACAGGAAGAGGAGTGAAGGGAAAAAAAAAAGACAAATAGCAAAGCCATGTAATTGAAGAATATTTTGGTTTTGGCTGTTTGGAAAACTTAAAATAAATGGCTGAAAAGGATAAATAATGTAATGCTGGAATCCCACAGCTTCAGGTAATCATGCAATGTATACTTTCTGTAGAAGAAATCACAGGACTTCCTCTCACATGTCACTGCAAATAGGCCACAAGCATTTATTCTAGGGGAAAACTATGAGCCTGCACAACACCAACATGTTTTAGTTTGTCAATTTTGTTCTCTGCTTATTTGAACTTTGATCTTTCAGTTGATTATTGTTATATGAACACTTGCAACTTTGAGGATCCCAAATGAAGTTATCAAAAGGAAAAAAAGGAGTTATTAGAGAACTGGAAGAACTATTTGAAAGTGGGAGTAAATGTTTGTTGTAAGGTGATCAGAGAAATCACATTTATTAGTGCTATACAGTCATTCTTTTGAAATTGTCCAGATTTGAAAATAGTTAATTTGAAGTTAATTTGAAATAATAATTTGAAGAGGGTTAGTAGTAAGGCTACTGTGATGTTTGAAGTGTCCAGTTTGATTATCCACGTCTTGATTGGGGTTGAAGATGTTTCTGTCCAGAAGAGAATTGTTGTTCCAGTGTGTAAAGCATCTCTTGCTTCTACATGTAGTCATTATAAAATTTGTCTTTTTATCCCTTTGGATATTATTTTTTTCTCTACTTCTAAAATAGGATGCATTACAATACATATCTTACAAGAGAAGTCCGTTCCTTCCCTGGCTGCTTTCATCGCACCTACTAGTTTGATTTCCCATTGCTAGCAACGATAGCTTTGTTTTGTTGTGGTTGGAAAATAGATTTCCTTAGAATGAGTGTGGTAAATAGCGATTTTCTATCCAGAGTAGGTTCTAAAGACACTTTTCTGGTTTGTATCCAAAAAATATATAGATTAAATTGAAAGCTTTATATAGTTAGTTAATTTCCTTGACAATATTTTAAAGATGCAACACTCATCACATTTGTACCTTTGTTTTTCAGGTGGTACCTTGAGAAATTTGAAGACTACCCAAAGGATAGAAAAATTCTGATTCCATTTGTGTATTAACGGATGCTGTGAATACCATCAGGTTCTGGTGGTAACGCTGTTTTTGAAATGGTTACTTTTTGGAACAACTAACACTTCACAAGTGTTAGCCAGTTAACATACTCTGTTCACTAGTGACAAAGCCTTGTGCTGCTATTAGTTACTGCTTTTCTTAATGAAACCCCCAAATCTGATGGACATGATGAACAGGAACGAAAGTGCTTTTGCAACAACACAGCACCGTTGTGAATACGTAAGGCAAGATGATTGAATTCACATCGTGGAAACTACTGTACAGGATTTCTGATGTTTCATTTTCAGCCTATAGAGTGTTCGGGTATTACCCGTCTGATCTAGCCATGTCCTGAGGATTGTGTTATGAGCCCAGTCACCCTTAGTGTATAATTTGGCTGGTGCATTTTGCCTCTCACTTGCCTTCATACGCAAATGGGGTTGATTTGTCTTGCCTTCCTAATTTTCTTCCCCTTCCCCCCATTTCCAGGAGAACTGATGCAGACCAAAGACATTGAATGAATATAGTTGCTGTTAGGCGAGAAATGTTCTTCCTCCTCTCTGCACTCTTGCACAGATATGAATGATATATAGGTAAAATGTAATACTGTTTACACCAATAGCTGTAGTGATAATTCTCCCAAATAACGGATTTAGTCATCTACCTCTAAAACTTCATAACTATCTCAAATAATACTCAACATGTGTTTTTGCATTCAGCACTATTTTTAGAGGATATTTTTTATTAAGGGTGCTCACTACAGTCTAGCACTGTTAATAATTCTTTGTAATATTCTCTAAAGGTTTTTACAGAATTTTCTTACTATGCAGTTTTAAAAAAGTCTTTCTTTTCCTGTTGGTAATGGTCTAGTTGATTTTTATATTCAAAGTTTGGAATCTTTTAGTGCTTCCTTCTTGTTTCATTAGTGTTAGTTCTCACACTGCTATATTTTTCTCCTGAAGGAATCCAGAGGGATTTCAAAAACATGATAGGATGTCAAGTGTACAGGCTTCTGAGTTCTGGACACATCTATGTCCTTTGAATATTTGTGATATTAAAGAGTGTTTTTTAGAATTGCAGAAAAGTCGGGTTTTCTACAGAAACCCTCAAGGAAAAAAATGAACTGCTGCAAATGTATTTTAGAAATCTATGGAAATCAAAAACAAATTGATAATACAACTTTACTAGATGTTGAGTGTTCCGGTATGGTATTGTGTTAAGCTTTGTCCAGTGTTCAAAATTCTTTCTTTGCTATGACCTACACGGCTTATAGTAATCCATGTAATATGAGGGTGGAATTTTACTTTTTTAATTTTAAGTATTTTCTTTTAAAATGTACATCCAAGAAATGGGCAGTGAAAAAAGACTCTGCCACCCAAGATTTTTCTTAACAGTGGTGTCTTCCTGCTTTCCTTCTTGTAACAGTTATACAGTACTTAGTGCACTGAAGTCTTGGCTATCATTAAGGATTTATTCAGTGATATAGAGAAATGTAACACATTTTATCATTATTGACTGAAATAGTGAAAGGATAGAGGGGAGAGAAGCTGTCACTCATACCACGATGATAACTTATCCTACAGCTAAGCCCTTGGACTGCCAGTTGCTCCTCACAGTGATGACCAGTTACTGCCTCAGCCGTCATCCGGGAAGTGCAGCTTATGGAGAGTCTAGGAATACCCACTCCTTTGAAGTTAGTGTCAGTTGGCACATTGCTTGGTTCTCAAATTGTTTAATCTTTTATTTGATGTTTGTCTTTTACGTCTTTTCTTAGTGTTTTACAGAAAACTTGAGGCTTTCCTTTTTATTTATTTTTTGTTATCATGCTATAATGCAACACTTGATGCTAGCTGTTTTGATGAAAGTTGGTCATGAAATCTCTTAGGGAAAGGATGACTTACCCTCAGTGGAGCTAGTGGATAACAGAAGTTCAATAGGATCACTTAAAGCATAGTCTGAAGAGAATTTTAGGAACTGTTTTAATTTCCAGATATTTCTAAGCCCTTTTGCAGCGTGGTATCTAAGCCATCCCGTTATCAATATCTGTTTTAGAAGAGCAAAAAGTATCAACATCTCATCTAGGGGTTTAAAGACTTGCATGGTGAATTAATGTTTATATTTTGGGGTTAGTTTAAAAAAAAAAACAAAACACTAATGGTACAACCATTTATTATATATTATAGTCTTTATTATTGTTTACAGAAAACTTTTATTGATGCTTCAATTTTGCTCTGGTTCTATGCTGCTAAGTGTTTATCTTGACAAAAATTTAACTGGTTTTGCTCACAATATTAATTTACGGTTTACATATAGGGGAATGAAGGTCTGAAACATGGCGCTCTGAGGGTTTATTGGTGGTTTTTTCATTTACTTTTTACAGAAAAGGAAACACTAAGTTGTATGGGATGTGAATGTCAATGCATTTGGAAATTCTAGTTAACTGCAATATTAAAAAAAATGCAGAAGAAGGTTTTGTTTTTTGTTTATATTTTATATTCTAATCATACTGCTGAAACCTGTCACAACTGAAGTAGAACTTTATTTAAGGCAGTTCATTCTTATATATCATACAGTATATCAAGGTGAACAGCATTGGTGAAAACCATATAATCAATTTGCTCAAATTGTAGAAATGTCTCTTATTTAAACAGTATTCCCTTTCATTTTTAATACTTCACTTGTACTCTCCTCCCCTTTTAGGAGCATTGACAGAATTTATCTGAGAAAATATCTAATATCGAGAAATCTTTCTTCAAAGTACGTAGTGTTAAAATGAAGTATGTTCTACCCTTTCCAGAAGGAGAAAATGTGTACACTCTCTATTGGGTGGTAATAGCTATAGCAATTTCTAACAGACACGTCTATTCAGATCACCTGCATCTTTCACAAGGATCCCCTACTAATAAAACGTAGTTTGTGGTGTTTTGCTTGAATACTTTCTCCTGTTAGCAGTCATTGCTATAACTTGTGGAGATTGGCTAAGGGTTTTTGTACCAGTGCTTTCATTATCCCAAGTGAGGTCTTGAGGACTGTAATAGTAAGGTTGTATTAAAATATCCCAGGTACATATGTGACCTTGACTAGATGCACTCAAAAAAATAAAATAGAAGTTACAAGGTAAGTTGTCTAGTGATACATTTGTATGTAAAGCAAAGTAAGTAACTGAGATGTTCTGTGCTTTCGTATAGATAGATTAAAGAATAACAGAAGCAGAGGCTACATTTTCAGATTCTTCCTCTGCTAGTTCAGAGTGAACTTTTCATTTGGACCAACAATAGCACTTCTGTGCGCATGCATGAGCAAGCAATTACGGAAATTTCTGTTGGAAGATAATGGTAGGGATGAGCTTATAACAAGGTTTGCACCTAATGGTGGCTCAGCTTCCACTTGATCTTGTTGAGCTTCTGAAAAAGTCTCGTAGATCTCTTGTTTAATTTAATGTTGGCATTGCAAGCAAAACCAATACCTTGTTTTGTTGTGTATTTTTGTTGAGTAGAAGCAATAAGTTCGTTTGCAGAATTGAATGGAAATATTATAATGAAAGAATATAAATCTGTATAATGACTGATTCAGCATGTGGTGATCTAGTTCATCAATTGAGGTAATGTGTTTGATTACATAGAGGCCTACATGTAGGTCATCTTCTACAGATACTCAAAAGTCTCCTTGAAATGCAGTCTCTGGATGTAGATAAACTAAGTAAGGTTTTTCTGCCATAATAGTTAAATTTTACCTAAGTGTTCCTAAAAAGTATTCCTGTAACATTATGGACATCATTTTTAGATCACTGGCTTAAAATGGCAAGGAAGAAGGTGTCATGGAGCACATGGCAGCAGCCCTTCTTAACAAAGGCTGCCTTGTTAAACTGAGCACAACTTTCTTGTTCTGTTATGTTCTCAATAATACTTCCAAGAAGATGCACTTAAATCCCTCTTGAGGTGTTTCTGGGAAGGGATACCATTGACCTGCCAGGGTAGACGACCTCCAACACAGCTCTGAAGAGTTGCATTTGTTCAGTTGCAGTGATCAGCAGGGGTTGCAGTACCCCACTAGTTCACCCAAATCTCAGAGGGAAATAACCTGCTTGTAAGACTGAGCTTTCTCTCTTTAGCCAGGCAATTCCACTGAGATAGTTTTATATGTGGATTATTTTAACTCTTGTTTTCTAGGTTTACTTTCTTGATATTTTTAACGATCTGTCCATATTCTAATAAAATTTGAATTGAATAGAACCTTGCTTTTCCTTTAAACTGATCTGTTCTTACAGCTCCCGCTTATTTCTTTTACTCACTGAGATCAGGTCTCCTCATTAGATACCACATAGCTATTGTTAGTGGAAATTTCCTCCTCCAATTTCTTTCCTTTGTATGTTTATCCCTGTAGCTCTTTACTTTGATTTATTGTAGTCTTTAAAATCCCTTTCAAAAGTAACTTTTTTTCTTTATGCCCTTCAGTCTCTTCTGTTATGCCATAACTTACTCCAATATATAAGCTTTTTATAGAACATTATTCCTATTGCTATCACTTTTTCTCGTAGTTACTTACTCCTGCTGAGACAAGTTTATGCAAATTTTATTTTTTAAAATTGTGAAATAAAGCAATTGCATTGCACTTGTAGGCAGAGGTCTTTTTTGTCAATTGCTTTAAGCGGTTTTTTTAAACTGAAACTGTTACACAATATTTTGCAAGGTAGACATTTCAAATCTCAACTGATTCATAATTGCTACTTTTAAAAGGGTTACTAGCAAAAGTCAACAAAAGTCAAGTAATTATACTTTGTTTCCTAATTCTTTATGATAGATGGATCGCCATCACAGTAGCTTTCAATTTCAGTTCAGTGTAGACGACATAATGCAAGTCTTCTGCAAATGTACTCCCATCTGCTACTGGAGCTAAATCACAGATATCACGAAGCATGCACATTATTTATATTTCTGAAAGCTGATGATACTGCATAGGTAAATGTCAGTCCTCATATCGCAACATCACTCCTGCTAATGTTCTTGAATGTTCCAGTTCCTTTTACAGATAAAATAAAAATGTACAAGTAACACTGCAGATAACCAACCCTGCTTTATTTTTTATCAAGTAATGTCATCTTCTATTATGTGATGTGCTAAGCTAACTAGAAACATGAGCTGCATTATTTAACTTTGAAATCCAAACACTTGAATTCTTATTGTGGCACTGCACAGATGTGGGTTTAGTGGATACCTATAACACTACAGCTGCCCTTTCCCATTAAGCGCTGCCTAGAGCAGAAAGAGCAAGTCACACTAGCAACTACAAGGACAGTCCCCTCCTCTAGCTCAAAGTTATATTTCTCCCAGCAGTGGACCACAAACAGACAAGAATGCACCTCAGAACAAGCCTCTAAAAGTCATCAGCAAAGGTCTTTGCCAGTTGTTTGATTCTTTATTTCACAATGTGTATAGCAATAAAGGATACTAAACTTTGTTCTTAATTTTGCAATGAATACGGTGTCAAGGAAGTTTAATAAAGTGTGTTACACTTCTGGGCTGTGAAGTCCCTTTGGTTAGGTGGCTTGGAGGAGCTGGAAGGGAGGGCTGTTAGGTGGAACTGTGTTTTCAGTCCTGATGATGATGATGAAAGCCAGAGACAATGCCAGACTTGTCTCTGCCACGTACAGCATTTCAGCACCATCCTAGAGTAGTCATTCTCAGAAGGAGCAGTCAGGCATTGGGATGGGTTGCCCAGGGAGGTGGTGGCGTCACCGTCCCTGGGGGTGTTCAAGGAAAGGTTGGATCTGGTGCTTAGGGACATGGTTTAGTGGGTGACATTGGTGGTAGGGTGGTGGTTGGACCAGATGATCTTGGAGGTCTCTTCCAGCCTTAATGATTCTATGATTCTAAGTCTTGTATCCTCCCTCACATGTTCCCATTTTCCCCTCAAGGCACTGCAAATACCACTGTTTGAGCCTCTAGATCGTTCTGTGGCACAGCCCCACAAGGAAGTGCAAATCAGCTAATGTGAGCCTGGAACTGCAAAGAGTGAGCTTAGAAAAAAAAAAACAAAACTAGTACCTTGATCTGCATAGTGCTGGAGTTGACCACGGAGCAAAAAAAGGCTTTAAAAGTGCTTAGAGAAGCCTCTTGGGCTATCAGCATCAAGTGATGCCACATTGACTCTTAGGAGGTTGCCATCTTCCCCACCATTCCTGTTTCGAAGCTGAGTATTTGCTCAAGCAGTGAATTCTGTCAGGTGTGTGGAAGTGGCTGGTTGGCCAGGCCCAGCGGATTGAGCTGAGTGATCAGCTCGATATCCAGCTGCTGTGTGGTAAGGAGTTGGGCACCTCAGGCTTAAGACTGATTCCCACATTGTTCGGTATCTTCAATAACAACCTGAATGGTGAAACGCAGCGGGCCTCCCAGCGAATTGGCAGATGACCCAAACTTTGAGGGAGTGGCTGAAAAGACAAATAGCAGTGCCCCAATTCAGAGGGATCTTGAGAAGCCTGAGGACTGGGAAGCAGAAACCTCATGCAGTCCAGTACGGAGAAACGCACAGTTCTGTGTGGGGTTGGGACAAGATAACCACAAGCATCAGCATAGGCCAGGTGAGCAGAAGGCCTGCTGGAATGGAGCTAGAGTTTACAGCCTGTGCCAGCAGCATGCTCTTGTTATGAGCAGGCCAAGCCACGCTTCAGGCTGTGGGCCGTGTATGTATGAAAGTATGAGGAAAGTTATCATTTGCCTCTGTTCAGCACGTGTGAGGCCAAGTCTGAAATAGCATGTCCATTCATGTCCTCTCCCCCTGCAAACCCCGCAGTCCAAGAGGACACTCAGATGCTGGAGAAGGTCCTGCAGAAGGCAACCAGGGTGGTCAGAGGCCAGAAGCACATGTACTGTCAGAAGAATTTGAGGAAGCTGGTCTTACTTAGCCCGGTGGAGAGGAGGCCATGTAGTAGTTGCCTGAAATGACTTGAAGACAGTTGCAAAGGTGACAAGCTAAATTATTCTCAGTAGTGGTTGGGATTCAGTTTCTGCCTAAATATCCACAGATGTAAGACCAGGAATGAGCATAACAGAGTTTGAGGTGTTGGGGGTTGCCAAATGCATTACCCAACAGAGGCGAGGCTGCCACAGCTCCGTGTCCTCAGGTCCAGAAAGTATCAGGGCTGAGCCTGTGTTCCTGATAGGCACACACACAAACACCCATCTATAACACACACATGCATACAAGCGTGGCTGGCCACACAAATCAGCATAAACAGACACACTCAGCTCACCTGCAAACACAAACAGCACCAACAGCCTCATCCTGTTCCCCCACTCTGGATGATCAAGATGAAGGTATGTGAGTGGGAAATACATAAACCTGTATGTGCAAGGTGGGTCTCCCCAGCACCTGGGCTCAGGCACTCAGCCTGTCCAGCAGCTGCCCCTGGATCCCAGTCTGCCCAGTTGCTGGCACCTGGATATACCAGCCCCTGAGTTTGCAGCCCTGCTCCAGTTGCTGGCACAGCCCTTGCTAACAGCCACACACACGGAGCTACACACACACATGGTAACTGCTTAGACATGGATGGCACCACGTAACTGGCTCTGGATCCTTGCTCTCCTCAGCAGCTGGTACACGGGCATGCAAAACTGAGAGGCCTGGTATATTTAGTCTGTTCTCTGCTCAGATTTTCTCTAAATAGCTTCATTTAAAAACAAAACAAAACAAAACAAAAAACTATTCAGCATTTTGCTCATATAACATCATTCTGCAGTTTAAGAAATATATAGCCAATTTATGGACTACCTAATGAACTGATCACAGGAAGGATTATTGGATACCAGATACTTGAAAATCATTAATTGTGCTTAGTCATCTTCAATATTCCTTCTGTTTCTTGACTAAAGAAACCTAACTTTTGTAATATATTTTTGCCCCAAGTTTATTCCGTTTAGTAAAACATATTTCCCTTCGTGATCTGAAACAGTGACATGAACACAAAAACTATTTACGACCTTTCGCACAAACAGAATTATTGTCTGATGTTCACAAAAGGAATTTAGCTTCTCTATCTACTTCCCAGAATCGAAGTAATCATATGTAAAAATAACTATGAAGCAGACTGGCCCGTCCACGTGCAGGCTGAGCGAAATGGCCTTTCAAGCACCCAGAAAGGAAAGTGAGAGTGTGGCCAGCTGGGGAAAGCAAATCTCTGTATATCACCCAAATGCTTTCTCATTATTAGTCCCTATCTAGAACATAACCAAAGCAAAGTTTTACCTTAAAAAAAAAAAAAAAAAAAAAAGAATTGCTGGTACTTATCGGAAGTAGATTTTGGGCCTACATTTATTAGCAATTTGGAACTTTAACATATTCTAAAATATATGAATGTAGCATAAAATGTAGGGGAAACATACTAAATATATAGCACAGCTCTCATTGTACATAGAGACTGATTTCCACAGCACTGTATTTTTCAGCCTAGGGAAGCATGTCTCCATAGTCATTTTGAATGGCAGCCTTTGAATGGGCTTTGATTTTAAATAAACCAGTTTTCTTAAAGGCTCTCCAACAAGCGTTTGGAATGGATATCAGTGAGGTTTCCAGGTAGTACTGGTTTGTGGGAACAAGTCTCCAACCTCTGTTAACGTTCATACAGATTCCTCCAGGGAAATGTACATTTTCTACTTTCTGCTCCAACAGCAAGGCCAGCTGTTTGGCAACAAGGCTGGGCACTCAGCCAGAGCTCTACTTTATCTAGAAGAGGTTTCATCTGTCCTAATGTATACTGTAAATATTTTGTTCTAACAGATCTGATTTGAAACTGTCCTGGGTGACTGATGAGATCTGCCCTGAGACATCACAGATAATTTCTCCTTCCTTGTAGGTAACTGAAGAAGTAATTTCAGTGAGATTAAAACATTTTGCCTGTAATTCTTGCTGGGTTCCATGTGGCCCAAATGAGAGGTTCAAAATGAATGAGAAAGTTTGAATCAGGTACAGCAAACTACAACGTCATACTGTACAAATGTCGTCAATAAATTGTTCTTAGCAGCTATGTGGAAAGCTGAGGCAGAGCTGCCTATCCTATAGACAGCACAAACATAGCCAAAGTACCTGGAAAACCACTTCCACCCAGTCCTCTAGCCCTGTGCCAGAGCCACTGCTGGTAACAACAGATCATCTCCAGGCCAGCAACAAACAACAGAACTCTTATGGCCAGGCTGGGCGTGCATTATGCACCATTACCATGTTCTGAACAAGAAACACATTACACTCAGGACAGGGGAAGGATTTCCCTTGTCACAGAGATGTAGAAAGGAAGAAATACAGGGCAAAAGATGAAAGAGTCAGCTTCCACTTCCTCAGGACAGCAGCTGTACACAGATTCTTTCATCATTCTTGCTCTCTCCACTCCTAGAAGATACAATCCAAGGGATGACTCTGAAGTCGTCTGCACTTCACGGCCAAGACTCAGCCATGGAGTTCTGCAATAGCACTCTTGAAGCATCCCAACAGGTAGTATGGGGTATAGGTTGGTACTACGTATTGTTCTCATAGGTCAGTTAAGGAACAGGATGATCAATGTCAGGTGACAATCCCATTGGAGGTGGAGAGGGACTGATCTAACTTTACAAGCAAGGAGCTAGAGGAAGATGACTATATCATGTAGGAAGTGGCCTCTGGACAGCATGACCTAGACCATCACAAAGGGAAGGAATGAACATAAGTGTTTAAAAAAGTGGCAAAAAAAGTTGTCAGAGAAGCACTTTTCAAGCAGTAAGTGATATTTACACATGTGCAGCTGGAAAGGGCAGTAGAATGGCTTTATGCTCAGAATCACCTACATGGTGTTGTCTGCATGGACAGTCTGATTAAATTCCTCCTAATTCATGGTAGATGAACTGAGCAAATAAGAGTCAAAGACCACACAAGAGTTACTCATTCAATGCATTTTGTTCCAGTGTTTTCTCCCACCATGCAGGACTCAGATCTCAACTCAGCACTGGCAGCCACATGGCTTAACTGAGTTCTGAGAATTTTGCACAATCCGCGGAAGCTCAAGGTTTACACTGTGTTAATGTCTGTCACCTGACTCCATGGCCAAGAAAGCACGTCCACCCAGCTGCTGTCTAACAAAAGTATTTATCAGGAACCTTGTCTACCACCATCTCAGGAAGAACTACCTGGAATCAACTTCATGGGTATAACCAGGTAGCTCTGAATGAGAAAACAGCTACAGCCTGGTGATGAAGAGAGGCTCTCCAGGTTCCACCAGCCAGCCCTACAGCCATGAATGAGTACTCGTGTCTTGTCTCCAGATGAATTTGCTGTTTCCAGATGTGAGAAGAAACTCCATGCACCTTGCCACCACACCAAAAGGAAAAGACTGCTGAGCAAATTCTGTTTCTGAGAGCAGAATGAGTGCCCAATTTACCTGCTCCATGGTTTCAGTGAGTACCACACCATTTTCTGCCAGAAAAGAGTTTCCCGTTGGTAGCTTCAAGCAGCAGCAGCCATGATAAACAAATAGACAACTTCTACTTAGAGTTGTACTAGTGGAGACCAGACTGTTTGAAGGCAGGCTCACGGCTGCAGGGCAGTCAGACCTTTCGCTCAGTTGGGGAGAACATCAGGAATGCTCAGGCCTTTCACTCGTCTGGGAAACATCAGTGAACTGGCTGGACACCAGGTTTTAGAGAGTATCACTGATCTCTGAGGCCTCCTCGTGACCTCACAGGAGGAACCTGGGGCTGTTTCCATCCTTCTGGATGCTTTAAGCCTATGGTGTTTTTGAAGTATGGAGAATAAATGAAGCTGCCCCTTCATGAAGTTACAGGCTGCTTCAACTTGGCTTGTGGCAGCAGGAATGGCAGTCTCTCCTTGTGTAGGCCCCTGACCTACCTGGAGTGACAAGAGCTATTCTCCCGGCTCAACCTCAGCACATTCATCACAGGCAACCACAAATCCTCAGTTGACATTTCAGTCCCCCTTCCTCATGCCTTTTCTGCTCTCGGCACAGTAAATGACTACCTGTCTACAGTGCTCATCAGTCCAGGAGCTCGGAGTCATAGACTTGTTGTGGCACTGGTGCTTGCTGAGATTGGACACTGACTGGTGAACACACTCCTTAATTTAATTCTTGTGGCTGTGGAGGGGAGATTGCCATTGCAGATAACTATCCTGTTCATTGCTGATACCTACAGACAGGAGACAGAGGCACTGCCGACATAAGGAGGCCTTGGGGTGTTCTGGTGTGTCTTGCTCATCTGCAGCCTTCAGGATCCCTAAGGCATGTCTGTTCCTCTGCATGGGTGTAAGATCCTGAGATGAAATGGTACGGACAAACTGAAGAAGCCCTGGAAAAGTCCTAGCTGATTGCTGGCCATAGTCTGTCCAAACGCTGAAAAGAATGATAGTGAGGCTGTTTACTGTGTCTCAGGGGAGGCAGAGGAAGCTGTAAAGGGACTACCTGGTTCTGTTATTGAGCTAGGAGGTTTTGGTGCCAGAAAGCTGGAGTGCTACTAGAAAGTATGGGAGAGACATCTGAGTGCTGTCCTGCCAATCCCTGGCCTTGACTTTAGCTCCTTCAAAGAGGAAATGGCAAAGGTGTGTACTGACAGATGTGTCAGAGCTGTGGGTTTTCATGCTCCCCTGGTCAACACCTCCATCTGACCACTTCACCTCCTTTGTTCTCCTCTTTCCTAGTCCACATCTTCCTCCACATCAGACTAAACGTTCTGTTAGTGACTCACACTATACCCATCCTTGTTCCTATCCTCATTCTAAATGACCTGCTAAACCAACCATGTTATTCCTTCCCATCAGTCCCCACCTAATCTATCCTACACCTATTCCATATTAATGTTATCTAAGAACCCTGGCAAAAAATTTGCTCTCCTTCGATCTTCTGTACTTCTCTGCTCACTTATCCACGGGCCAATGTTCACATGGCTCAGGTCAGCACTTTCATACAGGTATCAAGCTGTTTCTCTTCTAGAGATCTCCTTCCTGAGATGTCCAAGTGATTTAGTTGTGGCCCAAGAACAGTGAAAGGTAATAGCTTTTAAGGTGGAGATGCAGGACATAGACATACTCAGGTGGTGGGAAGTGCATTGCAACAGAGTGCAGAACAAAAATATGTAGGTATGTGCATGTGCTGCCTATAGATGAGGTCTAGTGGGCAGGATAAACCAAAGAAAAATAATTAGGCAGCTGTCCGCACAAGATCAATTAGCTTGTAGAAATCTGTAAAAGATCAAATACGACTTTGATCTAGCTTGGGAGCTAATAAGACTGAGCTTCTTCTTTCACCATGATAGTCTTTGCTGACACCTAATGTAACTTTTTTTAACTCTATTCATAGTCATTCTCCTACACATAAATATTGGGTGCCATGTGAACACAGCAGATGAGGGCTCAAGGACACATCCTCACTAAGCACATTTTACATCAGCTCTCTCATAAATTTTCCAGTACCTCTTTGCAATTTCTTATCCTGCCTTTTTTTTTTTTTTGTTAATAGTATCTTTCCTCAGCAGAAACATATCAAAATGAACAGATGTGAAAGTAAGCGGTTTTTTTTTTTTATTGTAATATTGTTCCTCGGAGGAATGCATTACTTACAGATTCTTTTCCTAGCAGAAAGTCTAGCCAGATCTGCTTTTTCCTTCCATTTCAGAGCACGTGCAGCCACATTCTGAACTGGGATCCCTTGCACTCGCCAGGATTCACACAGCCCTCAGCTGTCTTCTAAACAACAACCTAGAGAATGACAACTTAATGATGATCCTGGGACCTCCTTGGCTGCAAACAAGAGTAAGAGAGGAATCCTGACCAGTTCCAGGAATTCGTTGTCATGAACTGCCAATAGTCCCCTTAAAGTGTTCTGTCAACCTGTCCTTTAATGGCAAGTTATCCTTCTTACAAAAGCAACTCTCTGCAGGGTTCTCCATTATCAGGACATGAAGGCAGAACACCTGATTTCTTACAACTATTCAGATCCCACTTAGAAAAATACTTCCAAGAGCTTTATAGATATTTAACATAAACTTTCCTTGTTTATGATCTCTCTCACAGATTTTTTTTTACACCTAAAAATATTCTTAAAATGGTCTCTGTGCTTGCTACCACAATTTAATTTCCATGTCTAAATAAGGCTTTGAATAAAGGAAGTTGTCCTCTAGACAAGGAAGAGAGACGAAATAGAGCATAAGAACAATTTACAAAGTTGCATTGACCATCCTTAAAGCAGAACAGTTAAATATTTTTGTCATAGAAAACTATAAAAAAATAATAGTGTTAAGAGTATAATTGCTGTGTAATAAACCAAGACAAATTTTCATAATAAAGCAATGTTTTGAAAGTAATCCCCATTAAAGCCACAAACATATTAAGGGAAATATATTGTGGGTATATCAGTTACACATTTATCTCACTTCTGCCGTAGTACTGCAAATCTATACGATGTATGTGTGATGAAAGTTCTCCAAGGCAGAGAGCTCCAGCAAGAAGCATTGACACACATCCAGCATTAAACACTGGTGGTGGGGCAAGAATCACACCTGGCTGTCCATGCAACCTCTCTCTCTCTAATTGCCACCCTGACTGCACGTGTAATTGAGTGACTTGTGAACTGCCTCCCACGTTTTCTCCATTTACCACCCAGCTATTTTATATAGGCAGCTAGGAGAGGCTTTCAATGCGTACGAACATGCCTGGCTAGAAGCTGCAGCTGTTCAGCAGTTGATTTATCATCTGTTCAGCTTCTCTGATACAGGGATGGCATCCTTTGTAAGACTGGGGGAAGGTGGAGTGGGAAGAAGAGACGGCTCGTGGTTGACAGCTGTTTCAGCCTCTGCAGTTTAATTCGCTGCTGAATATGTCTCAACACCCTAAACTTGGCGGAAGCTCAGCGTTCATCAGAAATGGACATTGAGCCAAGAGAAGAAGGACTGAGCAAAGTGGAAGATTTAAGGAGGAAAAGATGACATGATTTTAGCCTGTTCAGCGTTCCAGACCTTCTCTAATGGGAAGCAGAAGAGGCCATTTTGAAAAACATAAAAGCCTGGGTTTCCAGAGGACAGATTGCAAGAATGCCCCAAGTCATGCCTTGTAAGAACCAGAAACTCCAGTTCTGCCTTTACATTCACCTCCCCAATTTGATCCTCTCAGCTTGAGGGGGGCGATACAGTTTTCATCTCTCATGTCCAGGAATGTATTTACTGGAAAAAAAAAAAAAAAAAAGTGACAGGAATGCAGCTAATGAAACTATCTCCCCTTTACCTCCTCCCCTGTCTCCTGGTGAATAGCGCACTCTGAGGGTCAAATGTTAGAGATGCACCTCCTTGGCTGGACAACCTTTCTCTCGTGCTTCCATCCAGCTACAAAAAATAGTTTGCGCTTTTCTTTTCTATTCCTGTCTTCAGTATATACAGGTCTGATCAGAAATACTGCTGAGCCTGTCCCTGTGTCTTCTCCATACGTTCTGTGGACTGCAAAGGCTATGGAAGATGAGCAGAGGCGGTGAGTGTGAAGGAGGCGATGCGTCAGAGGCTTGCAGAGACTGTGGATGGCCAGAATGAAGGTCATATGGGACAACATCCTGGAGTGGTGCTAGAGAACGTGAACTGCCGGAGAACCTCTTGGTCACCTCTCAACTGCTGCATTGCCCTGAGAGAATCACACCTGTGGCAATTGCCAACTTCAGAGAAGGGAATTAAGGTTGCATCACAAGGGTATGTTGCATTTTCATCTCATCATTTCCAGGGGTGTAAACTGAGCCATGTTAAAGGTATGAGACATTACTGACTTATCTCTGTATTAATGAGTTCAGAGTGTTTGTTTAAAAAGCAGATTAATAGCAAGCGTTGGGCAACACTGCCTTGTATATTCCACTTAGGTAGTCAACTCAGCTGCCATTATTTACTAAATCATATGAACTATTCACGGAATTGGAATTGTGGTCATCAGGACATCAAAGTCATCAACCACAAGGTTACCAAAGACTCCAGCACTGTCGCTGTTGCCAAATCAAAGATGTATTTGGCTCAAGTTGAAACCGAAATACAAGCTTCATCCAGAAGGGAGCTGTGTGGTTGTGTTTCCCGTGAAAAGTAGCCAGATTAAAACACTTTATAACAAATTAATTAAATGGCCTCAGAAGTAGTGAAACCACAGTTTCAGTGATTATTTGTATCACTTTGACTACTACCTTCAAATACTACCTTAAAGAAACAGAAGTCACTAAAAAGAGCAGATATGGGAGCATTGTGGTACTGGCACGAAGACAGGCAATGCTGGTATGAGGCATTTTAATATGCCATTAATAGCCTGAATCAAGCATGTGAGTTTCCCCACAGCAGGCAAGGCATTCCGCTTCCTCAGATTAGGATCTTCTCATTATCCAGGTCCTCACAAGTTCACCAGTGGGAAGGAACCTCTTTCAAAAAAAAAAAGCCAACAAATTTTTCTGACAATCAAAACTATATTTGACTTTCATACTTTCTGAGAGTCTTACCTTCAGTGAATATTTTCATTCAGGAAAAGACAACTGAATTAAAATCAACCAGGCTTTTTATAAAATCAGTCCTTGCAAAGGAAATTCTCACTGCCTTTACAGGGAATGTCTCATTTTAAGGAGACAAGATGTGAAACATGCTTTCCTTGAAAGGTGTCAAATTATTAAAGAAAAATTGTATGCTAATATGCAGTAGTAAATTTATTATAGGCCATAATATCACGAGAAGATTGTTTTCCAGACTGCAACTACCTTGTATATTTAGATATTAACAACATAGTTTTATTCATGAAATACCTTGATCAATTGCATTCACTTACATTTGTTTCCAAAATCATGCCCCAGTGTCCCCAAATGGGAAAAGAATGCGATATCTCTCCCTTTTTTGACCAGACGGAACACAAAAAGCAAGACATTAATTTATTCCTACAGTCTTAATAACAGGTTACTGTATTTATGTGAGAGCTTTGTCTGTTATATGTGAGATTATGTTATGGATGCAAGATAACTTTAAACAACAGAATCAAAACTTCAGATTTCTTAATGGAGAGTCTAGAAACAGAGAAAAGTAAGAGCTGATGAGTAGGTAGAAGATGATAATTTTCCTTGTCCTTGTGACACAGGAAGCAATTGGCTGCTGTTGTTTCATATTACACACTTACAAAAGAAAGCATGTAAATGTCTCCTCCTTTTCTGCAGAGATATTTCACTGACCTGTTGCAAGCTTCAAAGAATCATCATGAGATACATCAGTGGACTGGCGTGTTAATAAACCACTGCTTGCAGATTTATCAGAGGAGACTTCTTCTTCATATTCTTAAAACGTGGAGCAGGTTATGAACTTTGTGTAGATTGTGCCCCAAACTTCTACCCCATGCCCACTATTACACATGGCATTTGCTGGCATAGAAAGAACTGACAAAACACCATTATACAACCAGAAATTCTGAATAGAGGAACACAGTTAAAACCAGTGAGAAGCAAACCCTTCTGAGAAGATGGTAGGTACTTCAGGGAACAGCCTGGTCCTTCCAAAACAGTACGGGGACTGGTGAGAGTCCCTGGAATAATGTGTTTCTCCTCAGTCAAAAGCTGCTTTTGAGTTATTGCTTCTTCAAGCCAGTGGTCTCTACCAGCTTTGCCTCAAAATGAAGGTGGAGATAATTTTAGCAAGGTGGGAAATCAGGTGCTGTGTTTTAAGGATATCGGCAGGGCAGGGAAGAAAATAAAGATAAAAAAATAAAGTAAAATAAAATAAAATAAATCATGAAACAGCAGAGCTTGGAATTGCCTCCATGATCCGTGCTTCTTTTGTTGTTGTTGTTTTGTTGTTGTTTGTTTTTAATACTGAACAATATTTCTTCATTAAGATTTTTAACACGGTAGCTTGAAGTTGTGATCTTTACCTACTGTGTGACAAGTCAGTGCATGGCTAAAAGGGTTCAGGTCTGGGCTTTGGGGCCTCCTGGTTCTTCATGGTATTTCAGAGTGGATCTACAAAGCAACCACAGGCTGAGGTGTGTGGAGATGTCGCTGATCCCCAGGTCCTCTTACTAAATCTGGGCTATCTTGGAGACAAGGATGCGAGGTATTCGGGGATATGGGGATAAAAGAGGAGAGAGTGTAATTTTGTGGTTTACTTCTCATGGCACACATACAAGCACAGAGGTGACAGCCCTGTCTGTGTGTCTCCAAGTTAAATTAAAAACAAAGTTATCCAAAATCCTTTGGGGAGATGAACTGCAAAACCAAGGGCTCAAGCAGCTGAAGAACTGTGTCCCGGGTTGGATAACCAAGTTGGAAGGGCACTCTGGTTTCACTGGGCGGAAACTGTGGTGAAGGTGCTTTGTGCGAGACAAGACCAACGTTTCTCTCATGTGGTTGGGCTTTGGTTAGTTTACTGTGTACTTTTATGTGCGGTGTGTCTGTTATTCCTGAAGGCAGGTCTGCTTCTACAGAAAAAGAAACGAACGGCCTGCTGTTTGACTTCAAACAATAAAAAAAGAAATAAAAAGGAGGCTCCGCGTAGTTCCTCTTTCCCTGAAGTTGAAGGGAACGCAGCTGCCTGAAGCACTCTACGTTACATACGCCCCTCACAGCACAGCGCCCCCAGCCCGGAGCAGGGCCGCTCTGCGCAGCCGCGGCAGGCTCGGAATCGCCCCCCCTCCCCTCCCCGATCTTTTCCGAACTCTTCCGAAGCCCCTTCCCGGCCGCGCATGCGCGCCGCGCCTGTCGGGAGGGGGCTAAGCCATCGCAACGTCCTTTCCGCGCCCCCCTCCCCGGCGGGGCCGGCAGCGCGCACGCGCGGTTGCCGGGGCGGCGGGGCCAAGGGGAAGGGAAGGGGGGTGCCGGTTTAAACGGGGCGGCGCATGCGCGGTGCGGCGCCAGGCTCTGCCTCGGGGGCCGCCACATTGGCTCGGCGAGGGGAGCGCTGCGGGCAGCGCCGGGCCGGCCGTCCCCTGCCCGTCCCCGTGCTCGTGCTCGTGCCCGTGCCCGTGCCCGTGCCCATGCCCCGGCTGCCGGCAGCGGGCGCGGCCCGGCGCTGAGCTGCGGGCAGAGCGTGGATGGATCCCCGCGTGGCCTGGATCCAGCCCGAGCAGAAAGGCCCCGCGAATGCGCTCTGGATGCAGATCTGGGAGACCTCGCAGGGCGTGGGGGGCCGCGGCGGCGGCGGCGCCGGCTTCCCGCACTACCTCTGCCTCAACTCCCCGGCGCTGGACCCGGCCGCCGCCGCTAACGCCGCCACCGCCGCCTCGTCCCCTCCGCCCCGCGGCCACGGCTGCGCCCGGCTCGGGGCGCCCGGCCCCGGCTGCTGCTCCTCGTCCTCGCCGCCTTCGCCCTCGCCGTCGCCGCCGGCCCTGCTGGCCGGGCTGCTGCCCGCCGCCGCCCCCGCCGTGCCCCCCCCCGCCGCCGGCCCCGCCAACGGTGGCGGCGGGGAGGGAGGGCGGCGGCTGCAGAAGTCGCCGTCGGTGTCGTCGTCGTCGTCGTCGTGCTCGTCGGTGGAGTCCGGCACCGAGAGCCCCGGCTTCTCCTCCTCGGGCTCCTGCGGCGGAGGCGGCGGCTCCTCCTCTTCCTCCTGCGGCCCCCGGGCGGCCGTGGCTCCTCCCGGGCTGCTGGGCAGCGGGGCCGGGCCCGGGGAGTTTTTTAACTTCCACGAGAACGACAAAGCGAACAGTGTGAACGGGCACCACCCGCCTCCCCCCCCGCACCTCGCCCGCGGGCCCCACCACCCGCCGCCGGCCTCCCCCCAGCAGCACCAGTACCACCCGGGCCGGAGGAAACGGGAGAATAAAGCCAGCACCTATGGCATGAATTACCTGCTCTCCGGCAGCCGGGGCGTCGCCGCCAACACCTCCCCGCACCAGCAGCGGCAGCCGCCTCAGCCGGCGCTGCAGAGCCCCGGCACGCCCTGGAAGACGAGGAAATACAGCCCGGGCGTGCAGGGGTGAGCAGCCCTTCGGGGAGGGGGGGGCAGCGGTGGCACGGCCTCCTCTGGGGCCGGTTTGTGGCACCGGGGGGGGCACGAAACGGGCTCCTTGCTTAAATCGCCTCTGGGTGGCTCCTGGCTGGAGCAGTGATGCTGGGAGCTCAGGCACAGCGGGTTAGGCCTTGCCTTGGGGCAAGTTCAGAAGTGAAGGTGTCAGGCTGCTGTTGAGTGCCTCCCGCAAAAATTCAAGTGTGGATGGGCAGGGGAAGCTTTTCAGAGCTCTTAGGGGTTGATTCAGCTTAAAAGGGAGAAGTGGAAGGCTGCAGCCAGTTCACAGGACCTCGAAGGAAGCCTTTGCAGCAATTTTTAAAAGCCTCCGCTCAGGCTGGAACAGATTGGCAGCTTGGGAAAGTGTTAAGGACATCCATTGTAAGGGAAGTGCCCAGCTCTGGATGAAATAAATGCAAAATTCAGTGTGGTCTTGTAACGTTTTTGAAGGAAGCGTGCTGCCTCTAAAGTAGACTCAGCCAGCCAGCGTCTAAACTGAAATCTTCCCTTCCTGAAGAGTGAGAACGCTTTATAAAAAGGTTATCCTCTTTCATGACCATCACTTTCCCATATAAATGGATAGTTGGGGAGTTGATTCAGTCTGCTGTGGAATTATTTAGGAGGGACTGGAGGTTGAAGAAAGCACCTCTGGGGCGCTCCGCGAGACTTGTCTTTCAGCTGTCAGATTTCACTCAGTCAAGGGATAACATTGCTTTCTAATTTTAAGGTTATCTTATTCACAGAAAAAGTGCTAGCTGCACTGATGGACTGTAGAAGATTTCTGATGGCATCTCAAAAATATTTTCTTGGAACTACTAAAATCCAAAGCTCTTGGATGCAAGTGGGAGTAAAGGCGCTGCATATCTGTGGAAGGAAGTAGATAACAAGGTGCACTTCCAGAGCTGGAGAAATTGAGCAATTTGACCGAAGAACAGAGTCTTTCTTTTCTCTTTTGGGTGGTACGGTCAGGCATTGGGTGCGCTGAAGTTATTCAGAAGTATTAAAACATGTTTTTAGAGTTCTGTTTTTGCAAACTGTAGTCTCTCCTGGTGGAGGTCAAGATTTGACTACTCTTTTTATTCCCAAAGTGACACTGTAAATGAAAATTGCTGGCAGGAAGCTCAGATGCGTGTTTAAAATTCTAATAGCATCTCAAAAACAGTCAGAGTTTCTTTGCTTTATTCCCACAGATACGCAGTAGAGTGCTTGCTTAACATCTTAATCAGTGTAAGACAAGTCAGTGCCACTGAGGCAGGGCTACAGGCAGACAGATGACAGAGTTGCCTGAGGTCGTCAAGCAGGGCAGTGGTGAAGCTGGGAATCAAATCCGGACGCTGCAAGTTCTGTTCTCTGGCTACTAGGCGGCATCACCTTTGTTACCCGCATACCTTTCTTGTTGTTTGTCTTCTGCCCTTTTTTTTTCCACTGGGTTTCCCTTAATAAAAGTTATGCCAATTTTCTAGTATAAGTTTGTAGAGAATCCACGTACAATAAAGTTGTTTAGCCAAGCTTCATTTGCACTATTCAGTTGCTTAATACAGGTTGCTCTTCTGCTGAGGAGTTGATGCCAAGTTGTTGGCTAAGAATCTTTTGAAAGTGGAAGCTGTTTCCTGATCTTCTGTCCAGAATCTGTGCTATTGCACTGGGACCTGATGCTAGGGCAGATAACTACAGTGTGTGATCCTGTGGTTCTAGATTGTCTCACTATTAATTTGTCAAATCATTAAGCTTCACAAAGCTGTTTGGTTGTCATAGGTTTTCACAGAGTAACAGGGCACTAGTCCTGGAGGACAGCATGGAAGCTGAGATGACAGGCTTATCTAAGAAACAGTTCCTGCCTTAAACTTTCAGTTCCGTTACTGAGGGTGAATCTTGGACAAACGTGTGTTCTGGAGCAGTTTTCTGGTGTTGAAATTTTTTTCATGAAAGTACTCATGATAGAAATAATACAAACATATTTTCACTGATGGAGTGGCTTTAGGTGTCTATTTTCTTCAGTAATTCCTGGCTGCTGGTGGGTTTAATTTCACTTTCCCAAAGCCAGGCTGGTGGAGTGTATGTTCAAATATAGTTTGGCTGTTCAAATAATAATGCTCTGAGAAGGTTGGTGTGGGAACAGATCTTTACAGCAGTTGCTTCTGGATCATTTTTCCTTATTTGTTGCCCAGCATTACTTGCAGTTGTCAGCCCAGCTCTGAAGCATCACTTCTGTGACCGTGGTGGTCTGTCGGCAGAGTACGTTCAGTGTGTCCAGCTGGTGTGTGCAACTGTCTAGGCAAACAGGCATCCCTGCAATCTTCAGTTGCAGGCTGCTTTGGGCATAGATAGGAGGAAGAAGGACTTGATCATAGATGCTGTTATACTCCTTATAGGCATGAATGTTACCTGGTAATGTTGTAGAGCATAGCTTGCTGTGTATATTGTTCTTCGCAGAATGTCATTTAAGTGCTGTAGAAAAAACAATAAGCAGTAGCTTGTGGTGTTCCGTAGCCTTTCTTGGTAAGAGGCAGGGAATGGGTGGGTCCTGCTTGCACTCTTCCAGGATATGCAGTTGGGCTTCTGGTGAAATAGCTGTGTGCTTTGAAGTAGTTTTGTGCTTTCTCCAGTTTCTCCTTCAGAGCTGGAGGTGGTTTATTGCAGTTCATGACATCGCCATTTTTTTCAAAGGGATCATATTCAGAGGCTCAGTGATGCTAAGCGTAGTGACTTTCGGCAATGCTGCATGCTGTAAAGGCTCTGCTTTGCTTTATTTTATGTACAGTATTCCTTTTTCTCCAGAGGACTCATATCTATTGCTTTCACCGCGTTTTGACAGTAGCATGCCAATGGTTGTGCTGTAAAGGAAATAGTCTCTCATAAGACAAAAGTGTGAGATTAGCAGTGCTTGATTAGATTTCATCCTAAAGCTGTGCTTTAGTGTGCCCTAGGTTGACCTGTATATCTCTTCCCAGATGTTTGGAAGATGGTGAGAAGAATGAGCTTTATTTGTTGCACTGCTTCGGTGGAGTGATTAATTTAGCACCAGTGTAAATTCCTGAGTGCTTGGGTTTAGATTAGGAGCGCAGCAGAGAAGGGAGGATGAAATGATTGATTTCAGATGTAAGCAGATAAGTGTCCTGTTACGTGACTAGGTTAGCTCAAACTTTTGTGACTGTTCAGAACAGCAAGCGAGTCCTTGCTAGTTTGAAGTACCTCTTAAGTGGCTTTAAATTAGACCTACAATCTTAGTCGACTTTCTTTGTACATCAAATTAATAGCTTCTGTTTCTATAAAGTATGTATTTAAAACATATTTGAATAATCTTAGCATTCAGAGAGCTTCAAAGTGCGGAAAGTTTATTTCAGAATGTGAAACTAAGCTATTGTGAACTTCTTAAGGACTGCTGCTAAGTTTGCATTGCTCGTGTAAACAGGAATATGGCAATTTCTCTTAAGATGTAGCTAATAGCTTATGAGTAGTATAAAATCATAGCTGATTTAATTCTTTGCTTTTTAATATGAAACTAAGCAGGTGAATAAAGAATTGACATATTTAACTGTATAAGCCTGTTCTGCTTAAAACTCAGTTCAAAATATTCAGATTAATTGTAGATGTTGAATGAGATTAGTGCTGAAATACCTGGCATATCTTCTTGGTACGCTGCAGCGCTGTGCAGAAACAACAGGCCTGGCTTGCTGAGGGCCAGCGTGGGTACCAGAAGCCCGATGATGCGTTGAAATGGTGCTCTGCCTGCGTTAATAGCTGTGCATAGCAGCTGGCAGCTCGCAAAACTGCATCCACTTCACCCCCATACCAGTTGTCTTTGTCTCGTTAGAGAGAGGCACAACTGTTCTGTTGGAGCACACGAGTGCAGACACCTCCACGTGTGATCTGCCTGAAGGAGGATGCAGGCTGGCAGAGGCTGGTGGCAGGAGGAGTTCTGATGAGCAGAGTAAGGCTGCGATGATGCTTCCCCAGGCCACTTGTTTCCCTGTTCAGCAGCTGAAGGATACCGTCTGCCAAAAGCGATGTCCTGAAATTCATGTCTGTAGCTACTGGGATGTGGTGTTCTTATTGTATATCCAGCCTATATTAGGTTTTGTTTTTCTTCACCTGTGTGGAAGCATTTCTAATTTTCTTGCTTATTTTGCTTTTATGATCTGTTGCGGAACTTGACCAAGAGAAATCCAGCTGGATTTTGTGCTGTGCAGATCGACTATTGAAAATGCTTTTTCAGGACGTAGCAGAGCTCCAATTCTGTGTTTGTCAATTCTTGCCTTTTACTTTGCTGCTGTTAGAGCTGGACGCTGCAAGTTAATGTGTAGGGATGCCATATGGACAGCCTCTTTTGCAAATGTATGTTCTCTTGTATTTTGGCTGAGCTAACAAAATGTAAACTTTGGAAACTGAAGCTTTTGCTGTCTGCACTGGCGCATCCAGCATTTGTAAGGGCCTTATGGGTTTCCCAGACGTGGTATTCTCACTTTTCCTTATACTTAAGAGTGCTGTCTTGTTATTGTGCCTTCTAATAAGGAATCAACGCGGTGGTCTGTTAAACACTCCTGTTAAAGCTCTGGTGCCGGTTATCCACAGCTGTAGGTGGGTACCTGCAGTGAAAGTCTCCATAGAAGAGGCAGGCAGTGCTGGCGATGTACAATAGATTCTGGTTCCACCTGGCTTTAGGAGCAGGGCAGAACGAGGCACTATATACCGTAATATGCATGGGAAGGGCAGAGCAGCTGCCTGTTAGTCCTGAATGTGTGGAGAGGGACTTGGGAAAGCATCAGGAAGTGGAATTACTGTTTCCAGGCCTGGAGGATGGTGCGCAGCAGAGTTCAAGGGTAGCTGCTGGATGGATTGTCAAAGCGTGCAGTTCTCTTTTTGTAGACAACTAAGCTAAGCTAAGTCAGTGAAACTCAAAAAGCTTTCCTTGCAGAGTGGATGCCTAGTGTCATTAGACTGCTGCTTTCGGTAACGGAATGAGAAGAAACTTATGGCAGCAGTAGACTTGAGGTAGAACGTAGTGGAGATAAAGATCAGAAGGGATGCTCTACAGTGGTGTAACGGGAGGTGAGTTTGCTTAAGAGATGCTTGTGTTTGTGTAAAGGAAAATAAGACATGCTTGGAGCAGCTTAATCTTGGTGTCAGCCTCATGGTGATTTTCACAGTTACTAGGTTTTTGGCAGTCAAGGTAACCAGCATTAAGGGTATAAACAGCTGTACTAGGTGAGAGCATTGGAGGTCAATGCCAAATGCTGGGAGAAGAACCTATCAACATGGGCCTGTGGGGATATTTCCTGGAGAAAGCCCTTATTTCAGTGATTTGTGGCTCTTGGACCGATAGGGCTACAGACAGTGCATCATGCTTATTGTGGATTTAACGTATGAATTCGTACCTGCTCAAAATGAATCGAGCTTCTGGGATGAACGGTGTCCTGTGGCATGGTGTTCCTCAGATAAGTTATGCATTGTGTAAAGAACCATTATTTTTTTGTCCTGGGTTTATCACTAGAGTTGTAATTGCTGCCAGCCATGACTGTATTATCCAGGCAATGTGTGCCTTTTGTATCTAGCTTGATAAAACTTTTCTTTCACGCTATTTAATCGCTTCTGCTGAAGTTGTTCCCTGCCTCTAAGTGTTTATCATCTCTGCATGCTTGACAGTTCTGCTCTATCTCTGGAACTTGGACAAACCAGGCCTGCGTGCGACAGTGTCACCGTATTCCTGCATCCTGGGGCTTTCTACCTTGTTCTCTGTTTTCCAGCACTGGACTTGCCTGTTCTTTTTGGTTACTGGGTATTAAACAGACTTTTGCAGAGTTCTTACTTCTGGATCTTGATTCTCAGTATTGAGAGTCAGTGCAGAGCCCCTCGTATCCTTGTAGAGACAGGCTAAGTATAAAGCACAACAAAGATGATTATGAGAAGACTCTTATCTCAAATTCTGCCTGATAATTATTCATTGTGCAGTCTTTTAATGTCCACCTGCAGTTCTTCAGCTGGCTTGTTCCTGATAACCTTGCTGCCTGAGATTTTTCTGCTTTACTATTTGTCCATTTTCCAGATCGCTCAGAGGATGTTGAATAGCACAGGACTCTTTGGGACTTCGCTTGTGACCTTCCTTCAATAGAAAAACTAAGTTTCAGCAGCTTGTTTTCCATTTAAAAACAGTTCTTTCTCTACTAGAAGGCCTTCACTTCCATTTTATGTCAGCTTACTTCCTTTGTAAGTTTTTGTAAGGATGTGGATTTATCAGATGCTGGAAAGTAGATAATAGGATTTCCTTTGTGGTTCACTGATTTTGGCAAGTAATTCCCTGTGGTTTTCTTTAAGAGCCACTGCTTCCATATAAGAAAGCTCTGCTTACGTCTGGACATAGCCATAACTGTTCATGGGTTGCACTGATTTTATCTTTGACTAGTTGGACTGTAGTGAATGTTAAAACTAATTGTTTTAATTAAAAAAAAAGATTGTTTCTTAATGTTCCTGTGATACAAATGCAGAACTGAAAGTTGCTTTTGGTGAATACCAAATTGCCAGGAATAGATTTTGCTGTGAAGTATTTCCAGCTAAGACGCCAATTTGTGGCAAGTCCTCGCTGTAAAGTAGGGATCAGGGAAACATCTCTGAGGGAGAGAAAAAAAGTTAGCTTGTCTTGCATTGTGATCATTTAACCTTCTCTGTTCTGATCAATTAATTCACTTGAAGCATTTTTTTTTGGCTCGTGAGCTAATTTATCCTTTCCTAAGCTTAGGTTTGTATCTTATGTTTTTCCTCGTGATCCTTTTTAATATCCTTAATCTTCCAAATCCTCTTTTTCTGCTTTGCACATGACTTCGGGTTTTTGAAGACATCTTCTGATGGAATCCTACGACAAGGTAGCGGAAGATCTCTTTTCCCTAAAATCTGATTAGTGATGCATACTTTTGCTGAGCAACTGGTATGATATCTTTGATATTCTCTTAAACACCCTCTTTTGGTTAAAATTCTTAAACTAAGGAGCTTCCTCTTTTATGTAGTGAACTGCAGCAATACTTAAACCCCCAAATCCTTTTGTTGCCCTGCAGAGAGACTCGATGTGTAGGGTTTGCTGCTGTTGGTGTTCAGATTGATGCTTTTTGGGTTCAGCTGTGTGCTTGGTATTGATGCTTTTTGGGTTCAGCTGTGTGCTTGGTACTCAAGACTAAGTTATAGTGTCTCTGAAAAGTTGCAGTGGCTACTGTGATGTGATGCATAGCTGCTGCATGGGCATAGTTTCTATCGTTGATGTTTCTGTCGTTGCAACCTTTCTGACTTGTCTGGGATGTTAATCACTTGCTATCTTTGGGCATTTGGAAAAGAATAGTATTAAGACAGGAATTTCAGTGTTTAGCGTTTCTATTTATTGGCATAGTGAGCTTGCTGATCCAGTTCCAAGGTTTAACATATGGTATGCTCCTTCATTGATGCAACAAAATAATAATGTGATGTTTTCTTGGTGTTGTGGCAAGGACGAGCAGCCTGTCAGGAGCCATGTACAGCTGTTCAGAAGCTTGCATAGCAGATCTGTTTTGTCATGTATCAGCTTGGAGATAATGCTAATATATCAGTTTCTTTTCTGGATTTTAGTATAATGCAGCTTTTTCAAGGTCATTAAGAAGCTAATTGGTTGGGTTTTATTAGATTGATAGACTTTGAAAAGCAGATTAGTTTTGATTGGTTTTCTCTTCCAAAATACAAACAAATTCTCTTAAGTCTGGAAACTTGCGGCATAAACCGGTCCATTTGCAGTGGAAAGGGAATTTAGTTTCGTGTGTACTCCTAAGGTGTAAAATTCAGTTGACCACAAACTTGATCTGAAATTAGGACTGGATCTGACTTGGGGCAAAGAAAGTTTAGAGGGGAAATAAGATCACTTGTGGAAAAGGTACAATAAATCTTAAAAGGCTACCCTCTGTGTTTTGTGGATGAGAACAAAAGTTCTTTTCTTCCGTTCTCCCTGAATTTCTATTAGGCTGAGATTTTACCTCTGCTGTCCAGAGTTTGCTGTCTTCCATGCAATTACAGTGATAAAAGTAATCGCTGTCTGAATTACGGTGTAATGTGAGACTGGTTTGCGGCAATATCATATATGAACGCAGCGCTGTGTTTTCATAGCTTTTCTGATCTGCAAGCCTTAGAATGCTGCATAGGGCACAGTGTGCTATTACCTGAGCACTAATGGCACAGAGAAGTGCAGGTGCCTGGTGGGTATTGAGTGGGGTAGGAGGAGAAGAACTGGGAGCTAATGGCCTCTTCTGGGTTATAGTTCCTGCTTTGCTACTTCTGTAGATGTCTTCATTTTAAATTATATTGGTAAAAGTCTGCATCTCGGAATATATTATTGCTTCAATTGTGCATGTTCATTTGTGTTGTTAAACTGTTCCTCAGTTCGACTGTAACACTGGTGTTAGCTATTGAATGCATTTAGTTGTTGTAGCTTAGAGATTTCTCTTACATTTCCTTGATAATACAATTGTGCTTTGCAGTAGTTGTAGGTGAAGGTAAAATATTTCAACAGACTTGAGAAATACACACAGTGGCTTCTGGGACTTTACCATTTAAGCTTGAGACAGCCAAGTCTTCAGGCACGTTTCAGAGTTCATACTTCACTGAAAACTTAGCTTATTGTTTGTAACCTTTATTTCAACAAAGCTCTCAAAATGCTGCCTTTCCTGCTCTGTGCTGGTATTAAACACATGTAGCTGAGGCATCTATTCGTTCGCAGGGATACTTGGCTGATGTGTTCTTAATTAGAAAAATATTCATGCAGTAATGAATATATTTTAAAAAATAATACCAGTTCCATGTAAATGATGCAGTCATGTTTCTGCCCAAGAGTAAATTTGTGCGCTTAATAGTGCAGACACGATATTGAAGACAAACAGTATGCTTACTAGAGGGAACAAACACTCTGTTGCTTTTCATTCACTTTCCAGTTTGCTGATGCAGTTTCAGAATTTCACGTCAATACACTGAAGGCAGCCCTTGAGGTAACAAATGAGCTATGTATAAAATAGTACTTGTAGACACAGTAAGTAATGAGTAAAGTAAATGATCTCCTCTCTTAGAAACCTGCCTTTAAAGAAAAATGTGATGAAAGACTAAGGACATATCTCCTTGGTCTTGTTTTAACCTGAAGCCCAGAAGTGTATCTCTGCCTTTCCTAACACAGTAAAAGGGATATTTTTTGGTAAACAAAGGTGTTTATTGTGTTTCATAGTTCAGCCTGTAAGCAGCAGATGTTTACTGTGTTTAGCAGTAATGGCATCAGTGAACGGTTGGTTCCTCCGGGGTGTTAAAATTAGCAAGATTAATAGTGTTTTAAGTGCAAATAGCCCTTCTTCTGCATCCCTGCATTCTAATCTCTTCCACCCTCCATTAGCAGTATAGTTACATTTTGCCAACAAATCTAATTTCCAATATTTTAATAGAGTGAAACTGCCTTTTTAAAAAGTCAATTAAAATGCCCAGCTTTAAGAAAGCAGTATAGCAGGAGTCTTAAACCCAGAAAGTAGGTATGTAATGGGATGCTCTTATAGCGTAAGTTGTTTAAGAAGCTTGTGCTGTATGTTAAAGGAAGCTCTATTTTTTTTTAAAAAAGAAGTCTTACTTTCACTTGCTAGTACCTCCTGTGCTGCAAATGGAGGTTGTTCTTAATGATGAAGATCCTGTTGCAGTCCTGACCAAGAAGGTGACAAGTACTTCTGAAGATCAGAGAGAGAGGGTACATGGGCAAAATGCTTAACTGGCAACTATCCATATATTAGCTGGGCGAATGTCATGTTGTAGCCTGTTTTTAGACACCAAATCATTCCTGCAGCTAATATAGAAGTTACTCTGGGATTAGTCCTGAGCAGCATCTGGCTGCGTATATCAGAGCTACTTTTTATGTGACTAGCATTCCAGTAATCTCATCTGAGCAAAGAGGCTTAGAAAATATCAACAGTAATAATACTCAGTTTTAAAAACAAAACAAAACAAAAACTTATTTTTGAGAAGCTTCTTTAGAAAGAAGCCAAAAGAAATGGCCAGGAGGTTAAAATACTTGAAAATGCTGCATTAAGATCAAGTGTTTTGTTGGGCTGACTCTGACGATAGCATTGATTCTTACCAAAAAGTTTTGATAATGTTTTCTGAGAAATAGAAACTGTCGAAATAAGGAAAGTAGAAGGGGGAGTGAACAAAATGAGTCTGTTAAATCAGTTCTCAAATCTTCTGTCTTGTGAAGTGCATTAAAAACTGGAAGCCTTATGCATCAAAAACAGGGAACTTGCCGGAGTGGCCAGGGCTCATACCAGGATTAGAGATGTGAAAGGGCACCAAGGGGAAGTCAGATCATGCACTAAAACCTGAATGATCTAATTGCATTGCTATTTTTTATTTTTATTTTTTTGCCAGAGGAGGACTTGAAGTTCTCATCTGCACTTTATTTGACTTTGACTGTTGAGGAATTGTCATGTTGAATTTCAGTAAGGAATGTTTAAATCTGTAGGACGGTGACTTGTATACAGCCACGTCTGATGGCATGTGCTGAGGAATTCAAGAGGAACTTCACCATGAAACCGCAGCATGTAGTTTCAACTTGCAAACAGCTTTGATTATCTAACTCCTGCAATGTTGTCCTGTGCAAACTGAAGCGTTACGTGCTTTCTTGGCAGGGCAAGAGTGGAAATGTGGAGCTGACTTGTTAAAAAGTAGATCAGGGAAGGAAATGTTGAGTTCTTCATAATATGCTTAAAGATTGCTACGCTTCCTGGTCTGAGCAGAGGCTCGCTGGGGCACTGCAGTGGGAGAGTGCATGTGTGTTTGCTCTGCCTTCTCTTCTTTCCTAATACTGAATGGCAACTGCAAACACAGCTTTTTGCAGGAATGCCTGGATGTCCAGGAGTGGTTGAACCTGGCTGATATCCTAACGGATTAATTGCTAACCCTTATTAACGTGGTCATTGGGATAACATAGATCTGTAGGATATTTTTTCTTTTGGAGGAATGTTTGAGATTCTTTTTTGAAGGCTTTTTTAAAAGTCATAGGCTTGCTGTGCTTATGGGTTTACCAACTGCTTAGAAGTAACAAAGAGAATAAATTATTTATATTGTAATAAAGGAAAGGTACCAGTGGAATTATTCAAGACATGGTTGCACAATATATTCATAAATACCTGGAGGGAAGAAGTGAATGGGAAAAGGACAGAACACCAAGAGAAACAGAAAGCCAGAGCTGATTGCAGGCAGTTGTAATGGGAGTTCATTATTCAGTAGGTTACAAAGCTGCAGATAAAATTAAATGCTAGTAAACATGGAGACAAAAATCTGAAGAAAAATAACTCAGGCTGCACATGCCAAGTGGGTGGGCAATCGGTGGCAATTGTTCAGAAAACATCTCAATGCTCCTTCAAAATGCTTTCTTTTAAAGAGTAGCTGTATGCTCCGCTCCTCAAATAGCAATTAGTAGCAGTAGGAATGAACAATAAAAAATAAATAACAGGTGTGTCATGGGCTAAGTGGTGTAATTACATATTGACTGTGTGCCTTTCTGGTCACCTGCCAAAAGCGTGGTGCAACTGAAAACAAGCTGAAGAAAGTCAGCACTGATCAAACTTTGGACCTGCTCCTGTGTCAGGGGAGAAGAGCAGATGAGGGTGGTTAGCTTGAGTGGGAAATAAACCGGTGAAAAAGAGACAGGTGAATGTAAATGCAGAGTCTGCAAAACAATGTTTGGAGATGAGCTGCCAGTAATTATTTTTCTTTTCCTAGAAAAAGAGCATCCAGTAGACTCATTCACAGGCAGGAGTTTAAAATAAAACACTTCTTTACTCTGATGCATATTTAAGTTGTCATAGAATGTCATGAATGACAAAAGCATAAATGGAGTAAAAAGACATGGAAAAATTAGTGGAAGAAAAGTCTTTTGAGCTAATACACCTGTTTGGTATCCGCCCCAAAAGTATGTCAGAATTACTGTAGACTTGGAAGAATTGCTGCAAGGGAGTTGGATAACTGCTTTGTCTTCTCTTGCTTTCACCCTGTATCTGTCTACTGCTGATTTTTATGAACAGGACAATGGGAAGTCTTTAGTTGGGTTTCATTGCTGTTTCATGTATTCAACAATTTCCTTTTTTTTTTTAACCTTTGAGAGGGGGAAGAAAATCGTGCTTTCTAGAAACAAACAACATAAGGGCATGTTGGTTTGTACCTCCTATCTTGCTCTGAAGTTGTGAAGTCAAGTACCTCCATCAACAAATTGAAAAGTTTGGTCTGCCTGCTGTGTAGTTAAGCGTTCAACTGTGGATCAACAGCTTAAGATAAAAGGAAAGGCACATGGTAATTCTAAATATATACTCTCTAAAAGTAGTGTCTTTATGTTTTGCTGCTGAAATCTTAGTGTATAGAAAGGAATCTTGACACTTAAGAAGTGGGCAGTGCCTTCTGAATATGATCTGTTGAAGGATATCTGATAGGGAAGGAATTCTCTAGTAAAATCTGTTGCAAAACAGTCTCAGGAAAATATAAGAGTAGTTTAGAGTCCTGTTAGACTTAAACAATTTTTGTTTTGGAAGGCAAAGTGTATTGACTATATATCAACACCAAAAAAGATCTTTGCTAAAATATAACAGCAGCAGCTATTGTCCTGTTTCAAGAAATCATTTTTTTGCCTGGCATGGCTTGGTGCTTTTCCATTGTAAACAAGCATTTATGTTCACCTGAAAACTTAAATTCATCTTCATTCATGTTTGTCAGTGAGTACCCTGTAGTATCAGGAAGATGGGAAACGGAAGCACTTAACAGGTACAGAAAGATGCTGTGTGAGAACTCCTCACCTAGTGCTGGTATTAATGTATTTTACACTGGAGAAAATGTTACACTCTTTACTTTGAGTAGTTCAGTTGAAAGGTCATTTCCTGTATGAATAGATGGCTTGTAAAGGGCTTGAATTGGTAAGGAAATCCCTATTTGTGCAAGTGTATGTCTTTGTATCAAGGAATAGTCATATGGCCCTTTTATAGCCCTTTGCAAAAACTCAATGTCAGTGGCCTGTAACTTCCCTGTTGAGCGTGTAGGAAGGTTAGCAAATGTCTACCGGTGTTTGTGTCCTGTTATTTGACATCTTTAGGCAGTTAGGTAATGTGATGAGAGCTGATGTGTAGGCATTGCTGAGATTACTGTGAGGTGCTGCCATGGAAATCAGGTATGAATACATCTTGAGGCCCTTGCCTCTCTGCTGATCCTAGACCTCAAGCTGTCTGGCTTCACCTCCCAAAATCTAACTTCTGTGGTGCTCACCTCTCTCTTGAAAGTACCGTTGGTTTTGGTTAAGTGATATTAAACAAAACCTATGGCCTTATTTAGGGTGTGTGTGACATTATTGTAATAGTTAAATCATCAAAATAATTGATGGTACTTTCTCTTTTAGACTACACGAAGAAATAATCGATTTCTATGACTTCATGTCCCCTCGTCCAGAAGAAGCAGCTATGAGAAGAGAAGTGGTGAAAAGAATAGAAACAGTCATCAAAGATCTTTGGCCTACAGCTGATGTGAGTGTAACTCAAGTACTGATTTGCTTCTCCAGTAGATTGTAGAGCTCAATTCATGAAGCTATCTTTTGTTTTTGAGAAGTGAACAGGTAAGTTTTTAAGGTGATTGACTTGAATAAATATCACAGCTTTTCAGAATTTTATTTTAAAAAGTGGAGGAAACGTAAAACCTAGATATCAGGCTAGTGAAGGCTACTGGTATATATATTTTTTAATTTCTTAAAGTAAAAGCTTATTGAATATCAAAATGAGCCTGACGATGTATCCACTTCTACAGTGGATCCTGACTATGTGGATATTTGTAAATACAAATACTTCATAAAAGAACGGTTTCAAAACTAATCTTCCTTTTTTGTATATTTCACAAATCTGACATTTTTGAATTACTTCAGCTTTAGTGGGAAGATCACATTTTTACTTTCTGAGGTATCTTTTAGCCAAAATTGTTTTGTTTTCAAACCGTTTATTATCCAAAGAGCAAACTTCCTCCAAACAAAAAACATCCAAACGGAACTTACTGCAAACCATATCTCTATTACCCTGCTCATATCTCATTACCCTTCTGATTACAGATAGCAGAGTTGTTATTAACAAGCATAACAAAATTTCAGACCATTGTGATTTCATCGTCTTTAATGACCAAAATTGAAGGTTATGGGCATGGTGTTGAGCTAAATACACTGTAAAGCCTATCTTCATCTTCACCTACAGTTTTTCTTAGCAATAAGATTTTTCTAGACCACGGGAACGGTAATAGTCACTGAAATGGCCCAGCCTTCTTATGGGTCGCTTCAAAGAAGTGAATTTGCAAATTGTGCTGTAAATGAGAGAGAAGAAAATCTCAATTTTCTAGGGTGGAAGTATAGTGAAAGTATCTGATCTGGACTATGAATGTCTCTTCAGCATAATCTCTCTGCGCGTGCCTCCCCCCCCCCCCCCCCCCCCCCCCCAAACATCTACTACAATTTCAGTCATCCTTACGGTAAAATCTGGAGTACTTACATTTCTTATGAATTGAATATTTAGTTGCACTTGTTGTTAAACATAAGAATTGGAAAAAAAAATACTTTCCTTTAAACAAACAAAATTAGTAAAGTTGCCCTATGAGGAAAGAGGGCAGAGGAAGGAAATTTATAACAGCTTACACTTCCATAGAATGAAATAAATAGGTAAAAGGACTTTTCAAAAGTTTATGCTGTCTGGCTTTCAGGCTTGGTAGTCATTTCATGTTGTAAAAATACAATTTCCCATGAAGTTGAATCTATAAGAGAAGGTATATTTGTACAAGCTTAACAGTATACAGCAAAGTCTGTATACTGACATGTAAGCCCAATAACTTTTTTCACCGGGCTGTATCTTTAACAGGTCCAGAAAATCTTAACAAATCTTAAAAGTGAGCGTTCATAACAAGTGATGTCATTTTTTTTTTTCAGGTCCAGATATTTGGCAGCTTTAGTACAGGGCTTTATCTTCCAACTAGGTAAGTAATAATTTACTTTTATCTAAAGCTTGTCTTTCAGTTTAATGGTAAAACTCAAAGGGGAATTTAGACTGTAACTTGTAAACCTATCAAACTTCCAGCAAAGTTCTTGCTTAGTGTCCCATGTGACCAAGGGAAGAGCTTTTGACTTAGATTTGATAAATATTTGGTATATCAGTGCCAGCACTACATACTTGTCAATGCTTTGGTGAAGCACTGTTTATTCCTTTGGGCTATGCTTTCAAGATGGAGTAAACTGGCAAGTTTACTATTTGCTATGAAAATGCTGTGTTTTGTTAAATAGATCTGAGTGTCACAGTTACTGTGCAAAATTGGTGGGGTCATCACAGCAGGGTTTTCTCAACTCTTTGGAGTGTAAAGTGTCTTAATTAAGTGTTTTATGTCACTTAAAATTCAACAGATATTCTGATGGTTACAAAGTCAGTGGGAAATCTGTTTAGCTGTGTCTTAAAGACTATCATCTTTACCTTTTCAGTAAGCACTGGGAAATCAATTTCTGTAAAAAACAATTACTGATTTTAAAAAGAGCAAAACTTATTCGGACTATTAACATACCAACATAGATAGGTGGGGGACAGGATTGGGCTGTGGAAGTCAGAATGGGGGAGCAAGGAAGAAAAAAGGAAGGAGTCATCCAAAGAACTCATCGGAGGACTGAAAGTAAGGAACTAGAGTACTGAATTTGGGTCCTAAAGCACGCTAGCCTGTCTCTAACATTGCTAAAGCAAGCTTCTTAGAAACCTAGATCATTAAAAGTTGCAAAATGTTTATCCTGGAGTTGTTACATGTACGATGGCAGTATTGTTTGCGGACTACCATGTCTTAGACATAATGGATTTCATGCTGTGTTCTTTTTGTCTAGTGATATTGATTTAGTTGTTTTTGGGAAATGGGAACGCCCCCCTTTACAGCTGCTGGAGCAAGCACTAAGAAAACACAACGTGGCTGAGCCATATTCCATTAAAGTACTTGATAAAGCTACGGTAAGTAACAATCATTGGAACACTGAACAGAAAAGTTTTTAGACTACTTAATATAATACTACATGATAAATAATATTCTTTAAGTAATTCATGAAGAAATTGATGTCTTATGCACAATGATGTTATCTTGTTTTGCTCTATCTGGGCAAGATTTTAGTAAAGATTTTAGTAGAATGTGTATGTTTTTAGCAGTAGCATAGAGAAGCTTTGACACAGAACATTAACAGAATCACAGAATTGTCTAGGTTGGAAGAGACCTCCAAGATCACCTAGTCCAACCTCTGACCTAACACTAACAAGTCCTCCACTAAACCATATCACTAAACTCTACATGTAAATGTCTTTTAAAGACCTCCAGGGATGGTGACTCAACCACTTCCCTGGGCAGCCCATTCCAATGCCTAACAACCCTTTCAGTAAAGAAGTTTTTCCTAATATCCAACCTGAACCTCCCCTGGTGCAACTTTAGCCCATTCCCCCTCGTCCTGTCACCAGGCACGTGTAACTGTACACTGTATTTGCTGGAAGGCCATTTTTATGCTCACTGCTAATAAAGAATGAAATCCTGTTGTCAAGAAAAGTTTGTATTTGCAAAATATAAGACAGTTTAAATATATTGCGTTTTTCCACTGAATTTTAAGAGGACTTGTGTTTAGCCAGGGACTGGTAGCTAGAGTTGTGTTGTTTGATGTGTATTATTTCTTGCACCTGTCTTGTGAACACAGTGGATCAAACATTGAATGAGCTGAACACTTAATGTAAGAATTTTGCTTTACCAAACTAGTGTTTTCTCCAGGAGACTAAGCAGAATATTGCAGACTTCTATTAGTAGGCAGTTACCTTCTGTGTTTTCTGAAAATAGTGACTTTTAGGACTGGAAGACTCCTACAGCTTCTGCTGGAATAGCAATACATAGCAGGAGCTCTGATAATCTTTGGTTTACCTGAGAGTGGGATTTTCAGTATTAGTACCAGGTAGCTAAGGAGAAAGGCAATATGCTTACTAATTTTACCAGCCTCTTATTTTATTCCCTTTGCTGTTAGTATAAAATTATGCTGTAATTCTGCTTTTTTTTTTTTTTTGCTTTCCATTTCAGATGAAAAATACATGCAAGAAGCTCAATTCAGAATAAATGTATGAGCTGAAGTTTAGGTTATGATTGTGAGATAACATGCTTATAATATCATTTTGTTGGATACTGTCTTCAAGGTGGTGGTGTGAGACTGAACTGCATATTCTGTAGTTCTGTAATGATTTATTGCTGCCAGGAGAGGAAGTACTGCTATTCCTGCTTTGCTTTTATCCATTCTGGCTTTCATTTGACTCTGCAGTGAACCAGTTCAGCTTGATAAAACCAACAGGCAGCTCTTTATTTTTTCTGCTAGGCTAAGTCTTCTGTCAGTTTAGCAAGCTGAATGGTGCACTGCTGGGTCAGATGAATGCAGTTCTTACAACACTGATACTGCAGCTATGGAGGCAGATGTCTAACAGCTGTGGGAATGTACATGAGTGATCGTAAGTTAATGTGATCGTACACGCCAATATTTCAATCACCTCACTAAAAATCTAAAAATTGTTCACTTGTCAGCCAAGTTAGGATTGTTATCCTTTCTCAAAAACACCTTTTCTTGTCTCCCTTGTCATTCATTTGGACTGATAGTACGCATGCGTGTTAAGTAAGTAGCTGGAGAGGAGCAGTGGTGTTGTGTTTTTGGGGACTCATAAAAGCTTGTTTTAACCTTTTCAGGTACCAATAATAAAACTTACTGACCAGGAGACAGAAGTGAAAGTTGACATCAGTTTTAATGTAGAAACTGGTGTGAAGGCAGCTCGATTTATCAAGGAATACATGAAGGTATCAACAATACAATGAATGTTATACTACTTACCAAGGATACGCTAGATGCTTAGCTAACCTTTTTTGGTATGGCTTAAGACTTTTGAAAAATTACTGTTGAAGACTATTTTCATTAATACTAATTAAACATGAAAGTCTTAATTTATTTTCTGCTGGTATCTGTTCAGTGTTGCCTTACTTGGTAGAAAGATATTAAGATTTTTTTAAAAGCTTGAGCTTTGTGAACTAGAAACTGTAAACACTGAAGCTAAATGTGGTTACATAGTTTTCTAACAGTTGAGTGGTAGGTGTTTGTTCATAAACCTGTATATTGAAAGGATTTGTGCAGTCGTATTTAGATCTGGAGATAGGTACTAAACTGTTTCTAAAGCAAGGTTGTCCAAGTTTTATTTACCTTGAATTTTAATAGTGCTTGCTTGTGAATGCTGCCTTTTTAAGCAATGTCTAAAAACAATTCTGCGCCTAAGTACTTAAACCTAAGTTTACTTTTATGCTCTGCAGTAAAAGCACTGTTTAGATGAAAAGCACTGACTGAATGCCACTTGCATTCAGTGAAGATGTAAAAGTCTTCCTGTTGGGGAGGAGATGAGGGAATTAAATTTGTATAGGCTACTCGATCAAGTATGAGTTTTTCTATTTGTCTCAGTTTCTAGAATAAAAAATTGCATGTTTTGTTTCTTCCTTAGGAAACATAGCACGCTTCTGAACAACGTTTTTGTATTACATTAATCTTACGTTGAGATTGTTTAGTATTTTGGTTTGGAATTTTGACGTTATCTTTGATAAGAATTATTTTGCTTTGCAGAAATACTCTTTGCTGCCTTATTTGATTTTAGTATTAAAACAGTTCCTACTTCAGAGGGACTTGAATGAAGTTTTTACTGGTGGAATTAGCTCTTACAGCCTAATTTTAATGGCAATTAGTTTCCTGCAGGTAAGTCTGTTTCTTATTTGCTTAAGTTCTTTAAAATATTTTTGTTCCTGTCACTAAGCCCTGTTATGGAAGACGCTGTTTCTTTACAATCCCATAGCAATGCACAGCTTCATTTTGCTATGATTCTAGGTGTTTGATCATTGACAGCTCCTATAGACTACCTCTCAAACCTAAGATCTATTCACTGTGTGAACTGAGACAGCAGCAGGAGACTTGTCAACAGCGTAGAGGTGGTGCATTGCTTTCTATAACAGGTCGTGTCATGAGGGTTACGGTGCTTTCCCATGTCTATTCCAGTTCTAACCCTGAATGATTTTCCTAGTGCTAAATCTGGTAGGACACAGTTTGTCTGTTACTTCCTAGACTACTGATACTGAGTGTGGATAGTAGCTGATTTCGGTGCTTGTTAAAATTAAGAAATTAAATGGTCGTTTTCTAATTATGTTCATTGGTTAAGCTTTAACATGCTTAAAACGGGCAAGTATTTTAGGTAATTACTCATGAGATCATTAATGAGCTGTTACTACTTCGAATAAACTTTTGTCACAGTAAGCTTTGTGGGAGTATGAAATACAATGTTAATGTCTCAACACCTCTGATAATGGAAAAACATGTGTATCACTGCTGCTAGTGATTAAATGAAATAAGACTATAGATTATATATAAATATATAACATGCAGAGATTGAAAAAAGAACTGCAGTTCAGTTGGGGTAGACAGTTCTTGTGCTTCTGAAAACATTAAGCCTGGTGGATTTTTCTTTAAAAAAAAAAATCAGCTATTACTCTGTTACTAAGCCTTAATGTGGCACGTAGTGCTCTATTGCTTCTGGCTTAGAAACAAGAATTTGCTAATCCATAAAAAGTTAGAAGGTAAGAAAGAATTTTTTGGCTCCTATATGCTGCTGAAGTGCTGCCCCCTTTTGGTTACGTGAAAGTAGTGTAAGTACATGATTTAACTCAGACTTGGGTAAAGAGATTATACTCGGCTGTTTAAATGAGAGCTTGTTGTACTGTTATGGTCAGACAAGCATTTATTTTTAATAATTAGTAACTGTTCTGTCACAGCTGCATCCAAGAATCGATGCCAGAAGAGCTGATGAAAACCTTGGAATGCTTCTGATAGAATTCTTTGAACTCTATGGAAGGAATTTTAACTACTTGAAAACTGGTATTAGAATAAAAAATGGAGGTGCCTATATTGCCAAAGAAGAAATCATGAAAGTCATGACTAATGGATACAGACCATCCATGCTATGTATTGAAGATCCTCTCCTGCCTGGTAAGACTGCACTTCTTGCTGTGTTTTGGAGCTCTGGCTCAACTCATACTCTAACGTATTTTAGAGTTCCTGAAGTCTGTTAAACGTGTTGAATCTGCTTGGAGAAAAGACTTCCTGCTGGTGAGGTACAGCTGTGGAGGTGAGCCAAGGGATAAGGAACTGAATTTTGTAAAGATTTTTAGCCTGAGTAAGCTGGATTGCACACAAACAGTGCAGATAAATAATGCATTGGAGATTCAGGAATGTGTTGAGCTTATAATAAGGTTCTCTAACAGTGCTGAGGGGTAATGAAGGAGAGAGGTCCAGGAAATCCTGGAAGGGGAGTTGTTGGAAGGGACAATTCTTCAGTCTTTGTTATGAAAGAATGAGAAAGGAAGGTGTAGCTTTTCCTGCTGCAATCTGTGGTGCTATGCTACAAATGTATTGTACTACATGGAAATGAAATGCACTAGATGAAGTACCTACCCTGCAGGGCAGTACACTACAGACCGCACAGAAACACGGACACACGGCCATAAATGTGTAGCAAGGGAATGGCTGGAATATTATGTTGGTGTGGAGAGTCTGGTTTGCATAACTGGCTTCTGCATTGCACAGGGACCTTCAGAGAACGTCACATTTGGTTGCGTGTACATTTGAAAGTAATTTAAAATACTTTTTTTTCCCCGAAGTCTTGTTTTTGTTTCAGGAATGATCAGAGTAATGAAGATTAATTTTGGTTAAGTTCCTGAAAATTGCCAGCTAGTAGTGCTCAGTTTGGATTCTGTTGAGACTGTCCTAAGTGGCTGGAATTCCAGAACAGCTTTTTAATAAAATCAAGTTCTGGTTAATTTGGACTTCAGCTTTAATATTTTTGGGATGTAATTGGCACTCAAACTCCATACTGTCACGTTTTGTGGGTAGACTGCTTATGTATAGCACTTTTAAAGCAAATACCATGGATCAGGAGCTGAAGTTTGGCTCCTTTCTAAATACTTGTGTACTGAATGTTCATGCTCCTCTAGAACAGGCTGTGTGCTAAGATACTCATTCGTCTAGCTACATCTGATACGTATGTAGCTTTGAGTTTGTGTCCATCATGACTCTTGCACTTGGCCAGGCATATGTGTGATTTTTGGAGAACATCTATCGTGTTGAATTTTCATGCAATAGCTGTGCACTTGCCTGAAAGTCAGTTTTGATGGCAGCATGACTGCATTTCTTTAGAACCAAAAACCTTACCTGGACTTCCAGTTCTGTTCTGACTTTCCAACTGAAGACTAACGGAAGAGAACTGATTGGTAAGGAAGATCTATAGTTACATGCTCTTAAAGAGCTGGTAAGAACTAAGTTTTAAGTGAGATTCTGTAGGCTGAGATAATGTAGCTTTTCTAGGAGAAAGTGTTTTGGCAAGGCAAATCAAAGCGGACGACTTGAAATGAATGATTCCTTTGGGACATAGTAGTCAGATACTTTTTGGTAGCTACCATAGAGCTGCAGAACTTGCCTGATGGAACTAGGAGGAAAACTTTACAGAACATGTAGGGTGGCACTTTGAATCAGATCTCATGAATACAGCCCCCTTAGATCTAGGTGTAATTACATGTTCTTAGAGTGCCTCAAAGTGCCTATTGAGTGTAAGATAATGTAGATAACATCTAGATTTTAGCTTATTCTTGCTACTGCTTGTTTCAGTACAAAATACTTTTCCCAAGGGTTCAGGTCCTTGCCCAGTTGACAGGTCATCACCTCTGCTGGGTTAGTTTGTGCTCAGATCTGCTCAGTGTCTAGCTCTATGGTGTTCACTGTTGGCACTGAAAAGGAGATGGGAATAAATATCTTGGGAAAGGGAGGACAGCTGTTCCTTGATCTAGGTTAACATAAGGTGCTGTAGAGTTTTCCCCAAAATCCATTTATATACTTCATGCACTAGTTCTTAATCTTTTTGGGGGGTCCTTTTGCAGCTTGATCATAGCTTTCTGTAAAGTTCTGGTTAAGCTTTGCAAGAAGACCTTGCAAGGTGACTTCTTAATCCAGAAGTCAGACACAAAAATACAGGGATGCAAAAAACCCTTTAAATTCCTTTAGATTATCCAAGCAGTTTAAAAGGCCCTCTTATGGGTGTAGGCACAAGTTGTGCAGTAGGATGCTGAAAGGTAGTATAGCATTAGGGGGCGACAGGATTAAGTTCAGTGAGATTAATTCATTTAACTCTGTGGAATTGTTTTTTCTTTAGCATAAAATGGTATCTGGCTAACAGATAAAAGATGTCATAGTTTGGTTTTTTGTGCTTAGGTCATTCCGTCCTAGATCTGGAAGGAACAGACATCAGTTTTGGTTGTAGTGGGTTTAACTCAGATAAGATTCTCCTGGGTGCCACAGGGCTTCCTTTGAGAGCCTCAAGACTTCATTGGGCACTAGAGGATTATAATTTCTTTGATTTGAGATCAAAGACACCAAGAAAGACATTGAGAGTCTATACTTTAAGTGGGAAGTCTGTTGAAACTTGGATTTGAGATGCCAGAATTATCTATCCTGTGATGCAATTTAGTGATAGTTTCTATCTGATCTTCTTAAATACCTTAAGGCTCTTCATCTTGAGTTAGTAGTGTCCTAGGGCAAGGTAATGAAATGAAAATCTCTCCTTCTCCAAGGAGAGGAGTTTGTGTAAACATCTTTTAACTGCCACTGCTCCAGTTACTGGAAACAGTCATCCTTTGTGTAAAAAGTAAAAGCACTCTTTTAGGAGAATTGCAAAGTCAGGCACTCAGGAAGTCTGCTCATGGGAACATGTTGGAGCAGAGTAGGTGCTACCATCCTAGGAGAGGTTTGTATGTATGGAATTGATCCACCCATATCCTGTCCTGGAATACAGGACTCTGGTTGTAGCTCAAATCTTTCATCTGTGGTTTTAAAACAATCTTCGAATTTATTTAGTAAGTTATTAGAGAAGCTTATTAGTTTCTTTTATCTGAGGGGAATGTTAAGGTTCTTCAGTCACACTTTTGATGGTCATGACAGAAGTGATTTTGATCTTGGTTCAGATTGGCAGCAGCAAGCATAGCTGTCACAGTCTATGATCTTCATCTCTGCTGCTCTCTTCATGAGAAGGGTGGTGAATTTACCAGTGCCTATAGTAAAGTTCTAAATGTTAATTTTTATATGGTTTTCTTGAAGGGACTGTTTACAGGACTAATTATGCTTCATGTTGCTTTCTTCTGAATTTTGATAGGCCACAAATGCAGGAAGTAACTAGCTTTGAGACGACAACTACTGGGATTCTTTTCTAGCCTTAGTGATTGCCCGAAGACAGTCATCACAGCTCTTCAATATCTGTTATTTGTCATTAGAACCTGTGAATATATACGTGTGTGTATAAAATGCATACGTTTATAAAAAAAAAAAAAAAAAAGCAAATACATTGAGGCTAGCAGCTGAAACAATCTCTTCATGAATGTTGCAAAAAGTTGTTTAGTAGGTAAGAGCTTAACACAAACACATTTGCTTCAGTCCTAGCTCATGGTCTTACCTTTGATTTTCCAGGCTGTGTCCTTAAAACTGTTTCAGGTAATGGAAGGCTACTTGATAGTGGTTAATACTGATAGCTACTGATGGGAGTCTCAGACATGCCCCTTCAGGGATGAAGCTGTACTTCACACAAAAGAATAAGGATTGAGTTATATGTGGAATTATACACCATTGTTATCCACTGATGTTTATATCAGAGTTGAAGGCTGGCTTTTTAAGAGTGAAAGCATTTAGGTATGTGCTTTAATTGTTCAGTCTAGATTGTGTTGAAAGGCTGCCTAGGTATGTAAAGGTGATGTGTTAGGCAGGACAATCTCACAGAGGAAAACCTATTCCCTAAAGAATCCTTTTTTAAAATTTATTTTGTTTTTTAGAATTCAGAACTGCTAAATGCATGATCTTCTGGCTTCTCTAATATGTTGCTCCCTGGATTGAGTAGGGTCACCTTCTATGCAGGCTTGACTGGTACTGTTCATAGTAGCTTCCCTAGCTTTGGCTTCCATATCTGCTTTTCAGCTGCAGTGCAAGTCAGAAGACCTGCAGACTATAACTGAATAAAACTGCTTATTCAGACTTTTTAATGAACTAATTACAGGTGGAGAATGAGGCAATCCAAGAACCTGTGCATGCTTTGGCATGAGCTATCCTGCCTTTTCTCACATCTGCTTCAATCAAGACTCATACACAACTTGGTGGTTTAAACTAAACTGCCTGAGTTTGCTGTAAGTGGATGAGGAATGGTTTCTGATTTCTTTTGCTGGCAGAAGAGCAGAAGTGATAATTGTCAAAAGGAGTAACCAATAATAAGTAGCAGTAGTGTCTTCATTTTAGTGTAGCTCCTTTAATGATGCACATTAAATGTAGTTGCCTTAGCACTATGTTAGACTACACTAATGCAATCTGACAGTATATTCTCAATTCCTGTTATGTAAATTTAGTGGTAGGTGCAATTGCGTGTTTAGCCATTTGTAAATATTGTTTCTATTTATTCCTTTTCAACTTAATTCAATTTTGTATGCACCTTTTGTGTGTTATTAAGTGGAAGGTAGTATTGTTGCAAGACAGTTCTTCCCCTGGAAAATCTGTACTGAATTCATCTGTTTTTCTAGTGGAATTAACGTGTTCGTGTTTTGGTTTCTTGACCACTGAACTTCCCTTGTCTCTATTCAGCTATCTTTGGACAAAGTCCTTTGGGAAAGTCTCCGATACCTACTTTGCAGTGAAACCCTGAACTACAGTGTAGTTCTTCAGAGATCCACTTTCCAAGGCCTACATTAGCTTCTGCTTCTACTTCAGGATAGAGTCCAGTTGTAAATATGCCATTTAAAGAGGCTTCTGTAATTCTGAGTCTAGCAGCTGTTGGATACTGCGACAGTACATTCAGAGTGAGATACTCAGTTACTTCATTAAACATGAAGTCTTTTCTTGATCAACTTTTACTTAACAATATATGTTATTGAAGAAATCCTGTCTTCCCAAAATGCTTTATACTCCACATCTATTTTCATTGATTACCCTTTCCTGTTAAAGTGGTGTCATTGTTGGAGAATCTTGAAGGGCTAATATGTGTTGTCAAGTAGTAAAGCCAAGGCTGCTTTTCACCCTGGGTGGAAGATGTTGGCATATTTATCTATAATGGCTTGCTGGACAAAATATTTCAGTGAGTGAAGGGTTCCTCTAATGTCAAATTCAGTCTTATTGGATTCAGTCTCCAAAGGATAGACTCAATCCTTCACCTGTCAATTTTAAAAGAGGATTTTTCAATATAACTTGTTTGTGGGCCCTGATTTGATTTGCAAGTTTAAAATAACTACTTTTAGCGGTTCATCCATTTCCAGTTTCCTCACAGCATTTCAAGTATCATTCTAAAGGAGGGAACCTGTTACTGTAAGCAGCTTTCTACCCACTCAAGATCTAATCTGTGTTTTGCACATGCAATTTGGAGGAAGTTTGTTTTTAAGTGTTCCTTAAATTGAGTGGTGACAGTGAACCTTTGGTGTCTGGTGCCAAATATATCTTAAAAAAAAAAAAATAATCCCAAATGATTTCTTGCTGGTACTGGCAAGATCTTTCTAGGCATCAAACAGAAGACTGATGCCTGTGCAATGTCACTGATACAGCAGCTTTAGCATTTTCTTAACTTCTGCAGTTCTTCTCGAGTGGTGGTGAAGGTTTGGAAGGAATTCTGCTATAAAAGTCACCCCTGTTTAAAGAGGGGCAGTCAAAAAGTACCAGTAACTTGATCAAAAACAATACTGTACAAAATTCTGGAAATCCTGGGTGATAAAGATTTTGAGAAACTGGTTTATCCTGTGGAGATAAGCAGTCTGTATTTTATTCAGCTGTAGCTTTGAAAAGCTTAAGTAGGGTTGGTATAAATATACCTGGCCACATGAAGATAAGGTGGTTGCACAAGTGGAATTCTAAGCTGAATTTGGTCTGCAAAAACTCTACTGGTAAGTGAGACATGCTTTGACCTTGGTATGTTCCCCATTAGAGATCAGCTTAAAACTTTTTTTTTTATAGTTACCTTTTCTGTTTATTTCAGGCTCTGGTACATCAGTATTTTACAAATGCTGTATTGAATGCGTGATGTTGAGCATCATTCCTAAGGCTAGTTTCCCTTATTGAGATTGGCACAACTTAGTTGTTCCTGATATGGATAGAGTGGGCTGACCAGTTTAACAATACAGCTTAACTCTTGTTTAAGGCTTCTGATCTCTAAGTGTGAATAATTTTCTGGTTACTGATATTAAAAAAAGATGATCTGATCACTGTCACATTATTTCAGGAAACGACGTTGGCAGAAGCTCTTACGGTGCCATGCAAGTGAAACAAGTTTTTGATTATGCCTACATTGTTCTTAGCCATGCAGTATCACCACTTGCAAGATCATATCCAAATAGAGATTCTGAGAGGTAATTAGTTCACTTTTTGAATATTGTTTGTTTGTGTAATTATTTAGGAATTGTTTGGGTCTAATCAATAAAAGGTATATTGCTATTTAATATTTAACTGCAGCTGTATTGACATCTGCCCAGAAATTTTGGCTGGCCCAGTGCTATGAGTGTAATACCTTCATGTGCAGCCCTGAAATAAAGACAGCATGACAAAACAGGATGATTCCAGTGTGCGGTTCTCCTAGTGTGGAAGGGACCCAGAGGATAATTGGTCTTTCTACAAACATTCTGCTTAAAATATTTCAAAGGAAGGACTGCTGGTTTTAACATTCGGTATGATTTCTGTGTCTGTACTATGGTGGAGAAATGGGTGTCATCCAAGTTTTATATATAAAACTAGACAACAAGACTAGAAATTTACCTTGTTCTTTAATATGTGCTCCCATAAACTGTTCTAAAAGGCTTGACATGCAGCTAAGCTGTTAGAATCAATTCAGTTTGGCCATAACGTTAGAACTACCGTTAAAAGAATACTTCTAGATACATCATTTTTAGCACAGTTCTTCATGTCTGTCTTAGAAACACTGTACAGCTTATTGTGGTGTCAGCTCTCAAGCTCTCACCTTTGCTAACTTTTTTTGATGGAGAGGGAGAAAGAAAACAAATACAACATGTTAAACATGCCTTTTCATTCATGTATCTGTTCTAGCATGTGTTACTTAATTCTAACCTTCAGCATAAATTGGGGCTAGATCAGAGGACATACCTTCCCTGGGACTTCCCTAGAATCGCAATAGCATTCTGAGCTCCCTAGCTAATTTCAGGAGGGAATGGCTACAGAAAGTCATGTTAACCATCTAGATATAATTCCAGACTTTATTCAAGTTGCTAATTTTCGATATTATTGCAAGTGGTAGGTGAAATAGTTCTCCTATAGTAAGCTTAGTACTTGTGGTAAAAAGACTATATATAGTAAATTTACCATACGGTAGGGATTTAATACTGACAGGTTTTAATATTGCTTGTGCGTCCCTGGGTTTTCTGTGGTACTAAATTTACAATGACTGAGACCATACACATTCCTGTGATGGGGATATGTAGGAAGAGTGGTAAGAGTTACATTACACATTCTCGTTTGAGACTGCTGTTTTAAGTTAAAGGTGCATTTATTGAATATGTACTGTCTGACAGTTCTTGTTGCTGAAGGAAACTTTATTGTTATGTAAGTATAAGTAGAACAACCTAGGGATACCTGAAGTTTTGCCTGTCTTGGGCCCTGGTCTTCATTAACTTCTCTGTGGTTCTTCAAAGGATGTGGTCGTTCTCTTATGCAGTGCCTGAATTTATATTAGATATCAAAAAGTATATTTGTAAGTGCATTTAATGCAAGTCTCAGATATCATCAACATGTATACTTACTGTATTCAGAAAAATGTTTGAATTCTGTCACAGCTTCAGACTTGAGAAGTCCCAGCAGCTGTGTTTCAGCAGGTGCTGTACATCTGACCTGTTTTTCTGCTAGTTTGGACTGTCTGTGCTAGTGATACCTGTCTCAGAGCTTGTCACACCCGTGACTTGCCACTTTATCAGAAGGAATGGTGTCATAGGAGGAGCAGCTTTCAATGAAAGTCCTGGTTTCAAGTAGTTTCCTCAGCACCAGGACCTGTAGGTGGATGATGTGCTGTTTGGTACCAAGTTTGTTGCAGAAACTCAATAGCGCTCCATGTTCAGTTTCGGTTTTTAGTTAAACTGAATGTGTCTGGGCAATCCAGGTGCTTTTCAGATCCTTCTTCTACCTGTTAGGCAGAGTTGTCCAGGCTTGGTATAAAGACTTTTTCCAGTGGCCTGACCTAAAGCCCTAGCCCTGCAGGAGCCCTTTGCTATCATCCATTTTCTTCTTTTTCTAGGCTTGTTAGTGGCAGGTTAAACTGTAAGCAGGAGGATTTCTTTAAGAGCAGTGATAGCTATGTGACATTTTACTAAAAGAATCAATAAATAGTAAATGAACACTTGAAAGGGTAGGAACTTGCAAGATACTAAATGCACAGGCTGACTTGTTCAGTGCTGTCATAATTGGGGCTATCTTTCCCTTAATTGTGAAGAACCGTTCTTGGACTGCCTGGTGGATTTCAATTCAAATCAACGCTTTCCAGGGAAAACTTCTATGTACATCTTGTGTATGCAGTCCTGTCTTGTAGATGACCATCTCAGTAGCTTTCGAATACTTCATAGTGATCGTTACTGCCCTTTTTCAGGGTCAGTCCAACTCAAAGGAGCACAAGCCTAAGGTAATTTAAGGCTTTCTAGTCAACTGTTGCTTCTATTATTCCCTATTTCAAAAAAAAAAAAAGTCAGACTTTGTATCCTTCAGCATAGGTCTTATTCTTGTCTGTTCTGTACTAGCATAACCCTCAGAACACTATGGGCAAATTCAAATTACTCTCTCCAGTGTCCTGCTCATGCTTCCAAATACAACATCTGAAGTGTCCTGGGAGATAAAAGCTATCACTTGTCTGACCTTCTCATTGTGTTTTGGCTCTACACTGAATGGAAACAGTAATCAGTTGAGTCCTGAAGGTAGTGGTTCAAAGCCCCAGGAATTACCTTAACTCTTTTTTTGTCCCTAGTCATCCTCACACATTATTTTTCTAGAATGCCTCAAGGAGAGGTTCAGAAGATTTTTAGACAGAAGATTTCTAGACCAAACTGATTCCTATCATCTTGGAAGGAGAGGTTTTCCTAGTAGGAAATAGGCTATACGAGGTATAACGTATCTATGTATGGACTATATCCTGTTATGTACTCAATTTCTTCCTTCTCAATCTACATATTCCTGACTTTTGCCTTGGATCAGATCCAGTGATCCTGCAGTCAGAAGGTAAGTCAGATGAACTCTGGTCTGAATGAAAACAAATACATCAGCACTTCCATCATCTCAAGAAGCTGATCCAGTTTGCATTGTGTCTACTTGATGGGCAGATCAGAAGCAAGAGAAGCAGAAGGAATTTCTTTGGGATAAGATGGAAGAGTGATATTCTGTTTGATAGCCATAAATTATGCTGGAAATAAATGTCTGGATGTGACATGAATTCATCCTTGCAGTAATAACATGTCTGTAGATCAGATATTGGATTACATACTAGCTTGTCATATGGTTGAGGTATAAATGTGTGCTCAGACTGCATCTCTAAACAGCAGCATAGCCTTATGCCTCCGTATTTGGGAGCAGATTGCACATGAAATGAGGAATCACTGAATGGTGTGGGTTGGAAGGGGCCTTAAAGATCACCCAGTTCCAACCCCTTGCCATGAGCAGGGATACCTCCCACCAGACCAGGTTGCCCAAAGCCCCATCCAGCCTGGCCTCGAACACTTCCAGGGATGGGGCATCCACAGCTTCTCTGGGCAACCTGTGCCAGTGCCTCACCACCCTCGTGAGGAAAAAATTTCTTCCTAGTATCTAATTTAAATCTACCCTTTTGTAGTTGAAAACCAGTATTCTTTGTCCTATCACTTTGGTGCCTGACAAGAGTCCTTCCCCAGTTTTCTTGTAGGCCCCCTTTAGGTACTGGCAGGCTGCTGTAAGGTCCCCCCAGAGCCTTCTCTTTTCCAGGCTGAACAACCCCAGCTCCCTCAGCCTGTCTTCATAGGAGGGGTGCTCCATCCCTCTGATCATCCTTGTGGCCCTGCTTTGGACTTCTTCTGGTAGGTCCATGTCCTTCTTGTGCTGGGGGCCACGGATCTGAACGCAATACTCAAAGTTGAGTTTCATGAGAGCATAGCAAAATCACTTCCCTCAGCTTGCTGGCCATGTTTCTTTTGATGCAGCCCAGGATACAGTTGGCTTTCTGGGCTATAGAAACTGCATTACTAGCTCTTGTTGAGCTTCTTGTCAACCAGTACCCCCAGGTCCTTCTCCTCAGGGCTGCTCTCAATCCATTCTCTGTTCATCCTTCATTTTTGCTTGGGGTTGACCTGGCTCAGGAACAGAACCTTGCGCTTGACCTTGTTGAACCTCGTGAGGCTTGTGCAGGTCCACCCCAAACTTGTCAAGGTCCCTCTGGATGGCATCCCTTCCCTCCAGCGTGTCAGCCACACCGTACAACTTGGTGTCACTGCGTCACCGTCAAATGTGATGAGAATCCCACTGTTTGTGTTGCTGACAAGGACGTTAAACAGTGTTGGTCTCAGTACTGACCCCTGGGGAACACCACGCATTACTGATCTCTACCTGGACATTGAGCTGTTGACTGTGACTGAGTGTGACCATCCAGCCAATTCCTTGCCCACTGAGTGATCTATCCACCAAACCCATGTCTCTTCAGTTTAGAGACAAAGATACCATGCGGGACAGTGTCAAATGCAAGTCCAGGTAGATGATGTCAGTTGCTCTTCCCCTATCCACCAATGCTGTAACCCCATCGTAGAAGTCCACCAAATTTGACAGGCATGATCTGCCCTTAGAGAAGCTGTGTTGGCTGTCACCAATCACCTCCTTATTTTCTGTGCGCCTTAGCATAGTTTCCAGGAGGGATCTGCTCTAGGAGGATCCGCTACACGATCTTGCTGGGCACAGATGTGAGACTGACTGGTCTGTATTTCCCAGGGTCTTCCTTGTTTCCTTTTTTAAAAAATGAGGGCTGTGTTTCCCCTTTTCGAGTCGGTGGGAACTTCACCAGACTGCCACAACTTTTCAACTGTGATGGGTAGTGGCTTAGCAACTTCATCTGCCAGTTTCCTCTGGACCTATGGATGTATCTTATGAGGTCCTGTGGACCTGTGCACCTTTAGTTTCCTTAGATGGTTTTAAACCTTCTCTCTTCCCACACTGGGTAGTCCTTCATTTTCCCAGTCCCTAACTGTCTTCTGGGGCCTGGGTTATGTGGCTAGAGCTTTTGCTGGTGAAGACTGAGGCAAAGAAGTCATTGAGTACCTCAGCCTTCTACGTATCCCAGGTAATGAGGTCTCCTCTTTCCTTCTGGAGAGGGCCCACAATTTCCCTTGTCTTCCTTGTGTCGCTGATGTACCTATAGGAGGCTTTATTGTGGCCCTTGATGTCCCTGGCCAAATTTAATTTTAATAGGGCTTTAATTATAATAGAACTTTGAATGGAAGTCAGATTCTGCTGTGATGTGTCCTTTCAGTATAATAACTAAGACTTTTGAAACCTTTCTTCAGTTCCTAGGATTCTAGATTTCTAACCAGTTCTTCCTTACTGGAGCCTTACGAATGGTGGATGAGGGAAAGGGACTATTATGCCAGTGGGCCAGAGTTGCAGGAAGCCTTGGCAAGGTTTTGCTGCTCTGTGTCTGGAACTGTCATTTGTAGGTGACAATCTTAACAATAGTCTTGTGCCATGAGTAAAGTGGTTTTTCCACCTCTGTGCTTGAAAGCTGTTTGGTCTATTCTTAGTCCACTAACTGCTGGCAGGCCTGTGTGTTAGGTTTGCTCCTGGTTGGCCAAGATAGCTTTCACAAATTAAGGCCTACCAAACAGTTATCTTGACTGTTCTTTCACAGACAATGTGTTTTTTTTTTTTTTTTTTTCTGCTGTGGCACTTTTTCATGTAGAGCTTTGCTGGAGCATTAGATACTGGATCTCATTGAAACTTGCATCAGCAATCTGAGCCTTTAAAGAGTGATCTTAAGATCGATTTGCATCATGATTAGTGACAGCTGGAAAGTGTCCTCGTGAACTCAAGGCTTACAGTTGAATTAGCATTAGTGTAACAAAGCTGTGTGGCATGGAAAAGTGGAGATTCTAGGCTCTTTTAAAATAAACTGGGTATGCAAATAGCTTGTTATTGTTTTTACTATTTGATGAAAATCAGGGGAAAAAGTGTAAGGGGGCATCTTTCATGGGAGAGCTGTCTAACCAGTTAACTTGGTGTTTTTCCCCCTTTTCTAAACAAACATCTTTGTATAGTTGTGGGAATGTCTCACTCCGGCCTCGGGGAAAAAAAAAGTGTGGAATTTACTCATACTAGAGGCTGGGTAGGTCAATAGCTACTCTTTGTTCCTAAGCATTTGCAGTGTTGAAATCAGATAAAAGCACAATTTTTAAACACTTATTTAAAAAAGTCCCTTGACCCTATGGATATGCTTGAGTCCCATATGTAATGAAACGGAAAAGTATCTGTTCTGATCATACCTGCTTTTTTGTTTTTTGCTGCTGTATTAAGTATATGGCAGTGTAGACTTAATCTGCTTTTAGTTTCTGATGTGTCGTAACACTTTTAATTTTAGTGTGCGAGTAATGTAGTATGGATCTGCCTTCAAATTCTTGATAAATAAGTAAATTTACTATTTTTCTGCCTTGCTTCCAAAAAATGAGAGTTTGGGGCTTCAAGCTCTGTCCTCTGCAAAAGGAGCTAGTGAGAGGAGAAATTCCCAGGCTCTGTGTGCTCAACTCTGCCACAGTTCTTGGGGTAGCCCTAGTTTCACCCTTTACACCTGTGATACCAGGCATTTTTCGTATAGCAGTCTTCCACAGATGAAAAAAATTAAAAATGCCATCTTATATACCAGAAAGAAAATGAATAACGTGAAGGCATGACTACTAAACTACTATGGGGAATGTACTCTAAGAAGCTTCAAGCTTGACAAACTCCTTTTCCATAAGTGTGTTATTAGGTCCGTTATCATTTTTCTGTTTTGAAGACCACTGATGGTAATAGCTGTGAAACTTATGGGCCATCCTAGAGTAAAAGCTCAAAAAAAGCTCAAGTCTGCTTGAAGGCATCCTCAGATGAAACAGCCATGAGATTTCCTCCTTTGTCCCAGTACTGAAGAGCCACCCAGCATTTGTATGTTTGAGTTCTATCCTAGCATTGCTGTCTGGGGAACTGCAGCTTCAGGGCCACAGCTGATTCTCTGTAGTATTGGTTGTCCTTGTCTGCAGTTCGTCAAAATTACTTCTCTGGTTTAACGTACTTTTTGAGACTAAGAAACCAGAATTGCTTTAAATACTTAAAATGCTATTATGTTGTGGGATTGTACATTGACAAAATACTACTGTTTTGTTCTGTTCCTTTTTTAATGTGCTCTACTTAGCTATTGAGCTGTGGTTTCCAAATAATTCCCAATGGTGACAATCATGTCAAAGCATTTAATTCTGCATGTAAAATTCAAGATGGTTTTCCAGCATGCATCATTTCATTTATCTGCATTACATAGGAGAATGGTAGATGATACTCATTCTGTCCATGAGGATTGCCTTCACCTCTTGGACTTGTAACTTAAACATTGGGCCAAATGACATTATCTGCTTAAAGTGCAGGGCTGCCTGTTTTGGTACTGATGTCTTTAAAGTTGGAAGTCTAAACGCGGAACAAATAGTATTTGGTCTTGCAATGAATTTGTAATCCCTAATCCAGGAGAACAATTGTTCCTTTTTAAAGAGTACTCTAAAATGACCTAGTAAAGGTAGTGTAAATGCATTTAGACTATGTATGCCCCCCCCATTACACACCTCAAACGAAAATTCCAATAAAGGTACAGTGTACCTTTATGATGTGAAATGAGGAATAAGCTTTATTACAACTGTTGAAGATTTTTAGAATTAAAGTAACTTTACCTCTCTTCAAGATGGTAACTTTTCCCAGCTCACTTTTGTACACTAGTCAGTCCTTCATGGATCTTGATCATGGAGTTTATAAATTATTTCAGCTGCCAGCCACCATTGAAAGGAAAGCTTGGAAGTTAAATCCTTAAACCAGGACACAACTCCTCCTCAAAATGACATACAGTTCACGTATCTGAAAGTTGAGAAAATATATTGTAAAATACTGCTCTGTACTTGTTGACAACCGGTCACAAGTTAAGAGGATAATAGGACCAGGTCAGCTTTTTCTCAGAACCAGGTGCCTTTAAGAATTTCCTTAAATTCTAAGTTATTTGTGTTTTGGAGCCAGTGTCTTGTTTCCACTACCTCACGATCCATGGTACTTCCTTTATAATTGTGGGGATCTTTGAAGATGTCTTGTAAATCTGTAAGGAAGGACTATTGAGAGTCTTTCTATTCAGTGATGATCATTTGAGGGGGCTGGGACATCAGTGTCTTCAGTGCATCGAAAAACTTCCAATTGAGATTCAGTGAAAAAATACATCTTGTTTGGAGAAATGCAAGAACATGTACATTGCTTTTATCAAATACACTATCATCTGCATGTATTTTCTTGATAATTAAGATGCATTCCATTTAGAAGGAGTAAAAATCTTACCTGTTTCAGTGCTTGCATGTTAGTAGGGTGGAAGATGAGTAATATTCTAGTTTAAAAGTGTGATTCTTCAGAGGCCCAAATGGTAATCTAAGAAAACTAAACTTCAGAAATTCTTTGGTTAGGAATATCTTAAACTGATCTAATGTAATTTTATTGCTTTTTGAAATGCTTGCAAGTATGTAACCAACAGTCTTTAATACTTAATTTAAAAATTTTTTTAGCACATTAGGTAGAATCATCAAAGTGACCCAAGAAGTGATTGACTACAGGGCCTGGATTAAAAAGAAGTGGGGGAGCAAAATTAATTTATCACCTGAACTTGGTAGGTATAGCAGAAATCTTTGAAACCAACTAAATCATTTTTTCTTGCATTTGGTGCAATTCAAAATACCCATGCCTAGAAATTAATTGCTATTTCAGGTATGAGAGAAAAAGTAGAAGGGATTTGTAACTTTCTAATCCAAGACGTTTTCTGAGGCTGTTCTTCAGTTTGTTGGCTTGTTAAATGGAAGTTTAGACTTCAGGGTTCATATGTTGTATTCTGTGCTCTTGATTGATGCTTATGTTTTCTGTTAACAGATAATAGGTTGAAAATAAGAGACCAGATAGCTCCATGCAATGGAGAACAGCAACAGAACAGAGACTCTGAACCATCTTACAACCAACGCTTGGCTTTGTCACTAGCTAATACACAACAGTTATCCTCTGGCTCATCTGCGTCTTCTGTATCATCGCTCTCCGGCAGTGACATTGTAAGTTTTTTTTTAATTTGTTAAACTATTAAGCAGAGTCTATCATGCCATTCAAAACCTCAACTAAAAAAACAACAGTTAATATGATACTGTCCCTAAGATGCTATAGCAAATTAATAATTTCCTCTGCTCAGAAAAATTACTGAAATGAAGTATTTTTCATTAAATGAAATGTGTCTTAATTCCATCCTAAACCTTCGGTACCCTTTGTGGTAGTACTTTAGATGTAATAAGATATAAAGCACCAGACTAACAGTAGCTAATTAAGCAGAATAATAGAAATCTCTTCATAGATCTTCCTATCAAGAAAAATCTCATTGACAATTTCCAGTCCTTTCTTCCCACGCTCTAGATTGAACATATGACCACCATGTCTTGCTGCGAAGGTGAATAATATTCCATAGTGTTTTCAGCCAAGCATTCAGTTCATCCTTTAGTGGTAGGAGGCCCTAATACGTAAAGTTTTGATACCAGCTTCCTTGTTGGAAAGTGCAGTTTAAGTGACTGCTAGGCTTATTATAACTTTCTGAAAGAGGAGACAGACAGTAGTCTAGGTTTGTTCCTAGAGTCTTAAGACTGTCACGTGTTTTCTTTTGGTATAGATTTAAGTCAACAAAGTTGAGCTGTAGAGATTATAAAGCACAAACTTGCATTGCATGAGGCGCTCATAAATCAGTTGGATGACTTTGTGTTAGGTGCAGGTGTTGATTGGAAGATGTGATAGTTAAGTACAACAGTGAGTAACTGTGGATGATGCCAAGAGAGGTCCAAGTACTTTTTTCTTGACTGACTTCAAAAACTGGTCAAACATGGAATTACAAGTTGGGAATTGTATTCAGTGAAAAAACTTTTGAGGGACAAATGCATTCACTGTATGTTCTGGTTACTTTCTGTAATTCCTTAACACTCCTGAACTTTCTGTGTTGAATTGTCTTTTCCACCTCCAGTAAATATGGTAAATGCATAAGTTACAGAATCTGACAAATGAGGGGAAAAAAGCAGAATGATGCTTGGCAGTGATAATGTTAGCTGTGCTCCTGGTTTGAGTGTGTCAGTGAAGATGTTGCTGTAAGATAAGTTTTATGAGAAAATGCAAATATTTGCTTAATATTTTGCGGTCTAAACCTAACCAGGGGGGAGTGAACAGTTAGGACTTTCCCCTTAGGTATCCCAAAAGTAAATCTAAGTGCAACTCTTTAGAAAAATAGCCTTATGCTTGTGTGCTTGTGACAGTTCCTATTTTAAGCCCTGGTCATTTGCTAGTATTATGACTTTAGACTACCAGCATATTATCTTAGTTTGCAGTGGAATGGCAGGTTTTGGACAAGTAACCGAGTCCGTCTTACTCGGTTATGTGAGGATGAACCAGCTCTGGTTGAGCAGTTCTGAACTGTACCTAATTCAGTAAGAGAAACCTGTTCTGCTGGAGTTGAGGAGGCACTGTTGAGTGATCTAGTATAGTTCTATGCCCAACTTCCAGCAAAGAAACATCTAGCGTGTGCGGAAATAATATTTGTGCTAAGACTTCTGGTGCACGCTGCAAATAGGTATGATGCAGTGAATTTGGTACTAGTTTCAGAATGAGGGAATATTATGCATCACTGTTAAAGGTATGTGTGGTGTTAGATCTGATCTTGTGGAGAATTGTTCTTCAGGGATGTTTCCGTATTCATTTAAAGTTAAATACTTTTTTAAAAGTTTGATACTGAAGACTGAGAAGATGCAGATTGTAAACCAAGAGCAGGAGATGAGGAGATACTAGACTGACAATTTGACCTCTTCCCCAAAATTAAGATTTTATTTCAATAGCAAAATAACCATCCCTATGTTGCTGTTATTCCATTAAGTACAGTCTGCCTCAAGACATGGTTTCTGGAGATGTATTTTGCATGACTGCAGGCTAACTTTTAACGTGTATCAACTATAAGAGACTAGACGTCAAATTAGAGTGTATTTGCTTTGTTCTCTACTGTGAAAGTTGACTGGTCATAGTGATCAGCTGCACCTTGATCTTGCTGGGACCTGTCTGGCAATATAATAGAAGTCAACTCCTTTTATATGTTGAGGAAGAGGAAGTAGACTTGGCTACTTGTGGCGTTACTGGGTAAGATTGCCTCTCTGAACTTCATCTTCTAATGAAAGTCAAATACTCTAGCACAGAGGCAGCTGCGTTTTGCAGCTGTCACATTCCTCTATATGCTGACCGTAAGTCTAGAGGCCTTGCATATACTCATCAATATGTCCTGGAAGAGGTATTGGTAGTGTATGTCAAGTATTCAAGCATTATCAAATCAATGCAGTATTGCTAGTAGAGACCCTATAATTTTTTAATAAAAATTGTAGCTCATGTTATCTACAGCTATTGGTTGTATTACCGTGTGCTGTATGGTTTTTAAGGATTTGGTTCACTGAAGTTTTGACAGCATTACAGACTTTGCCTTACTCTATAAATACGGTTCAGCAGCTGAATAGTCAGAGCTTCTGGTGCCTTATGGGCACTTGAGATAACATGGGTTATAGATTTGTTCCAGAAGCAGAACAATATTAGGATAATAAAAATGAGCAGTTTTTTTTCTAGAGGCTGGATTGGTGTAGATCAGAGATAACATTTAGAAATTAGCCTCAAATTTTGTATGTACTCATCAAGTGTAGGGATATAAAAGCTTAAAGCTACTACCCAGGCTTCTTTCTGTTCCTTCTGCTGCTTTCCTTCCTTCAGGAACCATACCGATAATAACCTCTCTCAGATGAGAGCTTGCGTACCACTGAGGAGTGTGAGAACTGCCTCCTTCAAGGACAGCTTTCTCTCTCAGTGTATATTGTAGATGTATATGCATTTCCTCTCTCAAATTCACTGTCTCAAATTCAGAAGGATGATTCCTTTTATCTCTGCAGGTCCAGGACTAGCTTGCCAGTCTACAAGGCCCAAAACTAAGAACAGGACCTAATGAGACCAAACCATATTTTTTTTCAAAAATAATCTTTTGAGGATTTTCTAAGGAAGCAAAAGCTACTTACAAAATGCCTTAGGCTAGCAATGTCTGGCTGATGAAATTCTAGTTGCTTTGTCTTTCATAAAAGTCCTAGCAAAAAGTGAAATCCGTCATTTAAAGAAAAAGCTTTCATAAGGTGCAGTGAATTTCAGATCGAAGTCTGCTTAGTAGTGAAATATGACTTCTGATATCCCTCTTGCTATCAGAGATAGCTGTTCAGTTTATGGATTTGTCATACTACATGTCAGTACAAACCTCTAATTCTCACTGACACTCCTAATATCTTCACTGTAAAATAGTACTGAAGTTCCCATTCTATTATCTCAGCTCTGCGTACAGTGTAAATATTATTAAAGAACTAAGCAGGAGCAAAATGAGGAACACTGGAAATGAACCTATGAACATAAAGAATCTGGTTTTCAGAACATATTTGGCTGCACGTTTTTTTCTGGCTTCTCTCAATTACCAAACTGATCTGTGCAGTATGTCTTTTTCTGAATGAAGGATTCTGCTGTGCAGGTATTAAAATACCATATGCTGCCCTGGTAAAAAGGCAGCATGTATTCCGCTCTTACTCTTGCCCACAGGTAAGTTTCAAAATACTACACATTCCCAACAAATGTTGAAGTGAATAATTCTGCTGGTTGTACATAGATCTTCCTTTGAAGATGCTTTATAAATATCTTTGCCATTAAAGACAGCGCAAAGTGTGAGCTTCTCTATGGGAGCACAAGTCAATCTGCTCCACAATATAAAATAAGCATCTGGCATCAGGAAGTCTCATTTTAACTTTCTTACTGAGTTAGTGACTGCTATGGGAACCTGAAACCTGATGAAGTGAGCGATGTTTGTGTTTGCCTCTTTGCCAGCTCTGGCTAGTTGCAGATATTGGTCTGGGAACTTGAGCAGTAACCAAATTCTTCTTGAAAATGAAGTTTACTTTTTCCTGGGTGTTTTTTTGTTCTGGACATGCACTCTGCAACTGCTGGCCTGGATTTCCAGTTGCATTGTGGAGAGCCTCCTCTTGTTAGCTCAGGGAAATCCTAGAGTTATGCTGGAGAATGTCAGCCTGATCAACAGTCTCTGCCAAGTGAAAATAGTTAGAGGTATGTTTCTCCAGCCTCATTTTAGGCTGATGTGACCTGGTGTTAAATATGCTCTACGGTTTTGATTCTGTTGTGCCAAATAAAGCTTAGCATTTAGTGCAACAGTGGTAACTGTACATCAGTAACTGATGTAACTGATCATAGGAAAGTTTTAAAGCTGTTCTTATGATATTTAATGGATACATAACCTTAGATCCAGTCCAGCACAATCTCAAAGTTTGGTTAGAAGTTTGGATCTCAGAAATCTCACACACCTCATCACAAAGTGTTTCTGGTGGTATCTTTTGGGCTTCTATGACAAGATTCTTTCATGAAGAATTTGGAATTCTCAAGACCATGCAGTCATGCCAAGATAGTGGAAGTTCCAGTGAACAAGGTACCTGTGTAGTCTGTTTAACTTTCTGAGCTTTTACATATGTTCTTTCATACTGTTCCTGACATGTTAGCTGTAACAGTTGCTGTTCAGGCTTTATAATAACATTTTGTCAGACTGTCACTGCTTGATCTGCCCACCATTCTGCCCGTCAGGGGATACGCCAACCAGTTCCTTAACTGTTTTGTGGAGCGTGTCTTTTCACTGTCTTCAAGTATTAAGTATTCAGTACTGTGATCAGATACAGTTCTGAGAATAGTCTGTAAATGACTGATAAGACTGATACTCGTTATTGCTATCATTCTGCTCAATGCATACAAGATGCACGCTGACTTTGGAACAGTCACTTGCTGTACAGTGTTTGTGGCTTTTGGTACTTGGGCTCAATGTGTTTAATGAAGCGTCACCATTTCCCCTTTCTTCTATTAGTTAAGGGCTGTGAATTTCAGCTTATTGACAGGAGCTGTTGTATTTCACTCTTCAGACAGAGGTGGGAAAAAACATGACATTCTGTCCTGATAAATGTTGCTTTTTAAAAAGGGATTAATTTTGCAGGTGTAAGGTATGTGCTTATCTGCAGGAGAGGGATAGACACTGATGACACTTCAAAACAGCTACTGTAACAGCTCTTCTTGGAGCCTTGGAAAATCTGTTTAACGACTAGGATTAAATTTGTAGAGTTCCAATTAAAAATGTATGGGCGGGAGGGGGTGGCCTAAAAAAAAAATTCTCAGTCTAAGAGCAGGAGCTGCACAAATGTATTTTTTCTACCTTCTTCTGTGAATATTCTCATGCCCTAACTGAAACAACCATTCAAATGTGTATGGGTAGTTGGCCATCCTGTGGTAGAATGCATATCTTATCTTACTGTCCTTTCTCTTTCCTGAACAAATAAAGGGAGGCAAGATCTCTTAAGAAGTAGGCAACTCAATCTTTAGTCTTTCAAGAAAGATTTAAGTTTGCAAATAAAGCAGTCAGCAACCTTGAACAGTGTCTGCCCCCCTTCCCTCCTAAATCCCTTAAAACTACTCTTTTTCCTGTTCTTGCTGTGCAGGCTTCTGACAGCTTCTAGATCAGAGAGGAACAAATTTTTCCAGTGCTGCTCTTGCCTGTTTATTTTCCCTTTTCACCATATTGTCCCATACGTTGTTTCGGTTTTCTTAATCCATATTCTTATGTGCTGTTTTATACTGTCTGGTGCTCTCCTTCAGTTCTTCTGTCTCAGTTGCTTGAACAGTCTTTACTTCAAGTGGATATACATAGTAAGACTAAACTTGTGCAATGCTGCAGGAGACACAGTTTTGAACACAATTATAAAGTCATATAATTTACTCTAAGCAACACAGGGCACAGAGGGAATGTGTGAATCAGCAAGTAAAATTGGATTTTACTGCTGTGATGTCAGTGAGGTAAGGAAAGGGAAGTGCACAACTTCATTAACAAAAACAAACAAAAACCCTCAGACTACTTTTTGATGCCATGGGCTAATTGTATTCTTGCCATATTTTAATACTAGCTCACCTGAAAAAGGTGCCAAGGCCATTTAGGATGGAAGAAAACCTAAATTGAATATTTATATTTTAATACACTATGTTCAACTTGCATTAATAAGTCTTATAACTTCATGCCTAGCTTGAAAAACATTTACATGCAAAATGTGAAATATTACTGTACTAACAGTACAGACCAACTGAAAGCCTGTGAAATGGAAGTATTAGGGGTAATAAAAGAAGCTTTAAATAACATGTTTCTGGGATATTGTGTTTAAGATGGTTTATTTGAAATACAGCAAATATTGATAAAAACAAGCAGTAAGTTGACAGACCTGGCAGAAGATAATTTGGTGAGGTTAAAGGGGCACTGTGCTTGTATTTAATCTTCAAGTTGCTAATTAGCTTAACTTCTTAGTTGTCTGTCTGTAAAACAAACACTAATGGTTTTGGAGGATGCATATTTTTCAGTTTGCTTGTGTTGTGTGTTTATTCTTTCACTTTTTTCCCCTCCTGTTAGCATGACTAAAGTATTTTGCTTTTGTAATGCAGTATAACTGAAGGCAGAAAAATCAACCAATTGCATCTTACTGGAGGCTGTTTTGTACTGTTCATAGGCTGGCAAATGGAAATGGTGCAACTTCATTGATGCAAATTCACTATCCTGTGACCTGCTGTAGACACAGAAATTTTGTTCATCTCCATTCTACTTTATTATACCAGTTTACTAAAGTTATGGCTCCACCTACCAAAAAGGGAAATGGCGCAAGCTGGCGTGAAAGAAATGGGACGGGGGTGTAAAATCCATGAAATCACCGTGGTGGAAGTATGTCGGTTTGTCAAGCAGAGTTAAGTATGCTGGGCTAAAACCATTCAAACAAAGAGTGTGCATTGAGGTTTTGCTTCTGTTGCCAGAACTTATGTGAAAGGTCTGAAATTTTCTGGCGTTAGCTTCTGCTCTAAGGAGTGTAGTGTTTCATTGTTGAGCCAGTCTGCTAGTTAGATCGTCTTGCTAGGGCTGATTCCATTCAGTAGCTGCTCCTGTTTTTCTTCCACTGGTGTTCACCTAACCTTACGGTGAGATGATTCAGAAGGTAAAGCTAGAAAAAAGGAGATTGCTGTTTCTGTGGCTCACCTCTGAATTGGCTCATAATGTCAGATACTAATGCAGATACAACGGAGAAAGCAACAACAAAAGAAGAGGTGAAAGAAGTAAGAATGACAGCAGTTACATATTAAATCACTTCAGCTGTAGTGTTAAAACTGCACATTGAGAGGAGCATGTGGAAAAATCTGTTTAGTGTAGAGTGTTAACTGTAGACACCAATTCTCTCACTTTCAGTTCCTTTATTTTCAAAGATTTTTACTGAAGTAGCAATTGTTCTCTCAGCTTCCAGTTCCTGAATGTTGTGGGAAAGAAAAGAAATTTAACTAGTGGGAGAAGGTTGGAGAATGGGAGCCATAAGAACATCTTTGCCAAGATCTCTGTAGTTCATGCTCAGATGTGTAGAGGGGACATCCCGAATCTTTCATACTAGCAAGAAACTTGCATTCTTTTGTTACACTTTTGATTTCTGAATATTGACTTCTAGGATAGCTACAGACTTCCATCTCTGGGCAATTTAAAAACAAACAAACAAAAAAACAAAACACACACACAAATCTTGTTTGGCCAATGCAACTTTAAAAGACATCTTGGAAATCTGAAATTTCTAAAATAGTAGCTGTTGGGAAGTTAGAATTAACTGACTGTATCATGAAACAAGAAACAAAGCAGAAGGCTTTTCCATGATTCTAAACACATGAAAATGATACTTGTGAGAATAATTGAATGCACTTGAAATTAGAGGAAAGCAAACTATTATGCTGATGGATGGGTGTACCTATAAACTTTACCTTGTATCTTAAGCCTTGAGCTATAAATGAAATTTAAATAAGCTCTTATGGCAAGACCTAGTTAGTAAGGGACTCTGAAAAGTAAATATTCTATTGCTAATGAAATCCTGGGACATTAAAAGGGGAGGTGCATTCTGTACAACAACAAAATTGTTCTCTCCTGTTGTCAGGAAAAGTTTGCTTTTTTGCTTTATAAGATTGCTTCAGTTTCATCTTTGATATGATTCTTGTTTCAGTTTCTGTCTAGACAGAAAGCTGGGGATCATGTTACTCAAGCAAGTTGTGGTTAAATGTGAGTTCATCAGTAACATTTGCAATTCCAGGACTCTTCTATACTTCTTAGCAACCGTGAGGTAAATTGAAGAGTCCTCATTAATCAAGACTATGAATAGTAGAGATCTTCCTTCTGGATACTGTGTTCTTAAGAAGTTGAAATTGATTTGAAGAGTTGTTTTTTAAATGAAAGCTTTCCAGTAAATTTCCAGAGACTTCCCTGACAGTCTGTTTCCAAAAGCATCTTTTTAGGTATTTTCCTCACAGGGTGAGGGGATCTGATTGGCCTTCATAGTAGTATTCAGGAGATCAAGAACTTATCTGGGCTCTTAGTACACCCTTAGTACAGCCATTGTAGCTTTATACCTATATAATTTGCTAAAAGCAATATAGAGGGATCTTATCCCTTTATTTTATATGCATATTTTTTAGTGTCATCTCTGTAGCCATTATGCTGGTTAGGGGTCAGAGCTTTGTCTTCCCAAAGTGAATCTGAAGCGTATCTGAAGCGTTGAGTGTTTACTTCTAGGTTTCTGAGCTTGCGTAATGCTTCGGTATTGTGCATTACACTGAAGAGTTCTGTCCAGAAGACCAAGTAAGACTTGATCCTTCAGTGTAGGTGATGAATGTGAAAATGAGTTTTGATCATGAAGGTTAGTCCTTGAGGAAGAAAGGTAATGCTCTACTTTAGAAAAGGATTTTGATGCTGGTAAGTTGGCCTGTCAGATTCCTGTAGTAATTCTGTTAGCTATCTAAGATGACCTAAAAATAGGAATATAGTCTAGGTGAATGGGATATGTCTCAGTAAATAACAATGAGGCAGAAGAATGTATCTGCTACGAAATTATAAGAAGGCAACACAAGCTGCCTTGTACCAAAGTTTATGTAGTCCCATTTAAACCATGTGACTCTTCTTTCATCTGTTGCTGCTTCCATGCTGGAGAATTTCTTGCTGGACAGAAAACTGCCCATATGGGACACTTTCCATTTAAAAGATTTCTTTGTGATTCTTCCAAGGGTCTAATGGCACCTGAGCAAAAGATAGAGGAGGCTCTTTGGAGAGAGTGAAACTGCTGCTTGGTCAGTTTTGCAAAGGTTGCGTCATAGAAGCTAATGCATTGACTTCGGTAGACAGTAAGATCCCTCCCCCCCTCCCCCTTTATTTGTTCACTAATGGCTACTATGCGTATTCTCACAGGTTGATCAAATATGACTATCCCTCTTTTCCCTCATTTTGTAAACTTTTTAATAGCTTCCTGACAAGTAGGATATTAAAAAAAAAATCAGCTTAGAAATCTTAAGTTTTTGCCCCTGTACCTAATTCTGAAAACACTCTTAACTAATTACGTGATAAACTTCTTTGTGGAGACCTTAGTCTGGTTAATCTTTTGTAGGATGAGGGCAAAAAATTGCCAGCTCTTCCAGGCACTTTGCTTTGCATGTGCAACTAAGCTAAATTTTTTGAATACTGCTACAGCATGTAGTTGCCCACTCTGAACATATTAAATGGTAAACATCTGTTCTCATAAATAAGAATTAAGTTTCCGCCCAGATTTTTATTACCTGTATTGTCTGTCTTTTCAGTGCATTCATGATGCAAATATCAAAGCACTTCACAAAGTCATGCAGTGACTTTTACCACCAGTTGAGCTTGGGAGAGCAGATCTTTTCTGCCTTTCTATCTATAACTTAGTTTTTAGAGAGCACAACTTTATATGTACCAATGAAGAAGTGATTGTTCTAGTAGCTGATGCTACTACCAAGGGCTGTTTCTACTGTGGGAATTCAGTTAGGATGTAAGTTTTGTTTTCTAGTAATTTGTTGTTTCAGCTGCTTAGTATTCACAACTATCAGTGTGTCTTAAATGATCTTGTGTTTTCCCCAAGAAAGAGCATTAAAATACCTTCTTGTTCATGTTCTTTAAAATAGTTTCCTAGACAGCCTGTTCTTTTAACTGAAGAATCTCATTTGCGAAGCCATAGGAGGGCAAGTATTAGTAATGGACATCTATTTAATGTTTGCTTGGTTTGGAAGCAAGAACTCTTCACTTAAAGCAATCAATTGTTGGAGGAACAGAGGTAGAATATTTCAGTAATCACTTAACATCAGATTGATGATCAGTTCATCATCCTTGATGATCTGAGTCAATAATGTCTTTTAATTTGGTAACTCCTAAACTGCTAATGAGTCAAGTGTCTCTTGCTAAGAGATGAGTCTTTCCATTATTTTCAAGCTCAGAATATTTTGGAGTTAAGGAGGGAAGAAAGTAAAAAGCAGCAGTAAAAGGTAGGGAAATGTACCTTTTTATTACAATTATGTTAAGGTTTAAAAACATTTTTACAAGGTCTGTGTTCAGAGTTGTATTAAAAGGCTGTAGTCTTCAAGTTTCTCAATTTAAGACATAATTGGTCACTTAAGAATTGAGGTAGTCAGTTTGGTGTTTACAGGAACTACTGAAATACGAAAACTCCGACTTGTGCTTAGCTCCTTGGTTAGGGGTGTTCAGTACTCCAGACATGTAGTGTTAACATCAGTATGACTCTGCTTATGAAGCATGTGTAATTGCTGTTGGTCAGACTGGAAGGAAGGAGAATAAGAAAACTAGTAATAAGTTTCCATTACAATATTTCTTTGCATAATCCTACATCAGTCTTATCGTCCTTCCCCCCCTTTCCCACCCCCCCCAGTTATGCAGACTTCCAAAGAAAAGTGATGAGAACAGGAGTCCTAACTAGCGGTTGAGTGGGTAACTGGTGCTTACATACTAGTCTTGACTAGCAGACCATCATCTCCTTGTTTCTTGGTAGGTGGAGCCTTAACTTTGCTGTTGCTGGGTAGAATGGGAGACTATAACAATTACAGTGAGTAACTTTGCTGTATGGATAAGTACAATCCAGAACGCTCTTCAGAGGACTCATTCTGTCATGACAGCTGAAATTGTAGTCATTGTACCACTAACAGTGTCACTGTTCTTGTTACATTTTTCTCCAGCCTTAGTTCCTGCCTTTTAATTCTAATTTGGTTGAAGAGATTTTATTTGGCTTCAGTTTGAGCTGGCTGGAACTGATCTACGATTGCCATAGGCCTGTTGACATTGTCTCCTTGATGCAGGCTCAATTAAACTTTCGCTAGATGTGTAAAATAAACATAGTGCTGGCTTGTATTTTATTTTTTACCACTGAAAAAAATCTTAAACTTTACAGTATTCACATGAGTTGATATTTGGCTGCATTTTCACATGCATAGTCTGTATATGCTGTACTTTCTGTAAAGTTGCTTTTCTTTTCCCCTTTTTCTCTGCCAAAAGGATTCTGATACACCACCTTGCACAGCTCCTAATGTTTACCAGTTCAGTCTGCAAGCACCGACTCAACTTATGGCCAGTTTACCACCCGTATTGCCTATGCCAAGTGGTAAACCCCAATCTGCGCCTTCGAGAACCTTGATAATGGCCACCAGTAATCAGGTATGAGCCAACGAAATGGAGCAACTTTTTCTTGAGGAAGTGATCCAGTCAGAAGTGTAGATCATTTGTGCTGTGCAGACAGTCTAAAAACCTCTGAAGATATTCTTCATATAGCATGTGCTAAATCTCTTGTAACCATAAAACTTACCTGCCATGTCAGAAGTGCGGGGAGAAGGCTGGGTGGGAAATGTTTGTATTTGAGATTTTTGGAGCCCTTCCACAGCTCACTGACACCTAGGAATGTTGATTGGAGTGTGTTAGACATCTCTCTTTAAGCTGTATTTGAGACTCATGGTGCCTAAACTAGTGGGATATTTGCAGATCTCTAGGCTGTTTAACCTCCTGTTCTTAAAACAGAAGCTTCTCATAGGTGGTACATCTGTAAGCTAGTGTTTGAATCTGAAGAAATATTTCTGACTTGTCTAGGTGTGGTTAGTGGCCTTTACTTTGAATGGCTAGAACAGATCTGACTACACCTGTAACTTTTTGTAATGTGTTTTAAGGGGAGAACAAAAAAAAATGTAGGCATGTGTCCAAGAATTCTACCCAAATATTAAATGTGCTTAAATGTGCAGGGATACTGCGTGCTATCTAACTGGTATTTTAGCTAACGCATCCATTATAATGCAAGGATAAGAAAAGTCCTCAATTTTTCCTGACGGCCTTGATGCTTCTGTCTATGGGAAAATACTCTCATTTTTGATTATTAAAACTACTAGTCAAAAGAGGTGCCTCATGAACTTTTAATGCAAGCTGTGGGTAGTACATTGCCTATGATAAGGAAACGAGTTACTTTTTGACATTAGTTTTGATCAGGTTTTTGCATGATCTCTCAATCCTCCTGCTGAAGTTTGTGAGATTGTAGGACCAGGATATTTTTAATTCAGTAACCTTGTTTTTTTGATCTGATTCACAACTGCCTTGACATTTTGGTCATAGAGTCATAGAATGGTTTGAATTGGAAGGGACCTTAAAGATCATCTAGTTCTAATCCATCTGCCATGGACAGGGAGACCTTCCACTAGATAAGGTTGCCCAAAGCCCCATCCAGCCTGGCCTTGAACACTTTCAGGGAGGGGACATGACACAAGATGTATCTGTTTCAGTTTTGAGATCTCTCAGATATCTGAGAATAACAGAATAGTTGAGGCTGAAAGGGGCATTGAAGTCATCTAGACCAATCCTCCTGATCAAAAGAGCAGGTTGCTTAGGGTGTTATCCAGTCAGGTTTTGAATATCTCCAAGGATGAGGACTCCTCAGGCAACTCCTCAGTTTTCCTCCAGGCAACCTGTTCCAGTGTTCGATCATGCTTGCATTTAACAAGTTTAACCTTAAATTTATGTGGTATGTCCTGTATTTCTGCTTAAGCCCACTGCTCCTTGTTCTTTTACTGGGCACTCTTACTGAGAACAGTGTTGCTTCGTCTACTTTACAGCCCCTCATTAGCTGTTTAGACTCACCTGTAAGATCCCTCCTGCCCTGAGCTCTTCCTGAGGCTAAATAATCCAGCTCTGTTGTCCTTTCCATGTATGACAAATGTTTCAGTGTATTATCTTCATGGACTTTGAACTCACTTCAGTATGTCCACATCTGTCTTGTACTGGGGAGCCCAGACCTGTTCAGAGCACTCCAGGTGTGGCCTCACCAGTGCTGAGTAGAAGGGAGCGATCACCTCCCTCCACCTGTCAGTCATACTCCTAACATACATTCATCATACTCATCATACATTCATCATATTCATCATACTCCATTCAGTCATACTCCTGCATACATTCCTAATGCAGCCTAGGGTGCTGTTGACCTTTCTTGATGCAAGGATACGTTTCTGGCTCATGTTCAACTTGTCTACTGGGAATCCCTGGTCTTTTCATGTCAAGCTGCTTTCCAGCTGGTGTACTGGTGCATGAAATGATTCCTTCACAGGGACAGAGTTTAATATTTCACTTACAGTTCATAAGATTCCTGTCAACCCATTTCTCTAGCCTGACAAGTTCCCTTCTTATGACAGCACTCTTATGTATCAGCCACTCCTTTCAATTGCTGGTGGTTACTGTCACATTATCCAGGTCACTAACGAAGTTGTTAATTAGTATTGGCCCTGGTATCAACAGCTGGGATGTACCACTAGTTGCTGACCTCTAACTGGACTCTGTGGTGCTCGTCAAAATACTTCGAGCCTGGGATGTAAGGGTATACTTTTCATTCAGGTTGTGAGTTTGATTTTTATTTCTAGAGATGGCAACTGCTACTTAATATACATTTAAAACAACAACAACAAAAAAGTGCTTAAAAAGTTGGAACTTTAGATGAATAACTAAGAAATTTTATCTGAACAGCTTTTTCAATGTTCAGTAATAACAGTATTAAGTTATGGCATATTATATAGTTCAGTACCCAAATTCTTTGTAGTTGCTACACAAGCATTTATTTTAGGCACTTCACAGAAATCTTTTTCACCCCCTTTCTTTCATTTAGGTCAGGTTAGTGTCATACTGCAGTGCATACTGCTTGTGTTCCACTAGTTCCTTGCAGGCAGGTTAATACAGAAGGGGCAGTCTTTGAAAACTGTTCATCACATGCTCTCCCCAGCTATTCCCTCAGCAATCCTCAATCATCTACCAAGCTGCCATTTGTATCTTCAGGCATGCCTTTTGTTTTAATCTGCTGAATGATAAATCTGATTTTTCTCTGTTTACCTGTCCTTTCCTATGGCTGAGTCTTACCTGGGCAGAAACAGCTTACTTGAACAGGACTTTTTTTTTCTATCACTGAGAAGTCAATAGAACCGTGTTTTGCTATTTTAGTGTCTGCAATGGAGTATTCATGAGTGTATGATCTGAAACTCCTGAAGTTCATTTAAAGTATTCTCCTGTTTTACGCTAAACTTCGCATAAAATACAAGCTTAGTCTAGTTTGTTCTTTTCCTTAACAACTTTCTCTGAAGAGGTATCTTGGAGCTTAAATTCATCAAAATTACATCAAAACACAATCCAGTTTTTAGGCATGCAGTTGTTGGTACAAAATAAGTTGGCATTGAGTTGACTTGGTTGTGAAGAGGCAATGTGTTGAATGAATTTTGGACTGTAGTTGCAATTGGGAGTCTTGGAAAACAACTGTTTTACAGCATTTTCTTTGGTTTTCTGTTACTTGGCTGTCCTTTACTAGCATGTACAATGTGTACATGTTTAAAACTGGGAAATTTTCTGTGACTTTTGCTTGACAAGGATGTGCCCTTTGGATTCATGTGAAATCAGAATTTTCTTGCTATCTACAGTGTTGGGATGATTTTTTTTGGCACTGAATTTAGTGAAAGCTTGTATTATATAGTAGAAATGTTCTTTTTAGATAAAGTTTGTGGCCAGCCCAGTCAAAAGTGGGAACCGAAATCATTCTACACAGAATATTATAAATGTATGCTTTTCATCTGCAACTTTCTGGAGCATGATGGAACTGGATTAGGTTGATAGCTTTCCTCTTGCAGTTGATGTTACTGGAGAGGTAGTAACATCCTATATACTAGTATATCACTTTTAATAGGCTCATCTTTACTAGCTGTCCACTGGGATCAGCAGAAGATAAGGTATTGGTGTGCATGTCCAGGTCAATGGAGGGGAGAAAAATTGGTGACTTCACATTAGGAGAAGTGTCATCTTGGGATGACAAGCTCTGTTCAGTTTGTTCTTGGATTGCTGGTCACTTGAAAAGTCACTAATGAAGATGGAAGAAACGTAGTTGTTCAGAACTTTTTAACTTTTCAAGTTTCGTTTTTTCCCCGAAGAGTGCTCTTTTGATTCAAAAGTATCTTAAAAAAATATCTAAAAATAGTGAACACCAGTCCTTCTGCTGCAATGGCTTCCAGTGTGTCTGTTCTGTCCAAGAGCACTATTTATTCTAGCATTGAGCTAGCATTTGCTAGCTCACTTGTGGAGGACAGAAAACAACTAGGAAATGAAATCTTAATGCCAGTGCTAAAATACCACAATCTAAATTACTTTTACAAGAACGTATTTGTTTTTCAATTTTTTTTGTCCAGCCATATAAAGCAATGTAAAAGAGCACTGATAGCCTTATAGGCACTTCACTGGCTAAAATACTTTGCTTCAGAGCTTGCTGTTGCCTAGAGCAATTGTTGATGGGGTTGCTTTGTTTGGCAATTACGATAGTTTCAGAGGCAGTTTAACTGAAACTAGTGTTCAAAATATTTTATTGTAGATTGTCATGTATTTATATGGGTAGTCCTTATGTGGTCATATCCTCCCATGTATGGAAACCGATTCAGGTAACTGGACCCTGGATGACCTACTATAAGAGTGCTTATAGCAGAAGTTGGATTATATGGTCTCCAGAGGTTCTTTCCAACTTTCCAACCTCCATGCTTACATGACCGAAAGTTTCACCAGGCTGCTTCCTGAGTACTTGACACAGGCTAAATAGCAGTTTCTAGGAACAGGAGTTCACCATAAATTTAAACAACCAGAAAAACCACCAAAAGAATCTGTAAGAAGATGTAGAATTATTACCTGTTTTTTGTTTGTCTAGCATACCTTTCTCTTCCGATGTCACTGTAATCAGATGGCTGGCCCCAAAGTCAGATTGGTTTAAATATCTGCATATATGTTTCCTCTGCTTTTCCTATTTGCCATATTGACACGAACTTATCATTTGGAGAGTGCTTTGGGCCTTTTCGCTGAAATAGATATTCTAGCTTAATACTGGCAGTTTTAGACCTTAAAGACAAATCTCTTACTGACATTTCTCAGCTTTTACTTGGGACAAAAATACTATCATCTCCTGTTCTGCTTAATAAGTATTCAAATGAAAACACACAGGCCATCTCATGATAGTATCAAACTCGGAGTACGAATTCTGTCTTCCAGTAGTTTTATTTTGACTCATCTCCAGTTTTTGAAACTTGACATGAAAAGATCAAAGAGTATTTGTATTTTGTGCGTCAGATTCAACTTCACTCTGTACTTTCTTACTCAGTCACTCAGGGAAATAGGCCTTCTGATCTCTCAAATACCAGTTTATCATTGAACTACCCAGATTAATAGTTGCCTGACCAGTTAAAAGGGAAAGAGAACCAAAAGCTTCCCTTTGTTTTTCCAGGCTACTGGCAGAGCAAATGTACAAAGTAGGATAAGGTGCTAAGGGCTGATATAAACTGTTCCCTTGTGGCTTTGAGTCTTTTGGTTTCCTGGTGTTAGGAGATAAGAGATGATGAAATTGGCCAGTAGGCCCAAACAAAGGGGGTCAAAAAGGAGGGGAAGCATCTCTGGTATTTGAGTGCTTTGGGCCTTATTTCCACAGATTACAATTCTTACACGAGTTGCTTAGAATTTTTTTGCTGTATTTCAGCTTAAAAAATATAAACCATATAAATCTTAGCAGGTAAAGAGTATGCTCAAGTAGCTGGTACAAGTACATTGTGTGATCTTGTTAGCTTAAAAGTAATGAGGCTAATGAACCATTGCCTAGTACTTAGTTTATCAGTAGTGTTTTAATGATTAAAATATCAGGTTGTTTCTCTGCAAAACAGCGTTTTTTATAAAGAATAAGAAGTTAAATTTTATCTGCATACAGAATGCTTTTTAGTGTATTTCCAGATGCTATGCTCAGTGGAAAAGTGGATGTAAATCCTCAAAATAAGGGTTGTGGGTTTTGCTATATGCCTGAAATAAAGTTTGGAAACAATGTGAGAAATTGAAAAGAACTTTGAGACATTTTGAGGATGTATAGTAAGGTATTTAAGGGGATACTTAAAATGTTAAGGGTGCGTTAAAAAGTGTGGTATGCCACAAAATATTTTACATGAAACGATTTTGAAATATGCCAGCTGAATGATCACAATTCCTATCGACTGCGGACTGGATTCAATCATGGCCATTAATCTTGTAGCATTAACAATGTAATAGTAATAGGTTTTCTAAACTTATTTTCTAAACTTTCTCTTATTTACAAATTGAGTGCTGTATGCATAATGTCGTTTCTTCTGAAGTTTAGTATTGATGCATCATTTACATTGCTCTCTCTCCTTTTTTCTCCTTATTTTAGAGATGATAACAGACAAAAAAAAAAGGTTTAGAAACTGTTCAGACTGCAGTTTTGTTAATTATGCAGTTTGTGTTGTTTTTGAAATGTAGGTGACTTTTGGCTAGAAATTCTGACTGGATACTGAGTCTTTGACTGTCATCACTTTCATGTAGTAAATTTGCCAGTATTTAAGATGAAAAGTTTAGTTTCTTTAGCAAATAATTACCTGGCTTTTCAATTTCCACTGGTTTTCTGTCACTTGGAGCAAAGGCTAGGAACACTCTTTTCTTAAATTTCTGTTAAAACATCTGGAAAACTTTTTTAACCTGTTACAGGTTTTTCCCCAGCTTGTTTTAGACTCAAGTTTAAGTTTTCCTCTACATCTAGCAGCTTTTATTTGCAGAAGACCAAGTTCAGAGCATGCTTGTCAAAAACAAGCAAACAAAAATCTATCATTTAGTTGTTGAATCAGTGGTCATATGTTCTCTTGTCGAGGGAAATAGATCTAAAGAAGTCAAAACATCTAAACTAAAGACATGTAAAGATTTGTCTGTCAGATGGTAGATACAGGGCTTTCGTTTTGGTTATTGGAGCTCTTTTTCTAGCTATCATGTGATTAGACATGCCATGTCTCAGTGATTATGGGAGTCCTGATCGTGTGGATAAGAGTAGGCACAGTCTCTTGGAATTTCCACAAGACATTAAACTTCCTTTACCAGAGATTCTGGAATAGTGAAAGAAGCATGTCTTCTTGTAAACAATGAACTAGTTAGATATATTTTATAACCTTAATGAGATAAACTTAAGACATAAAAGATAAGATCTTAAGTCTTCATAGTAAATGGAGTTCATCGTTTGTGTTGCGTCTCATGTTGTCTACCATCTAAAAGGCAATGGATAATGTGTGGCAAAGTTTGCAGGTGGAGTTAAGCTCCTGCAGGGCCAACCAAGAAGAGTTGTGGAAGACCTTTCAAAGGGGTCCATCAGGAGAGAGAGAGAAATGCTTTAACTCTTTGCAAAGGGCGGTATGCCCTGGGCTGACAGTTTGTTGCAAAGATGAGATCTTGACATTTTTGCAGAAAACTGCTTTGATAATTCTCAGTATGAAATCATGAAAGCATTAATTGTCAAACCAGATTTTAGGCATTGTTAGGAATAAAGAATGGGAATGAAAACATCACAGGAAAATTCATGTGCATCCCCACATCATGAATGATGAGTACAATTTTGCCTCCCACATTAGAAGAAAGTTATAATACAAATGGAAGAAGAGTAGGGAAGGGATGGCAAGGGTGATCAAATATGGAATAGGTTCTCTACAAAATGAATGATTCAGTCTGGTGAAGAGAATGAGGAGGTACATGGTCAAGATCTCACTAATCATCAGCAGCATGGAAAAAAAACAGAATGACAAGAAATGAATTACTCCAAGAGCTGAAAAATCACCAGCTAATAGGTTCAAATTAAAGACGATGCACATTATGCTTTTGCAAATCAGAAAAGAACTAATGAATGATAGCTAGTAGAGACCCACTAGGTATAAAGTTATCACCTTAGTACTTAGTTGACTCAGGGACCTCTTATGTCTCTTCCTTAAGCACCTGTCTGTCAACTGATGGAGCCATTAAACATTGAGATTCTGCTCTTAAAAAGATGTTCAAAGTGTTCTGTGAAAAGCTAGAGATTCTGCTCTTAAAAAGATGTTCAAAGTGTTCTATGAAAAGCTAGAGATGGCTTTTTGGCTAGCTTAGTAGCAATTATTTGGACACTTGATTACCTCTTCAACAAACCAAGGATATAACTTCTTTTGAGGATACAGGCAGAGAGGGATTAATCATATTTGCAGTGGTGGTTGGCTGATGTGATTTGAGTGAAGCATTGTCTGCCAACACACCCCCAGTAATTTTTTTTTTGCTGAACACTCAAATTGAGGACTGAGTTGCTAGATAGTTCATTTCCAATTGAAGATGATGGGCTTGCTTAGGTTCTGTATCTGCCTTACTCAGTTTTATACTGGTTTTACAATAGCAAAGTTGAAGTTATGTCTCTTTCATCATATAGTCAAGAATAACTGATGAGTACTGGCTGTTCTTAGTGTTTTGACTGTAGTAGGATCATTTGTAGTATTTGACCTCATTTAATCGTAGTGACTTACTTGATACTTGTAGGTGCTTGATTGTCTGCTTATATAATTGATAGATGTACACGTTGAACTAGAAAATTTTGCTGCACAAGAATGTGACAAATGGTGTTAGTTTGAAGGACCACTTGCCAAAAATTTTTTTAGCTTCTTTTTGCTGACTTTGATAAATAGTTTTTGGTAGGTGTTTTGGCAACATACTTCAATAAATAAATTTGGAGTAATTTTGTCTCCTGAGAATGAAGGATTCTCCTCTTTAATCTCTTTTCCTTTTCATCCTTGATTATTTTACCGTTGCTAGCCTGAGGAAAGCACTTAGCATGTCTGTCTTGGGAGTTTTAGAAGTTGCATATTGGAGGCTGATAAGGTAGGTCACCACGGGGCACTTCCTACAAATGAAATGAGTTTGAGTTCTTTTGCCGCCCTGCAGTTAACTGCAGTTATTCCTCAACACTAGTCTTCACTGGCTTTTTTTCTGGATGCTCAGTGTCTCTTCTAGCTATGTTTTGACAGTAAAAAGCTGTGTATGGCATTATCCCTTAAATAGTTTTAATGATGACTTGTTGTTGTTCTCATAATTTCTCTTTCTACTCCAGACTTGTTTGGAAATGTGAGTTAATAAAGTATCTGCAGATATTTCGTATTCTAAGGAGTTCCCTCATGTTAGCATTGTGGTGTCCCTGCTAAACCAATTAAGGTAGACAAAATGGTGTATTAGCTTTTGTTAAAAGCAGTCAATTGTCTTTATTTCCTTCAGGCATCAGAAAAAGTTGCTTGCAATGAAGTTGCAAGTGTTTGGAAAGTCTGTTTCAATTTCATCTTTCGAAATTCTTGTACCTATCTTAAGTACATAAATACTAACCCAACTTACTGTGGTGCTAAGTGATAGGGACAACTGTAGTACCTTAATAGCATACATCTACCAAACCATAAACATTTTCAGCAGTTGCTGTTCCAAGTTATTGGAGATTCTCCCAAAGACATAGTGTCATGCTATATTCCTGATCGTTTTGCCTTGGTCTGGGTGTAGGGTATGGATCAGACTGGGAAGATTTATCAGAATAGGCCCAGATGCTTACAAGCCGTAGCTAGTTTACCTGTAGCTCAGTGAGATTATTGGCAGAATGAGCTTGTCCTTTGTCTGCATCAGCTCATGTGATCATGCTCCTGTGTTCCTTAATGATAATGTTCCTGAAAGTCTTATTGGATATTTCACTTGGTCATGCTCTTGCTAAGAATCTTTAAAATAGACACGACTGTCACAATTAGTGTTTAATGTGGAAGGCCTGTGTTTTTATAAGGGTGAAGCATATTTCATACTGAGATGAAAGGTTTTTAAGGATGCTTTTAAATCTACATTTTCATTTGCAGGACATTTTTTGAAGTAAACACTTAAGCTGTTAGTGCCATTGGACTTGAGTAGCTAAAACTAGACAAGCGTGGAAAGATCAGTTGTGTCAAGCGATGTTCAGTGGGAATGATGTATGTTGAGGAAATACTACTGATATGTGCTTTGTTTCGTTTGTTTGTATGCCTAAACTGAGTGAATCTTTTTTTTTTTTTTTTTAGCAGCACAGTGGAATGAAGTTTTCTATGAAAGGAACTCATAATCAAGGCAACAGCTACAGCCCTGTCAGCAGTGGAGGCATGAGGCAACCAGTTGGTAACAGAGGACACCACCAGTACAATCGTAATATATGGAGAAGAAAAAAACACAGAGACAGTTTGCCTATTAGTCTGAGCAGATAATGGCAGATGCCAAAATGACCTTCCCTGTTCAGACAAACTGAGCGAGTGCCACTCGACTTGAGGGATGGAGACCAGCGTCCAGCACATCGTTTTATTGGTGTTGCCAAATATCTGCAGCTGACTTCTTTGCATGTTTCTTTGTGTGGTGGTTCAGTCCATCTTCAAGAAGTAGTTGTGCTTATCTGTGAAGCCTTATTAAATGTGGAAGTTTGTTTTTCTGCCTTCCCACAATGGTTCATACAGTGCCGAAGCAGCTCTGACAATGGAACTGCAAGGACATTTACAAATGCTGTGGCTTTTTTTGCTGTGGCTACATCTGTTCCTTTGTGGGTTCTGTTTTCTTTTATTTTGGAAGTGAAGGAAACTTCAGCCCCTTGGATTTTTTTTCTTTGCAGCAAATCAAGTTGGGAATTCATAAAAAAATAAATTTGCTGCTCTCCTGTTTGTTTCAAAGTTCAGAATTTTTTGCTCTGTAAATATTGGAGGTATAATTTGTGCAATAACTTGGAATTTTTAATTTAATTTCATATTGTCACATAAGTTATATTTAAGGGGAAGAAGTTTTTTAATTTACAGATCCTTTCCCAGGTTGCATTATCTAAGTTGGGTTCATAGTTTTGGCAGGTTGTCTGAGCAGTGTTACAAACATGACATTTGGTAATATTTGAGGCTTCTCGATTCACAATGAAAGTGCGATTTGGCTTATGGTTTTAAGAAGGTATTACGCTCCAAAGCATTTCGACCCTATGTTTTTTAGCTCATTGTCTGGCCTCTATCAGTTGTCTTGCTCTGACCAATGAGTTTTAATTTTATTCCTTTTACTAGACGACAAATCCAGCATTCTTAGTACCAGAAAGGAAACTTTTGGGGAGGGGGGGAAGGTTGGTTCAAGTCCTGATGTGAAATTAAAAAGCTGTGAACTACACGCTTTGATGCATTTTAGTAATGTAACCTGTTAATGTTCGGGTTCAAACAACATTATTAAACAGAGGTACCCGGCTTAAGGAATGTGGAGAAAGGAAATATGTTGATTCCATTAAGGAATCTGTATAGCAGTATGCATTAGTTCTGTTAAGAGCAAATATATAAAAAGTACTTCAGCTGCTCTAAGCATTATGAGAAGTATCTTTTAATGTATTGCAGGAGAGCACAGCCCAGTGTTGTACACAGTATGAGTGGCTGGCACTTAATTTACAGATGCATACAGGTATACTATGCAAGTGTGTATTGCCATGACAAACACTGTCTTTAACTTTTTGAAAAATGTACATCCTGCCTAACCCTGAGTTTTTAAAGCACCACAGTTGTCCTGGGAGTAGGTCACATCTCACGCCCTCTGACTTCCCATTTTTTTAATGAAAGTTCTTAAACTATACAGAAAACTACAGATCAGTTCTATAAATCCATTAGCAGAGAAGGCTGAAGAATCCTGTTAACAGGACATCTATACTGTGTACAGATACAGGTGGTTTTAAAACTGATATCTGACTATTAAAATGAGGTGTCAAGCATGAAGCTTTTTAATACGCTGTATGCCTTTGAAGCAGAAGTAGTTCATGTTATTACTGAATCTGTTGAACAGAACAGGTCTTTGAGGGGAGAGAGGGCAACATTCCAAAGTAGAGTAGTGCATATCTGTTTGCAAAAAGTTTGTCTTAATGCTCAGATTCATCACAATTTTAAATAAAAATAAAAATTGTGAGCTGATTCATAAATAATATCTAAGGGCTGTTACATGAGCCTGTACTGCTTAGTCTTCACACACTAGCAATATTGAGCATAACTACATTAAAGAGCCTTCAAAGGCTTTAGTTGGTGTCTTATACTAGCGTCCATTTTAAAGCGAAATTCATTTGAAAAGTGGTATCATGTAACACTTCAGTCATGGTGAACCAAATAAATTGGCCTGGCTATCACTGTGGTTATGTGCTACAGGTTTAAAAAAATCATGTTTAAATTTTTTGTGTGGACAACTATGTGGAAGCTAAAATTGACATATTTTTATGTAAAGTTTTCTATTCTTTGATTTTTAATAAACTTTGGAGACCAGTCACTCTTCTGTACATCTTTATGAGAAATGTAGTGGATGAAGTAATATTTGACCTTATCCCATTGTTTGACAGGTGCTTTGAACATCAGCTTCAGTGTAAATGCCAGACATCTTCAGAATGAGCTTGGAAGGTGGATGGGCACTCTCTGCTCACTGTTCTTTGTATTTATAAAGGGAGCAATGAGTATGGCTGTTGGTTTCATAGTTGTGCATTTGGTCCCCTGATAATATGAGAGTGCAAAGGAGCTGGAGGTAGTCCCCAACATTCTTAAAAGAGGAGATTGATTAACCGATCCCTTGAAGTACCTTAACTTTCCATATAATTTTTAATTTCTCCCTGTAACTTCTAAACTCCTTTCAAAATTTTTGTCCAGTTTTTAGCCACTTCAAAGATTGGATGCATCTTGTCTTTTGTTTTTTATTAACCCTCTGAATTTCAATAACTGATTCAAATTCAGAATTTCAGAAATCGAGTCTTCGGAAGGGACTTGTCTAACTCTGAACTCCAAGAAAAGGTAACTGAACTATATTTAAATGATAGTAATGAAGGGCTAAGGATTCAGAACCAGAGAAGTCTGTGATACTTGGTCATAGTATCCATAAGGTGGGGGAGTAGGAGGACAGAAAGCTAACCAAAAAGCATGTGGTAGTAGTTGGGATAACAATGTTCTGTTCAGTTCAGTTAGCCAGTGGGGCATGGCTGATAGAGGGATATATAATCTCTGCAGACACAAAGATTTAGTGCAGGTGAGACAATAGCAGCAGCATGGTTATGGAACTCCTCCTGGCCTTTGCCTCTTCCTGTCCAGATGACTTTGCTTTATTCTTATAGAATCATGAAGGTTTGAAAAGACCTCCAAGATCATCTGGTCCAACCATCACCCTATCACCAGCCATCAACCTATCACCCTTCATCTTCTCACAAATTCTGCCCCATTTTTATCCTTGTTAGTCTACTCCTGTTAATATACTAGGAGTCTCCCCGTGCTCCCTTGAACCCCTGTCTGTTCTCTGGTAATAACTGCAGATACCCACCCCACCTATTTCCTGCCTCTGCTGACTGGTTTTGTACTGTGTTGATGGGCAAAATTAGCCTTGGTCTTTTGACGTGGAAGAGACTTGCAAAGTGAGTGGACGAATGGGATCCACAGAGTATGTATTAGAAAAAACTTGGTCATTATCTGTTGCCATTTCCAAGAGATGTCAGCACTGGTGTTGCACTGGACTTCTGTAATTCACTCCTGCATCCACCTACGCACTGAGGCAGGGTAAGATACAGGTATGACTTGGTGCTATGTTGCTTGTTCATGATCTCTTTTTTTCACAGAACAACTTTGGACACTTTGGACAGCTTCTTGAACACAGGAAGAGAAAGTGGCACAGCAACAGTCGGTCAACAAGCAGTATTGAAACCTTCAACCAATGTGATCTTTCAGCTGTGGGGAAAAAGCAAGCACTAAAGTTGTGAATACAACTTTAACACAACAATAAAGTTGTGAATGGTCAGCCGATTGACACCCCCCACACACGTGTTTGACACATCTGTGTCAACTTTTGAGCTCTTAAACACAACAAGCCTATTTTCTGGCTACTGCTGACTTTGTGTCCTTATGAATTTTAGTAACATCTGGACTAAAACTTATGTCCTGAATTCTCCAATTAAGAGACATGAGAAACATCAATTTGGTGGCTGATGTACATAAACTGTTTTGAATGGTGGTGAGTGAAAACTAGAACAAAAACTCGTGTTGGTATGTAAATAAACCCTGCTATTCAGATTGTTTACTTCAATTTACCCGTAACAGAAAATGGTATCAGAATGACAATACTCTATTTATTGAACCTCAAGTTCACAGCCGGAAGACCTTCCCCCAAATCTTCAGATGGCATTCGTCTTTCCTTTCAACTACAATATTAACTTGTTTATTTTTACTTCCAACAGACCACCTGGAGGTTTCAATCCTGGAGGTGCCTTGCTTGCTTTGGATTGCAGAAGTCTTTCATACACTCCTAGTAGTAGTAGATCACTTAAGGATACCCATGAACAGCTCGTCTGCAAGAGATCTATTGGTCAAAATGTTTTTAACCAAGGCTTCTTACTAGAAAATTGGCAGTGATTTTGTTATAAGTGGTAAAAGTAATGGTTACAGGCTACAGCTGTATTTCAGTGAAAGGATAAGGATGTCTTTTGTGAAACATCTTTGTACCTGAAATATGCAAAATTGCTTCCTGTTTCCTACACCTCTGCTCACATTTCTTCTAAGTATTGCACTACCATAAAAGTTCTGAGACAGCATTGCCTGTGGGAGAGTGGCCTTTCACCATCAAATCAAAATAGGGTTTCTCCTCCCACTTGCTTTTTTTAATCAAGTAATTGTTGTGCGAACATAGAAATTATGAATGGAGGGATTTTGTTCTTCAGGAAATAGCCCAAATGCCTTCTCATACTGTGAATATAAATGTCTTTACGCTTGAGATCTGGAAAACTTTCTCAAGTGGTATTGTTAATAGCCTTTGTCCTCCCGTCTCTTATGCTGGGATTATGGGCATAAAGAGCATCTCCTCCTACCTACTTTTTCCTGCCCTGTTGCTATGACACATTTTCCTGCTCTGAATTCTTTGCCGTGCAGCAAGTTGTTTATTGCCTAAGTTAGTTACAAGAGTTGATTGAACACAAAGTTGATTTACTGGCTCAGTAAGAAACATGTTTCAAATAAATGCTTTAGACTTATTTTTAAACCTAAATCAAGCAACATCACAGCTTTCAGCCTCACACAGAAACTCCTGTATTTAAACTGGAAGCCTGTAACCTCTGTGTCAGAATAACCGCTTCCTATTGGTAAAAACTATGGCACTGATCCACTTGAGGCATGTCTTTTTTTGTGTTGATCTTTGCAAGAAGATTCCTCTCTTCATGTTCCTCCTTTCCACAGAGGAGAAGCTGAATCTTCTGACAGGCTACATTCACCCTCTTCAACAGTCCAGTTGGACATATCTGGCTAATTTTGAGTGTCAAGGTGAGTAGGTGAAATCTCGCCCATGTCAAGAGTTACCTGCTCAGGTGATAACAGATAGCTCGAGTACCACTCAGTATATAATCTTGGGAGAGAACATCCAGTGATCTTTGTTCTCTCAGGGGAAATTTCTTAGGAGATTGATGACAAAAGAATAAGGTTAATCTGCTAGCTGTTCATGTATGTATGCGGAGTTCTGTGTGGATGAGCAGAGTTCAAGTTCTCTCCTATGAGTGCATGATTAGTTTTAACATCCCTATAGAGACCTTGAGAGGGGAGGTGGGGGGAGCGCAGGAGGCCCAGCAGTCTGTGCCTCTTGGGGTAACAAAAATAAAATAAATCCTGTTGCTTCTGTTCAAGAGCAAGTCTGTGCAACAATTCGTTGACTAGTTCCTGTTATAACAGTTGAACAAAATGACTTACGATTTCGTCCCACTCCTCTATTAAATAAGAGTTGTCAAGGAAAGTAAGATTTTGTTGATATGAATGTTAGAAGCATGAATAATTAAGCACTGAATACAAATGCTCCAAGGAAGTTATGAAATTTCCATCTTTGGAGGTTTTCAAAATCTACTTGGACAAGGCTTCATGCAACCTAATCTAACTTCAAGGTTAGCCCTGCTGGACCTGCAGGTTGGGCCACATGACCTCAGTAGGGTTCCTCCTAATCTGAATTTTTCTATGATATTACAAAAAAGAAATAACTTTTTTATTTATTTAACTTTTTTAGCTTTGTGAAGTGTTTTAATGGAGTCAAGAATAGTTTTTTTTTTCCCCTTTTTTTTCTTTGTCATGCATTTGTTAAAATACCTCTGCAACTGTGAGGACCAGTAGGTTGAAACAGGTAAGTATATGCTGTCTTCTGAAATCCATAATCCCTGGAAATGCACAGCTCCCACATAGATTACTGATCAAGATGTAAATCAATAAATCTTCCTGACTAAACTGTTGTGTTATTATTGATAAACATATTTTGTCTCTTTGATTTTAATCAATTTTTATTTGAAATGTTCACACAATCCACAAGTGTGGAAGATATGGTTTGTGTAGGACATCATCAAAATACACTGAAATATTAAGTTCTTCACTTGTTTCTGGTGAGAGTTGCGTAGATTCATCATGGAAGCTTTTGATAATGAAAATCTGCTTATTTGCCTTAATTCTGCAGTTTGGGTGTTACATGGATTACTTACACTAACAGTGCTACATGCCTTAAGAGTAGTAAAATAGCACTGATAGAACTGACAGCATCGTGAAAAGGCTTTCTGTAGGTAAGACTTGGAAGCTGCAGTTACTCCAAGTTTTACCTGAGTGACTCCAGATCATATCTGTATAGGTCAGAGCTGTCCCTTAGTTTGCAGCATAGGAATGAGAGGGAAGAATGTTCATCAGGAGTGGATATAGAGAAAAGAAAATTTCCACGAAGGAAAAGGAAGTAAAATCTAAGAGTTTAGTGATCTTAGCTTGATGCATAAAACAATTTTCCTGGCATAACGGGAATTATTACTTGCCAAGCTGGAAATCTTCTAATAAGAGCTTAAAGCTACCACCAAGAAACACCTGCAGTGCTAGTGTGATCTATGGAGAAGAACCAGTATCTCTAAGATATTAGTATCTCAAAGTCATTATCCAGGCAACTTGTCTCAATATTTCATCTTTATAACTCTTTCTATGGAAAAGCAGAATATGGTTGGTTAGAGCCTAAGTCGAAATTTAACACTGATTTATCAAATGCTTTGTAATGCCTAATGAAGTGTTGCTGCTATTAAAAAAACAACAACAAAAAACAAAAACCACCACCAACAAAAACAACCAGTTCAGTAAGACATGGTTCCGTATCAAAGAATTAGCCAGGGTGTAACCTGCTTCTTTACCAGGAAGGAATCAATAGATGGCGCTGAGTGCAAATTTTTGGGCCTGTTTGGTGCAGTTAGTTGAAGATTAGCTTTGGAACCAGATTATTTTTGACTTTATTTGCTAATAATCATGATGTAAGAATTGCCATGCACTGACTGGATTTATGGGTGTAACAAATATGTGAAGCATGGCCAACGCACAGAGTTAGAATATTATTATTATTTTGTAGTGAGTATGAGAGATGGGATGAAACAGGTTATAAATTAAGAATTTATAGCTGCTTTGGAACAGTGAAGACTTCTGGGTTAGAAATGATAAAGGAGAAACACTTGGGAATGTTAGTTGAAAATAATAAAATTCACCAATCTGTCTCACAGAGAAAATAAGTATGAACTGAAGATGTATCAGATGAACTGTCTCTAGTACAATTAGTGTTTCTTTTATCACAAGTCCAGAGTTTTACTGTTGAAATTTCCTGTGGCTTTTCTCATTTTGGGGAAGAAAATGGACATAAAGAAAAGGGTAATCTTCTTGTTTCTGTATTCAGTTATGGCAGGAACTGCAGACACAAACAGGTTTATTTGAATTTTCTGTCACCTGGGGATCTACTTCATCTGGAGATTCATCAAAGCTTGATTTAACTTTTATAATATGTCAAAATAATGCGAAGCACAAGGGATGACAGATTCCATCACCCAGCATTTTGCGTCTGTTTGTATGGTTCTTGTATTGACAAACTTTTGATCTCTGGCTTTGCAGGAGTGCCTTACCTCCTGGGGATGCTGAACATACTAGCTGGCTGTCATTTCAGATTTATAAATTACAAGTAAAAGATCTGACTGGATGTGTTGGGGAAGATGGAAATGACTGAGATAGCCAGCTCTTATGCAATTTTGGTGGAGAAATGCATATTGTTTTACTCGGGGTTTCCTGTCAGATGCTTTTGTTATATCTGGAAGAAAAAAGCATTCCACATCTCAGACCCCTGCAATACCTCTGAGCATGTCAGTGGACAAAATGGGATGGGGCTTTTATGACACCCTTTGACCTAGACTGGCATCCAAGACCCTGCCTTGTCCTTGATGGCTCTTCCTACCCATTCCTGTTCATTGACCACATTGGTCCAAACTCAAACGCTCTATCTCATGGTGTGGTTCCTGACTGGCTGTGGTGTCTTGAAAGGGCTAGTTCTTCAACAATATGAAGGGTCCTTGCACAGGGAAGGAGAGATCTACTACAGAATTCTTGTGTCTAAATGGAATACATTTCTCTGTCCCCTTCCCAACTCCCCCTCCAATGTCCCTTCCTGTACAGTCAGGTCTTATTGACCTGAAAGTGTTTTTTTCTTCTTCAATGTTTTAATTTATGTGTTTTAACTTAGTTAAAAGCAATTTAAGAAATTAACAAATTCGATGCTTAAAAATCTGCCGTGAATGTATCCTTAGAATACAGCATGCTCTTGTGGCTTTGTACAAGAGAATTTTAGGTGGTTGTTGCACGTCATCTGGAAAGAGTCAAGATACAGGACTTAATGACACAGGTCTGACTATTGAATCTTTATCCTTGTTAGTTTCCTGCTTTCAGTCCTTTCAAGTATCTGATGTAGCTTTCCCTATAGTATGTTTTGGATTGGGATTTTTTCTTAGACTTCCAGGACAGACGATTTTTTGAAGTTCCTTTGATATCTAGAAGTTATCTATCTGTTTGATATCTGAATTTCCTTTGATATCTAGAAGATCTAATTTGTTAACGTTCATGAGACTGTCTCAGTCCCCATACTGGACCTACAGTAGACAGGATGTTGGGTCAAACATTGCCTATGTAGCTGTCATTCAGGCAAATGTGGCATGCTAGGTCATGTTAAAAGTCTGCTACATGATCATGCTGTGACCACAAGGTGTCCCTTGATCATCAGAGCATGGTCTACTATGGCACAAGCTACGCATGGAACTTTCTGCAGAAATATCTCCATCTCCGATATGTTCAGAACAGCTGGATGGGAACTCCATGTGCGCCTTCATCACAGATTCTGGAACTGTTTAGACATCCAAGTGTGTCACTGCATTTCTTGGAGTAGTGCTAAGGTTGTTGTTTGCTCGGAGGGCTTGTAAATGCCCATACAGACCCTAAGATGTAGGATGCTGCCTTGAGTATCTGGGGGCATAAGTGGTCGTGTCAGCCAAACCTCAAAGAAAGAAAAATCGAATAAACTTCTCACAGTGATTCACCTGTTCATCAATCTCACAGCCCTCTTCTCCTTTCTGCTGCTGTCGTTAATCTATCTTTTGTAGGAACCGAAAACATGTTCTTTCTGGCTCATATGAACTTCTGAGACCATGGAGGAGGGAGGCTGGGAAGGCACTTGAGACTGTGAGGACGGTAATCCTCTAGGCATGAATGTCACCTGAATTACCAAGGCAAAATATGCATTTCATTTCATTATACATTCAAATCTGAGACCCTTCTGATGCACAGGAGGTAGAAAGAGCTCAGCAGGATTTTTCCAAGGATGCTTTATGAAAAGGATTGCACTGAACATGAATTGATTTTTTTCAGCATTGTTTAAGCAGATTGCTGTCAGTAGCTACTTCACAATTTGCTTGTCCTCATTTTCTTCTAGGTAAATATTGAATCTGGGGGAGGGAGAGCTTTTTTTCCAGTGCATTTTTTGCAGAGCTTTTTAGCAATTTTATTTTAAGTGAAAGTCCCCATGGAGTCCTGGAATTGAACGTTGCTCATGCAGCAATAAGACTTTAAATTGACTCAAGTGTAGGATTATTTTTAGTTATCTCCTTACAGGGTATTACAAGATTTTCTGCTGTTAATAAGGTAAATGCAGTTTGCTAAATTCAATTTGCTCTGGCTGCAGAGAGGGTGCGCTCTTGCACCATTCTTACGTCCCACCGTGAAATAAACTGCTCAGCTCACCCGTCTCTAGTTTAGAGGTGTCCTGACTGAAAAATCTTTCCTGAGGCACAGGGTAGCTTCAAATATAATTTGATTTTACCATATGGATTATACTCAGAACATTTTATTCCTAATAAGTAATGGATCACTGGACAAGGGATTTTTTTTTTTTCTATCAAAATTGTGCCTGGGAAACCATATACTTGATTTGCAGTGCGCTGTCACACCATTAACAAAATGTTTAATTCTTCCTGATGATAAAATGTTGTTTCCTTCTTAGGGATCTCTCAGTGCCCTAACTACGCAAATCCAGCTCAGGTGCATGAGTTCCTAATTGTTTTAGCATGCAGAGGAGATTATTTTTTATTATTGTGTGCTCATGGGAATGGAGCTGTGACACTGACAAGTTTTCTCTAGCTAGCCCAAAATGGCTGTTTTTTTTTTTATTTTATTTTTTTTTCCTTCTTCAAGTTTAAGTTGTCTGCTGAAAATAGAATATACTCAGCACTGATGTAAAAGAGACTCTTGGAAATAGCTCCAAGCATTGTCCAGACTGGGGAGTCTGTGCGCTTCATGAACAGGTATGGATGTTTCCTGTGTTACCCAGCTTTGGTTCAATGTTCAGGTTACTGCTGACATTATTTGCTAAAGGTTAAAGAGTAGTTAGATTGAAATAAGTAGTCAGTAATATATCAGCAATCAGCATGACAAATGAATTTGTGTTCACTAAATGTGCATGGGAGTAATAAATAGGAACATGGTTTCTAATATAGAGTAAAGGCCTGTGCAAGCTAGGATTTCATTCAGTTCTGTGTAGTCCATGCTGTATTCAGGAAATCGTAAGCTGATAGTAACAGAGTTAATTCTGTGCTTTTAAAGAGAAATTGAAATTGCAAGTAAAACAGGGTGAATCAGGAGACCTTGTATTCAATAGGATCTTATGTTCCATTAGGAAACTTCTAAACACAGTTACACTGTTCACAAGGTTCTCTTTTCTTGCCCCAAGATTAGTTATTCCGATTGGCTCCCCACCACCACCACCCCAAGGATTTCTTGGCCATTTTTTTCTCATCTGCCTTCTCACCTGTCCCAAGAAGTTACTAGAGATGTGTGCTAGCATGTTTCTCACACATCTTTTTCTTGTATCCTTTTGCTGGGGTACTGCCTCCAGCTTAGACTAACAGTAAGAGCATCTGAAACCTCTGTCTTGTGTTTATATTTACCCCATCAGAAATTTGTGGTTTTACAGAGCCTCTTGTCTTTCAGTCTCAAAAGTAAGCATTTGCTTGACAATAGCAGATGGATCTTGAGTTTTCTTATGGAAGAAGATCTTTCCTAGAGCCTGTTTCTCTCTCCAACTATTTCCTCTGCTGTATAATTAGTGTGCTGTCAGAAAAATTAATGGTTTGCCACTAGTGTGCATTAAACTTTTGTTGTATGCCAAAACTTCTGTGCCGGAGCTTCACCCAATATTATAGATTTGTGGTTTGGTACTGTATTTCTTACCAGGAATTCAACATACATTTTTAAAAAGCTTTCAGCGACGCATCCCAGCCCATATGTCTGTCTTTCCACATAAGTTGCTTCCATACAGCTGTCAGTCATTACATCCATGCTTGTATTCAGAGCCATCTATTCAAAGCATGGCAGGATTTGGAGAGGCTGACAATAATCTCCTGTTTAGATTGAAAACCATGAAGTTAATATATATTTAAGACTATATGAAATACACGTTAGGATTTTTCACCCTTGGTAAGCAGTAAGTGAAGATGGATATGACAAGGGTCTAAAATAGCTAGGGAATAGATGCCAGTCTCTTCTAATAACAATTAAACAACACCAAGCAAGGCATGTAGGTGCAGTCTGAAAGCAAAGAAATGGAACAATTTTTGTAACTCCTGGTTAAGCTGCAGAATTTCTTCCCAGAAGATTTTGTATGTGAAATCTTATTTGAGCTTGAAAAGCAGTTGGACAAATACCAAGAGGAGAAAAAACGTTCAGGGCTATTAAATGCGAGATAACGCCTCTGGATGCATCCGCCTGAGCTGCAAAGGGCTGCTTTGGAAGGGGGAGCTGTGTGCTCCAGATGGAGGGATCTCTCTCCTGCTACGTTGGTTTTTGTTCCCCTCAGAGGCAAGCAGCTGTTTCCAGAGCTTTGGCTGGCTTCAGGGTGAGGTAAGCAGTCTCCAGATAAGCTGCGAGTGGTTTGAGTCGAGGAGGAAAGGGACAGAAGAGAAAAGGGGTTTCTGCAATAAAAAGGATCTGGTAAAAAGCATAAGGAGATGAAATTAAAGAAAATTGCATTAAAAGGGGATGGTGATATGGCTTCTCCAGCTGAACAGAATTGTGGAGAGAAGTAATGGGCTTTAGAGTGAGGAAAAAATGAAGAGTAGGTTTATTACACATGGGCACTGGAGATGGGGGAGTGGAGGGAGAGATCAGAGGGACCTGTGGCAGGTGAGGAAAAAGAGGAAGAATAAAACAAGATTTGGTTTGCAGACATTTATGGGGTCTTAATATTTTTTTGTCCATTGTGCCCCATTGCATCACTTATCCATGTACCACGTAGTCCCATGGTATTAAAGCCTCCAATTACTGTTTGTTTTCTGTAATCCACCACTGCTGTGATGTACATTTGCCAGTCACTGTCACCTTTCTGTGGTGTGGCTGAGGAGATTTCTAGTATTGCTTTGCTCCTATCCACACATGGGATTCAGGCCAATGGCTTCTGTGGTAAATATTAATAAGGCTTATGTATTTATATATCTGAATTCAAGCCTCCTCTAGTGTGTAGAAGCCTATTTTGTCATTTGCATGTAATTTGTACCTTGTTATTTCAAAGCTGTACTGATTATTTTAATCACACCGAATTTCTGCCCTCCAGTTTGGAGGTTCTGGTTAGGCACAGGTTAGGGCAGCCTGACAGCTGCAGTAACTTGTCTTGGAACCTCCCAGTTATGCTTTTAAAGAAAGCTTTTTATTTAAATTTGACCTCTTTGTGTACGCAGTTTGTACTACACAGTGTTTACTGGAAGTACACATATCCCTGTACTTAATGTCTAATCCTAATCACCTTCCTTCATGAAAATCCAATGATTTCGCATGTGAGGAGTAGTATTTATTTCACTTCCACATTAACTTTGGGAGGTGGAGTCCAGTTGACTTTTGTTACTTCTTCATAAAAGCCTTCAGTATGCTCCTGTATGGAAAGAAAACAGGTTGCATAGACTGTAAAACGAATGTATCACCCCAATTCTTGTGTCCTTATCTGCAATTCAGTAGTACTTTACTTCTTGTGAGGATACTTCCTCTGTTAGCACATATCAGAATACTCCTGTGGCATTAGCTGAGTTACAGCAGCTAAGAAAGCGCTCCCAAGTGTTTTAATATAATGCAGGATTTAATGTTCGTAAAATGTCTTGAGAAGTGTAAAATAACAAAATATTTAACTAACAAATGCTTATAAAAATCTGAGAGGGTAATGCTGTTGAGGATTCAAATGCCTGCATCTTCAGTGGTTGACAAATGGGGTGTGCAGGAGATGAATTCTGCATTTTCCTCTCAAGTACACTGCTGTGATTCATTGTCCTCTACCAAACTGCTAACGTTTGTGTAACTCAGTCATCTTTGTGATATTCACCCCTTTCAAGCCTGATTAAAGCTGGCCAACAGAGTCAAATCTTGTAATAGAAGATGTGTAGATGGATGGCTGGAAAATGAAATTGCATAAGCTTCATTTTCTTAGGAAACCCAGCTAAAAATATGGTCTTCTAGACACATTCATCAATCTTGCATCCCACTGAACTACAGTTTTTCATGTGTGACATATCAAGATTTGGAAGCAGAGAACATTTTGATTAAATTTGTCTCCTTTGTTGCTGCAGGTACATTCTGTGTATTCTTAGAACGTAAATCCTGCTGCTAATTAAGTTGTTCACTATTTGAGATGATAGCTTTAAAAAAATACAGCTCACCTCAGGGAGTCCCAGAAAGTAAAAATGTCCATGGACAGGATTGTAATTTACCAGGAATAACTACTGTATATCCATTCAACGGAAACAATTGAAGCCATTTTCACTTTTTTTAATTTTTTTCAGTTTGCAAAAGTTACTTTTGTTCTCAAAGTGAAAAACAGTTATCATTCTGAAAAAGTCACATATTAGAGATTTGGATTGCATTGAACAATGCAGAATAAAATTGTTCAAGCCGACCTGCTTGCTTCGTGCTCCATTTTTAACTATAAAGAGGAGAACAATGAATAGATCTATAATCATAATATCCATGCAGAAGCAATATGCTCAAAAGGCTACTGCAAATACAAATCTTACATAATTTGATTGTATTTTGTATCTGAAGAAAAGAAAACCCAATAGAAGCAGGCTGTTTCATGATCGACAGAACTAATGAGTTTGTGTCTCTTCTGGCTATGTCATTTCTGTCTCCTGCCCTCGACCCCAGCTTCTCATGCGTCTCTTGCGGTATGACCACATCACAGCAGCTGCTGGGACCCATCAAGGAGGGGGAACCAGGCTCTTTACAGCAGTGGCTGGTGGGATAACAGACAACAGGTATAAATTGAAACATGGGAGGTTCTGGCTGGGTGTAAGGAGAAGCTTGTTAACCATGAGGACAGCTGGCAATTGATCAGGGTGCCCAGAGAGGCTGCATAGCTGCCATCATTTGGAGTTCTCAAGCCCAGGATGGATAAAGTCTTAAGTAACATGGTCTGCTGCCTAGCTGACCCTGCTCAAAGCAGGTTTTATTAGGTGACCTTCCAATGTCCCTGCTGGTCTGAGCTACCCTATAATCCTGTTTTTCTGTCCAGTTTGGCTGGCCTTATAGCTTCATGAAATATTATACAAGGAATTGCATAAAACAGAAATTACTTTTACATTTTTGTCCCTCCTGCTCCCCTAAAAACAATGCTGCATTTTGTGTTTATAATAAAAATAGGTACAGATTTTGTTTCTCTCCATCATGGCAGACTGGAAATATTCGTGGGGGAAGCTATTCCTACACCTCATCAGACACGCACAGCAGATCGAGGGAAGACGCTCCTGTTAAAACAGGGCCACTGTGCAAGATGAACTAAAGAAAGCTGTTTATGCTTTGGTATTTCAGTTTCTCTTGCAAGGGTTTTCAAGGGACTTAAGCATCTCTGTTGCTACCTCTTCAACATTTTAAATATTTATTAATATAATTTGCCATTAGTTTCTTAATACTACTATTTACAAATGAGCTATTGGTTTAAAGTTTGATTCTCATATCATAATTAATTCTCTTAGTAGGAGCGTTTACTACCTTGTAGACTGACATTTTAAATAGCCTTTTCCTTTCTTACAGCCATTCTTGAAAGTTTTTCCCAAATTGTGAAAATAAGGAAACAGCCTAGGTAATCAGGAATAATCCCCGTATTTCTTGCTAAAATACTTCATTTAATTATGAAAAGCCTGGGAGATTGGATTTCTTTTTGTATAGGAATCTGCTACACATCTCAAAAGTTCTGAGATGTGGTGACTGCTCCCATTTCTGTGCACTACTGTGATTTTTTGTCATATTCTCATATGGTTATTTTGGACACAAAGAAGTTGATGGGTGTTTATTTTTTTGAAAGCCAGGCTGTTTCTGAAGACAGCTTGTTACATCTGTGATATGACTGAAATATTTCGATTGCATCATTAATGGGTAGAATTCTCCCCCCCTTGAGCCATGGTATGAAGCGAAGAACTTAAACAGGGTCAGAAAAGAAGCAGCTCTCTGTATCATTGATAAGAACCTCTACTGCAGTGTCAGATAAGCCAAAAGAGCAGCCAAAAAAACAAGCAAGATTATTAGTTTGGACAGTACATAGTCATCAAAAGAATTCCAGCGAAAAGAGGTGGGGGAGGGAACCAGCCCATAATATTTTTGAGGTTTAGGCTAAACAAAAAGTTTCCTTCTAACAAGTGGAAAATGCATGTTTTAAATTTGACTTAGCTAAGAGAACATACTGACAGGTCAGCTTTAACTGCTCATAATGTATTTAGCTAGCCAGAACGCATACAGAAGGTTTTGAATGGTTGAAAAATGCACTTTCTTTCTGAAAGAAACAATAATTGATAAAACAAGAAGCTAATTAAATATTATCAGTGCCATTCGGAGTCAGCTTTAAAGGAAATAGGACAGCAAACACACTGTGGTAATTATTTCTGCTAATATCAGTAAGAAGGACTTTTTTTTTTCCTAAATTGCCTGTTACATATTAGGTTAGTGTGTGATGAACTGTTATCACTCATACCTCTGGCCTAGAATTTAAATCATAGCTGACATGTATATTCTTTGGGAGGGGCTGCCTGCTGCCTTTTAAACCCAATGCAAAGCTTATGGCCAATGGCAATACTGTATTACAGAGCTATGTGGTCAAGCTATTAATACCTTCATTCCAGACCATCTAGATTTGTTTCAGTCAGTAAGCTGGGATTTGGTTAACTTTCTTCAGATCTGTTGTTCCTCCCATGAGTTATGCATAAAAAAACAGTAGTCCCTAAGGATGGTGGCTTGTTGGCTGCTAGCATCATCACACATTGGGTGCTGCACTACTTCTGTCGCAGTGAACTGACCTTGTCAGTTTAATGGCCATGATGTCAGCCTACAAGAAATGCCACATGTAGCACGAACTCTTTAAGAAGCAAATAGCATAGTTCTTGAGTTGTAGAGGTACTTCCTGTACTTATGCTATATAAACACCCTGAATTGCTTTTAGTTCAGCCCGTCCTTCAGCTTAGGCTGAATAATACCTCATCTATCTATCTATCTACTGAGGGAAGCTTCTTGCCTTACGGCTTTTGATACCATGGCTTCATAGTGCTCGTAATGTCATAATGTTCAAATTGTCTGTGTTCTATTGTCTTTTTGCCTTTGTTGCACAAGAGGTTAAGTTGATTACAGGTGAGCTATTTAGTGTTTGCATTTTTCTTGCCTTTCACATTACTTGTGCTGTTTAACCACTGCATATTTATCTTTCATTATGCCTCCAGGGAGAACTATTCCCTTTGGTACTCTTCAATAGACTTTAAATATTTCAATATTGTGTCAGTCAATTAATTTTCATTAAATACCTAACCTTCATGAGGCTCTGCTGGGAAGGTCTGAGACTGCCTGCTGCACCTAGTTGTGGGCCTGAATAAGAACCTGTCAGTTAAAAGCAAGGATGAGGCTGGCAAGGAATATAAAATAATCACTACTAGTTGTCTAAGAAGTACTTTAAATACAAATTTAGGCATAGATGCCTATAAATTAAACGAAAATTTTGGATATAGTTAAAGGTATAGCTTTTTTTTTTAACAGACACTTTTTTTTTTTTTTTTTTTTTAATGTAGGACTCTTTCATGTCCTGCTTCACAAAGGCCATTCTTGTGGATTTGAATGATTTCATTTTCAACTTTTTAGTAATTTACAGATACGGAAACAGAGATGTAATATGCTTAAAGTTCTGTCCAAAGTATGATTGCCACTGCTAAATGGAATTTAGGAACAACCCCTGGATAGCCAAATTTGCCCAAATGTATAGCAAGCATTACTAAGATCCATTTTTAAACTGTTTGAGGTTTTTGATCCTACTCTTCTTCTCAAAAGCCGATTTCAGAACATGATTGCCTTAATGGTCTAGATATCCTCTTCTCATTTCAAATGGATATTTATTCATGGCTCATTAATAGTCATTTGTCCTCATACATAACCATTCATTTTCTTCTCTGATGTTAACTCGCATATCTGCTATTATGTGTATAGGTAAACATGCATCGAATAATTTTTGCCTTTTAGAAGAAGATTGCTTGGAAACAAACAGCAAACGTTTTCCCACAATTGCTCTTAAAACAGGCTCCTCACTCTTTCGTCTCTCAGGTAGGCCTCCTCCATATACCTTGTAAGATTCTTCTTTCTTGAGTACAGGTCATCAAACTCGGACCCGCCACTGAGATGATGGATGATCAGAGCAATTTTCTACCTACTGGGAATACCTCTGCTGACAGATTTTATGGTTTTATTCTTTTTTTTTTAATAATACTGTATCACGCCAGCAATTTATGTAGGCATACCCAAGCAAAGCATCCCAATTCCCAGCACTGTCTGTAGAAAGAAAATTTAACATGATACTGGCTCTGTGGTTATAAAACCAGAACAGTTTTGCCTTAGTGTACTGTGATACACACTGATCATGTTGAAGCTGAAGACAAAGCTTACTTGCTGCTTTTTCATAGCATTGGTAGTGACAACAAAGTTTTTCCAAAATTTTCTTCAGCCTTTCAAAGAGAGAAAGAGAAATGAAAAATCTTACATAAAGCCCTTTGCTAGCAAGGCTACAGATCTTCTCTTGAAATAATATGTTGAGAACAAAGGCCAAGTTTCTTTTCTTTTCTTTTCTTTTCTTTTCTTTTCTTTTCTTTTCTTTTCTTTTCTTTTCTTTTCTTTTCTTTTAATTTTTTTTACATTTCTGAATCTGAGCAGTATTGATTCAGTATTTGTGACAATATGGTATTTCCCTCCTCACATATTCTCAAGGATCTATTTTAAATTGTGCCCAGTCTGTTTCCATACAGCATCTGTCAGTCTTACGCAATTGCATACGGCATATTGCTATACTTTGGGAAAGTAGACCTAAAATGTAGTTTGCAAAAAGTAAGTTGGAGGAGAATTTGCTTCCAAACTCTTGTTTGGAACAACCACATAACTTGAATTACACTGTTTAAAACAAAAACAAAAACAAACAAAAAAACTTTCTAAGTTTCTTTCAATGCATTGTTTTTCTTTCAAGAAGAAAGAAATTTTTTTTTCTGTCATTTTGTTTGTTTTTTGTTATAAAATACGTGAGGATCTGGGTAATCCACGACAAATGAAAAGTTTCTCTTTTCTGTTTTCTTCATCACACTCCTCACAGTGGCAGCAGTGGCTGCCATGAACTCCAAAATTTGGGAACTTTGAAGCAGTTGGATTTAGGAGGATAAAAACAGAAATTAACTTCCTGGGTTTTCTAAATTCATTCATACCTGGCGAGAAGCTGCTCTTTGGTTCCAAGTATCCTTCCTGCATTGGCATCTGCAATCTTTATATGATAGTATGAATCTTGACAGTTTCTGTAAGGTGTGCAAGCTAGATACGAGAAGGTATGAGGGTTCCTGACAGAGTAATTTTTAAATGATTTTTTTAAAAATGAATAATTTAATATACAAATATTTACTAATATTACACTAATACTTATTAATCAATTAATAAGTAATAACTATCAAGTGATTAGATATTTCTTTTAAAAAGTAATATTTAAAGTACATATTGGGCATACTTACATGTTGTTATTATTCTATGTGCATGCACACATATGTAGAGTTATTGCATCACACTACAGAGTGATCCCTGACCATTTGCCAAAGACTGGCTTGTGTCACAATGATTTGAGTCTATCCCCAGTGCTCCCCACTATGAATGACCAGCTTAGTTCATATAGCATAATATGAACTTAGAGAACTCCTTTTCTCAATATGCCCTACAGATTTTGCACATACCTATTCACATACCACATGAGGATAAGATGTATTGCATGCTAAACATTTGTTTACCTCACTTTGCAACAGGCTGCAGGTCTCTGTTTTCTTTTGCATCTGTTTCTGCTGTTGGTGCTTCTTAAGTGGTTTGTTGCTTGTGTTTGAGTAATCTTTTCAGCACGTAAGGCCTGTCATCAGCAGGAAGCTGTATGTCCTGGTGGATGTGGTCCATAAGAGCTTCCAGAGCATCAAATGTGTGGAACAGATCAGTATCTTTGCAGAAAGTCCCTCACCAAACCTTAGAAGAAAACTAGCTAGTTGCAAAGTAAGACAGAAGGCCTAGGCAACAATATATAGTTGGTTAAAAAAGGTAAGAAATAGAATGTAAATCATTAGGGCTGGCAAAAGAGAGAGAGATCACCGATGGATCTATGAAGACTTGTGCTGCTCACCAGAAAAGGAGATGAGCAATGAGGTAAGAAAATTGCAGATAGTAAATAGTTATTCATAATAGTAAGTTTTAGAGCATGCTGTGAAGAATTGAAAGACAATTCCAAGCCACTCTGTTTTGTAATAAACTTATACAGATGAAATTCAATAGAGGTAGGTGTAAACTGATGTGCATAGGGGAAGATATACATAGCTTAGTTGTAAAATGATGGGCTCAGAGCTGATCAGTACAACTCAAGGGTAAAATGGTGGGATTGTGCATGAAGATATTGGTTCAGTGCTCAGTAACTGTCTAAAAAGCACACCAAATGTGATTTTTTTAGGAAAAAATGCCATTATTTCTTAATATAAATGTATTCACCTACCATGCAAGCTGGAGGGATATAGCAAAGGTCTACAAATCCATGAGTAACATAAGGAAAAATGGGTAGGGATTGACTGTTCAGTGCCTTGCAATACAAAAACTAGAGGCCTAAACTACTAAAGCTAGTAGGAATCCAGTTCAAAATAAAGGGAAGGCTGTTCTTTGTGCAACAATTATATTTACAGATTGACAGTCACGGCTTGAAGATCTGCTGTGGAGATTGTGCTGTGAGCAGCTTCTGCTCTCTTTGTTTTGCTCCTGTTTTGCTTCATTGCTTGCTCTGCTAGTCACACCTGCTTCTTGCTCTGCTTGCTACTCTAGCTAACACTGAAGCTTTGCTGACATTTTTGTTATTTCAGCACCTAATTAGAGTGTCTATGGTGCTTCAAAAATGAAATGCTTGAACACAAATTATGTTGTCTCCTAATCATAGCAGAGGTCTCAGTCTTAACTACTGTAACTGTAGCCTGCACAACGATCTGTAATTATTTTACAGATTACAGCAGACTTCAAAGCCAATCTGCTGCCCTTTTGTCAGGTTATAATTTCTGTAACCTCGAGCTGGGAAGTATTGCCCTAGGATGACCGCTGCTCCTGGCACACTTAGGTGTAACTACTAGGGTCCAATCTTCTACTTTTCTCTTTCACATGACTCCTTAGTAGACCATGTCCCAGGAGGACTTCCTGGAGGAGAACTCCGCATAGAATGGCCTACAAAATGCTGGTGTCAGTGATATCTGACCTAGGGGCAGAGAGTGGTGTCACACTGATCACCTGCAGAAAGCAGCCTGCAGAGTGTGTGTGGTGTGGCAATTCTCCGATGTGATTTTCCAGCCTGTTTCTTTCTCTCTATATATGAGGAATTGAGCAGTGTCCACGTCATCCCAAAATAAGCCCAATGACTTCCTCTGTCCCCTGCCGGCAGCTACTGTCACCTTCTGATTAACCTGCCCACAGTCTAGGATGTTACTGGAGAGCAACTGGAAATTTTATAGAGTTGGGTAGGGAAAAGAGCACCAGATTTCTGATTCGCCTGTCACCTCTATGTATGCTGATGTACGTCTGAAACAGTGCTGTGCACACTGCTCTCCTCTGTGCATATAGCCAGCACCTTGTACATAGCTGACTGCAATTTGGCAGTACAAAACTCTCTCCTTCCTCTGTTTCCTCTACCAAGTGTTTGTCTGTCTATGAATGATCAGCTTGATAAATGCTGGTTATAAAATGGAGATTCTTAAACTGCTGACCTTAGGAAGGACAAAAAGGAAATGTCTTCTGTCTTGATAGTTACTATAGCTGCATTAAAATAGGCCCCAATTGCATTTGCCATCATGAAGGCGATCCATCAGGAAGCAAAAGAGAAATCACCTTTTTTCACCTCCTAAAATTGAATACATATGGGTAATTTGCAGTTTGATTTAGGGAAAAAAGGATGGGAAATTACAACACTGTTAATATTTCTCTGTACACTGTCAAAAGACTGTGATGCTGGTAAAAATACCTGTAGTGAATTGGAACTAAACCCCAGGATAAACTTGAAGTTTTATGTGAATGCAAAATAGAAATGAACTTGTGTGTTTATAGCAGTTCAAAGTGGAGGAGTTCAAATGTAGAGTATGTTTCCATTACTGTTCCATTTGTTGTTCTGTGTATCTCTCAAATCAGTTACTACAGCTGGTATGACTTTATTAAGCTATGACTTTATTAGGTTGAAGTAGTCCAACTGTTCAGCTCACAAACAGAAATGCTCAGAAATTGACTTTGCCTATCTGTCTTTATTATTTATCCACAAGGGACAAATTATTCCGTACGTCTGATGCAAAAGCTATGGTTCATTTCTAGGACAATGCTTAACAGTGTCTACTCCAACACTCTCTCCCTAAATGTCCTTAGGGATTCCAAACGTATGCTGTTAGTTATGAAGATGACATAGATGGAAGAGATTATATATAATAAACTGGCAAGAAAATAAGATTTTAATGGCCAGTTGAGAGATTCCTTTTTAATTCAGAGGGAAATGAAAAACTGTGAAGTTATAAACATTTAAAATAGCAGAATAATGAAAAACTGTATTATTCAATATTAAAACAAAATGTTCTACTTCTTAAGGACCACAACAACCTCTCCTTTTTACTCTTCAGTGAGGAAAGATGACTAGGAGCAACATAAAGAAGCATTCAGTTACTTCAGTTACTCACTAGCATAAATGCCAGACATCCACATATCCACAACTAATTTTCAACTTCCATGACTGCAGGTGACCTAAAAGTTTCATTTGTCATGACAAGCTGAGGAGTGGTATTAATCAGAGTTAAGCTTACATCTGTGTATTTATTACCAAGATAAAGAGAGATTTTGATGTAATGCTGCATTTTTTTTCATATATACATTCAGACAAAAAAAAAAAAGCGTAATAAAAACTGAATCTACAGAACTAGCCATATGTAAAACCTTGGGAATTAGTAGTTTATCCAGGGATTTACTGATTATGCATCCTGATGGACATTTCTTCCAGCAAACTCCCTCGATATCCCATCAAAAAAGCTCTGAAATGTTTTATAACTGTGATTTAAGTGAGGCCTGACACATGCAGTCCCCTTGCCGACCAAAAGTTCTTTCCCACTCATAGGTTGCCTACTTACCTGGAGTCCTCGTCTAGCCCTGAACTGCACTTCTTCCTCAACAGCAGCATCTGTAGTGAGCTCCTCACTGCTTGGGACTCCAGCTACCAGTGGGTGTTAGTTAAGACAATGCCTTACAAGTAGGGAGTTACCAGGTAATAGGACATTTCATTCTGGTAATAACACCAGCCAGCACGGTGCTTCCTGTTGTATAAGGTGACGCTGGTGATGGTGCCCCTTGGCAGAGTGGGATATGTTCCCTTCCAGCTGTGCTGTCTGTATGAAAACAACCTCTTTCTGTTAGAGCAGACAGAACACCATCTTTTTACTTTTCCTTCCTTTTTTTTTTTTTTTTTTTAAACTAGTTGGAATGTAACCAATCTAACAGACTGAAATTTCTGTTTGATGGAAACACCTACACGCCATAGTCTGCCTGGGTATCTGTCATGGCAGTGTAGTTAATACCTCTTCTGAACATCTCATTAAAACAAAACAAGGAGTTTAAAGTGACAGCAGTTGTACATTGGTACAACTAAAATGCTCTGTAACACAAAGAATGATAATTTACGGCAGTGTAAAGATTCAATTGTCTGAGCACATGATGCACAAATGCACACGCATTCTCTCAATGCCCCTTGCCTTCAAGGTAAAAAGAACTGTGAAACTGTCCTGAGCCCTGCTCCTGTTTATATGAACATGGGACATAGGGTGAGATTCGTGTTTATCCCTTGTTTTGATAGGGCTTGAACTCCTGGTGCTCCTTGGGTGGTGCAGTCACATAGGTGCTGTGCAGCACCTACATTTGGGTAAGGGCTCTATACACTCTGGTTTACAACAGGTAGTCAGTACAAGTGAATTCACTAGCACTGCAACCAGTGACTGAGGAGGAGATGAACAGAAGTGATATTTACCCCACACGCTCTCCTGGAGAGAGAACTCTCTTGTCCTTTAACTGGGGGGAATAAGGGAATTGCTATGGTCCACAAAATCCATCCAGCCAATTCTGAATGTGAAGCATTAGGGTTTTGTGTTTCAGGCTTCTGATCTCCTTAACAGTATTCAGAGCTTCACACACACACAAAAAAAAAACCATCACTTTGAGTGCAGGAGGGTCTAAAAAGAGATGAAAAATTCATTATGCATTTTGTAGTTTGGTGCCTAGATTTTGCACAAGTGTCTTGATTTTCAAGCTTTTCTCTGCAATTCATTGTTCCTAGTCTGGATGTCTGAGTTATGCCCCCTGGAAATCTCTCCCCTTGTCATTTATAACAAGAGTGCAGTCAGACTAAGACTTAAGCATCACAGACAGGCTCAGAGAATTTGTAAGGGTGACGTCTGGTATTGGAAAGTGGATGTAACATAGGTGGAGGAGGAAATAAAAGGGATTAAAGATAACAAATCAGTGATAGGCCCATGCCCAAATGGCTCTTTGGACCAGCATGGGAAACACATCCAGTTTCTGTAGCCAAAGTCTACATACCATTACATGTAGCATTACCTCTAGTGTCTTCTGGTGTCATCTATAGGATCTGTGGATGGGTGGGTTGACTGGAAGCACCCTTTGAGGCAAGAATTAAGTTCATAGTTCCAAATTCTTTAGCTATGCGCCTTTACTCTGTCACCACCTTCTCATGGAAAAGGTTAAGAGAAGACAACTTTATTTGGTGAACATGTCAGCTAGATCCTGCTAGAAAAGGAAAAACAGATGTTTAAATGGGTAAAAGTTACTAAATACACCTGGCAAAGAGTTAAAATGTATTCCAAAAACAGTCACACTTTCTGATGGATTTGCATATAAACAGGAAGGATGAAGAAACAAATAAACCATAGCAAATATTTTTCATTTTAAACTAATGGTACAAACACATAGATGCCTAAATTGAAAGCATAGTCCAAGGCTTGAAGATTTTTCAAAGCATCTGTACACAGAGGAAAGAGAAGGCAATAATAGAGATGAAAAATATGAACAGACATGGAATACCAGAGGAAATACTGTATATTGACAGTGATGAACTAGGCGAGAAATTGTTCAATGCCATCTTGCTAGCAAACTCTTTTAAGAAAGTAAATGTTATTTTTGAGCTAAGAATGGGATTGTTCAGCACAACAGAATCCAGTCAAAAATGTAGGTGATAATCAAGATAAAGACCAATTTCCTTGTTGATTTTTTGAATCTTTTACTCTGCAAAGCTATCTGGAAAAAAAAATGGATATTTTAACTGTACTGAATAAAAAATTGCCTTTACATCATACAGTCTATCTTGATAGATAATTTTATTATTCACACATAGGTGCATTGTTCCTGCACTTTTTAGTACCTCATAGATGGAAATTCCCTATCTATTTAATTTAGTTTGTCAGTAGTAATAAATCACACTGGATCTGTTTATATGTCCCTGAAGTAAGACAAATAACTTAGTCTCACTGCACTTAGCCCCAAGCTTCCTTGTGGGTGATATGTATGCCTGGAAAATTAAGTCAGAAGCAATAGTTGTTTTTTTCATGATCCAGTTGCTGTCTGTGAGGCTCTAGAGAATGGAAAATTAATACTTCAATTTTCAAGCAGTTAGGACTGAGCTGCAGACAATGACCTCCAACCTGGAGCATCATGGAAAAGATTTCACAAATAAGTACATATAACCTCTTCTAAAAAGAGGCAAGCTTGAAATACAAGGGAAGGAGAAGCACTCACTGACAGCTTTCTGCTTCTAAAGAGTTGTGGCCAAAATTCATTGAATTACAACAAGGTAGTTTTGTGGTAACTCTAGCACCATCAAAAGGTTGAGTCTGTATTTAGGGCAGAACTGAGCAATTTTGAAGATAGTTTTAAATATCTTACTTGCTAAAACATGCCTGTTTGAGAGAAGTAAACATAACCAAAAATTTAAGGAGAAGAGTTTTGTCTGAAAAAGCTACATAAACTGGAAAGGAGCTGAGAACTGACTGGTACAACTCAGGGGCAAGATGGTGGGATTGTGCAGTGGGGTGCATGTTAGCACCTAACAGATAACACTATTCTGCTCTTTTGCCTTCAGAATCCTTTTTTATGTGTCTGTATGGGATAAAAGGAGTATGAGACAGCCATATGGATACAAATGAAGTTGGCACAGGTTTGGAGGAAAGGCTCTCTTAAAGTTTTAAAGCTGGTTAAAAAACAGGAAGCAAATGATGGCCATTTTCACAAACAATCCCAACACTTAAACCAGTCTCTGGTCTTCTGAAGAAGTATCATTCAGAACCTTGAAGACTTCACTGTGCATTTCCTTCTCTAAACTGTCGATGAACATATTGAACAAAATAGGTCCCTGTACTGATCCCTGCTGTGGATTTAAATGTAAGTCTGGGGTACAGGCACTTAGGCCATGACTGTATTAGTGACTTAAACTGCACCTACAAATGTCCCCAGGCATGCTTTGAGCCAGGGAAAGATCCTAGTTTCCAAGATAAAAAAAGATCATGCTATCATGGCACAATCCTTTTGGTTCAGTCCTCCAGATCTTTTCCATTTGGTCTTGTGTGCCCAAATAGACAAACACATCATAAAAAAAGCACCCCTAACATCTTGTTATTAAAGCTCTGTTGCCAGAGGTTGCTGTGTTGTTGAGCCTTTGATAAGAGAAACAGCTCAGAGCCACCTGGGATCATGGAGAAACAAAGGCCCCAATTTTGGTGGCCCTGTGTGGGAAAATGGACAAGGAGTGTGTGTATGTGGGGGGTGAAGGTGCATGTAGCATCAAATGGATCTTCCTAAGCATACGTGATGGGGCAGTACGACTATGAATGATTTTCCACCTGATGCTAGGATGAACTAAAAGCTTGCATTGCTACTAGGCCTGGTCTCCTCATATTGCACTATGTGGAGCTGCTGATGTTTGGGTAAGAGAAAGAAGTGGATCTGGGTTTGGTACATGCTGCTTAGGCAGCCCAGATCTGCAACATAAACAGTCCCCCCCTTAGAAACATCTTCTAGATATAGTATCCCAGCTGACAAAACTATTAGGAAAGATGATGCTGGAGATATCCACTGCTGTTGCTGCCCCAACCGTCAGTGAATTGTGGGCCAGAATAGAACTACACTGAGTGTAAGAGAAGTTTCTACACTTTTTTTGGGGGGGTGGAACATGGACCCTTTCTAATATCAGATGCTTGGTGAGAATGGGCAACCACTGCTGAAACACAACACATGTCTTTGGAGATGGTGGAGAGCTACCATCTCCTCAAATGAAAGTCTCTCTTGGCAACTACAGCAGATGATGCAGCAGCTGCCAGGGATTAGGGCTGAATAGGAACCAGCTACTTTGCAGACTGGAGTGCTGTCTCCTGAGAAACAATAATGCAGCGGCTAGAAACATGTTCAGGCACCTGTCTTCCTATCCAGACTGACAAGGCTGCCTGTGCTGGTGCACTCCAGACATCCTTCCTCACTAGAGCACATAAAACTCCACTAAAACACCAAAACTGGTGTTTTGTATCTTGGCCATACAACAAAGTTTCACTACCATGCTCCTAGAAGCAACTTCTCTGTGCCTGATACAGAAAATCTGTACCTGATTCTGAGGTACCCCAACTCAATGGAAGAACTACTGTGGCAAATCTCTGTCCCTCTCTCTCTTCTCACACCCTTTGCAGACCCAACCTACAGTTTCAGCATAGTTTCAAGGCAGCCTTGGGCAGCAGCCTCAGCTGTTTTCACCTGCTCCTTCCTCCTCCTGCACGTCCCTCAGACACCTGCTGCCCTTCACCACCTTTGCTGTACTTTTCAGCCATCTCCTACTGGGCTCAGAGGTCTGCTTATGATTCTTACATGCTGTGTGGGGAGGTTTGCATCACTCGTACAAGACAGACACTTCTCAGTTCCTCTTGCAGGGTAGGGCTCAGGATTTGCAGAATCAAACAGGGAGCTGCAGCAGCCTCACCAGATGCTTGATCCAGCCCCCTCCCCTTACATGAAGAAGAGAAGTACCCTTCTGATGGGGACATTCTCACAGCATGGGTTGATGGATCCTTCCCACCTCTTGTTGTTCCACTAGAGGTATCGTTATGGACAAAAAGGAAGTCACCTTTATTCTTGCCATAATTAAAAATCTCATCAAAACACCGTAATTGCTGTTATTGTTATTACAGTTAGGGTTATTATGGTTAGAGAACATATAGACAAATACAGATTTGGTAATTTTGTTCAGGTATTGTTTCACAATACTTATGAAGTGATTGTGGAGGGGTGGGGTGGGTGGGAAATACATTAAATCTCCAACTGCTTATACAGATTTTTTGAACCTGGAATTTCTGAGCTGCTCTGACCTGAAGCTGTCAGCATGCATGATTTGTTATATTCCCCTACAATCAATTTAAGCAATCTGAATGCAGGGACATTTTTAAAATGGGTCAGTAAACATTTTTTTTAATCCACTTTTTTTTTTTTTTTGAATACTGCTGTTCTAAAAGCAGCTGGGGATGCTGCACACAGTCTATCCTCAGTTATAAGATTACTGTCAAGAAACAGTACTATGTAATCTAAGTTACAGAGACAGTAATCTCAGTTTTGATGGTAGTCTCACAGAGCCCTAAGCAGTGACAGAACTGAAAGATGTAGAAGTTTTACAAAAACTTTAAAAATTTTAAACTTTTAACAAAGTTTCACACCAATGGGGGTGCTCCATGAATTGGAAAGCCATGCTAAGAGATATTCTATTGTTTGAGAATCTGCTATCTGTTAGTATATATCAAGATGATGTGTGCAGGGAAAAATGGCTTTGGGCTCTCAACATTGTCAGATGACAAACCCTAATATCCCAGAACCCATTTCTTTGTTTTGCATTATTATAGGTTTAGGGTTTCAGGAAGGCATTTGGGTCAAGAAGCTAAAGCCCACTGATCAATGCCCAAAGAGAAAAAAAACAGTTCTTGGAATAGCACAAAGTAACTAGAGAGAAAACTTTTGACTTGAAAGAAGAACTGAGTTATTGCCAATAAGAAGTGAACATTTTGATAGGCTACAGGAATGAGGATATGGTGATGATCAGCTCCCATGCTATGAAAGATAAAAATGTGCAAGTGGATTGCTGTATGGATCCCTTTTGAGCACATGATGCTGGCCTCTGCATGCTCACGTTCAGTTTGTGTTCCTGAAGTCTAAGACTGACACTAAAGGGTTAAAATGCAAAGCGAGATTTCAAAATAAAATTTGAGAAGAAATGTATTCAGCAAGGTTACTGTGGCCTCTCATTTCAAGTGTCTGGTAAGTGTGTATATTGCTATCAAATAGCCTGTACAGAAAGTGATTTTTGTCTCATCTAAACCTTGGACATCATGTTAGCTGTCATTGCACCCAATATGACTTAAAATCTTATCAGTTAGCAGGCTCCCATATTCCCACAATCTTTTCCTAAATTACTATCCCAAACTCATTTAATGCAAATTATGACAGCTTTCATTTGTTTTTTCAGCTTGTTTTTTTATAGGGTATTGACCTTCACACTGCTTCAGGCTGGCATATGAAGTCCTTTCTTGGTTTGATTTTAATGGAAACCCCCTGAAAACACGATTCTCCAACAGCCACAAACTACACTTGTTCCACAGATTATTTCATTGTAGAGAGGCTAAAAATGCTCATGTGACTTTTGCCTCACCACTTCCAAAAAACAACTGTTATGTGTAGGTACCGTAAGAAGTGGAGCTTTGTTGTGGTTGGCAATTAGCCTTAGCATTTTTATTTATTTTTTTTTATACTTCTCTTTCATGCTTTGTATACAGGTTAAGGTAAGTGTAGTGGACCTAACCAGAAAACTATTGTCCATCAAGAAATTAGTGACCAGTTGACCTGAGCAGGCACTGGCTGTGCTGTTACCATCAGGCAGAGGGAAGGCAACAAGACAGGTCCAAGATCAAGCCAGGAAATCCAAACAGCATTCCAGAAACAGAGCTTGGGACAGGAAAATCCACCATATAGCTCAGGCAGGGACTGATCTCCCAGCCCTGGGCCACAGGTGTGAGTGGAGGCCCCAGGTGAGGCTGTGGTGATTATGGCCTAGTAGTGCCCTCAGGTCCCTGATCAATTCTTGGCGTGGCATGCAGCTAATCAGGAAGATATGTTTGACCTGTAAAAAGAGCTGAGTTGTTATTGCTAACAAGATGTCAAAGTTTTGAGGGGAGCCTGTGGATCACAGAAGAAGGAGACTGTGGTGCTGATCTGTCACATGCTTTATCTGAAAGAGTGATGAAAAGGGGAGGGTATACATGTTTTCAGTGTACCACGTAATGCATGTCCACATGCTTGTTTATGCTCCTTAAACTTAAGAGGGTAATGCTCTTCCATCCAGAAGTCATCAGAGGAGAAAGAAATATTACACTCTTTCTATTCAGTGACTTATGTACATGGCCAAAATACTAAAATCCATCATACATTACAAAGAAGAAAATATAAAGTGGGAGCCTAACTTCTTGGATGGCTATGCAGTCAACAGCTGGGTGCTGACACCTTTTGAATTTAATGGGTGCTTTTCCCACAGCTGTCTGAAATGATGCCATGGAAATGAGTGACACCCCCGATGGGGGGCACCTTTGAGTACTTGTGTTACACAACACAACAGAAGATAGACCATCCGAAGAGAGCAGACTTTTGCATTGGATCTGTATGGGGGCAGAAGTGGGCTGCTGTAGGAGCAAATGCTGCTGATTGCCACAGGTGTGCTCTTGGGCAGCAGGACAAATGCCTTTTGCCTGTATTACAGAGCTGATGAAAAGATACATTACTATGACTTTACTAATTGTTATTACTTCAACAACAAAAATATATTGTCTTGGACATCCCAAAGCTGAGAGCTCTGACACCTTGATGGCCTACTGTGGGCTGGTCTCAGCAAATGCTCCCAATGCTACCCATGTGAGAGAACCAGAGGAGTTGTATGGCTACCTCTTTTTTCTGTCTTGTGATGTGTCCCCCTGCGTTTCTGTCAATGGGCATGTGGCCACTGTCTCATGGAAGCACACCAAAGGAGGTGTGATGCTGGAACACAGCACTAACATTTTATAGCTTGCTTCACCATTGCATATGTATACCTGAAGCTTTATGATCTCTTATGTGCCCTGTAATACCATTGACTTAATCACAACACAGACTCAGATTTCATGAGTTGTTCAAGGGACTGGAACATCCCTGCTCAGTGACTATTTAGGCAACGTGACAAGCAAGCACATTACTGAGTTTGCGTTGTCAAAAGTTAAAGGCAACACTAACTGCAACAAACAGCAAACACCAATTCTGAGTTGCTAAGGGAGCTCATCTTGGTCTACAGCATAAATCCAGACAGCGATGTACCCAAAAAGATCACAACAGAGCAGTGCTCTGTTGCCAGAACAAAGAGAAGGGTGTGACAGCAACAAGGCCCCTCTGGAAGAGGCAGAGATGCTCTCTGACAAAAGGGTACTCACTAAACATTTAAACAGCCAGTTTTGGACCACTGGTCAGTTAACCACTGTTAGGAACATCCCTTTTCTGCTATTCTGACAAGGCACAGCAGCTGTGGGAAAAATCACAAGAGGTAATGGTGGACACATAGTGAAATACAAGAAATTCCATTTAAATTTCATTTAAACCTACAGATTTTTATTTTATTTTATTTTATTTTATTTTATTTTATTTTATTTTTTCCCAGGGATGGTGGACAAAAACTGAAACAGGTTCCCCTGAAAGGTTGTGTAGTCTCCATCTTTGGGAATATTCAAAATCTATCTGGACAAAGTCCTTAGCATCCTGCTGTAGTTGACCCTGGGGGCTGACCGGGGCAGGCTGGACTAAGTGATATCCAGAGGTCTCTTCCAATTTCTGCTACTCTATGGTTCTGGGATAACTGATTAGTTCCTTCTAGGAAAGTAAACATGCTTGTGGCTGATGATTCAACAAAACTGGTGAAAGCAATGAAATTAAAAAAGCTCTTACTATATATGCATATTACAGGAATTTATAATCTTCTACACTGTCCAGAATATTCACTTTGCAAGGATAAAAAAGAGCTGTTCTTGGCCCTCAGCACAAAATATGTGGTATTATTTAAGAACACCTGAGATAAGCTCCATGTTGTGTCCTTAGTCAGGTAGATGAGTCCCTGGTCTACTTCATTTTAGATGGACCTGAAATTGCTACTTAGGCACTATATGTGTACCTGGTTGGCAGTTTAAATGCTTCCAGAGTCTTTTAGTCTAAGGACTAGATGTTTTTCTACCAGTGCAGCTGGCCATTTGCATATCGAAAAAAGCTACCTGCATTCATTGCTAAATAGGAAGGACCCAAATCAACATCCTGCCTTTCTATCAGGGCAAGCTTAGGTTCATGATGTATCATCCTCTTCTGAAGAGTGACCTGTCCCTCTGAGAGCTGTTGGTCTGTGAGTGCACTCAGGGCTGTCCCATCAGTCACTTGGGTATGTGCCTAGAAATGTTCCTCTGGCATAGGTGTCTGCTGAAAAACAAACAAAAAACAAACAAACGAAAACACAGGAGAGCTGTGAGTGCCCTCACTTTTAGTCAAAAAGGTATATATCTTACCTGGCTTATTTCCACCACATTTAAAATATGCTGTTCACGATCATATTAGCTGTGGTGGTCAAAGGCCCTGCAAAGTGTATTTTTGCTCTAATGTGTGCTATTTTAATCAATTAATAGTGATCATCACATTCCTGATCTGGAGACAGGTCAAAGGCAAACTGGGTGTAGCCATGGATGAACTCTTCCCTGTTGGTTGATAGCATATGTGATCTTTGATATGGCTGCTGATCCTCTGTACGAGCTGCAGGTGTTTTCTTACACAGCAGCTGATCTTAAAAATCAAGCTGCAGTGGTTTCATTAGGTTTTGTTCATCATTCACATATACAGCCATAAAATTTATATCTTAGTGTTTAAAGTTGAAAGGCTTCTAAGCATAATTGCTGCTAAAAGAATCATTATCCATGAACACAATAACAACAAGATTGAACAAGCTTGGGCAGCTGTCCCAGAAACAAATTTTCCTGGTTGCTGACACGGCTGCCTGCCTGTTATGTTGAATGCTTTCATGACCTCCCAGTCAACCAGGTATTAAGCACTGGTCCATGTATACAGGCTCAGCCTGTCCCAAAAGCATTGTGTGCCATCCACACTCTCCTCACAAACAGCAAGACATGGGCAATAAGCGGCCTGCAGGCCCCTGTTGCCAGGGAGCCCATCAAACAAATGCTGTCTTTGCTGTGCATCAGCTTAATTTTTACATCTGCACTGTTCAATACGATCGTGTCTTGAAAGGACAGGTTGCTGTGGCACGGTCCCAGGCGTTCAGTCCTCCTGCTCTGGGCCACCAGAGCTGCCTAAGCTGCTTGCTGCTTTCTGCTCTCTGCTGCCCAGCAGTGTCTTTCCAGAGCAGCCCCATGGAGAAATGTGGGCAATGTTGCCGCTGTAACAGGCCAGTGGCACAACTAATGTGCAGGAGGGACAGCAGCAGCTGCTCTGCTTAATAAGTCGGTTTCCCAACGTAACTGATGGCAAACAGAGGTCAGCAAGGCCTAGGGCCTTGCTGGTGCTGAGGGTGGACCTATCGGCAGTCACAGTTTTGCAGCAAAGGCACTGCAGAGTTGTTCAGATCCCTGGAGCCTTCCCCATTCCCAGCCATGGCAAAGTCCACAGGTGCAGGGCCCTACAGTGGAAAGAAGAGGCACCCCAATAAGCAGGCTTTTCTCAATGCCTGTCTGTACTGGGGACACTTCAAACAAATCCAGCTTGGATTTAGTATATTCTTTTGAGCAGCTGTAAATAGAAGCCAACCCTGTTAAAATATAGCTCCTTCTCTAGTGGCAGAGCAGCCCTCATTTTTCTGGCCTTTCAGTGCCTTTCACACAATTTGGCCTACGTTTTTCTTTCTCTGTCTCCCAGACAGATGGTTACCTGGTTCTTCCCGTCCTTTCCCTTTTGAAAGGCTGGCACAGGCCATCCCTGTGGAGGTTTGACAAGTTTCTCTCTGTCTGTCTGTCTCTCTCATTAAATCTTTTTCTTCAAATATAAACAGGCCACAAGCCCTTCTTGATTTGATGGTGTTAACAGCATGGTCTGGAAATGTGTCCAAACACATTTTTTTTTCCATGTTTTGAGGAGTGATGCTTTCAACATGTGACTTAAAAAATTTCCAATCCCCTTTGTGAAAATGGTACAGCTTGTCTACAGCTCGAGTATATGTAATGTACCTCCTGCATGCACAGAATAAATGGCAGGCTACCAAATATACCTCCTATGCCTGTGGCGTACAAGCAATGCCTTGAAAACCTGGGAGACCACTGCTAGCCTGGACTGTGTAATTCATTTGCAGGGATGAGTCCTAGTAACAAGGTATTTCTACTGTGTTTGTGGTGTTTATTGAAATATCAGGAACTTGCAGGGCTGCAGATGATACTTTACATTGCCTTTCCAAAGCAAAATAAGATGTACTTGTTCTGGTCAGTCTTTATTTCAACATTGATTTTGCTAATGTGTGGGCACTTTGCTGTCATAGCTTACCATCCATGGCAGAAATGATCTCATTGTTAGTACTGCTGGTTGGAACACGGTGCAATAATACAACCAAAAAGTCCCCACTACACTGGTACTCTGCAAGATACATGTAGATGTAGAACAAGATAAACCATCTGATGATGTCTGCCAAAATGTGATTTTTTGGGCTGCAGCCCCTAATAAAGCCCTCCCCAAATATGTACTAGAGTCCCAGCTTCATAAACCGTGTAAGGATTTTCATCTGTTTTAAGCTTGTTTGCCTTATCACAGGATTGTAGATCAGGCCTGTGTCTGGAGGGTCAAAGGCTGAAGCTTTCTCATCAGGGTTCATAAGATGGTGCGCACATGCCACTAAAATCAACTGTCTTTCCATGAAGTACACTGCCATGTTTACTCCCCAGGAGAGCTATTTCATTATTTCACTGGTGTTATTCCAGCTGTGTAAGTACTGTATCTCCTTTAGCTCCACCTACCTCTTGAATGAACTCTTTGGGCCTCTCCAGCTGTACAGTGAGATCTAGGATTGCGTTCTGCGTGAAAATTCTGGCATTGGTGTTGCTGAATATTGATGGGTAGAAACCACTGTCCACCATCTTTCTTTTCCATCACTCCAGCCTGATCACTAGATGTTCTGATATTGGGAAGCCTCTATGTAACTGTTGAATGCCTGGGGGTGAGTCAAAGCATATCACCAGCACCTGCTTTTTCCTTCCTGTCCCTTTTGTAGTAATGATTTTCTCAATTTTGTAGACTCTGCTCTTATCCAAATTCACTTTTAGAGGTTCTATAGGTACAATGGTCCTTTGATTCCTTTGTGACTGTGGTCTATTGAGCAGCACATGGGTATCTCTCCCTTTTCACAATTTTAGCTACTTTGAAAATTTCATCCACGAATGCTTTATAACCGTTATCAAATCTCTCTTTTCTTGCAGACACACTTACATTGTCTCCATTCTTTTTAGGAAAGGTGCAGATTCTATAATTTAAATTTAATTTTAAATTTTAATTGTAAATTTTAAAGTAACTCTTTCCCCCTCCCACCCCCCCGATTTTAAAGATTTCACTTCAACAGGCTCTGTGGCTGTGATAGGTCTGCAGAAGCTGTGGTTATAACTCTTTATAAACTGTGATAATATATCAGTGTAGCAAAAAGGATTGTGTGCTCTAAAACATCTCCACATCTTGTTTTTGAGTGTCCTGTTAAAGTGTTCTACAATGGAGGCTTTTACTTCATTATTAGTAGCAAAGTGGTGATTGTTACAAAGCTATAAAAGCTTTCTTAAAGGATGGTTTAAAAAAATCTTTTCCCTGGTCAGTAATTTCTGAGGTTGTGTGCCTGCATTAAAAAGGGCTTATGAAGTTCTGCCTATTTCAGAACCCATTTTCTGCTTTAGGCCAGCAGCAGGCATGCTTCACCTACCACCATGAAGATTACTTAACGCCACCATTGTGTTTGGAAAACTGTTGCACATCCACCATGTGTGGCTGTCTTTGTGCATTCACCTCCACCACAATCACCTTGTTCCTTTCGCAGTGCTTTCTTGATGCCTTATGTAAGTTTTAAGCTTCTTGGTTTGCAAGCCACTTTGCCACTTGGCTTCTGTTCAGAGGGGGAATTTGCCTTTTAGCTGCTTCAAACAGGTGATAGTTTCAGGTCTTCCCTGGAGAACAGTAAAAGTCTTCTAACAGAAGCTGTAGCATAGTCAAGTCTACCAACACACCACCACTACATGCATTAATCAGACAATCAGTTTAGCTCATGTGCAGAGAAATTTATTAACTGTGTATGAGGTGTACTTATTGATGATCAGGATTCTCCAGCTCTAGGACTGATGAATTCTCTCCTGTATGTCCTCCATAATCTTTTCCTGTCAGATATCTTACATTAGAGTTCATATCATATATGCCAGGAAGACATGAGCTTCTCCCATTTCTCAAAGCTGATTTACAAAGTAGCAGGTATAGTAAGACGGGCTTTTCTTCTCTCCCCTTGTTTGGGATGAGTTTTTTGGGGGAATGAATTGTCAATGTACTCACAGGGTCAGTAGAGTTTGCATGCAGCATTGTGATAGCTCTGTTGATTCACAGAAATGTTAGGTGTTGATTTTAGGGGAAGAAAAAAATGAGGCATTCCCAAATTACAGACCACAACAGAGAATGTGGTAGATGTGCACAGGGGAGAAATTAAACTTATGACTCGAAATCCAATGCTTTGTTTGTTTTCAGATTCCACCACTGTCAATCTGAAGGCTTCGTAATTGACATAGCAATTGAATGTATACTCTACCGAACTGAAATGTTCTGTTTTGTTCTTCTGATGGTGTGTTATCTGATAATTTAAAATCGTGCTTCTGTTTTTCCATTCCTTCTCCCAAGTTAGTATCCTAACAACTTGGATACTGAAACATTTAAATCCTGTTTTTGGCTCAGCAAGTGTTTTAAAGCATGACAACATAAAGGAATGGACCCAATCAAAAGTCTGAATTCTGTGTTTTGATTACTTAGTTTTAATATCAATTTGATGCTAATTTTTAATATAGATTGTTATTCCTTTGGATTGTGATCTTTTAAAAGTCTATTCATTTCCCAAATATCTGTGCTTTTAATTTACATCATTAACATACATTCAGGCCATGTTTATTTTGTCAGACCATTTGTGATTAGAATTAAAAATTTTGCAATCAGCAAGGCAAAAACATCTCTAAAACTAGGTGCATTTTGGAGTGTTACATTCAGAAAGAGCTTTTCAGCTAAGCAAAATGTTCCCTTCCCTCTTCTTCCATTTTCTGACTGACACAATCTCAGTCACCACAGAATGATGAAAACAACCTTTGACTGAAAAATCTGATTCTTCAAATGAAAAATGAGATTCTGTTTTTTTCACCTCCCAGCTGCAATATTAAACTCAGTTAAGATTAAGAATGAGAGGACGTTGCTACAGTTCTGTATCTGCTTTTTAGTGATCATTCTTCACAGTTTAGTATAAGGGCAGGAGGCTCAATATGCATGTAAACAGAATGTCACTTTTCTTTCTTCACCTGAATGGCTTGTCTAACTCTGCAGTGGAACAGTGAAAAGGTGCATTGATTCCTGGCAATGCACTTTATCCACCTGGGGAAGGAATACAAGGGGACAGACTGAGATTTTATCATTTCATGGTCTTTCATGAGCATTCAATTAACATGTATTTTTGTAATGCAGTCACAGTAGCAGAAGAGATTTAGTGACAATTTGGGTATTTTTATTCAAATTAATTTTATTATGAATTAACTTCGTTACAAATACTAATAATTTATTTCAGTTCTGTGTTAAATATTGTTTGCTGAAATGAAATATCACAAGCAATATGTCCTCTAAATTGCATCCAAATTGTAAATCATGTTATAGCTACAGTTTTGCTGTTAGTCAGAGGAGGAGACTGGAAAACTTTCACTCATACTCTCGTAAATTGAATTATTTTAAGTTCAAAATATGAATTAAAATGACTGCAAAGGAGAAAGTTGTAAGTAATAGCATTACAAAGCACTGCTAAAGCAGATAGAAAATGAAAAAAGGAAACTAATAAAAAATGAATAGAAGATTGTACAGGAAGTTGTGGAAACGATTAAGTACATTCATTTTGCAAAAAGAACAAGAGCTGGGTCATGTAGATTTTGGGAACAGAGAATGATTTATTGACAGAGGCAGTAAGAAGGCACTTAGAAAAATATATCTTCCTGTGATGATCTCAGAAAACTCTGTGGCCAAGCAATTAGAAAGTCACTGTGAGGCTGGGTGAGACAGGCCTAAATCCTGGTGTCAGGATTTAATTATTAGGTAAAAGGGAGATGGTTGTTCCTTCTCTGTCAGTACATACAGCAGCAGCAACCTATTTGTCTCTGTGCCAGGTAAAGTGCAATGGTCTGTGTATCTCCGGTAGGCTGCATGTAGGTAATACACATACTTATCCAGGGCTCAGGTAAACAAATTCAGGTCCTTGACTCCATACCTTAGTAAGCATTTGGGGGAAATTAGTATGTAATGGCTGGTGTTCCTGAACTGCACCTCCACCTTTGATATCTTGCGTCTCAATCATACCCCTGACCCAAATCACAAGACAGTTTCCTCCCAGAGCTGGAAATATTTTTGTAAGTAAAAATAGCATGCCCTATTGTTGTTCACAAAGAGACAGAAGCTGGTGTTTTAACTGATACCTTTGCAAGTACTGTGGAGTCTGTAAAAGCTAAGCATAAATACAAATATTCACTGAATAAGCAAGATGGTCTCTATATCATTTCAATTTTTGCTGTTTCTTAGGCTTCTGTTTGAAAAGTTCTAGTCATTTCAACCTACTACCATTTGGTAGTAATCCATTTGGGCACCAGCCACACACCCAGAGAAGACAGGAGCAGGTCAAGACTGACCCTGGGTCAAGGGAGAGGGCAATGTTGCCTCAGGCAATATCTTTCTCAATCCTTTTGATCTAGAGAAAGGACTTGGGTAAGAGAAAGCACATCTAGCCCAGCAGAACCTAGAATCATGAAATAAGGTAAGTTGAAAGGGACCTCCAAAAGTCACTTAGTCCAATGCCTGGCTCAGAGCAGGCCTAATTTATTCAGGCTGCTCAGACTTGTCTTAGTCAAGTCTTGAAAACCTCCAAGGATGGAGATTTCACAGCCTTGCTGAGCAACCTGTTCCTGCAATTGACCACTCTTATGGTTAAAAAGTAAAATAAAAATAAAAAAACTCATCTAACTCGAATTTTTCATCCTCCAGCTTGTTTGTTGCCTCTCATCTTAGTGTACACCTTCAAGAAGATTCTACATCTGTCTTCTTTTTATCCTGTGATCAAGTAGTTATAGACAACAATAAGGTCTTTCTTTAACTTTCTCTTTTTAAGCCTGAACAGGCCAAGTTATCTCAACTATTTGTATGTCACATTCTCCAGCTGCTTCACCATGTTCATGGCCCTCAGTTATTTTTAGCCACTATGTCCATACCTTTCTTGTAGTGTGGAGCCTAAAACAAGAGAAAACACTTCAGATGTGGTCTCACAAATGCTGAGCAGAAGGGAAGAACCACTTACTTGGGCCTGCTGGTTACATTTTTGCTGATACAATCCAGGATGTGGTTGGCCTTCTTTGCTGAAAGGGTGTGCTGCTAGCTTGTGTTCAACGTATCCACCAGGACCACCAGATCCTTTCTGCAAAAGTGTTTCTTTTGTAGCTGCCCCACGGACTGTACTGCAGGGTTGACTGTCTGATGTCTTTAAGCTTTGGTTTCTTTGATCATGGCGCATCATTTGATGAAGATGAAGGTCTACTAGTAGACGATGGCATCCACCTGACAATAAAGAGAACATCCCTGTGTATAGATGTGGCAATATAACGAGGAAATCTTGAACTATGCTCAAGGATGGGGACCTCAAACAAAACTCAAAAAAGGAGGGAGTGGTGCATGTGGAGGATGTACACATGGGAGAAGGTTACAAGGAGAACTTTTCACGTTCCTGTTCAAAAGGAAGGGCATTCAAAAGTGTATCTCAAATGTCTGGACACAAATGCACAGAGTCTGAGCAACAAGCCAGATGTGCTGGTGGTGCCTGCACCATCACAGGGATCTTTCAGTGTGTAAATGTGATGCTAACAGGACTTTTTCATTCTATACAATGTGAAATTCTTCATGAAGGAAACTGTCAGGTATAAAGCCATTCTTCCTGCCTTACAGTTGTTACTGCTGTAATTATTTTCTCCATAATTATGTTGATGGGTGGGCATAACTACCACACAGGAGGAGACCTCTTTCTCTACATCCTTTCCAGACTCATACATTGCCACCAAAAGACTCAAAGTGATGATACCTTGCATATTTTAAGAATTTATAGAAGTTCTTTGCATGGAAGAACATATGGAAGATAACATTTTTTCCCCCAAGATTCTTCTCCCTGTTAATTTTCTTTTCCCACATCTCTCTCCCAAACTTTCATTTGCTTCAGCTAATCCACAGTTTTTGTCAGCAGTATCATCTTTTAACACTGGGGAAGAGATGGGGAAAGAGTTATTATTAACATTTAATAAATTTCATTGAGTTATTTCCCCTTTACTTGGTTATACCATGCTCTAAACCTGTTTCTCTTCAAGTGTGCACATATCTTCCTTTGGGAAGACAGATAGAAATTTTATTGCAACAGAAGCCTGTGTGCTTTCTAAAAGGACATCCTTGTCCTGATGAAAAACAAAACTGTGTTGACAAATGCACATATTTATTTTCACAATCAAATGCAATTGTTGCTTGTTCTTTGTGATCTGTTCAAATACTAGTAAAATAAAAACTAAAACCAAGTTTTAATGGTAGAAATCTGAATGACTAACATAACATGCAAAATATTTCCCTTTCCACTAAATCTCCTCCTTTTCTATAGCTTATTTATCCAGAATGAAAGAAAATTGTGGTGTGCTTGAATGTCATGATGAATAATGATTTTTTTTCACAGGGAATTAAGCTTTTTGAAACTAAAGAATGTCAGTCAATAGAGAACATTAAATCCTGAGATAGCTCAATCATCTTCAGTAGTAATTTTTGCTTGATTAAGGATTGTAGGGTGTGTTTGTTTATATGATGTGTGGTAGTCTTCTATGTAGGGATTTATGTTGCTATGAAGTAAGGTAATGTTGGCATGTTAATGTCACATTTCACCTCCTACTTTCAACAACTACAACTCAATACTTTCTTCTTGGCTATCTGAGACTTTGGAATGGCAGAAACAAGGCTGATTAAGGTCCATCCTGGATGAAGTGGAAGTATTTCTTGCTATCAAATACCAGTGGTAAATCAAAGCAAGCAGGGGCTATTCCATACAAAACTTTATTAATTTGAATGTCTTAAACTGCAGTAGTAGCTACAGCACAAAAATTGCTCACATGTCCCTTAGGTGTCTCTGTGAAAAACAAAATATTCAGTGTGTGCAGAAGTTCTCTGTTTTTAAAATGACTCAACATAGGTCAAAGACATTTTCATTGAAACAGAAATGTGCTTTAGATCAGGATTTTGGCTTCAGGTATGCAGATAAAGAGAGCAAGAATTTCAAGCTCACAAACAATATCAATTATCTGTCTGCAGTTTTTATGTAATTATTTCCCTTAATAGCTTCCTCTGTCTTCAATAAAATACGTCAAAAGCAGTGTCTGTATGGATGATTTTTCCACTATTAATACTGTCTCTTCTGTCTCTTGAAACTGTAAAACCCAAAGCCTTAGCACAATTTCTTTGCATATACGCAACACTTCCCAGAATCCTTGGTCCTATCAATTCTACTAGTAATAAATGGAAAAATGTACCTACTCACCACTTTCTTTTGCCTGCCACTTATTGATTGATTGATTTATTTGTATTAGATCTGGGGAGACAAAAGGATACAACAAGTCACCAAGGACAGTCTAGGTTTCCACAAAACTGCAATGAAATAGATTTCCTGAGCCGGTTACCTAGCCATCAAAACAGGGCTTTCTGGGCATGCCATCCTTGCTTTCAGAAGGCTACTAAATCCAGCATGCCTTGAGTCCTGGGGCAGTCCTGGCCCAACCCTATAGATTGGAGGCTGCTATGGTGACAAACACACATGCACACACACTGTATGTAATAAGACAGAACAGACTGCAGTCATCACATTCAGTTATCACTCCTGAACAGCAACCTGATCACATGTGACTGGTACATTTTATCCCCTTTCCTTCTATTTTCCCATACTTGTTTCTCCCCAAACCACCTGGTTTCTCCCCTTTCCCCATCTTTACCTTCTCCCTTAAATATCCCATAACAAGCATCCCATATGAAACCCATTTCCCTGTAGGCAGTAGCCCTCCTCAGTCTGTAAGATGACCCAGAGTGTCGAGGAGCAGTGATGGCTGGTTGCTCCCCAGGGGTTGGGGAGCTGACTGTGGTAACATGTCAGGGGCCTAATGAGCCAGGGCCTGCCCCTCCATCAGAGGCAGGCAAGCAGGATGGTGAAAGTAAGTCCCAAAGACAGTCCAGTGATCATCTCCTGCAGAGACAAGCTAACAAGCCAGGTCCAACCACGACTCCAGATCATCAGGCAAGCTCATGTTGATATGGTAGGCCCAAAGTCAAGACAGGACCTCAGTTTGTAGGTCACAGTCAGGATCAGGAAGATCCATAAGTGGAGGCAGGTCTGGGGCTGTATATGTATATGTATGTGTATGTATATGAATGTATACCTCCAGGGAATAAATGCTCAGCCCTGCTACTACTGCACCTGGGGAGATGGAGCTGTGACAGCCTCACTTTTTTAGCTAATATGGTTCATGATTCAGAACTTTGAAGGCTTTGTTTTTAGAGCCATGCTGGGATCTACTGCCTGTATTAATTTGAGTTGTTTAAGATAGGCCAGTGAGCAACCTATTTTTCTGATGGAAAGAAACTGTGGGTCAGTACACCTTAATTTCCCTGCAAGAAAAACAAGCTTAGTGTCTGAACCAGTCAGTGGTAGATCTTATTTCTTTTACTGTCTGTATTAAGGCCATCCTGGTGTGAACAATGTTTTTAAGACCTCAAGACGCCAAGTTCCAGTGTCTGGCAGTGAAGACTTTCAGTAGATTTACACTAGTTTAGATTTTCAGTATTTTAGTTTTGACTAAACTGATTTTGTATCTTTTTCCTCAAAGGTGGTCTATTTACTAAGATATTTTTTTTTACCACCTCCCCATTCCCCAGTAGTATCTTCACTCATTTAAATGAATAAGAAAAGAATAGGAAGTTACCACAAGGAGAACTGAAAGGCAGCTCCCTGTGGTATCTTCTATCTGTGTAGACCTGCATGGAGCACCTGCTGTCTGATAGCATTGATTGCTCCAAGAATGCAGTTGTAGCTGTTTTACCCCACCTAGAGACTTAAAGATCCTATAACAAGAAGGGTTGATTATGTGTCAAATCCACACAATACCGTAGATGGTTCTGAAGAATATATAGGACAGAAACTGTCCCAATGTTAGTAAGAAATCTGCTCACTTGTGGAAATGTGTTGGGAGTTTCTCTTCCATTCCTCAGAAAAGGAGAGTTCATCACAGTTATATTATGTAGTGTTTTTTCTCAAATAGGCATGTAATTATTTCTGAAATATTCAGCATTTCTGACTATATTTGGAGTTCAGCTGCTTGTGAAGTTATTTGCGAACTGAATTGCTCCTATTTTGTATTTATAAATGTTAATTTAAATCTTCTCTTAATAGAGAAATCATTTTGAGAACAAAGCCTTTAATACAATGCCTTTACTGTCCTAATAGTGCTTTTCCCTAAATTGTCATCAGCCTAAGGAACATGTTGTTACAGCTACATGGAAATCTGTGCACAATTTTAAAATAGATATTTGGAACACCAAGGTAAGTCCAAGTGAGTAAAACAATGTGAGTTCACAAAAGAGTGATAGTATTTTAATTACTGCCCAAAGGATTATTCTAGCAACAAACATTCTACTTGTTCATCTGAAAACACATGCAGTTCTGTAGACCTGGTTTCAAACCTCCACCTACAATGCTAAGCATGCCCTCTATTCAGCTACAACCTGCTAACACTCCTATCACCACTGAAATCAGAGTTCATCAGAGTGAAATGGTCTGTTTCTAAGTGCCTTATCTGTTCTAGCACTCTGCCACCAAAGGGGGATGTTTCTTCTCTTAGAGGCGAGTCCTTCAGAATTCACATCTGTACTCAGCATTTTCATATGGTTGTAATTGACAGAATGGCAATAAAGAATCAAAGTCTTGTTTTAAGGGTTGCAATGAACCAATACCAAACATTTTAGTCATTAGGTAAAGACCATACATAAATGCAAAATTATTTTACATATCTTAATGAGCTATGCTATACTATAAAATGTATGGAGTGCTGCCATGGATGTTTTTCCTCTAGTGAACAGCTAACTCATTAAAAAAAGAAGTATGAAAAGGAAAAAAAAATTGGAAATGGCAAGGTTTGAAACATTTCTTTTAAATATTTCACTGGTGCTTCAAAAATTTGCTATACATAAAAACAGGGAATAAATCTATGGAGTTCTTCTGTTTCCACAGTGTTCAGTGCTTTTCCCCTGAGATCAATATGGAGCAAATCAAAATATGGGTAGGCATATAATAATATATAATAATGACTAATTCTCACATACCTAATGCAAAAAATGAGAGCAATGAACACATGACAGGCTGTACCTCTAACGCCCTAATAAAAGCCCACCTGCATGAGCAGTTCAAGTTGAAAGTGGACTGTAAATTGAAACATATGCAATATAGCATATAGTGTTCAGCTAACTGGCAGGGAGAGGAAAAAGTAAGCTAAAGTCAGGATACAGAATCAGAGCAATAATCTCTCAACCTACTGCATGCAAAAAGGCAGGGTATACCTATCCATGTTATAAATACACCTTTCTTGGTAAGTATGGGCACATCTACTGAGTTGTGTGTTGAGATTGAAATTTAATAGTTGACGGGTGCTGATGTAGAAGAAAAAAAGTTTCCTACCAAGCCACTAGGTCTTTTTTTTTTATATATATTTTTTTCTAAGTAGAAGTTGGTGGAGTCAAAGCAGTCTCTGAATGAGCTTCCACTCTGCTCTGAACCTAACCATGACACCAGTGCTGGTCTGGGGGGCTGGAGTCTGCCTCGGCACTACCCCTGCCACAGCTCCTTTGGGACTCACCAGTATTCCCCAGTGCTCCCACACTGTCAGTTCGTCTGCTCAGGGTGGTCCTCAAAAAAAAAAAAAATCTGAGTCTATACACAGTGGTGTAGACATGACTTTCCTCTATCCAAGCCAATTGCTTTACCAGGTGACCTCTTATATGATGAGAAATCATCACAACAAATCCTATCCCATCTACCATGGAAGCACAGCTCTGGTGAGATGCAGAGCAAACCTCTCACTATTCTGCCTTCTGTCCTATTGCTTACAAAATAATGAAGTAGCAGAATAAAGAGAAGGTTAACAGGGGTACCTGTAGAGACTTGGTTTCCAGCTGAGAAAATCTTGATGAGTGCTTATAGTTCTGTTGAGAATGTGACAGTAGGAAGAGAAGCAGCTGGAAGATGAGGAAGTAGGAACAGGACTGAGAGCTTCTTTAGGGGCTGTTCAGGCCCCTCTTGCACCTGATCTTCCCACTGCAGCCATCTTGGGAACTGGCCAAGAGACCAGGGCTTCCTCTCTAGTACAAATCATGGAAAGAACAGATATATCTCCTTCTGACATGCACTTACAGGGTATTCATTGAGTCTGAGTTCTAATACCTATAGACCATATCTGCTCCTGCAGCTAGCAAAGACTGACAGACCATCTTTTTCTGCCTGATACTGTCAACAGAACGGTCGGTGAGACAGGTGGGGGCTGACTGAATGCAGCTAAATCTTTCCCCTTGAAAATGCTAAATCGATGTTTTAGTGGAACCTGCCCCCCACCCCTGGAAAACCTAGCAGAGGTGTGTGTGGATTCAATCCTGAGGATGCTCCCACCTCTAAGCAGTGAGGGTGAGAAGCTGTTTTAGCCTCTAAATCACATTATAAAGGAGCTCAGATGCAGCTTGGATGCTTGTTTTTCCACTTTCCTGCTGTGAAATTGCATTAAAAAAACTAAAAATAGACTTTCTATGACTGCTTTTTCATGCAATCAGATGTTGTACTCACTACAGGGATGTTATTTACCTGCCAGGATAAAGACAAGTTAAGACTTGTAATAGGAAATCCCAGACACGTTCCTTCTACTTCTCTGAACTCCATGTGACGGTGATGAGGAGCTCCCTGACTTCAGTGTGACAGTGTTGTGTAATTGGGATTGACAAACTGAAACTTAAAATTAAAATAAATAAATAAATAAATAAATGTTTTTAAGAGTGACATCTAATTACTAAATAACAAAAAGAAAGTGCTGGAAGTCTCACTGGTTATTACTATTTAGAACTAGAATAGAAAATACACTAAAAAGGCATGGTGGGAGAAGCTGTCCTGTCCTTTCATAGTTTCTTCAGATATTAGCAGTCTAAAAAAAGCCTCTTTTCCCCCAGTTATATAATTAGAGGAATTCATACATTTGCATTTAGGGAAGCAGTCACTTTCAAATGTGCTCTACAAAGCCATTCTGTGAAAAGAGCCATTTCCAAATCATGCTGTTCTTCTAAGTGCGCTAAAGCATAAAGAGTAATTAGACTTCTTGCCTTAGAATTTAGTGGGAAATGCTTAAAAAGAATTCAGCCCTCCTTAAAGCATGAGTCATCAGCTGGCTGGGGCCTGAGGAGCCACAGCACAGTCCTCCGTCTCTTTGTTAAAAGGGATGCTTGCATATGAACTTGCCTTAAAAAAAAAAAAAAAAAAAAGCAACCGAACAAAAATAAAACAAAACAAAAATACGTTTTGCTGGTGGCATTGCCATATGGTTGCAGAGAAATGCAAAGACCCTTCTGTCGCTACATGTACACACATGTTCTGCGCCTCTCTCTGTTTCTAGGACTCCCATCATAAGAAGGACCAGCAGAGGAGGAGTCTGCCTCTCCCCCTGTTGCCCCATGCTCTTTGCCATCAGAGGAAGCACTGGGAAACTCAAAGAGAGACTTTCTTTTTTTATCAGATGGGAGGAGGATCAGCAGGAAAAGTCCCTACAGCCCAGCACTGAAGTGAGATATATTCAGACCCGCTCTGTGGCTCACAGAGCGCATGCTGTTTGCTTGATAAGTAAAACGGTGAAGGGATGGACTATACTGTGAATGCCACATCTTTAGAGTTTTGTAGCTTTTTAAGTGTATGTGAACTTTTGATTTCTCATTTCCAAAGGAGTGTTAGTTGAATGTAATTGGGAAGCCTTGAGAGCCAAAAAAGCCTCCGTTCCATACGTAGTTAATTTCTTCATCTGCAGAAGTACTAAAGCTTTTAAAAGAAATATTTATAAAAGGGGGTTTTCTTTTTTTTTTCTTCTTCTTCTTTTTCCATCTTATTATTTTCAGCATCTGGGAGATTGTATTTTGGCACATGTGTCACAGAAAAGGCTCTATTGCATTAGTTAAAAATTGAAAAAGATAACAGTCGATTGAAGCAAGCGCATAGATGAGAGAACTCAAGCACAAACAGCTTAAGATTCACAAAGCTGTAATTAGCAGAAAACAAGATTTATAACAAAAAATGTTAGCCCATCTGAAATACATGCTAAATATGCCCTTTGTTACTTACTTATAAGCATGAAAATTTTAAAAGTCTGCCTGCCCCCACTTCCAATAAACTGTTCGTGGATCCATTCAATGTGCAATGTGACAGCCATGCCTTCTAATGGAAAATCTAATTTTTACTTGTGCTGCTCAGTGAGACCTCTAGAGAACCCTTCATACTCATTTTAAATCAGATTCAAAGTGGTCTTTACCAGGCAATCTAAGCTCACTTGGAACACTATTAACTTATGTATCAGAGAATGAGCTGCTTAACACCAGACTCCTCTCATCCACATCCTTGAATTACGGTAACATGATAAAAGAAGGTAAGAGCAAATTTCACGTTTCAGTAAGGAATACCCAACCAAAGACTCCAGATTTCTTTGAATCATCTTCTAACCCATGTGCAGCTTTCTGACCGGCTTTCAGCTGACTGTAATTTTGCAATGCATCACTCAAGAAACATCCTGGAGGAGAAACACAGAAGAGGTGGAGAACCTCTTCTGTTAAGAAAGGCTGAGAAAGTTGGGGTTATTGAGCCCCAATAAATAATAAAGGGGAGGGACTCTTTAGAAGGGAGTAGAGAGACAGGACAATAGGTGAAGGTTTTAAACTAAAAGAGGGCTGTTTTAGATTAGATATAAGGAGGAAGTTATTCATGATGAGGGTGGTGAGGCACTGGAACAGGTTGCCCAGAGAAGCTGTGGATGCCCCATCCCTGGAAGTGCTTAAGGCTAGGCTGGATGGGGCTTTGGGCAATCTGGTCTAGTGGAAGGTGTCCTGGCCCATGGTAGGGGGGTTGGAACTGGGTGTTCTTTAAGGTCCCTTCCAACCCAAACCATTCTATGATTCTATGGCTCTATAAGTATCTTACAGAGGAAGAACAAAATGGCAAGCTGTAGATGAATTGCAGATGAAGCTTATGGTAACAGCCCCTTAAAATTTTTGTAGGTTTAGTTGAGATGTGCATGTGTCTTTTCAGGATTTGGGCCTGTTTTATTTATAGCAGAAATAGCGTGTACCCACAGAATGCATAAAGATGACTTATATTTGTATTTGCCTTAACTTAATTAACAAGTAAACTATTTTGCAATATCTTGGTTTTCTCAAAAAGGACAACTTATTCAACATTTTTATGAAGTGAAACACCAACAAACTGTATGGCATATTTTGTATCAAAGATATACAATCCTCATGTTGCTCTTTAGCTTTGAAAAAAATGCTTCTTGCACCATTAAAGTTGAGTTCTGCTGAATGCTTATTTATTTAAAACAATTTGTGAGCATTTTCTTTGGCTGACTGAGCATGGTTTTAATAGTTTCTTACTAGATAGTATAAATGAAGGGTGCATGGTATATAGGAGGGAGAAATGCAGTGGAAAGATAAGGGAATCTATATGTGCATTCAGTATCTATATACTGTTTAGCTGTTATCTTTATTATCTTTACTATCAGAATCTTTATTTCTGTGTAGTTTCTCATCCAAAACGATAGCAGCATATTTTAAAGTGTTCTGCCATTCAGTGAATAATTTGGAATGACTCTACAGCATGAGACAAGTTACCAGCTGCTTCTGGCAACAGATTGTATTCTTCATTACGGTCTTAATGCATACAATATACACTAATCACAGTATTACTTTTGCTTTTGAATGAGCCTAATAAGCTTAATGCCATTAAGGGTTTTGCCTCCTGTCAGACCAAATTTTACAGGTTATTATGCTGGAAGGATCAGAGTTTCTGAAGCAGAGTTATTGGTGAAATCCTAATTTTCTTGCAGTCAGCTAGAGTTTTCTCTGAAGCTCAGCTAACAGTCAGATTTATATGAGGAGTTTCTCCTCTCTGGAAGATGGGTCTAAGATGAAAGGGCTTGGACATTTCAAATCCAGTGTTGACCTTTTCAAGAAATCAGAGGTCAGATTGTGCTTTTGTGGGCATTGAGAAAAGAAGCATCTGGAGTAAAACAGAAGACACAAGCTTCTCCCTATTAGAAAACCCTCTGGCCATTCCCCACCAGAGAAACTCCTGAACAACTTGTGCCAAAACATTTGACTGCAATCATTGCAAATCTCTGCCAAGAAGGCCACTTTGCATTCCTCTTTCATGTTAGCCTCCAAACCAAGACTGAATGCTGTCCTGACCTTACAGCACAATGCACCTCTAGAGGGAAATGCCATATAAGATCAGGGTGCTCATGCACACTTGGTGGTGGTAGCTATCTTTTCTCAGCCACCATTTCAAGAAGGCAAGCTTCTTATCCTGTTTTTGACTGGAGCTGAGACATAGCCGGCTTTGGAAGATGGGCCAAGACAGGACTGCAAAGGCCATTTCACTGTTATATGTTGTGGATACAATGAACAACGACCTCAGTTATACTGTCCTCTCAAGCGATGACAAAGAAGAAAGGTGTGCTATTTATTTCCAGCCCCTTCAGTAGCCCTAGGCATAGCATTTATACAACACATAATACAATAACACAGATAGCTGCATAAGACAACAGTTAGAGATATGGGTGACCAAAGACTTGCAACATATGACTTGAGGAAACACATGATGCTGGGGGACTCTGATCAAGATGAGGTTGATGGATGATCTAACTGCTGCCTATATCTTGGTGGGCAAAGATGACCTTCGTGTTAGTGCCGGATATTAAAGCAAAGAAATACTCTAGGTGCTATGTGAGGGCTTTGCAGTTCTCTCTGCCCGGCAGGTGTGACCCTGCTCTAGCACTATCAGGATGCCAGGGTGATGCCTTGTACAGTCAGAATTGAGGCCTCAGATGGTTTACACTATGGCATGCTATGGTATTTTTACAATGGACAGAGAGATTTTGCAAAGTGAGGACAGTGACAGCACTGCCCTCTTCTACATTAGCCCTGGAAGAGTTTCAGACCCTTTCTCCAAAAAGCTACCCAAAACAGAAAGAACAGTGATACCAGATCTTTTCTGAGCAGTAGCATTTCCATGGCCTGTGGCAGAGATGACAGGCAACAGAGGGAAGGCAGCACATATTCTGAGCAGTGACTTCTCCTGAGGCCAGCAGTGACTTGGCCTGTGCTACACTGTGTTTCTGGTGTGTGTGACCAGCATGTGAAGTACTTGGCTTAGAGGTAAGATGGCCTTGTGTGGGCCAGCTGGGGTTACTGCTTCTGCATCCCAAGGTTATTCCAGAGAGCCTTCTGATCGCCATTGTCAAGGTGAATCACACTCCCAACCGGCCTATGGTTGTATAGGTCTCCTCTCTAGCACGAGTCTCGTATGGTCCAAGTCTTACTCCTCTCCGTGATTCAAAGGTTTTCTCGTCTGTAGGCACCCTCTGTTTTGGGGGTGGACCTCCTGTATGAGCAGTACCTGCATCCTACCCGTGCCATGGAGTTTTGAAAAAATGAGCTACCTGTGGGACAGAAATATCCCGGGGGCATGGTGCAGATGTCACATCGCCTTTGAGGTACATACTGGAGAAGAGGGCTGCATTAGCATTTAGCACTC